>NC_135171.1:5509173-6152923 GCF_041146795.1 Maylandia zebra | reverse complement strand
TCGTGCTGGGCAATCGGCAGAGGGACTTCCTGCAGGAGGAGCTGAAGGCTGAAAACAAAGGTGAGGATTGGAGAAAACAAACCAAGGCAGAAAAATTCATTGGAAATAAAGAGCATCATTATGTTATGTAGAAAATTCATGACAAAAGGTTAGTACACCATGTTTAAAATGTAAGGTTTCACATATCAGGACATAATAAAAACTAATTCAGTTCCATTCAATTCCATTTTATTTATATTTGTTGATATATATTTAGCACCATATCACAACAATAGCAGATAAATGCAGCCTCATATGAACAATAACAGAAATTATTATCATCATTTATTTAAAAACCAAGCCAAAATCCAGACGCTGGCTGTGACAAACTGCACTGGGGCTATTAGAGTTGTTTTTCAGGTTAAAGATAAGATTTTCTGGAGAAAACCTTATTGCCAAAAGTTTTCACTTACCAATCCAAATGAAGAATGGGTCATTCTCAGGAGCTCAGTGCGCAGAGGTCACCAACTTTTTGCAGAGTCCATAGCGACACATCTCCAAACTTCATGTGCCCTTCAGATTAGTGAGCAGCGCTTAGAGAGCTTCATGGAATAACTTTCCGTGGCTGAGCAGCTGCATCCAAGCTTTACATTACCAAGCACGATGCAAAGTGTCAGATGCTGTGGTGTAAAGCACACTTGACTCTACAGCAGTGGAGTTGTGCCCTCTGAAGTGTCTGGCAATCCAAATGAAAATCTGGATTTGGTGGTAGCCAGGAGAACAGTACTTGTCTGACTGCACTGTGCCAAGTTTGGTGAAATTTAGAGATTATGTTGTGGGGTTGTTTTTCAGGAGTTGGGCTTGGCCCCTTAGTTTCAGTCAAAGGAACTCTTAATGCTTCAGCATACCAAGACATTTTGGACAATTTCATGCTCCAAATAATCATTTCCAACTTTGGGAACATTTCCAGGATTGACAACATGACTACACACCAGTGCACAGAGCAATGTCCATAAAGACATGGATGAATGAGCTTGGTGTCGAGGAATTTGACCAGCCTGAGTACTGACCTCCACCTAATGGGATTAATTAGAGCAGAGACCTGTGAGCCAGGCCTTCTTGTAAAACATCAGCCTCTGATCTTCCAAATGTGATTTTGGAAGAACAGTAAAAGAAAATCCCATAAACACTCTAGAAACCTTTTAGAAAGCTTTCCCAGAAGACTTCCATCCATCCAACCATCTTCTTCCGCTTATCCAGGACCAGGTCGCGGAGGCAGCAGCCCAAGCAGAAAAGCCCAGACCTCCCTCTCCCCAGCCACCTCCTCCAGCTTGTCTGGGGGAACAGCAAGGTGTTTTCAGGCCAGCTGAGAGATATAATCTTTCCAGCAAGTCCTGGGTCTGCCCCGGGGCCTCCTCCCAGTGGGACATGCCCAGAACACCTCACCCAGGAGGCATCCTTGTCAGATGCCCGAACCACCTCAACTGGCTCCTTTCGATGTGGAGCAGCAGCGGCTCTACTCTGAGCCCCTCCTGGATGGCTGAACTTCTCACCTTATCTCTAAGGGAGAGGCCATCCCAGAAGAGCTGAAGATGTTATATCTGCAAATGGTGGGCCAAGGAATGGGATGTCACTCAAGTTCATATGCATGTGAAGGCAAGCAAGCCAATTCTTTTGGAAACATAGTGTACATTAGAGGCAGTAAACGCATTAGAGGCTTATCTTGGGAAATCTTCAACAGAGTGCTAGTGACCAGCTATCAGCACTAAAGCAATACCTGAATGAGCAATTGCTTCCTGTATAATATTTCACTCTCTGTAATCGTGTGATTCTCATTTAAGCCTTGAAAATAAACTGCACAAGAACTGGGATAAGCTTCTGTCTGAAAGTTGGTTCTGCTTTTGCTTTTCATCAGCAGAGTACATTCAGACAACCACTTACACTGACCCACACCTGTGGAAATTTAGAGTCTCCACTGAACCTAACTTGCATCTCTTTGGAGGCCTTCATGGTAGAAACCATACAGGCACAAGGAGAACATACCTAACCTCACAATATAAAGCACCTTGTGGTAACTTCCATTGTGTTTTGGTGCTAAATCAATGTGTGCAAATACATTTTGAGTTGAACTGAATTGAGTATTACAGTAGGAGTGTTGACAAGTCCTTCAGCAAACAGATTATCAGACTGGAGTACATTAACTGCATTGGCACTCACAGACAGTGATGGCACTTCTGATATAGTGACTTAACTATGTGACCAGAACTCCCTTTATGTATGTATGAAGTATTTGGCTGTTGCAAGATTTTTAGAAACATAGTAATTGATCCCTTCTTATGAACCGCAAACAGTCAAGTATTATTTGAAAAGTGAATTCTGTATAAGCTCTGGCAGGCAGCGAGCTTTAAAAATCAGTCAGTGCACAAACTGAAACATTACGTCACATTTGGATATCTCATAACATAATTATTTAATACTAAATAAAGTTAGAATACTGTTAAAAGCTGTCAGGTCACAGCCACTACCAGGCATGTTTTCATTCAACAACCTTCAATCAGTCAAAGTGTGACCTTTGTCCTTGTTTCTTTTCCACAGACTTCATTGTGTCAAGGGTAAGTGCACATGTACGAGTACATCATGTCTTCAGTCTGTGGTTTCATGGTTGATTTACTGTATTTATTACATCATGAATATAACAGACACTAAACTCTTCAGATTTAGTCTGAATAATATCCTGTTATTATTTAGAATAGAAATACATGCTGCTCGGTATCCCATTTCAGTATTTTTTTTATTGTATTGCCAGTAAAGCAATACAATAAGATTTTCAATTAGCTGAAAAGTGTAAGCAGTTGCTGATGAGCCACTACTTTTGCTACTTTTGTTACCCTTTTTGAAAACTGACGGTATCCATTTAAAATTATATCTGCAACATGATTCAGAGAGTCTCAATACTTACTATCCTGTGCATATCCATGCATTTTTCTTAATCACTAATTTAGTCACGATCAATTTGTCAAGTAATAGTGTCTGTTTTAAATTGCCAGTTATGTCAATTTAAAATGGCACAGTAAACAATTTATTTTCAGTCTGAGCTTCAGCTGACCTGCTGTCAGGTCAGATATTTAGCATTTGTCCTCACGAGAGCGATGGTGTTCCTTCACTTTAGAGACTCTTGTATACTCGTGTATCGACTTGAGTGAATGCAGGCTAAAATAAAAAGCACAGAGCTAGAAATGCGAAAGAATTTAGTGGGTGGTCACATGTAGAGCAAAACATCCCCGGGCACGTTTTCCCAAAGGAGCGGGACCCACTGCAAGTGGATGTGTCAAGACGTCAAGTCGGGAAAGGCCTTTCACTGAAGACTGTGCGTGATGCAGGATGTCAAGCTTCTGTGTATATTCGTCAATGTGTGTGGTCTACTTAAAAATCTCTGCACACATAAATGGGTGACAGGTGTGTCACAGGAAAGGTTCTGTGATTACAATCACTGGAGGTAGTACTGTGAATATCAACGGTGCTTCTTTGAAGTCTTTTTTTTTTAATTTAAGCTATGAAATATGCTCTAATTTCCGGTATTAGTAAAAGATATACTGAAATGTCCTTTATGAAATAAAAGCAAATGATGCACAATTTAACGAGGTGCATCCACCATCTGACCACTCAGAGATGCAGTTCATTATGAAAATTACTGTTGCATTTTCCATCTTATGCCTCGGTTTTGCTCATTGGCGTCGGCCTATGAAACACTTATATCCTTGAGTTTTTCTTCACTTCTTTCTTTGAGATCATGACTTTTTTTTTTTAATAAAAGAAGTAGGATTTAAGTTCAAGGATTCAGCTGTATCCAGTGGTGTTCATGCGATGTCAGGTTGATTTAATTTAAGCACCAATGTCATTGATGGGATAGCAATCTATCACTACTAGCGCTAAACAAACCAGCAGACCATCATGAATGTGAAATGTTCAAAATGCGTGCACAGTGAGATCCTTTAGTTACCATAGTGTTACATTAAAACTGCTTCCTTCCTTCCTTTAGCTCCATCTTGGTCCACCTCTGCGAATGGATGGTGTAAGACCCTGCAGTTTTGTCGAGTTAATCTCCAGCATGTTCTCCTTGCATGTGCTTTGATCAGTTATGGCTGAGAACTTGATGGCTTTCCTGTCTTGTGAGAAACTTTGCACTTAACTTTTACTTATCCTTATTTTCTAATTCTGTTTAATTAGCTTCCTTGTCAAAGAAAATGCTCAATACAATTTACAAAGTGAAAGTAATTTTTAGAGCAAATTGAATGTTAAAGGAAAGTGTTCAAAGTTTTTGGAAATATGGTCATCTTCCTGCGTCCACCTGCATCTGGACGTCAAACAGGATCTTACCGCAGTCTTTCTCAGCCATCATAGGGGGCAATATATATATAGTCTATGTTTCTCATTGGTCAGCACTGGCCCACGCCAGCTATGTTTCTCATTGGTCAAGGCTGGGACCGTCCTTAGTTTTTTGGCTTACTGCTTCAAGGAGGGCTGTGGGTTGCACTTTACATACCTTAAGTATTCAGTGTATAACTGAATAATTAAAACCAAAGGCACTGATCCATTCTCTTATGCTCTGCCAGTTCAGGGTCGTGCTGGTTTGCAGCTACTGTAGGGAGAAGGGCGGGTACACCCGGGTCAGGTCGCCAATTTGTCACAGGGCCATGTTGTTGTTAATAATTATTTTTTTTAATTATTATTATTATGATCATCATGATGATCAATTATTCATTATGATTTTATCATAAAATTAGGACAATTTTCATATCCCTCATAAATTGCTTTTTGACAAAAGGGTTTATTCCCTCTCTCTGGTGGATTTGACTCTATATGAAGAAACAGAGGTGACTACTCTGGGAATGTGTTACCTTCCCACAGGGGAACACAGCCAGTTTTTCAGGGCCTCTGGTATAGCCATCATATCCAGGTAGTAGATGACGGATACTAATTACAAGGACACTAGTTCAAAATTTACAATTTTAAAAGCTAATAAAAAGCAAAGTTATTGGCCGATAATAATCGATGGTTTTGAGATTGAATTTCAGAAAACGTAGTCCTTTTGCTCTTTACATGTTCTATGCTTAATGATGAAAAAATCTTGTGCCTTGTCTACAGATTCCTCATGTTATGTATCTGTTCTTTACAGAACAAGTAAGATACCCTGTAGTCTGGAAAAAATAACATTAAAACATGTGAGAGTTGATTTTCAATGTCAGATGATTTGATCTTGTTTAAAAAATGGCAAACATGAGACGCATGAATGCTTGGATGAGTGGAAGACCATGAGAGGGAAAGAAAGCCTTTCTCAGTTCTGTTTAACAGAAAGAACTTAAGATATCCCAAAATTAGGAAAAGTCCATTGTTAAAGAAGTTAAAAATTATGTTAAATATAACACATAGCTTAAATAAGTAGAAATATATGTACCTTAATATGACCACATAAGTATCTTATCAAATGTCCAACAACCATTGACCACAACGTGACCCTGGAGAGACAGCTTCTCCAAAGACAAGAGAAGTCAGCAAAAAACTGCAATAACTTCAAGATAATGTTCATCAATTTCAAATTGTGAAAACATTTAATATCTCACCATATATAGTGCATAATGTCAAGAGATTCAGCCAGTCTGGAGAAATCTCTGCAGCACTGCATTAAAACAGAATCAGGCAGGAATAGGTTTCCTCACTAGTCCAGCAGCTGGTCTCCTTGGTTACCTCCATGGATATTTACAGACTGTTAAGAGCGGATTCCAGCTGATTGCATTTTTTTTTTAAGTTTATTTGCACAAAATCATTTAAAAAATAATGCAAAGGTGACTGAGAGGAAGCTTGAATTCACGGTTAATAGGATCAACAATGGGAGTTCTGCAAAGGGACAAGAGTGAATCCAGAGTGAAACGAGAGGGCTCAATAGGTACTGAACTATGTCCAAGAGTGAGTGGACTACAGTCTTACGTGGCAGTGAGCATAAACATGAGGGGTATCTTAGGAGGCAGGTCGATTCCAAGAGGGAAGTGACCAGTGGCAGAGGGCTTGCAGGCAAGTGAGTATTCCAGGTGACAATTCCAGCGATTATCACTACAGGAGTGAAGACAGTACAGTCTACAATACTCTGCCCAGAGGTGGAGCCACCATTCCAACTGAAGCTTAGATTCACTGAGAAAAACAAAGAAAACAAAAGAGAACCCAGCCGTGACAGTATTGCTGCCATCTTATTCAAAATGAGCTATTTTTCATGAAATATTAGGTCTCAGTTTAATCACTTGATATGTTTTCTATGCTCTACTGTGAATCATTTGTGGGTTTGTGAGAAGTGATTTAAATCTTACACATCTCAGATTTCTTGGAGTGAGGGTTTTATTTACTAGTTAGGCTGCATTATTCATAATGGTCAACAGGGGCGCTTTTGTGTGTAAATACATTATGTTGTGCTGTCCTTTCTTTTGGAGCACTGACGTTATTGCAATGTAAATCTGAACCTATGCTTTAAAAGACTGGTGGTCCTCAGTTAAAATGGCAAAGCAGCTGTATGTTGGTGTTTGCAGTGTAATGTTCTTTTAGCTCTCCTCCTTATCACTCCAAGTTCTTTGACAGCTTTAACCATATTAGACTTACCGTTGTGATGAGGCCCACCACGTCAAATATCTGATGCAGTAGGAATTTAATTCAATTCAGTTCAATTTTATTTATTATAGCACCAAATCACAGCAACAGTCGCCTCAAGGTGCTTTATATTGTAAGGTAGGCCCTACAATAATACATACACTGAAAAACCCAACAATCATATGAGCCCCTATGAGCAGCACTTTGGCGACAGTGGGAAGGAAAAACTCCCTTTTAACAGGAAGAAACCTCCAGCAGAACCAGGCTCAGAGAATTTAGTGTTTACAAACATACATAAATGTCAAGAAACATAATGTGCAAGAAAAATCCCCTCACACTGTAACTGGGTCCAGTACGTATGTATTTCTTGGAGGCGCGGCACCTAACAGATAATACAATATTCAATAACCTCCACATCTCACCCAACATCCAACCAACTTTGGGTAAAAAATCATTTTCATTTGACGGTTTTGTTTGAAGAATGAGTCATCTGGTAAGTGCTGGAGCTATTAATATCCTTCTCCACAGGCAGCCTTCATCAGCAACATTCAAACTCAACCCCCATCCCTCCCCATCCAGCCTGTTTGTGACAAACAGGAGGTTCATCCAGGGGCAGCTGTGACTGGCTAAATAATGGATGCCTCAAATCAGACTGCTGCTTGCTTAACTGAGTTTAATTAAACTTGATCTGACCTTGGTATTCACAGGCCAGTAAGTTGCTCCCATTTGTATTTGTGACATTTACAATAGTTTTCGGTTCTTTTAATCCATCAAAAGAAACATTTTTTTCATTGAGTTATCAATAAACATTAATAAAACATTAAAGACCTAAGATCTCATGGCAGAACTATGAAGGTTTATGCATTTCAAATAGACATAGCAGCTCTAAAGGATAAAATTACATTGAAAGTGTATCAGAATGAGGCTGCAAAATCTGTAAGAAAAACGTTAAAGACTGTCACATTACAATGTTTCTGTTTGTTTTTGGCCTTTTATTCACCACCTGCTGATTCATATGTCAAAGTCCTTGTGACAGTTCCCCTACTTTGACTTGCAGTCATGTGACATAAACAAAGGAAGCTCCAACAGTCATTTGAATTTTAACATCACTCATTTAAAGGTTACAACACCAAACAGAATAGGAGAGGAAAGAAGAGTGAGTCATGGCTGAATGTGTGTGGAGTCAGCAGGAAAATAATGAACGTGCAAAACTGATCTACAGGAGAATAGAATTGAAAATACTAGAAAATGTCTGAATGCCAAATACCAGGCAGTAGTCACAGCCTCTAACATCCGTCTGGTTTCATATGGATCCATTTGGGTCTTGTATACAAAATAATTATTTTTCCACTTTTAAAGGGAAAATATTCAACTGCCAACAGATTTCGACACTAACAGCTATTTTTGATATGATATTATCAATTTAAATAACTTTATTAAACTACACGGTTTGGTTCACAGAAAGATCGCAGGCTGGTTTGAACTACAAGGCGTGACACTTCTCTGTGGTACATCCCACTCCAAAACATTCATGCTGAAGACTGTCTGAAGTCCGGGACAAATAAACAAACAAAAAAGAACAAAAGAATACAAATCTTGGACTCTCTTGATAATTTAATCCATCATAACAGCTCGATAGTGGTTATGGTCTTCATGAATGTCGCTGTCGATTAATAATAATGCCTGCTGTGTGGTTGTGCTGAGTGAAATTTGTGTATTTTATTAGTCTGAGCAGTTATATGTGTTTTACACCGGAAGCTTTAGAATACAGTCATCATCTAAATGTGCCAACTATATACCAAAAATAACCCCACTAACTTTGAGGCTTCAAAACGCAGAGTCCAGAAGTCTGGATCCAGGAATATTTGGATTCTTTAGCATTGTGAGACAGGACAGGTTGGGCATTTCACATCATATCTTCTCAGATACATATCCGATTTTATTCAGAAAATATAGGAGGCATTGTCTTGGTGTTCTTCACAAAATAACAAACACATGAAATTCACTGAAGGTGAGGAAGGAATTTTCTGTTTCAACAGATGTGTGCAGTCTGTGAATTGTGCATGATTTTACGGAGACATTTCCACTCTAAACTGTTGCATATGAGATAGAAATGTGTGCAAATGATGCCTAATTTTGTGCTTGACATATAACCTGAGTGTTCAAGCACAGTCTATCCCTGCCAGTACAAAATAGTATATAGCATGCAGGACAAGAATGAGTCCTGGCACACACCTGCTTTGCCACCCTCTCCTGTCTCTCATGGCATGTTTCAGTTTCCATTTCTCAGCTCAGATGCTGCTGTCCTGACACTGCCTCTGTTCTTTCTCTCTCTTTCTTAACCAGATTGAAATACAAGAAACTAAGGATCCAAGATTTTGTGTTCAGCGGTTCCATTGAGAACCAAAGATCTCTTCCTCCTCTTCCAGCTTTGTGCCTCGTTCCCCGATACTTCACCTCCTCCATCCATCTCCTGTCCTAAGCTCTGCAGGTGAAACCCTTTTGGTTTGGGTTTTGGAGGTCAAAGTTTGTTAAGCAGGACTGACACGAACTAATCTAACAAAGTCAAACTGTTTGAGAAGAAACAAAACCTGAGAGAAAGTGGGATGATCAGCTTTACCAAACTCTGGGATAAAATCATTCGCAAACACACACTCGTATTGTTCCAAGGAGTTATTACATCAAAGCTCACAGAGTTAACGAAATGTGATTATTGAATGAAGAAAAAAACCACTTTACAGCTTTAAAAGTCAAAAGAAGAAGTGCGCATGTAAAAGCACACAGGTGCTACTTATGACATAACAAAAAAGAAATGAAACCACTTTTGTACAATTTAGACGAGGTGTCATTTTGAAGTCTTTTTTAGGTTCATTTTCAACTTCTCTTTGTACACGACACTGTCTGAGCCCGGGAACGTCAAAATAAACATGTTTCTATGGAAATAGGTAAATACATACTTTTAAGCATTTTGTTGCCCATACGTGAAACAACATATTCATCAGCTGTTAGCAGTATAATGTGTTTGTCCTTTACTCTGTGTGTAATAATACCAACAGGTGGCCAAAACCAGCTGTTTCATTCGTTCGTATTTCACAACATTACAGTTTTTGGTTTGTTCATCAAAGGGGCGATATCTGTTCTGCTTCCTCAGCTGGGTTCTGTTTGTATGTCCAAAAACAGCCCTGCATGCTGCATCTATCTCAGGCCTGAAAGACGATGCTGGGGCTCAGACTCCTCAGTCTGCTGCACTGTCCAGCAGTTGAAGAGTATTGAGAGGACAAGAAAAAGAATTGCATACTATGTAGCTAATCTTATATGGACACAGACAATTGGCTGACATGATGATTATACAAGGCATTTTCATTTTGGAAGGCACAACTGAATGAGAAGGTGGAAAGAAAGACTATCGTGATCATTATTTACTTAGATGTTTTTAAAGTTTTAAACTTGCTTTTTCCAAGTTGCTGCCTGAAAAGCTGACAGATTTAATCCAACAGCTCTGTAAAGTCAGTGAATAATAAAATAGAATCTAGATTCTGATGGACGCACTAATACCCTAGTGCTGATGTTGCATGAATACAGAGAAAGTCAACACAGGTTCAGATCAGGACGATCTAATAAAAACCACAAAAAAACCTCATGGATAATTTTCTGAAAGAAAACAACTTTGGAACATTTAGGATTCTGTTGGGGTTTAAAGTGGCCTAAAAACCCTTGTGGAAAATCTCTTTTGGTGATTACCAATAATGCAAAAGTCTGTAAGATGCTTTAGTTAGCGCGCCCATTTATAGTCAGGGGCTAGTTTGATCATTTATCATGAATTAAATGCTGTAAAAGGCATTTAAACTAATTACTCAGCCTATCCGGGAAAGTTTCTTTGTTTGTTTTTAATATTTTGACGTAAATTTCAGTTGTAAAGTTGATGTTCAACAAAGTCAGTTAAGAAGCTAGAGCATCTCTTTTATTCAGTGGAAAAAGGGTTGTGGGCTAGCCATAGCTAACCAGCTAAAGTCACTGAAGTCTGTTTATCTGTTTTCCTCATGAATTTTACATTTTACAGTATATTTTCTTTAAACTTTAAAATGGGATGTCAGAAGACAGGCTTTGATCTTACCTCAATTTTGACCACATATCAAAGCTATTTAGTAACCATGTTTTGGATTTGTATATCAGTGTAGCTTGTAGGAGGCAAATGATGCTAGTGCTGTCAGTTTGGGCATCTTTAAAAAATACTAGGACATCATCAAGAGCATTAAATTTATAATCTATATTCAAAACGCTGGTATAGTGGCAGACACACAGAGGTAGGGATGGGTATCGTTTAGGTTTTATCCGATACCGGTGCCGGTGCTCAAACGGTGCTCAAACCGGTGCTTAAAGAATGGAGAACACAAAATTGGTCCAAAAACCTCTCATGTTCAGCTGTTTTTTGTAAAAAGATAACAATGTTAGCCTTTTCTGCAGCTATGGGGCATATATGGTATCACTCTTGGCTGGAAGCAGTGCTTAAACAATGGAAAAAACACAAACTTTGTCCAAAAACCTCTCATGTTTAACTGTT
The DNA here is from genome assembly GCF_041146795.1 of Maylandia zebra. NCBI lineage: Eukaryota > Metazoa > Chordata > Actinopteri > Cichliformes > Cichlidae > Maylandia > Maylandia zebra. The sequence goes on along the minus strand of NC_135171.1, from coordinate 6,141,750 downwards.
TTCCACTTTTTCTTTGGTCATTTTAGCCTTTTTAGCCAGGGTGAAGGGAGCATCTGCCATCAAACAAGAAGACAGCCGCATGTAGCTATGATGATGTTTGCTAGTTCACCTTACATGCATTAATGTAATAACGTGGTTAGCCTACTCAACGTAAATTACACACAAACAACATTAAGCTACTCACGCAGAAAAGAGCGGCTGCTGCTGCATCATCATCCGTCATCATTTCATAGTGGACGAGTATATATTGGTTTTTTTTGTTTTTTGGTTGTTTGTTTTATTATGTCTGAAATAAATAAAGATACAATACAAAAATACAATTTCTGCTACACTGGCAGGGCTAGGGGCCAGGACTCTCCTCTTCGTGTTTTTGGGGGATGTTGCATAACAGCCAACCCACCCGCAGTAGATGTGCTCGGAGTGAGGTCTCGCAGCAAGCTATCAAATACGGCGCATTTCTGGGCTTTTTAAAAAAACGCTATGCGTCGCCAGGTGTTTCATCGGATTCGAGGTGTTACCTCCTTTGACAGCATCACAGTATCAGCTTAAAGCACTTGTTGCTGCTGAGTTTGCATCTTTTGCTGTGAAGTACAGCCAGACTTTTGACCGCTTCGCTTTGGGCATTTTTAATCTGTAGCTCTACCTGGACCCGCCTACTATCCTCGGAAACGTAAAATGATTGGCTAGAAGTGTATCACAACTCAGGAATAAAAGCACCGAAATAAAGCACCGAAATGTGCGCTGCTTTTCGGTCTGGTTACTACCGTTTATGTCAGAACCGGTGCCATGACACCGGTACCCATCCCTACACAGAGGCATGCAATGAATGAAAGTATGCAGATTTAACCTTTGGAAGAGTTTCCTGAGCATTTTAGTGGTATGATATTGCACTCACAGTCATCTCAAGTGATAGATGTCCTTTCATTTTCTGTCAGCCTCAGGAGTCTTTTTCCTTTTTCCTGCTGAGGTGTATTAAAACACTCATCCATCGAACCGTTCTCTTCTGTTTATCCAGTTCAATCATCACATAATATCTGCAGTAATATTAGTTTGACTTTTGATCCTCATTGGTTGAATACCTGCGTGACTGGAGCAGTTAAGAACATGTGAGCACCAAAGGATCTTTAGTTTTTGTGAGATTTTCTCAGGGTTAAAGTTTCCAGTACAGATTTCTCAACTAGTTTTTGCACAAGCAAGTATATGTTTACAACACATGTATTGATAGTTGTTTTGGCTGATCCCTTTAGGGGTCACCACAGCAGATCATCTGCATCCACCTCTCCCTGTCTCTGGTATCCTCTTCTGTCACACCAACCCCCTGCACTACATCCACAAACCTCCTCTGCATACATCCTAAACCATCTCAACCTTTTCTCTCCAAACCGCTCACTCAGAGATATCTTTCTGATGTACTCATTTCTCTTTCTTGTCCTTTCTGGTCAATCTGAATTTAAATCTTAACATCTAAAATTCTGCGACCTCCTCCACCTCAGCCTCTTATTGTGGTGGAGTAAGGTCTCACTGGCGCCTTGTAAGCCTTCTCTTCCACTCTTGCTGCTACCCTTCTATCGCATATCACCCCTGACACTCATTTCCACCAAGACTACCCTGCCTCACCTCTCTTTTGCCGTGTCCGTTGCTTTGTATGGTTGACCCCAGGTATTTAAACTCATCTCTACTCCTTACATGTTACCATTTCCACCAGTTTCCCGGTAATTCACACACCATCACAGCTATGTCATCTGGACCAGCTGTCTTTCCACTCTTCATCATCTTCATAGCTGCCTTCACTTATTCCTTACTAATCCTCTGCACTTCCTGATTCAAAAACTCTCCACCATCTATCCTCCTCTCACTCTCGATTTCTTCATTCATCGGTTCCTTGGAGTATTTCTTCTGTCTTCTGTCTTGTCAGCAGACTCTTCAATCACTAGCACATTTCCATTTCTGTGTTTAATCATCCTAACCCACTGCACATCTTTTCCATCTCAGTCTCTCTCTGCCTGGCCAATTGATAGATTGGCCAAGCAGATAGATTTTCTCTCTTTGCCATAAGCCTAACCTTCCAATACTTCCTCTGTCCAGAGGATGCACCAAACAGCTTGGCAGCTTCCCTCAGCACTACAGCTGTATGTTCCCAGTCAGCTTGTAATTCTTCCCTTCCACCCAGAGCACGTCTCAATTCCTTCCTGAGCCTCTGCCCTCGCTTCCTCTTGATGATTGAAGTGATCCTACAGACTACCATCTTTGCTGCCTAGTTAAATTCTCCTGTGCGACCACCGTGCAGTCTCCTACCTCTTTCAGATTGCGCCTACTACATAAGATGTAGTCCACTTGTGTGCACCGTCCTCCACTTATACACCACCCTATCTTCCTCCAATCAATTCAACAGTTGTACTAATAACAGCAAAAGTAAATTGGTATTTGCTATGATTTTTTTTTCCTTGAATAATTTGTGGCATACTCAGCAATGGCATTTGAGCTGCTCTGAATGAGTCATATGTCAAAGACACATCCATGCAAATAAATATATAAATAAAAAAGATTTGGTCTTCCTTCCTTCCCAAGACTGTTATTTAATTGTACCTAATCAAGATGAAAGTGATTGGTTTATACTTGTTTTCTTTTTCCTCTGCCTTTGTTTGAGTGTTAGTTTGGTTATGGGATGCTCTGATGTCTCTGTGTAGTGAACAGTGTTGGTCAAGTTTCTTGAAAAAAGTCATCAGTAACTAATTACTGATTACTTCCCCAAAAAGTAATCCTGTTACTTTACTGATTACTTATTTTTAAAAGTAATTAGTTACTTATTTACTTTTTAAAAACACGATTTACAACCTGAAGAGGTGATAAAGTGATAGATCTTTCAGCCCAATTCTACTTTTTCTGCATAATCCCTCATACAAAATGCAATCAAATGGAAAAGTCTCTTTTTAAAACTTGTTTTATCAGTTTTAATCTTTAAACTTTATGCATCAAGCAAAAATTTAATTATATGCAACATTCTCTGAGTTGAATAAATGAGTTTAACATTGAAACCTATTTTCTGCACATTCCAGCTCATAAAATAAAATATTTTGTGTGTTTACACTCAGTCTTTCAAATAGATGCAAGTAAAACACAGCAGAAAATAAATAAAGTCAAAGACTCAGCGGTCCTGTTGCTCTATTTTCACCTGTAAAGCAGGACTGGGGTAGGCGGAGGTTTACCCTGGTGTTGATCTGCACACAGCTGTTGTCACTAACGGCGCACTCGCTTACGTCACTGTCGTGAGACATTCTGCAAAAAAATCACGGTTTTAGTAACGCAGTAACGCAGCGTTACTACGGGAAAGTAACGGTAATCTAATTTCCGTTTTTGCAATAGTAATCCCTTACTTTATGCATTACTTGAAAAAAGTAATCAGATTACAGTAACGCGTTACTGCCCATCTCTAGTAGTGAAACAGGAATGTTTGAGCAGAGTGGAGAGTCCAGCATGGCTGCCAGTGCCATATAACCTTTTTATCACCATTAGTGTCATTTTAAATAAATAAACCAGTAACTAAAAATTTTAATTTCTGTTTTACAGAACGGCAGCACGGTGGCACGGTGGTTAGCACTGTTGCTGCACAGCAAGAAGGTCCTGAGTTCAATTCCACCATCAGGCCAGGATCTTTCTGTGTGGAGTTTGCATGTTCTCCCTGTGTTTGCGTGGGTTCCCTCCGGGTACTCCGGCTTCCTCCCACCGTCCAAAGACATGCAACTTGTGGGGATAGGTTAATTGGATAATCCAAATTGTCACTAGGTGTGAATGTGAGTGCGAATGGTTGTCTGTCCCTGTGTGTTGGCCCTGCGACAGACTGGTGACCTGTCCAGGGTGTACCCTGCCTCTCGCCCTATGACAGCTGGGATAGGCTCCAGCGCCCCCCGCGACCCTGAAAAGGATAAGCGGAAGGATGGATGGATGTTTTACAGACACAGGAGCAAAGCTCATGATTCAAATGAAATATAATGGAAATGTCTTTACAGTTAATACTGATCAATTGATGATGAATGACTGTTATATGTAACATTAGTTAAAGTCTTTCATTCTATTTACATACATGTCAATGAGAAGCCTTCATGTAAGGGAACCAGTGATAACATCTAGCCATACTTTTAACAGGCGTTTTCCCAGCTGATCTTAGATAAGATACTAGTGAAGCCTGGATTCCTGAATCTTCTCAAACATGATTAATTAAATGCCCTTTACTGGCACTGTCTGGATGTATCTGACTGTCATGCTCTAGAAAAAGGGAGACTTTTGGTGACACTCTGGGTCCCCTCTAAGAGACTGCGGATGCCTCTCTTCAACTGTCAGTGCCCATGGTGACCAGTACCAGTCTGGAAATTGACACAACACGGACTCCAACACAAAATGAGAGCAAAACAAATTCTGGCTTCAGATCATATCTTGCTAGCAACAACATTAGCCAGCTAGTTGCTATGTTGAATTGTTCAATTTTCAATTCAGTTCAGTTTTATTTATACAGCACCAAATCACATCAACAATTACCCCAAGGTGCTTTATATTGTAAGGTAGACCTACAATAATACATACAGAGAAAAACTGAACAATCATATGACCCCCTATGAGCAAGCACTTTGGCTCCCATTTAACAGGAAGACACCTCCAGCAAAACCAGGCTCAGGGAGGGGCGGGGCCATCTGCCACGACCTGTTGGGGAGAGAGAAGGAAGACTGGATGAAAGACATGCTTGGGAATCGTGACCGTGAATTATCAAGGAACAAAGCAAAGAGTTAAGAATCCTCAACAAAGAAGAATTTAATCTAAGCTAAACGGACTTTTGGCCCCAAATGTGACAGCAGTGCATTCGGTGCCAGGTTTGTTATCAAAACTCATGAACTTCCCCACTGAGGGTGAAACTGCCTGTGTGGCAGCAGGGTGGAGTTTGTGGTACAGTGCAACTGTAAGACTGAAGATTTCTGTTTTGAAAGGCCAAATTCCTGTGCACCTGAGCCACCTTGGATATTTCATAGCATGGCAGCTACAGGGAAGGAATTCCTTATGACTGCTGTGATGTTGTAAACAGATGATCATTCCAGCTGTCAGAAAAGGTGTAACGTCATCTTGGAAGGGTTAAATGTTCCTCCTCTCTCCCCAACCAGTCGCAGCAGATGGCCCCGCCCCTCTCTGAGCCTGTTTCTGCTGGAGGTTTCTTCCTGTTAAACGGGAGTTTTTCCTTCCCACTGTCGCCAAAGTCCTTGCTCATAAGGGGTCATATGATTGTTGGGTTTCTCTATGTATGTGTTATTGTGAGGTCTACCTTACAATATAAAGCACCTTGTTGTGATTTGGCGCTGTACAAACAAAGTTGAATTGAATTGAATAGAATACGCATGTGACAGTATTTGTACAAATGACAACTGCCAATATAATTCTAACACCGCAGATAAACTCTATACATTTTTTATGAATCTTCCCCCTACCAAAAGCTGTAATATCAAGCTTAGAGAGACACGATAAACCTGACTGTACTCAGACAGTTGCTTATATTTTTTTATTTCATTAAATTTATATGAAACTACATAAACAAATGCGTCGAACTTAACTGGTGTATTTCTCAGCTTATCATCATGTCCTGGCACAACTTTCTACCCCTGTGTTGGTTAGCCATGTTTCCTGTTATTTCTAACCCTGACTGTGCAGCTAAAAAATGACCAGGGGCAGCAGGCTACACAGTAAGTCGTGGGTGATCGCTGCTTTCTTGGTTGTGGTGCAGTGTGTCCAGACTACTGGCTGAATAGTAACATAGTTCCTTGCTGTGCCTTCTCTCAGCCTTCCATCTGCTGAGGCTGGAGCAGTCACCTCAGAGAGCAGCTGTGGTCCTTCAGGTTTGCCTCGGGGAGGGTCAGGTAGAGTGCTGGACAGTCCTAACTACTTTGATACTTAGTTATGTACTTCAGTGTTTCAATGCATGATGTGGTGTGAAATGACCATGTGTGACAACCCACTGCCTTTGCAGTATGTTTTCCCCTCAGTGTGGTCTTGGTAATTAACAAAGTTCTTTTTTTGCATTTGCTGGCTTGACAAAACTGAAAACATCAGTCAGCGACCTTTCTCTGTGTAACTGATCTTCCTGCTTCGAAAGTGGCACAACCCAGAAAACTATAGCAGCATCCCACAAACAAGCATTGATATAACGCTTATATTTGTCATTAGAATAAATGTGCAGACTTTCCATTACAGTCTGCCAGTTCTGCTACAGACATGCCTTTCACAGAGCAGTCCAGGATCTTCTCCAGAGATTTACCTCAAAATCTCCAAGGAATGCCCCCTAACCGATTTATGAGGTTCATAAAGTTCTCACTTAAAGCGACACCAGTGCAGCTGCCATGCAGATCCAAGAAAAGAAACCCTTGATCTCTTGCATTTACATACCACGTTACATTCTCCCTGCTGCCTCTGATCCTTGAAGTCCACTGGCAGTGTCAGTATAATGTGAGTGGGACAAAAGGTGCAGTAAACCTGTTTTTGGCAACAATAACATCCATCCATCAATTTGCAGGAGACTATTGATCAGCTGGTGGCCACGTGATAACTATTGGTCATGAGTGAAAAATCCTTTTTCCACGACTGGTTTGCAAGTGGTTACAGGAGGATGTTTGCTGTTGCTGGGTGAAACTGATTGCAGTAAAGGAATACACATTTTTCTATACTGAACAGAAAAGAAAAGATGTTCTGTAGAGACCGTCAGTGCAACTCTCCAGGTCACTGATGGGTTATTTGCTGTAACTCATTTAGTTCTACAACTGAGAGCATGATGTTCTTAGTGTGTTATTCACCTATTACAGAAAGATATGCATAGTGATTATGAGCGCAGATAAAACTGAATACAGCGTACTAAACTATATATCTGTGTAAAACACTGAAATCAAATCAACTTAGCAGATGCTGTAACTGAGAAATGTGCTTTTGCAAAAATATAACCTCATTGTTAAATTTCAAAACGTGTTTGGAAAGCGTCATCAACAGCTCCAAAGGTCAGAAAAGTTCAGGGTTTGTTTTGTCATAATATTTAATTCATTTCATTTTTATTAATGTAGTGATGAATCAGAACAAGAGGTGCCTCACACGCTTTATATTGTAAGGCAAAGACCCTAAATAACTGTATTTAACAGCTCCATGGGCAAGCTGTTGAAAATCAAGAGAGGAAATTGCGACATCCAGTGATGGTTCTAATTAACACATCCATAGAAACTATCGCTTTCTGTCACCGTGACGTTGCTATGTATAAGTGCATATTGTAACTTTTGAGACTGAACATATGATCAAACACAGCTAGAGTATCAGAGATCAGAGTGACAATGGAGAAGCTGACTTTCACTTGGGTCGTTTGTTTTACATTAGTCTGCAGCTCAATGCTGCTCTCTAGTGGAGAGAGACGGCACTGAGAAACACTGATGCAGTTAAGAAAACTCAGTAAAAGTACATTTAAACCTTTAAGCTGCATAATAGTTCTTAACAGTTGAGCATATACAGAAAATGATCTCATCCAACTCCACAGGCCAGTGCATTCCTCCTGTATAAATTGCATGAACCAAACCACCATCAGCCACTGATACTCATTTCCATGAGTATGCTCTAACCTTCACCTGGTTCAATGCATCACCACCTTTAAAAATAAAGCGCAAGTAACAGAACCAGAGTTTTTCTTTGAAAGGCTGTATCAACCCTTCTGTATTTATATTTGTCTAATAGCGCCTTTTCGTATAAATTCGGAAACTTTCATATGTAAATTTAACACTCTTCTAGCCAGAGAAATCCTAGCAGGTTAAGCAAAGTGATTATGTTGCACTGACATTTGATAACTATTAACTGAAAGAGAAGCAACCCTGTTAATGGAGATGAATGAAGACATTTTGCTAGCTGAAACAAGACTGCAATGTTTTCAATAATACTGTGGAAAATTGACCATTTTTAACTATCGTACAAGCCCCAACGATGTAAATCCCATTCAGACAGCTCGACAGGTGCAAATCACACAAGAAGTCTCCCTCAGATGCCATCACAATGGTAGTTTTCAAAATACATTACCATCATGATTGTTTTATTATCAAAATGCATTACATCTCTTGCTTTTTAAATCTTCTGGAGGAGAACAATTGAAATAGTTACTACTATGATCTGTGTAAAAATAAAAGCAAACCAACAGAAGGATCTTTACAAAAACAACAGAAAAAACGCAGCGCCTGGATTTTGGAGGAACCCCAGAACAGACCCAATGATTTGCTTCCATCCATCTGACAAAAGGTGGTCACTCAGACCCTACAAACAAAGATCATGCGGTAAATTCAGTGTACGATATTTTCTCCATACAAGTCTATATCACATTTCTTTCTATACAAGTACACATAATCATACATAATGTCCTATTGTGTTTTTTAGGTCGTATCTCTTTCAGTTTAAGGTGCTGGTTAATTTTGGGTCACAACTTTTATTTTTTTCCATATGTGTCAAACATTCATGTAAAATGAGTACCCTCCTGTGTGTTAGTGAGGGGAGAGGGTGGTGAGCTGTAGTGGTGTGTGGTGGTGTCCAGTTGCACAACTGGTCCCCTCGGTCCTTGAAGTCGTCCACGCAAACGTGGCCATTTCCCCCCCCACATCCGGTCCTAAATGAAAAACGTGAGGGAGCAGGCGGCCACCCTTGTCGCCTTGACATTAGTCTTAGGTCCTGCTGCGGCCGACGGGGGACCGTCGCTTTCTTCACAAGTCAGTATGTGTTGGTAATTAAAAAGGAAAAAATTCAAACAAAATACAGCATTCTGTGGAAAGGGAAGCAGCTCCAACAGGAGAGGATAGCAGCTTTTTCTTCACCTAGGTTTTAGAAACAATCCAAATGCTCCCTCGGAGATCCTCGCCCCCGATTCCCCTCAGCGTCACACGGAATGCAACGATTGGTCAGACAAGAGGAAAAAAAACAAACTCTGCAGTATGAAAACCCAACAGCTTGGCTTAGAAATATAGCCCCACTAATAACCTTCTTTTTCCTGCATGAGTGTATAGATTTGGAGAACAAAAACGATGAATGCAGCCTTGTGGGGTGGAACATAACTGGATTATAAACTTATCGTAACAAATACAAACAAAACAAAACAAAACATGCAGCACCATGAATCAAAAGAGCTGTATTTCTCAAGTATAATATCAGAGCAGTCCTAAAGTGAAACCAAAACAGTCCAGTGAGGTGAGAGAACAGAAGATAACACCAAGACAGGCTGGGTCGCTGGGGGGAAATGGGCTGGTTTCATGTTTGAGAAAACGGAAGCTGGTAATTATATGGAATGATCCTAGTTTTTAGGGAGAGCTCAAACTCCCCGTCTCTCTAATGCATCTATATAACGGATGATTAACAGGTCGTCTTCCCCCCTTACCAAATTAAACAATTACTGCAGCGCAGACTCGGCCACTCGCCGAATCAAGTAACCTCGACCAAAACAAACAAGATATTTAAACTGTAACTCTTGCTTTTAGTTACATATGCATTTCAGCATTTCTCCAACCTGGATACCACAGTGACCACAGGTGTGGTAGAACTTTGTACAGACATTTGTGTGGAAGGTTTTCATTTCTGACATTATCGAGCCTCTCGAGGAACAACAATTTCAACTTACATATGATTTCTTTGTTTTTCTCTGAACGTGTCAGCCAAATCACTTTTCCCTCTGATTCGCTAATAATGTCCAAAGTCAATGATTCATCTTTGTGCAGGATGTGCTAATTATTTTTTATTCTTCTGAAAAGAAAGAAAAGAAAAGACAGAAAATAATATGGGACAAATTCTCAAACAAGTCCTTGTTCTTCTTAGGTCTGTACATTTGCCCTCCCCAAACTCCTGATCCCTGTTGTACTGCAGCCTCAGGGGTTGAGGAGATGCACAGCTCACTCACTCACACACACACACACACACACACACACACACACACACACACACACACACACACAAGGTCCTAAAAGCTTCCTGACTGTGTCCTTACTCCGGATCCCTGCAGGGAAGAGTGCTGGAACTGACTGAGGTTCGTCCCTCGCTGGGGGTAGTGTGTCGGTCCAGAGGCCGACAGCAGTCTGGGGCTAGCCTGCAGCACTGCCTGACCTGGGCTGCCTGACTTCAGGCTGCGAGGTGCCTGATGCTGACTCCCTTTGGAGGCCTGCGCACCAGAGTCTGTTTTAGTCTGCCCATGGACCCGGGATCCTGGGGCAGGAGCCCCCACCAGGCTGCTGCTGTTCAAAAGGCTGGCTTTTAAGTGGCTGCTGCTGTAGCCTCCATCCACGCTACTGCTACCACTCTGCTGGTGAAGCGAGCCTGTCGCTGGCCTGGAGTCTGTTGAGGAAGTGGGGGTGGGACTTGAGTATGAGGCTGGGGGGTGGTCCTGGGCGTGTCCTTGGTGGGAAGAGGAGAGGCGCTGGTAGACATTCTGGCCTGATGACGGGCTGTAGGAACACCGGAATGGAGAGCTGGAGGTCTGCTGGAGGAACATCGGGCTGTCAGTCTGTCTGTGGCTTTCTGTGGCCTGCACACAAATACATACATAGGCACACACTGTGTGACACTGATACATTTCTGTTCAGCTCATTTCCAGCTCTAGATGTTTAATTTGTTTTTCAGAGAAGAGGGGGGAGGGAAAAACAAAAACACAACCCCCCTTTTTATTTTAAGAGGGGAGCCACTCTTAAAATGAAGTAAGTTTTAGCAATTTTTTCCTCAAGTATGTCTCGTCTCAGGTACCATATTCATCTTTCAAGGCCGACACGCCTGAAGTGATGCTACACATGGTCAAATATCGAAACCTTGCTGACTATTACTTCTACAACGATCTCTTATCCTGTTCCACTGTTTTTCTTAAACTTTGCTGCTGTAACTTCACACTGCCCACTTTCTGCAGTGACACAACAAATTCCCTACGTGTGGGACTAATAAAGGCCATCTTATCTCTATTATCGTATCTTGTTGAAAAACATACTTCTATAGAGGGATGACTGCACCTCTAAAGAAAATGGAAGCGCTGAATTTAATAGGACAAATGAATTCAGCAGACTAATTGTTTTTGATCGTCTCCTTCATAACGGTTGGAGAACAGAATTTGAAAAAAATTCTGCCAATCACCCAAGAAGTCATTGTTGAATACTGAACTTAATTTACAAGCAACTAACGCAAAACAGGGACAGCAAGTTCAAAGTGATGTGGACCAGCTACCTGGTGAGAGTAAACGGAGGGGCTGTATCTGTGTGGACTCTTCGTGGAAGAAGCCATGGACACTGCCTGCATCTCATATCGATCTACATCTGAAAACAAAACAGGACAACCAATTTCACCACTAAGAAAAGAGCAACGTTTTAAGGAAAATTAAAGAGCATACACAGATATTTCAACAGTTATCAAAATATAAATGAATCAAATTGCTTGTGACCATTTGTTGTATTAAACTATAGATTTGTCTTTGCTTTAGAATGGCACACAGCAGGATGTAAGGGACTGCCAAAGCCAAAAGTCATTTACCAAGTACTATAAAATAAAAAAACATGCTAGCACCAGGTTTTAGCTGTTAGAGGTGCTATGGGATCATCTCCTACTGTACAAAGAAATAAAGACGCCAAAGACGACGATTACTATATTCTTTGGGTGTCCTTTAAAAAAAAAAGAAAAAAAAAAAGAAAACAGTCAAATGGTACCCAGCGAACAGCGAATACTAATTTTCCTTAAAATAGCCATCCCTAACATACTGCTTTATACTAGGCTGTCTATAAAGTCTAACAATATATTCTTGTTGTTGTGACGTGTCGAATGCATTCATACCAGATTCCTTCTCTATGGAGCCTTCACTCCTCTTGTAACTCCGGTCCACCTTGAAGCTTCTCAGCACTCGCTCTAGAACCCCCTGGCCTTCCCTCAGACGCTCAACAGTAGTGGGGACCATCCTTGGAAAACAGACAACTGTGAGATCTCCATTCATTTATTTATTTATCTGCTAGGCTCTGAATTATTGCAATTAACATAGCCGAACATGTACTGAAAGGCCAATTTAGTGAGTCATCTTTAAAAGGACTTCTCACCACTGGTTGTTGCTGTCCTGGCGTCTGGACTGCACTGACAAGCCCTGGTGCTCCGGAGGACTGACTTCCTCTACGTGTGGGACTGAGGTGGAGTGTGCTGAGGATGAGAAGGTGCTTTGTGGAGATGCTGGAAGCGGCATCTGCTGATGGTTATGAGGATGATGGGACTCCTTGTTGTAGTGGGAGCCAGGCTGTGTGGAAGTGCCACCCAGAGAGGAGCTGCTGCTGGCTGGCTCCGAGTCACGACCACTGCCCTGCTTCCTCTTGCGGTATTCCAGCAAAGACACCTATAGCAGCAGAGGGAAGAGGGAGTCTGTTCAAACCCTGCTGCTGAGGAACTGATGGACTCACTTATGCCAGGCTGCTCGCTCAATCACACCATTCACCAAAACTGCACTGAGTGACAGGCAGACCGCATGCACCACGCTAGAGAGGACTCACCTGAAAACTGTAATTACTATTAAAGAATTTTTAGAGAAACACCTTCACCAGCAGGGAGCAACGACATCTGTTGTTCTTCCATGACCAGACTTGTAGTCACGAGAGACTCAAACACAACATACTGTTGCGTTGTCAATGCAGTGTTAGTACATAAGCTTTGACAGAGGAGCAAGCAACTTTAAATGCACCACACCATGATGCAATCACGCTGAAACAATAACTACGAAAACATATCCACAGAAGGTTCGAGCACACACACACACGCACGACACATACACACACCTGCACCGTTTACAATGAGAATGAGAGTGCTCATCCCAGCTTAATGTCATCATGACACAAAAGAACAGAGGGTTATGAAAGAGGCAGGGGAGTGGCATGACCACACACGCACACATACACATCTATATATTATATATATTTATATATACACACATAGTATATATAGATATATAACTGACATGGATGGCTCTTGCCTGAATCTTTCAACCAGTTTAACATCACATGTGAGGTAAGCTACAAGGCTGTACTGTCAGAGGGACCAGATGTCAGGATGAAGTTACCACAGAGCACCAAAAGCTATCAGTTTACCTTCCCCCCCCACCACAATAAGGTCTACAAATGGTCACCTATTAAAAGAGCATGAAATGTTTAAATGCCAAGCGCAGTTAATTATAAGATTTTTTTTTTATGCTTCTGTTGATTTTGACAAGAACGCAGAGATATAACAACCTTAAACGAAACTTAGGTTGAAGAGTAAACAAGTCAATGTGGCTGACTGAAGCCAGATTTAGGCTGTGGTCAGTCTTTCTAGAGCAGGTTTTAGATTTGTCCTTGCTGCTGTGTCCACAGCTGATTTAAATGGCTAAATGACCTCCTTAACATGTCTGGGAGTTCTCCAGAGGCCTGGTATTGACATAATCATTCGATTCAGGTGCGTTGACCCGGGGTGATATCTAAAACAGGCAGGACACCGGCACGCGAGGCCTGGAGTTGCTTACTCCTGTTCTATAGCATATGACTTAACCTACATAAGTGGCTAACACCCTTTATCCGTATGGATTAATTACCTTGTGCTCGTTTTCTAGTGTTTTGTTTTGCTGCAGTGCCAGCTGGTAGAAACCAATAAAATGCTGGGACTTTCTCTCTGGTCGTGATTGTTATTTTCTAACAGATGAATTCAAACACTGCAGCTGAAAAGTACTCGGAAATGCACAGGAGGAATTGATGGTATTAAACAGGCCGATCACAATAGCTGAGGGTTGTGTCACCACAACAGTTATATATCCAGGGAGGTGCACATCAAATTACAGCGTAGGATTTCAGAGGGGTTTGAGATTACAACACAACTAAGGCACAGATTTTTCGTTAAGGCAGTAAGGAAGTACATGTTACTGGCAGTCTGAGGAGCAATTGCTGCTTTACTGAAGTAAGTTTTTCCAAGCAGCTTCAGAACAATTATCAATAAGATTAATGAATGTTAATCAATGCATGTGTCAGACCCTTGATCCATGCTACGCCCCTCTTCTGGTGCCACGTGATACTGTCCGTTTTCATTTTTGGGGGGGGAGGGTTGCTGTGAACCACTTTGACAAATTTAGCCCCTCTTACAGTGGATGTGGATAAACCACAAGTCCCAGTTTGGAAAGAGCCATAGATGAGATGGAGCATGAGCACACCCGACACCATCATAACAATTTGTGGAATTTGTCTCTTGTGTTGAAGGCAATGGATGAACCTTACACACTTCAATGAGCTTGACTGAAATGGCAAAATAACTCTTTCTGGAAACTACAGAATCATAATTCAATGTAGGTTTTGGAGAAGGGGAGAGGGCAGAGCTGCTGGAGCATGGCGTGGGTGTTGTATGCAGATGCAAAGAAACAATATTTACATGCACACTTCTAAAGATGTAGTTGTAGGGAGAATATTCACCATATTTTGTACTGGCTTGTATTCACTTCTTACAGCTATTGCCTGGTAATCTGGCTTCCCTGTCAGCAGACTAATGGTATGCTGGTTGGCCCTCTGCCTTGGAAGAAAAGTGGAAGAGAGACTTGGCAAAGAGTGTCAAGGAGCAACGAGGAGGAGCAAGAGGAGGAAAGTAAAGGAAAAAGGAGGAAGGGTAAAATCTACAGACTGGAAATCATTTCAGATACACATAAGAGGTCAGCTTCTAAATGCCTGTGATGTTTGGTTTTGAATACCGGACACAGGGGACCAAACAGATTTAAGACAAAGTTAATGGGCAAACAGAGCACGGGGAAAAGCACATCATGAGTTCTGGCTTTTCAGTTTGTGTTTCACACAAGTTATTTGTGTCTGAGAAGAAACCCCTAAGATTTACCTGCAAAGTTACCTCAAACATCTTTTCCGTGTATCATTAAGATATGGGGAACTTGCCTTCTTTTTTTGTGGTGGATTGCTGGTGTGAGGCGGTGTGCCATTGTCAGGGTAGCCTCCTCCAAAATGGGGCTCTCCAAACGGTGACATGGACCCGGGGCCCACTTCTCCAAACAGGCCCTGGCCGCTTATCGAACCGTGGAAGGAATCTGCAGGTGAGAATCCCCCTTCTGACTGGGAGAGGCGTCGGTCGGTGGCTGTCGGGTTGCCCAGGTTTGCGTTGAGGGGAGAGCAGGTATATATGAGGTTGAACTCTGTCCTGAAGGCCTGCTCCCTGTTTTGGGGGTTTATGTCTGAAGAAGGGCATGACAGTGGGTTTAGGGAACTGGTCCCTACAGAAGATGGGCCCTGCGAATCTTGGCCTGCTCCAGATTGGGAAAAATCATCCGAGGTCATGGCAACAGGGCTCTCCATGTTGGAGGGGAGTGACAGGTCTGGGAACTGCGGCCGAGAGGCATCAAAGTCTGTCTGAAGACATGGCTGAAGGACAGGACAGGAAACGGGAAGAACAAATAAATAAACTTCATTGTTATGTCAACCGTAAAGCCATTTTCTTTATCAGTGCCATGATATGTGAGAAGAAATGTACCTCAGGGGATATGGACTCGGGACGATGGACAGGAGACGCCTCAGGGGATGATATGTTCTAGAGACAAAACAAAGTCTATTAGTGTCAAACCAAGCGTGTGTCTTTTTCTGAAGTCTTGCAATCTGTTCAAAACCAAGAGATTGAGATGTTTAGGGGTGGTGGCCATCAAACTCTTACACACAGCCCTTCTAGAGTTTGCTGCTGTGCAACAAGATTGAACTACTAAGTGAGGTAATGTGAGGTTGTTGCAACAGGTCCTGACACAGATGAGTCAGCTGAGCAGAGTGCAGCTCCCTCAGACTGACAGAAAAGGAAATTTGTACATCACTAAACTCTCCTTTGTGGCCTGTTGGATTTCACTGGACTTTGATAGTAAATAAGCTCAGGCATCAGAAAACTGTGTGGATATTTATGCCCTTACTTCAAACTGCAACGGTGTGTTGCAGCGGCTGGCAGGCAGTGAGGGCATAGGTGAATAGGCCAGACCGTTGGGCAGCAGGGAGCCACAGGGAGTCTGGAGCAGTGGGTGGAGGGAGTCCTCTGGAAGTGGAGGGGTGATGGGTGATAGCGGGCGAAGCAGGTGGTCCGAGGGTGCTGGTGTTATTTCTGTAATATACTTGGAGCGACGCTTTTTAAAAGGTGCAGTGAGTTCTGTGATTTAAAAAACATGACAAAAACAACAAGAACAGTCAAACATATTTGCAGTTACAAACAAACTTTTCATTTAGTGCCGAGTTCTGAATCATGCTTCACTGATCTGCTAGCTTTGGTGCTTTCTTAGCCAGATGGAGGTGTGGAAGCAATTACCACTGGATAGGGGGTTCGGTGTGGATCTGCTACTGGTACTTTGCTGGGAGGAGGTGGACTCTGTGCCATCCTCCACACTGGCCGAGCAGCTCTCATCCTCCACCTGTTTGATCCATCTCTGCATAAAGACGACCACAAAGGGTTTATGAAAAAAAAAGAGAAAACAGACAAGAACACACACTTGTTTTGCCACCAAATGTGAAACATCCAATCTGTGTGTGGGATACACACCCATCCATCCCAAAAACACCTTTTTCCAAGTTTACCTTTTTGTAGCAGCCGTAAGTGCCATCCATTTGGAGCGGACGAGGCCGGCGTCTCTCAGGGTTGAACGGGGAACCGAAGCGGATGTAGTGTCTGGGTGTGGTGCAGATGAGTGATGACTGAGAGAGACCTGGAAGCATGTTCAGCGTGGTGGCTAGAACTGTGGGGTCAGTGGTTATCCGCAGTGTGCGCTCAACAGGCACCTCCTGGTGGATTCTCTCTCCTCCAGGAATTTTGTCATTTAGCCATTCTGTCACCAGGTACTGAGAAGAAAATGGAAAGTTACATTTGCATAGTTCATAGAAGGTAAAGGACTTTGTACAGTGGAACCCTGATGTATGAATACCCCATTTAACGAAAAATTCAAGTTACGAAGGCACTTAACAGCAATAGTTCTGCCCGTGTTACAGCAAAATGCCCGCGTAATGAAATCCGCTGGCTCTGATTGGCTGAGCCCAGAATGCCTACAATGCCCACAAGCCTTCCGAATCACGTGACAACCCCCTTGGCTTTCGTACTTGCGCTTCGCTGTTCCACTTGAACGACGTATTGTTGTTGCAGTTAGCAATTAGCCTATCGTTTACTCAAAAGGCTTCGACTTATGAAAATTTTCGACTTACGAAAGACCCTCGGGAACGAATTAATTTCGTATGACGGGGTTCCACTGTATTACTTTTAGTATATGTAGAAAGTCTTACCTTCTTGGTCTTAGGGTACCGCAGATTGCCTCTGTTCATGCAGTTAAGGCCTTGGCCATCTCCATCTACAAGAGGACCACCCAGGCTGTTCTCCCCGTGGCTGTGTTCAGCACCGTATGCACCCTGACTTCCCTCCTCGTCCACAGCAGCACCCTGATCTGCTGATGTTGGTGTTGTTGCCCTTGCTGCTGCTGCAGCTGCTGCAGCTTGTTGGGCGAGGGCTTGGCGTTGCCGTCGGGCACGCTGGGATGAGCTTGACCGGTAGCGAGATATTCGACTCTTAGGACGAGGCTTGGATGGTTTTATGGGTTTAGGGGGAGCAACAGGGGCAGGCAGGATGGGGAGGGAGGGTTTTTCTTCAATAGATGGTGCTTCCTGCAACATAAATGCAATGATTAAACTGGTTCAATATAGAACACAAAAGAAATTAGAAATCTAAAATTTTTCTTCGTGACTGACCACAACATAGGTGGTGCGTCGCGTGCTGATCCCAACTCCAGCGTGCTGGGGGATGGAGGAGTTCCCTGTAGGGTTTCCTGCCCCATCCTCAGTTTCTAAACCCTCCTCCTTGACTTCAGCTCCTCCTATTCTTCTCCTCCTCCTTTCGAGGATGTTAAGAGACTATGTGGACAGGCAGACATGTAAGTCAGTGTTATGTGAATTACCGAGAGTGGACAACTTAAATCATGAAATGCAATGTGACTTACTTTTTTATTGGAGATGACCCCATTTTCATCAACTTCTCCTTCGTCCCCCTCTTCCACCTTAACTTCATCTGTCAGTCTCTCCTAATTGCACAGACAAGCATCACATGAGGTAATGACCTTACCTGACAAGCAACAAATTGAATCATGTAACGACTTCTAAAAAACCGCAAGCCTGCACTTTACAAAAATGTATTGAAGCAGTGTTTATTGATGTGGCGATTTTTAATCTAAAGCTAATGTAGAACTCTTATTGCTGCCTAACCTCAACGCTGAACACAATTATTTGGAAAATCAAATCTAACCACGCGCACACACACACCTCTGTGTCACTGGTCCCCTGTAGATCGCTGGTGTCCTGTTGCTGCTGCTCCAGCATCTGGTTTCCATCAGCAGCTAGACTGCCCTCCAGCTCTTTCCTTCGTGCTTTTCTCCTTCGTGTCTCAGCACCAATCAAAGGGGAAAGAGGCGGCAGGGAAGGGGGACTCACCAAGTTATCCCTAGGGCTCAGGTTGTGCTTCTGCACTGGGCAGTTTTGGTTGCTTTTATGGCAGGCACAGTCCACTTTGTAATTACTGTTATTTTGTTAAAAAAAACAAACAAAAAAACCCAATAAGAAAACAGAAACTGCTGATTAAAAGAAAGGAGAACGTCAGAGAGGACAGCAACTGACCAGCTATTGAACTCGTAGTCAAATCCAATGGTGACCTCAGAGTCTTTTGTGATTTGCCTGACAGCATAGATGCACAGATGGATCATGCCCTCAGCGATCATATGCCGGACCTGTGGTAGAAAGCAAGCTTATGGGTTGTTTTAGCTGCAAGAATTAAATGAAAACGTCAAACATTGCTAACTAGCAAGCATTTAGATTTATTTTTCAAAATGCTTAACAGCTGACCTCGGCATTGGGTGTACAAGACCTCCTGATGAAGCGGGCGTCATTTCCAAAAGTCCTGGCATCAACGCACATCTCTACATCATTAAATTTTGAGTAGAACAGCACGAACGGGTATGGTCTAGAAAGAAAAATAGAGTGAAAAGCTGTTCACAGGTGAAACAATGTATTTAGACAAAATTCCGATTACATATTTTGTAGTTTAGTAGCTCATTAACAATTACTTTTTGAAGAAGTGCCCATTGACTTCAAATTGTTGTTTGAGCATGACCTTTCCCCGGTATTCAATAATGAGTGTGTCCGGCTCCAGGTTCTTTGCTGCTCGGAGTATCTTCCTGTGTTTCTGCACCCGTGTTACTCGGCCAAGCTGGAGCTATAAAGTTATTTTTTAAAGAGACAGGCAAACATTAAAAATATTATACTTTTTCCTTATCTTCTTTCATAAGTAAATAGGGTATAAAGTAAAAACTATAAACCAAAATCTTGGACTCTTGGACACAGACTGCACTCAGTGTCTGAAATCCGGAAGAGCGAAGGAGCAGAAAAATTGCCTGAAACAGAGAGGGGTTGGCCTTAATCTCAGAGAGTGGCTCCTGTTCAATCCTTTTCCTTGCAAGAAACAGCCAATCAGAATAAAGTTTCCTGGAAGGGGGGAAAAACTAAAATGGGCTATTAGATAGCGGATGAAGTGAAAGACTGCACAGAGGGTCAGTATAACAAAGGATAATTTTTAACTGTCAATCAGAAAAGATAACAGAGGATAAAATTAATATCACTGGGTTCTTTGAAAACAGAATTGCGATTGGATCTTAGCAAGCAGCCAGCAGTAGGGATGGGAATCGAGAACTGGTTTTTGTAGAGAACCAGTTCCCAGTCGTCCAATTCCTTGGAATCGTTAGTTTGGTTATGGGTTCTTGCACTCTTGCTACGATCAGCTGATTTCAGTTTGTGTGTCACAGGAGGAAAATAGTGGTGCAGTCTACAGCGTGGATGTGGATATTACTTTCATGACATAAAAAGGATGAGAGCACATTGGTTAAGTGGAGACTGCTACACTAGAATGACCGTGGCAAATGCTTTAAAGTCTCTTTGTTGTGGTTTTCATCTTTGCTTTGTGTCCATACCTAACTACTAAGAGAAAGATCCTGTGTCCTCATTAGGATAGGGATTTGTGTTGGTGTGTGGGGCTGTAGCCTCAGGTTTATATTGTTAATTGTAATTATGAGACAGTGTCTTTGAGGTCATTTTACAGAGTAAGATGAAACTAACGTGAGTAGTATATCGAATGTCTTTCTCCTGGGTGTAATTAAGAAACGTACTGCATTACTTTTAAGAAAGTATTCTGTGAAATAACTTTTTAACTTTACTTTTTGAGTAACAGCCCCAACACTGATCACAACAAAGATGGGAAAAACATCCAACATGCACAAACATTTGACCACACAGCATGTAATTAATTTGCATGAATCGAATCCATAAGTGATATTGATAATGGAATCAGAATCGCTCAATTCTTATTAATTCTCATCCCTAGCCAGCAGATTCCATTAAAACCAGTAATGGAGACATAATGGCACAACTAAGTCACTTATCATACCGACTGGGATGTTCTTCAACATTTTTTTAAAATCTATCCATACAAAGTTTTATTTGTAGGACTGACCTGCATCTGTGAGCCCAAAACCGTATTGTTACAGGTCAGCTCAGTGCGGTTGATGGTGTCCATAGAATCCATTGAGGCATGTATCTGTGTGGTTGAAGCAGGTGTCGTGGCACCACTTTCGCTCTTTGAGATGGTGGTACTGGCTGATCGGTGAAGCTGGAGCAGTGTCTGCACATCTGCGCTGTACTGGTTGGCAAGAGCCTCCTCATACTGGTCTGTCCACTGGCGGATCCTGCTCTCCCATCCCTCTTCTGTGTTCTCATCCAACACACTAGCCTCTGTGGTAGAGTTCTGTACAAAAGTCATGATCAAGAGAACTGTCTAAGAGTCTATGTGAGATGCACAGAGAGGATTTTTTTTTTTCCTTAATGGGCTCTGTTGTCTAGAACTGTCTAATGTTACCTTCATCCTCATAGACTTCCTAGAACCCTCTCTGAAAGCCTAAAAGAAAGAAAAATAAACCAATTTAAAGAAATGGAGATTTTATCATAAAAACTGAGCTGGGGTCAATATATCAGTACAAGAAAAGCAGCACAAGAGAAAAAAAACAAAAACTCCATTGTGGATCTTACACAATGTAATCTTATGAGGCAGAGAGGGTTTGTGTGTCCATGCATGTATTGTGTGCATAAAAGATGATTTTCTTAGATGAAACATTAAAATACAATAAGAATAGCTGAATCTGCCCCACCTGCTAGCATTGCATTCAGTTAATATACTCCCAATTTCAAGAACAACCAACAATCAGTTGAAGTTTATAGGACAGGAGGATCTCCCGGAGAGCAGCCGACTGGCATCGGGAACCACAAAAGTAATGTAATGAGCCTGTGGGAAGAGCTGTGCGCTAGCTAGTTAGCATCAAATTAACTAAAATTGTAAACGAAGAATGAAGAAATTTTAATATACTTTAACTGATTCAATTAAATCTTATTTATATAGCACCAAACCACAGTCACCTCAAGGTACTTAATATTGTAAGATGCAGGGCGTGCAATGACAAGATGAAGCCATGTAGAAATAATAACAGGCACCTGTGTGTGGGAAACTGTATTTTCTCATACTCTGCTTTACTCACTTTAATCTTCTTGGCCTTCTGTGTTCCACGGGCCTTCTCTGTGCTCTTCTTCCTCTTTTTGGATTTGCTCCTTTTGACTCTGTTGACAGTGAGTTTGATGCTGGTTGGTGTGTGCTGGGTGGCAGTATAGGAGATGGTGGAGGGTGACACCTCTTCATCACCACTCTCGGTTGCGCTACTCTCTCCAGCTACAAAAAAAGAGCAAATAAACAGGTGTTGATAAACCGCCTTCTCTGAGATGAAAACTGTAGTTTATGAAGTGAACTGTGATACCTGAGACATTTTCTGTTTTTTTCCTGTGTTGGCCTTTTACTCCTTTCCTTCTGTCCAGTCCCCTGTGATACAAAGGCAACAAAACAAATCAGACAAAAAAAATTAAAGGGGGCGATGTCATAAAGGCTTTTACCGCATGTTGTATTATTGTCACAGCCTGAATTTTAATAAAAAATAATTTTCTCTTATTTCCATTAAACAGGTTAAGTGCTACACACTTGTACCAGTTACAGCAGTTGGAACCTATGTTCCAGCATTCAGACAAGAAGGGCTTTTACACGTCTCACCTGCAGTTGTCGCATTTGATGAGCAGGCCGTCCGGCGTCAGGTTGCAGTGACACCAGGAGGCCCCATCCTCCTCTGAGGAGCTGTCGCTGTCGGCCGAGTTGTCCTCAGCAGTATCGTGATAGTGAGAGCTGCGTACCACGCCGTTGAGATCCATACGGGGAATGATGGTTTGAGAGAGCGGGGAGGCGGGTGGGGTTGGGGGAGGGGGCGCGCCATAGTTGTGATCCTGACAACACACAACGGAAGACTGTTGCATCTTCAAACAACGGGTGTTCAGGCAAAAAAGGGAAACGGAAAATGGAGACGAATGAAAATGAGGGCAAAAAAAAAAAAAAAAAACCAAGTATGTGAAACAGTTCAGTTGTTAATACCAGAAGTAGTGTGTGGTTACCAAAGACTAATAGCAGGACTCATATTTATACATCTAAACTACAAACATCACCAGTTCTTAGTTTTACTCTTATTGTGAAATCATAACAGAAGACACTTGAAAAGATTAGGAAAAAGGAAAGATCAGATAGATTAAACTGGGTCATTTTAAGCCACTAAAACATTCACAATTGTACACAAGTACTCCCATTATGAAAAGTAATACTTCAATAAGACATGCTATGATTAGAGCTGATGATTAGGGAAGAGCCGTATGAACTCACAGCATATGGTAGCCCCCGATACCCATGACTCTGTGCGCTCCCACAGCTGTGGTTGTTGTAGTTTTTCTCATTCACTGCAGGGCTTGCTTCAACTGACTCAGGGCTGGAAAAAATAACAATATATATATATTTAAAACATTGTAAGCGACACATAGATAATGCTGTAGACATTTCCCCACTTTGCCTTTTTTACCAATGTTACACAAGCATCTGTTTTAATAAAGATCAGTCACTAGATGGCACCAAGATCCTTCACTCGCTGCCCTGCCTGGAAGAGCAGCAATTTAGGAAATGGAATGTGGGCCGCCATTATGTTATGCAACTCCCTCGCCCTTTAGTTAAGGCCTAACCAGACCAGGAACAACCTTTCCTACTCTTGCCTCGTACTCCAATACTGAAGCTAACATCAAGGTTAAAAAAAATAATAATAATAAATAACCACTGTGTGTGTAGTATGTCTTTTTTTTTTTTTTTTTAAACTCCCCTGCCTGAGCTTTGCAGGAAACTGAAGGGGGCCATGAACAGGGTTGGATGGGAAAGGGTCCAACTGCATTCCAAATAACCTCAGTCACGTAGGCAGATTTACCTTCAAAGAAGTGGCAACTGTGCTCACTTGATCTGTCTGTATACATTTTTTCAGATGCTATTCAATAGTTCGGGCATGGAGAAGAACAACATACATCTAGCTGCTTAATAAGAGGTGGAAGATAAGAACCTGTGACACAGGGAGAATAATTCAACTCTTGGATATTGGCTGTTCTTTTTGTCTGTGTAACAGACAGTGGTTGTCTCAAGTCAACTTAAAACAACCTTGAAAATTCATGTCAAAATGTCACATCTGGTATTTTTTTCAATGTCTATCAAAATACAGACTTCATGTAACATCATGTTACAGTTTTATGTTCAAAGTACAAAGCAGTCCCCTTAGAAATTATTTCAAAATAACACATTTGATTATGCATTGTGTAAGCGCTTCTTGAATTCATCTTAGAGGGCACTGGGGGTGCAGCAGTGTTAGCATCATATTCATACTTTGTTAGAAACAAATAATCACATTTTCCAAACACAGGAAATGCCCTTCAAACAGAAAGAAAATGTTCTGCTTTATGATGACTACTGCCATTGCTTTCAGCATTTCTTTTGCCCTGAGCACTCAAGCTACTTTACTCTTTTGCCCTTGGTCAGATCTTTGCAATCTTAAATTCCCTGTTCAACCACATTAACGCTTATGTTTAACAAATAATGAGCAGCTAGAGCATTATATAGTTCCACATAAACGCACATTTTCCAGACATCTCTGGATATGGTTGAAAACTTATCTGACTCCTTGTTGTGCAGTACAGTAGCAATACATGTAGATAATCAGGTTAAACAGGAAGTTTGTTTTCCTGGCACTCTTGTTCTATTTAAGCCATGTTACATCCGCATATGAGTATAAGGAGGTTGGGAAACATTTTAATCAGTAGAGCTGATGATCTTAACAACAAAACCCAGCTCTTACAGAACATTTCTTGCAAGTCACACCTTGCTGAAACTGACTACGTACTCTGATCCAGCAGCCATATCTGAATAAGACGTTTCAGGTGTGGTGACTCCCAGAGCGATTACTATGCTCATGACGTCCAGCACAGCGACGCGTGGGAGGGGGGGAAGAGGGGGGAGGAAGGGGAGGGGAAGGGGGGGGACAGGATGGGATAGGGGAAGGAGGAGAGGTGAAGCGAGGAATCACAGGGTCCCAATTACAGCAACAGACCACTCCAGAGGTGGGGTGCCGCCGAGCCGTAGCCCACGGCTCACGGTCATGGGGGACCTGAGAAGAATGGGTACAAGACAGACATGCCATCAGTTACATACAGATCCATTGCCTGAATACAGACAATCAACAAATGGCTCAAAATAAGCAATGCATCTTGGAATGAACTGCATATTCAATCATAGACATGTTATCTTCTATAGACAGCTTTGTGTGTCTAATATTATAAAACAGGAAGTATTATTGTGATTTAAATGTAATATCAGGAATGGCACAGATATAAAACGGTTCCAGTAAGGCATCAAATGCCAACCTTTTTGCCCCATTTCCTGAAAATCTTGGACTCAAGAACAATTTACTCACATTTCATATCCATTTCACTTTTTTGCAAACTGTCATCCAACAACTATTCATCCATACCTATTGCCTGACATTTCAACTGCAGTATTTATCATTTACATTTAGTCAAATCCTTTAAAAATGAAAAGTCAAATGGTTTACTCTTTATGTTTAGAGCATAATTAACTGCTAACTGTATTTACAGCTAATAATTTTCAAATGTCTTACAAAACATAACTGTTTGCTAAACATAGTATTTTTTCTGTTATGTTTAGCTAACATTTCTGCTCATTTATCCTTATTGTTAGCTAGTTGCAACTTCTCGTGTAGGCCTTTAACAAAAAGGTTTCACTTGTTACCAGTACCAAGTAAGGTATTTTTGTATTTGTTTGTGTATTTCTACAGGTTTTTCATGACACCTAGCAGTTAATTTATACTTCCTGTTCTTACTTTTGTTTATTTAAGTGTTTCATTGGGGAGTGGACCGTCAGTTACTTCCCACGAAAGCAACCCTGACTCCCACCCACGAAGGTACTTGTACCCTTGGTTGCAAATCACTGCAGTAAACCAAAGGGAAAGTGTGTGCAATGCCAGGAACCTGGACACACAGCTAAATTGAATGCAGCTGTTAATCATTTTCATATTTAGTGTGGTTTTCCTGTTATGGAATCAGAGTGTCAGCATTGAAAAAAGGCTACAGACTTATGTTTAGTGAAACGCTGACTCTATACCTACTCAAACAACTTTCCTTGTCACAGCTGTTTGATTAAACAATGAATAAGTTACTGAGTTGCCTCCAACATTTTTTTTTCCCAACAGCTTTCCAAAGGTCAACATTTATGGTGAAGTCCATATTTCTGATTAGACACAAAAAGATGACCACTAACTGAATGTACATTCCCTAATGAAAAAGACAGGGCTTGTTTATAAGGGCACTTTACCATATATAAACATTAATATATAAACAACTACCAGAGTTTACAACAGGTTACTGCCTTGACTGAAAACTGACAGTGTTGTCAGGTTGTCACGACCACATAACCTAAACATTAAACAGGAAACCCACTGTTGCACAAATAACGAAGAACCAAATTTGCTGAGTCATCTTGACAATAAAGGCTTCATGTAGTCGAAGAGAGCATTTATCTGCCTGCGTCTACAATGATAACTTGATAAGGACATTGTGTGATGGGCCCATCTCTTATCCATACGGAGGTGTTTAACATGGAGGAGGGAGGTGAGACTATTCAAAGAGCAGAAAAAACAACCAGGGGATTTACAGCTCTGCTTACACTCCCATCAGGATGCAGTAATGGAGAAACCAATAGGAGGCGCTTTTTTGCTCAGACAGCTGTAGAGGTGAGTCATTCAAGATGAGGCCCATCCCTCTTGTCATGTGACCACACTTAGCTGAAACACTGACCCACACTGTATCTTGTTCTCCTGCTTGCGCTCGCTCAACGACCCTGACAGAAGCGGAGCTAAAGGCAAGATCTGCAGAAAGAGGAACACGTCTTCCTGTGCGCTGTTCACACGACAATGAGAGGATTTGGCTCTCACCAAGGTCATCCCCTGGTCAAACAAGCAAATAGATACATTAGCTTATAAAACCCCATAGTGATAAGATCCATTGCAACAAGAGTAAGCCCGACACTCAAACAGGCTGCTTTAATAGCAGGCATCCATGTTAATTAAGAACAACAGGATGCATGACATTTCTAGAGTGGTCCCTTGGCTACAGCGAGTGCTGCCCTTGTGCCCCAGCCCCAAGACAACTACAGAAAGATTGGGAGCTTCCAATAATGTCAAGGTCAGCTCACTGTCAAAAAGAATGTCAGCACCATAGAGCTGAAAATGCACATGTGCCTGTGCACATGGGAAGGTGACAAGAAGAAAACAGCTCCCATGCATCTATCAGATAAGGACACAAGACACATACACACAAAAATATTTCGCTCTTTCAGGAACTGCTCTTTAAGCATGACTTACTGGATACATGAAAACAAACAACAAGCACAGACAGACAACGACTAACTGAAGTTTGCCTCAGATTTAGATATTTAGAAGATGGCATGTAGTAGAGCACCTCATTCAGGGGCTCTTTAAGCTGCTGGCGATCCCTGTGGAAGATCACTGCCTCAGAAATAGACACCTTGGGCCTACCCAACTCAAAGTCTCACTACTTGGGATCCTTCCAAAAGAACCAGACGGGGTGCTAGGGAGGTAAATTCCATACGAAGAAGGAAAGCCTTTCTTTACCTCGCTTCTCCTCCCTAACACCACCCTCTCTCCCTTGTTCATTCCTCCAGCCATGAATACTGGGCTCAAATTACCAAAAGGCTCAAAGTCTTTTCACTTCAGTAGAACAGAGGCCATTTCGGAGACAAGTCCAAAGGGGAGGAACATGCACACAAAATGAACAGCTCATAAGGAGACACAAACGTCACTTAAATCTCTCTCATAATGCCAGACGAGTCTTTGTATATTGTACAAATACCTGGTTTGAATAGTGAGCACATTTCATATAGTGACGAGCATGCATATATATTATTAAAATATGACAAATTAACATCAGAAAAATGAATGAACTGCGTCTGAATAGTGCATAACACAATGCGCCACACTATGAATGATGTACGCTGCTCACGCACTGCACTAAAAGATAAACTCTAAAATAACAAAACAACATCATCCAGCTATTTTCTTATCTGAAGTGGGTCACGGGAGCACCAGCAAGGAATCCCAGATCTCCCTCTCGTCAGCTACCTCCACCAGCTTAACCAGGGAAATGCCAAGCCTTTCCCAGGCCAGCTCATAGACATACCATATTTTCCACAATGTAAGTCGCACTTAACTTTAAATTTCTCCAAAATTGACAGTACACCTTATAATCCAGTGCAGCTTATGTATGATTTCTGGTTGTGCTTACTGACCTCGAACCAATTTTATGAGGTACACGGCGCTCAAAAATCTGTCAAAAATGTTTTAGTATGACTTTAGTAAGTTATGAAGCTGCACCGCTTGATGGATTATCGGAGCATTACGGCTACCGTAGTCAGGCGCCTGGCGGAGTAATCCAGGTCCTCCGTCCGCTTCAGGCCCCAAAGTCAAACGAACACTGCAGCATCACTGAGAGTTAAAAACTAAAAATTTTCACCTTTAATAAAATTATCAGTGTTGCTGCTTTACCAGGTGTAACAATTAAGTTTAACATCCAGGCATCCATGAAAACAGAAGTCAGCAGGAAGTTAGCTCGCTAGTTTCCACCTAAAAACATGATATAGCATGTTCTGACTGAGAGATTTCTGAAAAAATTAAACGTACAGCTCTGCTATCACTTCCAACATAAATGAAGACAGAAAACTAAACAGCAGTGACGTTTGTAGGGTTACTGAAGTTGGGCTAGCTGGTATATAATGCTGTGCTATGTGATCGCTAGCGACACAGCTATGTTAGCATAACATAAACAGTGAAGCTGGAGGGATGAACGCTGACTTTTTTTTTTTACTTAATAAAAGTTAACGTGAGGGCTCCTGATGCTGTAAATGGACCGAACTTCAGGAGAACAACAGAGATAATCCATCCACATTACGAGGTTATTCATTAATATACTGCAACAACAAGGGATTGGAGCAGCTGCGAGAGATTTCAATATTAATGAATCAATGGTACGGAAGTTAAGCAAAAAGAGTAAGCTGAGTAAAGTTTGATCCGATTTTGTTTCGCTTAATGCGCCTTATAATTCAGTGCGCCTTATGTATGAAAACAGACCCGCTCATCGACAGTGCGCCTTATGGTCCTAAAATACTGTAATATTCCCAGCACGTCCCAGATCAACGCCAGAGCCTCGACCTGGTAGGACATGCCAGGCTGGAACAGCTTACCCTGGAGGCAACAGCCATCTTCTTTTCGATGTTGAGGAGTACCGGCTCTACTCTGAACCCCTCCAGAATGACTAAACTTGTCATCCTATTGCCAGGCCAGAGCTCATCCACCTTTCGGATAAAGCTCATTTATGCTACCGGTATCCGTGATCTCATTCTAATAATAATAATAATAATAATAATAATAATAATAATAAAAAATTGGATTTATATAGCGCTTTTCAAGGCTAGTTTCAAGGCACCCAAAGCGCTTTACAATGCCACTATTCATTCACTCTCACATTCACACACGGGTGGAGGTAAGCTACGGTAATAGTGTTAATAATAAGATCAGGCCTAGAGTAACAGATGTTTGGCATTTCTCAACAACAAGACGCCATCTGGTGGCAGATAGATGCATAACATTTAGGCCATATATGCACACACAATCTAACATGGTGCTTCACAAATAACAACAGAATGGCAAATTTAATCTTAGTCCAGATCATTTCCTCTACTGCAGCACTATTAACCAAGTCTTTATGTAACCAAATTATAACGACCTTACATGGTGGACCATATTAATTTGGCAAATAAACGAACAAAAACAAAACATTGTTCTAAAGAAATGTACAGATTAAGTCAATAAAAACTACAAAACGACAGGAAGTCCAGATTTGGTTTACCACATCGAACGAGTAACAAAAAACTATGGTGAATGTTCAAAAGTTTAGCATCATACCTGCTGCTGGTAAGCATTACACCAACATTTTCAATCCCAATACAGATAATGTGTCCTTGAGGAATACGGCTTTGTTTTAGATGGTGCAACTAGCCAACTTCACAAACTGCCCTTGGTAATCTATGCCAGAAATGCTACTCAGATAAATTTTTATTCTCGTTTTTTCAATGTACAATGGCAGTGACCAGTTCAACACCACCAACCAGGACAATGAGCTGTACATCTCCACAACATTCGAGAAGGCTAGAGTACCAACCTTCCTTCTAAAAATGATCCAGTAATGTGGTTGACTAGAACTATACAACATTTGAGTAGCATTTAAGAACGAGTTATAAAATCCTTCACCTCCAAGCCTTAGAATAGGACTGCAATATCACTTCTGCATTAAGGTAATGCTGATATTACCATGTGAGAAAGGCACAGCACTGGAATCAATACAATTAAGTCAACTGAACAAACTCTAGAGCATGTACTGTGGCCATTTTGTTTACAGTAAAATGTTGACTTCAGTGTTGCAAATTTAAAATACTGTTTTTGAAGCTACACTAAGAGCTAAATGACCTCCAAGAGACAAAGAACATGGCACTACAGGTACACTACACTACAGGTAGAACACTGAAAAACAACCACTGGCTTTGTTTTTCTTTCTGAAAATGAAAGAAATACAAAGCCAGTGGCTATTCTCAGATTTCAATTTCACAAAGATTAACCTGTGCGTGCATTTTTTTTTTTCTATTTTATGTGCCATTACAATTTTGACTAAGACATTAAATTAACTGGCGAAGCAGGCCAAACACCATGTCTTGCCACCTATAGCTTTGATGAAACCAATAAGTGGTCTTCACAGGCACAAACATAAACAAAAACAACAACAACAACAAAAGCAAAAAATTCCCCAAAAACAAAACTGGAGTTTAACATCATGTCCATGCACAGTGTCCACCTGTGCCCGACCAAGCCTCCACAACACGTACAGTCCAGTGAGATTACACCAACCCCCTCACTCTGCCCCCGCACACATGCTGGCTGTACTAGGCAGGATATGAATATATCTGCCATTCCCCAGAAATGTGCAGGTTGAACTGCACTCTAAGCAACAGCAAAAGGAAATAGAAGATGAAGAGCAGGCAAATCAATAGGGCCTGGCTTAAAGACAAACGGGATATGCGGTCAGGGAGAGCATGGCTCAGTCCAGATCTTATTTCACACTTACCCAAACAAATTCACAATAAAACAAAATGATAAACACACACACACACACACACATACACTAAACAGGATGTGAGGGACTTTAACATAGATTTGTACCGAGCATTTTGACATGCATTATAATGCTGCTTCGCAGATTTCTCTAAACACAGAACATCTACAGGATAATGAGCCTCTTAAGGGAGGATATGAAAAGATGGCCTTTATGGAAGGTATTTTTATCCACGTAGTTCATTTGTACATTTTAATATGACTAACAATGGCTTCCACTGCCATGGTGACATAACAGTTTGTTTCTCTCAAGCAACAAAATATTACTATTATTATTCTCATAAAAAGAAGGCAAAAATCACCCACACAGCTCAATCAGTAGCTTATTCCAAACTGTGTCATTCTCTTCCCTGAAATCT
Organism: Maylandia zebra; assembly: GCF_041146795.1. Taxonomy (NCBI): domain Eukaryota; kingdom Metazoa; phylum Chordata; class Actinopteri; order Cichliformes; family Cichlidae; genus Maylandia; species Maylandia zebra. The sequence goes on along the minus strand of NC_135171.1, from coordinate 6,110,589 downwards.
TTGAACCAGGCAAAATAGAACATTTGAATAAACAAGATGAAACATTCAGATACTTGGGACTACAGACTATCCCTCACTGCACTGCAGCAGCATAATCGTGGGCTTCAACCACAATTACAAAGTGCAAGAGCTGCCTGAAACAGATATGGTTTCCACACAGCCAGCCAGCTGAGAATGCTCCTGGAACAAGCTGTGATCTGACTGAGGCATCAGCCAACTGTTCAGGCAACTGTACACAAATATAAACAACAAAGCCTACTCTGCATAACCTCAAAACATGTGGGTAAAGGGACGAAGTATGAATAAGTGATGCAAGCATCAGGTCCACACACAGTTAAGAATATTATATGCTATAGTGACTTGCAGCTGAGTTTATCTGTCACTAGATAATGCTTCAACTTTAGCCATGATGTGGCTGTTGTCATGCTGAGCGGTCAAGCTTCCTGGGAGCGCAGTGTGGCCTGCCATTAACACAACAATGTCCAGCTGCCTGAATGGACCAGGACCAGACTGGAGATGAGAGACACACAATAGAGAACAAAGGCCAAGTGGGTGCTGTAAGAAGGGTGAGGGAGAGAGCAGTCGACAGCAGGGCTAAGCATGACATAAAATCAATCATCTGTTTCAAGCCAAACAAGCCAGCTACTGTCCATTTCAGGCTCAGTAACCCTGAAGAGGAAAAAACAAAGGACTAAGCAAAATTCAGACAGTGTCTTTCTGCCACACCTGTATGGTCATTCTTCCCCTGAAGTCGAAGTCAAATGGGCTGCTATTAAAGACTGACTCAGCGCACCAAAACAACAGCAACATTAAAAGGATAATAACCAACAGGGTTACTGTAGTGATAAACCTCAACTGAAAATTTCTCTGTTGGGGAGCTAACTAAGCTAAACATTTTAAAAAGCTTCAGAGAACACTCGAGTTTTCATGAATAGCAGAATTCCCTTTAAAATACTACTAAATGTGGGAAGAGATATTTTCCAAGGAGTAGTCTAGCAAAGGTATGAGAGGAAGCTCCCCACCCCCCACACACACACACACACACACACAAAAGGAGGAGGAATCTTGTTGTTAGGTAAGCTCATGCTCTGACATAATATAAACCCTCTGTCCTACACCACGTGATCTCACTGCATGACAAACACATTTACATGACATTTCCATTTCCTCTTTTGGGTGACAGTATTATCTAGAGTGGCATGAGGCCTTGCCCTGCCACCACGTTGCTGCAGCATACATATGCTGTACTTTCTGGTGTGAGACTGGAAGGTGTCACTCAAAGGAGAAAAGAGTGGACCTTGGCAGCCATTTTGAACTGCTGTTATATATAAGCCTTTCATAGTCCAAGTCAGATGTCCCTCTCTCTCCCTCCCCCCCCCCCCAGGTTGCACTGGTCACTCATTTACCCCATTTTTAGTCCCAGTGTTGTGCATTAGAAAAAAGGGCATCTGCAGCAGACTCTTGTCTGGATTGACTTTGGTACCAAAAAAATGCTTTTCCTTCTGCTCTGTTTTATTTTTAAGCTTTCTACCAGACTGACAGCACCCTCAGGGCACTCACATCCAGATTTGTCCTTTTAGATTTTCCAATCTGATGTTTTTTACAAAACAGCTGGGCAGTTCATCATCATCACAATTATTATTGTGATGAGCACTGGAAGAGGCAGTAAGACTGGAGAGGAAAGAAAGAAACAGGATTAATGTGGCGAAGTCTAAAATGGCTGCCTGCAGTTCAAAAGGTGGACGGGACAGACAGAAACTCTAAGCTGTATGCAAAACCACATACCAGTAGAGAGCAAGATGAGCAATGTGAGGTAAGACAAAGAAAAGGAAATGAAGGACACAACATCACAGTGCACTAAAACAAGGAGAGAGAGAGAGAAAGAGCAAGCAAGCAAGCAAGCAAAAGAGACGATTACATAGATTGCCTGCTTCACCCCCCTTCAGCCTTGTGTTTCTTTTTTTTTTTTTTAACCCTAGCCGCCTCCTCCTCCTCCATTATTCTCCCAAGAAGCATTGCTTCTCGGCACAAAACAGAATTAACCAGCGCAGCCCTCTGCAACACTGCTCCCCCAGCACTGAGGAAGAGCTGCGCCCCATTGGAGCAACTTCAGAGCTCATGCACCAATAGGAAGCCACCACTAAGGCAGGCGTCACAGGGACTTGTTTTTAACCCTGTTGTGAAAGACAGCAAGCCGCATAACACACAGCGGCTGCAGAGGAAATGCTACAGAGGAGAAAGTAATATGTACCTAAAATTAAGAAAAAAAGGCTTGATGGGTAGCTCAAGGGTACTGAAGATATTAAAAAGATAAATAACACTTTAAAAATTTATTTAAAAAAAGATTAATTTGTATTTAAGGAATAAAACATTGTTAATAAAATGCACCGCAACTAAAATGCATATGACATATTCACTGAAGTGAATACAGGTTACATGGAACCACAATGGTAACTTGGCTAACTTGATCACATGAGCACAGCACACACAAAACCTTATTACAATATCAATAGCTACACCTGCCCTCCATGTAATGATACAGAGTGTCATCAGCATGCAAATGGAAAGCTAAGAGGATAGGGTCCCCCCCCTTTTCCCTCACAGCAACAATCCCTGCGCCCTTCTCCCACTGTCTGCACGCAGAGAGAATCCTGTCTTCATTTGGAAATAGGCCAACATCCTGCTTTATTCTCCTCTGTACATAAACATAAACCAGAGTTAAAAACCTTTAAAGATTTTGCATGATCCACAGTGCCTACTCGGGCCAATTATGCTTTCAAGGACATGTCATGAAGCAGTTATATGTCTTTGTCTTGAATTGCTAGGTGAAAATTATTAAGTGAAGCGGAGCATTTCTCACCAACACAAAAACTGGGCCAAGCTAACCTTGTCTGTCTGCACATTCTTCATATTGCCAAATTTTCAGCGGCCCATAGTGGGAAAGAATGGTCCATGTCCCTCAGACATTTCCACTCACATGTACACACAAGTACTGATTATTATGCTCTCAAAGACAGCCTAACTGATGTAACTACCCCTACCCCCACCACAAAAACACACACCTCTCGCTAAAACATATGCAAAGCTACTTGATAGGCCTGGAAAACCAATATGGCAGAAGGCTTTCCGACAGAGCAGTAACAAGCAACCCAGCAGTACAGTTTTAGCTTCCTTGGAGTGGTGGGTCAAGTAAGTAACGTTTGCTGCTGTATGTACTTGCCCCTGTCCTAAATACTAGATGCATTTCTTACTCTCTCCCATGTCTTTGTCTCTGTTAGTAAGTGTATTGTTTGTTCAAGATAAGAAATGGGGGGGAGGGGGGGGGGGGACTGCAGCTCACTCTGTCTATTAAAAGACAGGAAACATATTCAGAGAATGCTAGTTGCAACCGATCAAAACAATCCTTGGAAAACTGATCTGGCTTCCAATAGTCATACAAATCGATCCAAATACTTAACTCTGGCTGAACCCCCAGCAAGGCACGTGTAACCTTTGTACTCATGAAGCTAGGTAAAAGAGGGCTCAGTGGAGAAGAAGCCACATATGTTTTGTAGCCTCAAATCTCCTTATTAGGTAGATTTTTAGTGGTGAGCAACCAAACAACAAATAACTTAACGATTACCATCTGGGTTCATAGTATAGTATTCAGTTACATAAGTAATTTAAAACTAAAATAAATGAAAAAATAATAATGGAAATGAGACAAAATAAAGCCCTTGTGAATTCAAGACAGATCTCACGCCCAGTGGTTTTGATTCAACTGTCCTACCAAAGCAAAAGCACTGTCTCCCTTCTCTACTTGCTGCGTCCACAGCGCCGAATTTCAGCTCCGCACAATGCAAGCTTATGTGGTGCGACTCAGAGGAGAAACTCTACTCTGGCAACAAACTGGGCAACAGTTTGTATTCCGAAATACGCTCATCATGAAATAAGCCACACAGGGAAAGGTATTGTTTTATGCTATTACTTTGCATAGAGATACTCTAATCTAAACTTCGAAATTGAATAACAATCCAGAGCTTTTTTTCCTTCTCACCCCAACGGAGGTGTAGGTGAAAACGAAATACGGTGTCATAATCAAGAAAAGGTTGGGAATGTCAAACACCACAAAGTACGACGTGTTAAAACGTAACAAGACGTTTAGTAGTCTTCAACTTGAGTAAAAGTTGTGATTGCTACAGTCAGACTTCAACAGTGCTACTCACACGCTGGAATTAAAAAAATGGAGGCTAAAAAAGGAAACAAGCGCTCCCCTCTCTGAAATACCACCCATTTCTTTTAACCGCCACCACGGAGACTGGGGGTTGGTAGGTTGGGGGAGGTGAAGAACAGCAAGTCACTACCCAACAACTCTGGTTTTCTGTTTGTTAGAGCTAGAGCCTACATCCACAGAGGGAAAACAAGAGGCAAGAGATATATGGCCAAAGCACAACTGAGCTTTTTCAGTATGAACAACACACCCGAGCGAAGCTAGGAATGAGACAAATGCATTAACATGATGTAGCAAACACCACCATGATGTGAGCGCCGTATTTTCCATAAAACTCGGGGCAGAAATCCACGGGATTTCGGCTTGCAAACACATCATCGTGTGTATACACATCAAAGACTTCTCTGCGTGTGTATGAGCTGTAGAATACTGGTTCAAAATAAGGACACAATTGCCTGCAGAACATTCAGAAAGTTAGCTCAAAGGCTAGGTTAGCATTTGTTGCCTCTGCTAACGTTCTCCAACGCAGCAGCTGTCCGCTGAGCTTACATGAGTGGCAAACCATTTCACGACTTTACTTTCAAACACTTTGAGAATTTCGTGGTAACAATGGAAACAATTTAAAACAATGCTGTCAATAAACAACGCAACAAATCGTTTTTGACTTAAGGTGAAACAAGTTTGCATTTTCCTGTGCGCTCTGGTTCTGAACTTTTAAGCCCAACAAACAGAATGCATTTGTATTCTAATCTGACACTAACACAATAACATGCCTAGAAACGCAAAAGTGTAGTGTGCTGTTACTAATGTTTTGAATTTGTAAGGTTAACCACTGCGGGGGCTTGGTATTCAAACTTAAACAACTTGAAGTTTATTTATAAATGTTTGAAAACGACATTAGTTCTCTCGTGGAAAAATACAGTTTACTTAAGTACTCGTGTAACGTTAGAACGACAGCCAACTGGGACACGTTTAGCTTTCACATTAACACCAATAAAATAATAAGAAAAATAATTAAGGGACCTCTAATGGCCTAAATGCTACACGAGTAAAACTCGTGTTAACTTACATGATGTTACTAACAGATTTACGTACGTAGTTCAAATACTGGTCTAACATTAGAGCTCAACAAAACTAACAGTGTGATGGATTCTCAGACTACCGAGCTAGCTATAAAAAAACAACACGAGGAGCCGACGAAAAGGGCACGGAAGTCCAGACACAGCCCGGAGCAGCCCTGTAAGGCAGACCATCGATAAAGGTCGCTTTTTAGCCAGCCAAGCAAACTACTCTTCTGGAAATAACTTATTGTAATAAATTGAAGTAGGCGCTAGGTACTTAGCTAGCTAAGTTATGTAGCTTCGTAGCTGAGGTGGGTAGACGGAAAATATGGTTATTTGGTGTGTTGGTTATAGTTACAAACCCTCGTATATAGCGAGAACTATATAGCCAATTGACACAAATGTTAAGTACTCACCTAAAGAGGCATTCCAAACTTGTATAAACGAGGTAATATAATGTAAAGTAGGAAGTCCTTAGAGCATCCCAACATCGATTCCAATCAGGCCTGTATATCGGCCTCGGAGTCTCCTGTATCCTTTGCCCTTATAAGTGGCTCCCTCTCCAGGGTTAGGAAACAAACTTCTCAGGGTCTCCCACGCATAGACGGAAAGTTAAATTCCCTGTGCTGTTCACGTGCACTGCATCCATTGAGTATCTATATTAGCTCCCCGGCAAATACATCAGTTTATTTTAGTGTCTTGTATATTTACAATCGCTATTTATAATGGGGCATAAGCTGCTGTATGTGATACAGAGCTCTGATTCTGTCTCGGTCCTTACATTCGCAGAGGCGCCCATCCCCCTCCTCGCCGGCATCGACCGCGGGTCCCAGCGAAACTGACACACAACCACGCCACGGGGTTTCCCTGGCGACCGTGCAGGGGCCCTCTCCTTGGGCGGCCCTTGCTGATGTTTCCCGCCTCTCGTCAGTGATTCGATTCCAATATGTCACTCATGTTACGCACGCGATATACGTGCAAGTCATTGGCGAAAGGCAGCGTCGATTATTTTTTCCTTTTACTACGTAAAACAGGGCGGGTACTGCTTTGAGGAGTGGTGCGAAAATTTCCTTTCATTATATGTGTGTAGTGGTGGTGAACAGGCAGGAGTGAATGGCAGGATCGGGAGATAATTTGATACCCAGCAGAGGATCTGTACCTTCAGAGTTTCGGGAATTGTTCTTTATTAAATTCAAATGCCGTGGAATTTATTTTAAGTCGTTAGTGGGATTATTGCTTTTTATTTGTGTGTTACTTTCATCTACTGTGGAAGGAGTGTTTGTACTAATACATAGTAGCAAGCGTTAGCTACACGGGGTCTCTGGGGCCCAGTTCCAGGGACACCAAAGGCAGGGTTAGCCCACTGGGTCAGCCCCACCTACCGATATGTCAGATGAATGGAGTATGAGGTGTCGTTTTGGTAGCGTCTGCTGAGGGGTTGGACAGGGAACTTGACCAGTACTCCTGGGTTGCATCCACTTATTACTGGTCCCTCCTACTTCTGTCCCGCTGCCGAAACCAGTATTTTCCTACACTTGTACAGAAAAAAGTGGCCGTCACAACGAAAACAACGCTAGCCGTTGCTCAATAAATCCACTCCCGGGAGTTATATCCGAAAAATGAGCACCTTCTTTTTCTGTGATTTTAGCATTTATACAGAAGAACACTGAGACGCAGCCGAAGTATAACATTGTCGCCCAGCCTACTGCACACATTGGATATACAAAATCATCTAAGGGGATACATTTTCAAAAGATACAAGTACACGACGGATAATTTTGCCACATTTATAATCAAACTAGTCACGATGACGCCATTGGTTTGTTATCGTGTCATGAGACTCAGGAGCGACTTTGGATTGGCTACGATGATAAATGCCAACGTCATTTGTTGCAGGGTCTGACGAACGACGAGATTAGACAGCAAGAATAACACAATTTGTACATTGTACTTTGGGGCTTCTATAATAAAGTTAGCTCTTAGATACTCAGATAACAGAATCGAGAAAAACAATCGACGTCAAAAGGATTTGACAGTTCTATTTTGGTTATATTTGACTGATTAGAGCAGTATACCACGCCCAGAAGTGCTTTAGAGGTACAACTTTGGGCTAAACTGGACATAAGAACTATGTTTTGTTCAAATACATCTGAAGGGTTAAAGTAAACATCAAAGCCAGGGTTCCAAATTAGTATCAATCTACCTAAATACACAAATGTGTTTATGGTGAACAGGTACGTAGCACAGTTGCAGTGTTTGATGTTTATCTGATTACTTGAGATAACATTCACATATCCCTCTTTGAACACTGAAATCGTTTTTAAAAAGCAGGTCTTGAGCTTACTAACAGATGGAAAACGACCAAGTTTCCCAGCCGTACTGTGTTGGCAGGCTGTGGCCATACTTAACAGTACTGCCGTGAAAAAGCAGTGTCATGTGGCCCAGTCCAAACTATGCACTGCAACACTGCTGTGTTCAACCCTCCCCCACTGCCACAGCTTCAGTAAATCTTTCATCTGCTCACCGTCTCTGCGTGAGGTTCTGTAATGTGAAAACACAATGCACACCTTGTTACTTCATTTGGAGGTTGTCGTTGTTTTTTTTTTAATTGTCCTTATAATCTGAAGCACTTACACAAATCCATTTATAAGACAGGTGTTATCAAAGTGTGGACACATTACTAAAAATGACATAACCATAGGATCACAACAGTCTGTTCAATAAATATTAATACTGCATGCATGACACTACTTGCCCCCTCTATGATTGTTGTTACACAAGATCCTAAGTAATAAGCTCAGAACGGAACAGAAGGGACTTGCTCAAGATATATATATATTTTAGTGACAACATGGAAACATGACAGCTCACAATTTTGTGTATTGATATTAATGTGCAGAAACTTATTACATGACAATTTGGCTTCACAGAACTTCTATCATCAAACTCAAACAAGAAAATCCAAACCTAACTTTTTACCTCCTTTGCAAGAAGAAAAAAACAAAACATCAATGTCTAGTAACTGTGCATACTGTTTATGATGGCACACCACAGGTTCTAAGAATATGGCCCTAACAAGCAGGTGTATATAAAATATAGTTGTTTATCAATAAGTGGTTTTAGTGACTCTCTAGATCAGGGATCTTTGTGAGAAGTTGCATATAGACACAAAATCATTACATCATCAAAAAGAGTGTTCACATATTAGATAATAGATCACCCTCACTGAGGAACAGTGACTCGCCAGAAGTACTACATCTGATTAAGCTTTAACTTTAATGACATAAATGTGTGTGTCTGCATTAAAAGGCCCTTTGAATAAGCATATTTACAATATCGGCTAACCAGGAAATACACTGAAAGTGGCCAGATTAAGCATGTGTATACTGACACTACTCTCTACTGAGACTATTCTTAGCAGGTTACTTTTTTTAGGTCTTTTTTTTTTTTGGGGGGGGGGGGGGGTACACTTTTTTTCCTACTGTCTTTGTCCTATTCTTCAGTGAGGAACCAGTCTCTCTTCCTCTTGCTTTCTACTAAGCAGCTTATACAGAGAACAGAAAGGGAAACAAATGGCAGAGTGTTTGTTTTCTGGTGGGGAGGAACATGTTTCAGGGAGAGTCAAGTCCAAGACTCTCCCTACTGCTGGGAAATGCTGTCCTCTGCTGGCATCGTTGTGACACTGCAGAGCCATGCCTCTCCCGAGCTGTAGCTAGAAGCGGTTTAGAGCAGCTTCAGACTGCCAGTGACATTATTCACCATCTCTTCTTCCCCCATGATTGCCAGGACAGTGCGGGACCCAGACTCCACCTTCCAAAGACCAGAAGGGTTGGTTTAGAGCTCAGCTTTACACATCTTCATGCCAAGCCACTGTACAATACTGACAAAAACTGACTTTGTTTTTAAACCACAACTATTACTACTGATAATGTAACAATATGTTTGGAATGTCTACTTGCACCACCACAGATATTTGGATACAAGATAAAAATTCTTTTACCTGGGTAAGTCCCGCATCTTGGACAAGATATGTGGGCAGACTGAGGCTCATGGCCAGGGCTTGCAGTTCCAGCAGATGAGCCACATTGGTGCCCTGGACCACCACCTTCTTGGCCCTGTATCAGCAACATGAACATGTTTTTTTTTCCCTCTGATTGTCAATGTAGATAGCAATCTGGAGCACTATTCTGACACAGGAGGACTTTTAATGAACACAGAAAAATATTTAAGAAGAGCTCCAAAATAAAGCATCAGGTCTTCTAGAAAATAATACTGTGGTCTTACCCACTGTGGTCCCACCTCCAGGCCATCTCCCTCCAGCTGTTCTTCTCTTGTAGAGCCTGGTACAAGCCCACAGCAGCATGACCAACCTGAGCAGCCACCTGCACACAAACAGTGTCGAGTTCAATCAATTCAGTGTTACATTTCTCACAAACTTAACATAAAATGACAAAAAACAAAAAAAGCAACAACACTCTGTTTACAGTACCACAACATTAAATCTTATGTAACTTCAGCTGTCTCATGAGCTGACATGTGGAGAAGAAAAAGTACCTCAGCTGTAAGCGACAGCAGTATGTCGCAGCTCAATGACTCCCACTTTAACTCAAAATGAGACAAAAAAATATATACTTTTTTTTTAGTGCAAAAACCAACAATGGATGAGTGATTCAGATGCGTGCAAGCAGACGTGCCAAGAAGCCAGCTGCAGGTCTTTTGGAATTTTCCTTCCCCTTGTTTTTCCTCTTCCTATGGAAGGAAAGCTGTAAACCCTAATTTCATTCCCTTGTTTTCTTTGGTTTAGTAGCAGCTGTTAAAAATACAACATTTGTAATGACCACTCTTGAGTGCCTCCAATGTACATCACTGACCTCAAAGTGCATTGTTCATGCAAAGTAACGATGGCTTCATTTGTCAGAAGAAGAAGAAGAAAGTGTACTTTATTGGTCCCCGTGGGGAAAATCCCTCTCTGCATTTAACCCATTCACTCAGTGAAGCAGTGGGCAGCCACTGGGCGCCCGGGGAGCAGTGTGTAGGGACGGTACCTTGCTCAGGGGTACCTCAGGGTAGCTGTTCAGTGGATTCAAACCCCCGACCTTCCGATCATGGGGCCACCACTCTACCTACTGAGCTATCCCTGCCCAGAATATGTGACAAAGACCAAAGAACTGATTTTGGATGTTAGGACGACCAGGAAACCTGTGGCCTCTGTTTCAATCCAGGGAGTGACAGCACGCAGTGCAACAGTTACACTCTTTTGCATATCCTCTAAGTAAAACTAACTAATAAGGTTTTACAGTTTAGTGTAAAATTTCAATCATATATATGTAATCTCTGTAATATTCTAGATATTTGTAATTGAGCTATTTGTATATATTAAAGCTATTTGTTATATTTTGTAACTTTGTAATATATTCTTCCGTTTTATTTAATTCAGTCTGTTACTGTCCTTATCGTCTGGGCACAACTCACACACACACACACACACACACACACACACACAGCTGAAAAAATGGTCCCATTGAACTAACCTTCCCAATGCCCATGGCAAGGTCCATATTCACCACAAACACCATCTTGTAAATGAGGTCATCATCACCCTCCTCCTAAATAGCAGACACACAAAGAGACACTGAGATTTGGCTTTGGATAAACTCCACAAGGTCCAATGTACCAAGGTGTACCTGCAGGGATTAAGGCTAGCTTATGGGCACCTCATTCTCCAGCTTGTTGAAGTAGTACATGGCCGCTTCCTCGGCAGACACATTCCGAGTATGCAAGAGTGCCTACAGTGAAGACAGACAAGGGAGAGGGACAGAAAACAAAACCGTGAAGTAAAAGTAGACTTTATTTTGGTAGCCAAGAAAATTTATAGAAATAATTGTCATCTTTTGCAGTTAGTTTCCTCATTGATTAGATATTATTAGGAATTATTTCCGCATATCTAATTATTGGTGAGTCCTTTTTGTTTTAGTTGAGACTGCAGAGCTGTATCCTCGATCAGTCCTTGAAGAAACTGTTCCTGAGGACAAAATAAATCAATATTCCAAACACTGTAATGTTATTTGGAGCAATGAAGTTGCTATTGTGACTCATTACGATTTAGACAAAGTCAAAGTTAGCTTTATTGTCAAAAACCATATGTACAGATCAAACAGGAATTTTGAAATTAAAATGCTCCCATGACCCTCAGTGTACACTAAAACAAAATAAAGATAAAAACATAAAAATAAAATAGGAGTCTTATGTACAATACATTGAGATTTAGAACAGACATTGGTAGACACATACACACACTGTGCAAGTATGCTTTACGATTTCCAGTGTTTGTGACACAGCTGTGAGAAACATTCCTAAATTCAGACAAACATTATTTGACACAGTAAGTACCATCAACTTTTAAAGAAATGTGATGCTGTCACAGGATATAAGGTGCACACTGAGGTTATACAGCCCCACCTGTTTGGCCGCCTCCTCTGGGATGTCCAGCTCTCTGAGCTGCTGCAGAAACACTGGGTTGACATCCTGAGAACCTGAGTCTGGGCCTGATTGCTCCGATGGCTCCATTATAGCTGCAAAAAGAGAAGCCGCGATACTGAACAACCTCCACAGAACGAACTAGGGCTGAACGATTATGGAAAAGAATCAAATTGCGATTTTTTTGCCCCAATATTGCGATGCGATTATTTTTTAAGGTCTTTGTCTTCTGTATTATTAAACAAAGACAAGCAATACATCATATAGTATGGCCAATACTATATTACATTAATTTTAAACTGTTCTTTCCTGGAAGACAGACCTCTGTTATGATGACATGAGGTGATGCATGAATTGATGACTGACATTGTTATTTAACTTCTTCAATCACAACAGTATATTTGAACATACACAATAGTTTATTTTTAGCTTACAAACATCTGAGCATAAAGTGCTGACAAGGAACCCTGGTGTAAACATTAAAATGAAAGTCAGTACAATGTGCAGATTGCAGAAATATACATAAAAAAAATCAGTGGCTTTACCACACTCAGTTTTTCGACATCTGTGAACTACTAGACAGTCATTAAATTAAAAAATAATATTAAATAAATAAAACTAATAAATAAAAAATACACACATCTTACTGATCTCTGCAGTCAGTAACATTACACATAAAGTCCAAACATAATAGCAATTGTATAAACAACACACAAACACGCCTTTAAATTAAAACTGGCTGAACATCTTGATTATCTGCAGTAAGTAACAGCAACACAGCACAAACTAAAGTGCACAATGAGTATGGCTCAGCTAGCCATAATCATCCTAGCTCACAGGTTTTTTGCTAGGAAGACCAGCATACAGTGGGGCAAAAAAGTATTTAGTCAGCCACCGATTGTGCAAGTTCCCCCACCTAAAATGATGACAGAGGTCAGTAATTTGCACCAGAGGTACACTTCAACTGTGAGAGACAGAATGTGAAAAAAAAAATCCATGAATCCACATGGTAGGATTTGTAAAGAATTTATTGGTAAATCAGGGTGGAAAATAAGTATTTGGTCAATAACAAAAATACAACTCAATACTTTGTAACATAACCTTTGTTGGCAATAACAGAGGTCAAACGTTTACTATAGGTCTTTACCAGGTTTGCACACACAGTAGCTGGTATTTTGGCCCATTCCTCCATGCAGATCTTCTCGAGAGCAGTGATGTTTTGGGGCTGTCGCCGAGCAACACGGACTTTCAACTCCCGCCACAGATTTTCTATGGGGTTGAGGTCTGGAGACTGGCTAGGCCACTCCAGGACTTTCAAATGCTTCTTACGGAGCCACTCCTTTGTTGCCCGGGCGGTGTGTTTTGGATCATTGTCATGTTGGAAGACCCAGCCTCGTTTCATCTTCAAAGTTCTCACTGATGGAAGGAGGTTTTGGCTCAAAATCTCACGATACATGGCCCCATTCATTCTGTCCTTAACACGGATCAGTCGTCCTGTCCCCTTGGCAGAAAAACAGCCCCATAGCATGATGTTTCCACCCCCATGCTTCACAGTAGGTATGGTGTTCTTGGGATGCAACTCAGTATTCTTCTTCCTCCAAACACGACGAGTTGAGTTTATACCAAAAAGTTCTACTTTGGTTTCATCTGACCACATGACATTCTCCCAATCCTCTGCTGTATCATCCATGTGCTCTCTGGCAAACTTCAGACGGGCCTGGACATGCACTGGCTTCAGCAGCAGAACACGTCTGGCACTGCGGGATTTGATTCCCTGCCGTTGTAGTGTGTTACTGATGGTGACCTTTGTTACTTTGGTCCCAGCTCTCTGCAGGTCATTCACCAGGTCCCCCCGTGTGGTTCTGGGATCTTTGCTCACCGTTCTCATGATCATTTTGACCCCACGGGATGAGATCTTGCGTGGAGCCCCAGATCGAGGGAGATTATCAGTGGTCTTGTATGTCTTCCATTTTCTGATGATTGCTCCCACAGTTGATTTTTTCACACCAAGCTGCTTGCCTATTGTAGATTCACTCTTCCCAGTCTGGTGCAGGTCTACAATACTTTTCCTGGTGTCCTTCGAAAGCTCTTTGGTCTTGGCCATGGCGGAGTTTGGAGTCTGACTGTTTGAGGCTGTGGACAGGTGTCTTTTATACAGATGATGAGTTCAAACAGGTGCCATTCATACAGGTAACGAGTGGGGGACAGAAAAGCGTCTTACAGAAGACATTACAGGTCTGTGAGAGCCAGAGATTTTCCTTGTTTGAGGTGACCAAATACTTATTTTCCACCCTAATTTACGAATAAATTCTTTACAAATCCTACCATGTGAATTCATGGATTTTTTTTTCACATTCTGTCTCTCACAGTTGAAGTGTACCTCTGGTGCAAATTACTGACCTCTGTCATCATTTTGAGTGGGGGAACTTGCACAATCGGTGGCTGACTAAATACTTTTTTGCCCCACTGTATCTACTTTTGCTGGCTTTAAGGATGAGCGAGTGCAGGTCACTATATTCCCTCCAGTGCTGAACAGACGCTCTGAGGGGGCACTTGTGGCCGGCACACACAGATATTTGCGGGCCATCTTGCACAGTCGTGGAAAGTGAATGTTGTGCACCTTCCACCAGGCTAAGGGATCATCCTCTCCGTCAATGACAGGGGTCAACAGGTAACTATTCAACTCTGCCTCCACGACATCTTCAAGTGGCAGAGGCAAAGCTGAAGAGGCCGCACTGGTCCTCAGACGGTCGGGTAGGCCGGAAGTAAACGGCCGTGAAATTGGACGGTCTAGCCTTCTGATTAGCGTCACCGCTGTCTCGGTGGAGTTTAATAAACTCGGCCGTCTGCCTCTTGCTATCTAAAATATAACCAGACACTGGTGTAAATTCTCGACTGTCTCATACTTCTGTTTAATAAGTTTTCTGTTTGACGTTTAGTCAGCTGTGTGAAAACCAAGGAGGAACCCACCCGGGGGATTAATAAAGTTTTATTTTATCTAATCTAATAACTTTAATCTCAGCCAAACCGATTTACTCACGAACAAACAAAACACTGAAAAAAAGCCCAACAATAACATTTTTAGGTTGTCTAAGTGACTTATATATTACGTTTAACCCGAGCAGCGAAAGTCCGCGGTGATCTGAAAATGATGTGCCGGGAGTTGTGCCGTTCTCGGCCGCATCAGTAACCCTCGAGCTCCCGGCTAGCTGTCGAGCTGGTGGGTAGCAGACGCCTCCGAAAACGTCGAAGCACTTTTGCAAATATGCGATATCTTGATAAACCGAGCAGATATTTGATGTTTACACAACTACTTTCTCGCCTGAAAATATGTTAAAAGTTTATTTTGTGACCCAGAAAGATTAGTATGAGTAATTTTAAAACTTAGTAGCGGCCGCCATTGTTGGAAACTGGAGTTTGGCTGGGCCGCGCTATGAATTCTGGAATATGGTAGGCCACGAAGGACACACCCGACCCATCCTTCAAATTCGGGGAAAAGGAGGACGCATTTGTCGGCTACATTCGGAGGAGTCTACGAATTTGGACAGCCTTCGGCGCGTCGCTGTGACGTAATCGGTCTACAAATGCGGCCTCAGGAGGATGCAGCCCATGAATTTGGACATGTCCAGAGTATAATCGCAGCCTTTGCGGTTAGAAAATTGCACTTGATCATGTCGCGATATTATCGCAAATGCGATATATTGTTCAGCCCTAGAACGAACCCTGTTGAATTAACCCTCATAATGTCCTCCCGATTTACATACAACTGTGGTCCTCAGGGGTCAAAAATGTCCCCACTTCATTTGACTGTTTTTTTAAAGTATAAAGTATAAATTGTCAATCAATTCAGTGTTACATCTTAGTTTAACTTAAGACCAACACATTAACACAAAATTTACCCAACATTATACATTTTAGGGCCACCAGACCTTGTTTACAAAAAATACACCCTGTTTTTTAGCGAAAACAAATTGAGAAAATTAAATATTTAATTGTTTAGATAATTTTGACTGACTAACTACAGAGTGCTGTATGTTGAACTTTAGTGAGAATTTTTTTTTTTTAACCATTTAAATTTTTTTAAATGGCAGCACATAATAACACTTGTGGTCCTCAGGGGTCAAAAATGTCCCCACTTCATTTGACTGTTTTTTAAAGTATAAAGTATAAATTGTCAATCAATTCAGTGTTACATCTTAGTTTTACTTAAGGCCAACACATTATGACAAAATTTCGCCATAATTTTGCAATTTTAGGCCACCAGACCCCATTTATATAAAGTATACTCTGTTTTTGAGTAAAAATAACATGAAACATCAAAATAATTTGAATTTATATAGTTTTCAGTACTTGACTTATCACAGAGTAGTATATATCAGAATTTAGTGAGGGTGTTGGTTTTAAATCATTTGAATTTTTTTAATGGCAGCACATAATCACACCTGTGGTCCTCAGGGGTCAAAAATGTCCCCATCTGGTTCAACTTTGTATAAGGCATAAAGTATCACCCACCTCTCTGTTGCAATTTATATATTCAACTTTATTTGAACTCATTACCTGACATATAAAACATGCCAACATTCATTTCCAAAACATTTAACTTTTCAAAAGTAACTTTTCATAATACAGTAGTCTGAATGTGCCCTCAGTTGCATGCATGGCACACAGTTATGGTGTGAGTTTTACAGATGTACGCATTGCATTTTTGGCAGATTTTTGATGCTTTGCGACTAATCTTGCTGGGGCAGAACTTGCACCTTTTTCTTTTGGGTGATGGGCCAGTAGGGGCAGCTGGGTGAGGAAGTTCTGCTGCAGAGGTAGAGCTGGAGCAGAACTGCCGGTTCTCCCTAACGAATCTGGCAGTTTCTGGTGTGCGGGGAATAACCTGTCAAGTCAAGTCAAACTTTATTATAACAAGTCATAGTACAATTACAAATAGTTCAAATTCTGAGATCACTGTAGAATAAAGAGTAGCAGAAATGCAGCTTAGTGCTAACCTTCCGTCGCTGGATGTAAGGTATCACCAGTTGCTGCCCAAGCTCCTCCATAAAGAGTCTCCTCTTGTTGCACTTCCCCTGATTCCAGGCTGGATTGATCTCTGACCACAAGACAAACGAGTTGTATACAGACACGTCGAGAATGTTGTAGAAAACAACGAGGGGCCAACTGGCTGTCTTTCTTTTGCATGTGTACACACTCGTAGCCTGAAACAAAAGAAACAAACCAAAAACTATTCAGATATGTAAGTTTCTTTTCCTACACCCAAATTCAGTGCATTATCCTTTCCATCTATGATATGACAAATATTATAAATAATAAATGTGCAATACCTTGTCGAGGTTATCGACACCCCCCTTGTTGCGATTGTAATCTTCGATGATTTTTGGCCTTTTGTCATCCCTGGTGCTCAAAACAGCATCCCGATGCAGAGTGCTCATCAGAAGAACATTTTTCTGTTTTCTGGGGTGGTAGGACACCAAAGCATGGGTCTCGGTGAAGGCAAACTTTGATGAGAACTGAGCCCTGTTCATTTTTGACACCAGCGCAGGGGGCAGTTCGGGCTTATTCCTCCGTACTGTTCCCACCATGTACAGTTTTCTTCTCAGTAGTTGCAGGCCAAGGTCATATGATGTGAAGAAGTTGTCACAGGTTATTGTTTTCCCCTGGAGACCTTCTGTCATCTCAAGAACAACTCGCTTGCCCTGATTTTTTTCTGACTGTGCACCAGCAGGTTTGCCAGTGTATACTTGCATGTTCCATGCATAGCTAGACCTGGCATCACATGCTGCCCATATTTTTATGCCATACTTTCCTGGTTTGCATGAAATGTACTGTTTAAATGGACAGCGACCTCTGAAGGGCACTAGACGCTCATCCACAGTGACATCAGTGCCTGGATTATACATCATTGGCAGAAGAGACACCCACTTGTTCCATACATCCCGAATGGGAGCAAGTTTGTCTCGTGCACGCCGATCTCCTCTTGTGTCTTTATCATCAAAACGAATAATTCTTGAGATTTTCTGAAACACCTTCAGTGTCATGGTAGCACGAAAAAATGTCCTACCAGACTCAGCATGCCATAAACTAGCTGTAGGTTCCTTATTGGAGCGGTACACACCAGCGAGAATCAACATACCTACATATGCCTGCAGGTCGATTGGATCCATCTTCCTCCACTTGTTGCCATACACACGACGCCCCTCCTTGTTTGTCATGTTCAGTATCACCTCTTCAATAGACTTGGGCAGAAACAGGGCAAAAGTAGATTTTATGTCATCAATACGAGAAATTGCATATGTGGTTGGACCACAGTGGCTTTTGTCTCTCTCTACTTTCATCATGCGTCGTCTGTCACTGGGAGGAACCGAACACCAGATCAGTTTTTTGTCCTTTGACTGGAAATATTCCTCTGTCTCAGCTGGGTCCTCTGTCTCAGCTGGGTCCTCTTCCACAGATTCTTCCTCATCGGTTGATTCTTTCTCTTCATCAGAAGTGTAGTCTTCCACAGATGATACTTCTTCCATTTCAGGTTCAGATTCTTCCTCATCATATTCATCGTTTTCCATCACTTCATACTGTTCTTCAGTTTCTGCAGCTGGCGATGTGGGGGATTCTTCAGAGAAAGAACTAGCATGTGGTCCATATGCTCGATCTTCATCATTATTTTCCTCCGCGTCTGAAGATGAATCATCCTCATCCTGGTCGTTCTTTTCAACAGCTTGGTTAAAAATTAGCTCACAAGTCTCTTGTGCAGTAAAGAGCTTCTGCCTCTTCATTTTGCTGCTTCTCTCTCCCAGAGTAAAGCAAGAAATGCCCCAAAACTTGTGACAAAAGAGCTTTTTCCCCGCCTTTTTTTTTTTGTTTTATTTTATTGTGTGTGTGTGTGTCCCCATACATCAAAGATCAAAGATCAAAGATGTTTTGGAAAGGAGCATGGTGTTTACCCTAACGCACCACTTTATACTGAGGGGTCATTTTTGTCCACGAGGACCACAAGTGTTATAAAATCCAATAAAAACCCTATAGATAAATCAAATTACTTAAAACTTATTGCAATCATGCATAGCATAGCACTGAATAACTTCTGTTATTTTCAGCCCATTTGATGAATAACAAACACATTTTGATAGCAAAAGATTTCTTTAGAGGACAAAAATTTGGACGGCTGAACCGAATGGCAACAATTAACGTCATGCGGTCTGTCACCTTTAAGAGTTAGGTCTGGTTTGAAAATGAATGAACTGTGATTTGAACATCTTCTATATGGAAGACTAGCGTATTAGGTTAACCCAAGCAGCGCTGTGCAGAACAGCAAAGTAGAATAGACAAGACAAGGGGTGTTAAGCTGTACGCTGATGCAAACTACGTTGCACACCGTTCAGATTAGCAACCCTAGCCTTGCAGCGTGTGATGGAAAAAAATAACCGTATTCGGGATGTTGCAATGTGACAGTAAATATGACTCGAGAGAAATGTTTTATGTGAATATTTTGTGCCAAAGAAATCATGCTAAGATTTCTTTCTACTATTGTCGAATTACAGGGATAGCTAGCTAAAATTAGCACTAGCCGCTAATGCTAACTTTGCTAGCAACCCAGCTAGTTCGCTGGAGTTACCTGTTCCTTGCAGAAAGCTTGACGACAGGAACAAAAATGGTGTCTGCGGTTTCTCAAAGTCTTAAATTTTCCTTGCGATGGAATAATGTCTGTTCGAATAATGAATTACATTACACGAATTCTCATCTAGTACTGCCTTCGGAACTACTCCATTTTGGTCGATTGTGTTGAGGTGGGGGGGGTTAATATTTCTTCTGCCGCTTGTTTTTCTTATACTCTTTGGTTTAATGGCGGTTGTCAGACCAGCTCAAGGTACATTAGCGCCACCTACTGAACTGGAGTGTTACTTTGAACTTGACAAAAATAAATAAAAAAAATATTTTTTAAAAAGCTTCTTTCTAATAAATCTATCCTTCTCATAACCACACCAGTTACCTATAGACCTGCAGCAGTGGCTTTCCAATGAGGTCTTCCAAAGTAAAACGAATCTTCAGCTCCTTGAAAGTTCCTATTATGATAATATACTTTTTCTTTTCTGATCATAGGCCTGACGCTCCAAGTATACATGCTGGAGAGATTTGGGTTGCAGTGCATGCAGAGACCAGTTGGATCCTTGTCTATTAAATACAATGTGTGCTCTACTCTGAAACAGGTATTTATTATTTCTTCCATTCAGATCCTGCCAATTTTTCTGAATATTGGCATATCTCATTAAATACTTAATTGAATATTAGATGTCTTCCTGGGTCATTGATGCTCCAGTGCTCCTGCCATACATTTAGGATCTTACCGTTTATCATCAACTAAAGTCAGTGCTTCCTAAATTCCATTAACATGTAGACTTTGTAACAAGGGGGGAGTCTTACGCTGGATCTTGTTTACACAAATATTCCCAGTGTGTACCGAGCGAAGCCCTGCCCTCGCCTCGGATACTCAGACTACTTGTCTGTTATGCTAATTCTGGCATGTAGACCGCTCATCAGATGCTGCAAATCGGTGCTGAGACGGGTGAGAACCTGGCCTACAGGAGCACTTTCTGCTCTTCAGGACTGTTTTGAGTACACTGACTGGGACGTGTTCAGGGAGGCTGCAACAAATGGCGACCACACCACCTTGGAGGAGTACACATCTGTGACCAGCTACATCAGTAGGTGCATCGATGATGTCAAATGCTGTTCATAGACTTCAGGTCAGCATTCAACACAATCATTCCTCAGCACCTGATTGGAAAATTGAGCCTGCTGGGCCTGAACAGCAGTCCGGATTGGTAACAGCATCTCCAACACCACTACCACACTGAGCACTGGAGCCCCTCAGGGCTGTGTGCTCAGCCCACTGCTCTTCACTCTGCTGACTCATGACTCTGCATAAATGCACAGTTTAATCCACATCATCAAATTTGCCGATGACACGACTGCGGTGGGTCTCACCAGCAAGAACGAAGAGTCAGCATACGGAGAGGAGGTGCAACAGCTAACAGACTGGTGTAGAGTCGACAACCTGTCTTTGAACGTGGACAAAACAAAAGAGCTGATTGTAGAATTCAGGAGAGCACATAAAGATCACTGTCCACTTAACATCGATGGATCCTCTGTGGAGGTTGTCAATAGCACCAAATTCCTTGGTGTCCACCTGGCGGAGAACCTCTCCTAGTCCTTCAACACCAGCTCCATAACTAAAGAGGCCCAACAGCATCTCTACTTCCTGCAGAAGCTGAGAAAAGCTCATCTCCCTCCATGCATTCTCACCACCTTCTACAGAAGGACTATCGAGAGCGTCCTGAGCAGCTGCATCACTGTCTGGTATGGCAACTGCATCGCATCGGATTGCAAACCCTACAACAGATAGTGAGAGCAGCTGAGAAGATCATTGGAGCCTCTCTTCCCTCCATCACAGACACCAATCGCACCCACTGCATCTGCAAAGCCACCAGGAGGACCCCACACACCCCTCACACACACAATCTTCACCCTGCTGCCTTCTGGCAAGAGGTACCGGAGCATTTGGGCCCTCACTGCCAGACTGTGAAACAGTTTCTTCCCCCAAGCCGTCAGACTCCTGAACACTCGGTGACTGGACTGACACACACACCTTCATACATCAAGTGACTTTTTGCACAGTGTTCAGTCTTTTGCACAACCCACTGTCATTGTTGTACTTTTCTATTGCACTGTCCTGTGTCTTTATCGTTCTGTTCTGTCTGGTGTTGCACTTGCACTTCATGTGTTGATTGTCTGTTATGTCATATGTGGCACCATGGTCGAGGAGGACTGTTGTCTCGCTTCACTGTGTACTGTACCACTGCACATGGTTGAAATAAAGCCACTTGACTTGATCATGAATATAACAACTATAATAATTTGACTTCATCTTTGCTAAATAGTATCTGTAAATCTGACTGTTTCCCCAATACATCTACATCCAGTTCCTTCCACACCTACATGAGCAGGAAATAAACACTTACACCCTTACTGTACAACATTTGCAAATTGGAATATATTTCATATGTAACATCTAGTCTGCATCGTTTACCTGGTGTAATAGGTGCTTATAAATTATCTGATCTAACAACTATATTCTTTTGACTCTTCTATTCAACCCATGGTGAACCTAACATCATGTCCACCAGGTCTACTGTACACTAATAGATTATCTAGCCTATAAGCTACAGAACAGTCAAGATCTCATTCAGGGCCAGTAACTGTTTTTCACTGACTGGCCAGATGCCCACCAAGAACAACCTGATAAACACTGCAAAAGATTGTTGATCTTATGTTTGGTTTTAATTTGATCTATTTAAGGTCTCCAAGTCAGCTTTCCATCAGATACACTACATGGACACTGAACAATATGAACTTTCTCAAATGTTTGCCCATATAGTGTTGAGGAGAGTGGTTGATCTCATTTAGAGAATTGCTTGACTCTTTATTACAGACAATATTAATCCCCACTCATATGATGATTGTTACTTTACATTTATTGCTGTCTAGTGCTCCATGGCATGCATACAAAGAATTCCCTATTCCCTGCTCTTCATTTTATTAAATAACAGTGGACCACATATGCCTGTGGTGTATATGATTTAGAATAGTTACTGCTCTGACCTCTGTTGTTTCTCCAAACAGAAAAACAACCACCCAATTGTACAGTCTACCCCTTTGTTTACCCTACTTAGGCATAAAACAGTAAATCCAACTTGGGGAAGATTTGGGGGGGGGGGGGGGGGGGGGGGTGAAGTCAGAGACGCTGGGTCCTCAACTTCTGCAACAAGGCACTCAAATGATACACAGCACCGAAAAGACAAAACAGAGGGAGACTCACAAACAAATATACAAGACCCAGGAGACGCCCACCATCCACGGCATCCAAGGGGGCTGAAGATCCGAGGCCACGCGTCCCGATGACAACCATGCGTCTAACCCAGCTGAGGGAAGAGGGAGGGCCCGGAGGGAGACCTCTGCCTTTTATATGGAATCGGGGGCATCGCAAAGGGGAGAACAGTGATGACGATTCTAACAGTATAACTGTCAGTTTTTTGCTTTTTAACGAAAATTGTTAACTTTCAAGATTTGGTTTGGTCCAGGTTACCCACTCCTGGCTGATACTGAGTGCGAGAGACTGTAGAATGGCTCAGTTAAAAGCCAAGTCTGACTATCCAAAAAAACAAAAAAAAACAAAACAAACAAACAAACAAACAAAAAAACCCCACAGGTGGCAATTAGACTCATAGCAAAGTCCACATGAAAGAAACTGCTCGACTTTCCTAGTATTAGTTAGCTTACTTCATTTGTAGCAGAAGACAACATGTTTGAGTTATTTTAGCCAACATGTAATCAGGCAGACCCTTTCTTTCTACACAATACTAATATTGTAATAATAGTGATAATCCATTATCATTATAACCCACATAAAGGCTGTTTTGGACAAGTGTGTATTGCTCTGCATATATTTTGCCTGTGACTGCTGCAGGTGACAGAGCTTTCAGTAAGCTAAACCCATCACTTGACTGGAGGCCTCTACAATGATGCTCCCACCTCCTTTCACGTTCTTGACTTGGTTAGACGTTGTGAAATTGCTTAACTATGGAAATAATTCTGTCATCATACATTTGAGGTCATCTGTTGCATCCCAGGCCTCTTGGTGTTGCTGAGCTATTCAGTGCATTTGTTCTTTATAAGAATATACTAGACCCACATCACCCCTACTTGTGGCCCATATATCGATGTGAAAAATATACTGCAATTTGGCCCTTGAAGTTATTTGGCCCTCTTTGTTGCAGGGCTATGTTAGCTGGTAGCACAGCTGTTTTTAAGTCCTAACATGCCCGAGAGCGTTCATAGTGGTAGGTTTTTGAAATCAAGGAAAAAAGACAGCTTTCAGAATACTTTATTTCATTTGTGAGAATGTTCACCTTCTCTTATTAAACAGGTTAAATCACTACAGCTGCATCTTTAATCAGTATGTACAAAGATATTAACACACAAAATAAGAAACATCCTAAACCTGCTCCTTGCAGAGCCTGCTCTACATTGCCAAATTTATACAGCCTGGATTCCCCCCAATGGTTCTTTGTTCATCACTGAGCTCTCAGCTCAAGATGAACAGACTCCATGTGTTTGTAAAAGTCATTATTACCTGTGTTATGTAGTGTTGTAACAAATGGCCCACATTCTGACACACTGACCCTGGTAATTACACACTTCGGGCTCAAACTGATAAATCTTCATTTGAGTGGAGGGTGGGTAGAAAAAGTCTTTTCTACTGTCACCTTTTTTTGGGACTGGGTACTAGCATACTTCAGTAGTAGATACTCTAATTTACAACTTGTAGTACTTTGTGTATTAAAACATTAAACAACATCAGATTTGAGAAAACAAAAATCAAGTGCACTTTATAAAATACGCATGTAGACTACTCAAACTGTTATATCGTTTCTATAGTTGTGTCAAAATCTGTTTCCCCATTGATTTCCAATCCTACAATCACCTGAAACTAAACAAATTCCCACATAAAGAGCTGCTGTAAATATTAAAGGAGAAAGAGAGTTCAACACAAAAACCAGCATCAAAAAAATATGTCCAACCATACCCAGCCCGGCTACGCTACAAGCAACATCTACTGAGCCTGGAGTAGTTTGATCACGTTGATCAAATGCCACACACAACTGCAGGACCATAAACTCTACATAGAAAGATAGATGCAGTCACTGGGCCATGGTGACTGCCTTTAAGTGCAAACCATTGATGCCAATACAAATGCAAACTGTATATAAAAGATGGACGTAGCCACTGGGGCTGCAAAATGAAGCCAATGGCACATGTCTCTTAAACCTATATTTTTTTCTAATGGCCAGCAGGAGTTGACTGCTCTGGGTGCAAAAACACATCCAGTCGTATAAGAGTCTGAGAAAACACTTTCCTGGTGATGCCGTGGGCTCGTTTCAGGTCCAATTGAATAAAAAAAGTTGAAGTTCATGAATCATTAGCCGATGAGCATATAGTGCTCCTAAGTGCACCAATCAAATCCAGCCCCTTGGTAAAAAAAGAAAGAAAGAAAGAAAGAAAGAAAAGAAAAAGAAAGCTCAACTTGAGCTTTACAAAGCCAGAGGTGACGACATCTTTTATATACAGGATATGGCTACAAACCATCCTGTCTACAGACTCCCTTTCAAAAAACATCAACTATTATTTGGTTGTCATGTATCGCTGAGTACAGAATACAGTTTCCAACGCCAGCAATGATGTTTGAACCTTCTTTGTATCAGTTCTTTTTTAGTTTGCTTTGTTAATCAAGCAGTTAGATGTTTCCAGCTAGTAGCTAGGCATCCAGCCTTTTTTGAAATCCACAAACAGCCACTTCCAGCTTCAAAGAGGCAACAACCTTATGACAAACTCAAGGCCTCAGGTTGTCAGTCTACCATCATCCATCTTTTATAAGGTCTATGTGGAACACACGAAACACTGTCCAGTTAAAGAACTGCACACAAAAAACATACCAGGAGTGTGATCTATACAATGTCCAAGGTCTAAAAGGAATGTTAAAATGTACAAAATATAAAAACTATAAAAACTGTGGTTCACACGACACTGCACTTTATCAGTTTGAAGGCTTGTCTTTTAAACAGAGGGACTTTTCGCTTTCCTATTGACTTTCCAGTGACTTGTACACTAGAGACACATCCACACAAATATGAATAAAATCAAGAAACAAAAATGGGGTGAGGTTTAATGTGAGGTTTAAGTACCTTCAAAAAAACACTTTCTGCTTCCAGTCTCTCACATGGGTAAAGAATTAACAAACAAGTGTGTGTGTGTGTTTACAGCAGTCCAGTGGGTGTGTGCGGTGCTGCAGTACTGGTAGATGGACCTGCCTGAAAGGTATACATGAGTGTTTTTGCTGCTGGGGCTGATAACCATATATCAGCTTGTGTTCCTACAGTACGGTATAGTTGGATTGCTAAGGGGGAAAAAATTGGGTCATTGTTTTTTTTAACCTTCCAGCAAAGTATTTGTCACACTAGTTAGCAACCAAGTGTGAATCTGCAGCACCTCGGCTGTGCTGCTGCTCTGCTTAAAAAAATCGTATTACAAATCACACAACATTTACATCAATACAGACAAATGTGTAACAGGCCAAGTTAACTAAGCAGTAAATAGGCAGCTTCTACCAATGAAAATAAGAGCAGTTGATGAAAGACGGCAGGCTGAGGTAGAGCGTGGCAGCGACTTTAAAATGTTGCTTTGAGCAGTGACTACAAGTTCTAAAATGTGAAAAACATAACCTTAAAATTCAGGTCTCTCTTTTCAAAATACTCTTCACTCTTAGATCCAAAATATAAGAACCAGTTACTTCACCACTTTGTACTAGAAACATAAAACGTGGCAGTACACGATGCAGTTTAACAGCCACGAGAATATGGACAACCACATGCACGCACACTCACACATCTATATATAAAGCACCAGACACACACCAAGAAATAACCATACAGCAGCAAAGTACACAAGGCATAAGAGGTACCGCTTCATCAAACGGACTCCACAGTGATGGAAGATTCCTACTTTCAGTCTGCAGACCCGGCTGTCCACCAGCTACCTTTTGACTCCAGCACATATACTGTAGAGATAAAACACACACTGCTACCATCTCTTTTTCATGAAATGAGCAGAGCGACAGCGGGTCAGACTGACCTTTTTTTTTTTTTCTCTTAAGCATCCACTGAGCTTTTCACTGTCCTGCACTACAGGAAGCTCACAGTGTCCGCACTGTAAAGCTCTGTCAGCAGTCACCAAAACACAAAGGCTGCTGAGATGTGAGCTCTAATTTAAACAACAAAAAACATCCTCCTCAAGAGTCCATCTTCCCCTCTGTCCATTAAAGTTAACTGCCAGCGTGCCCGAGCTGTTTCCTGTAACAGTGGCAGGTGTTACGGCAGTACAGCTGACACATTTCGCCTCCATCATAAGTCAGTGACTTTGTTCTCCACAGCAGCAGCAATCTGCTGCAGTCTATAGCCGAGTTGCATCTTCTGGGCTGTGGTGTCCTCCTCCAGCGCCGTGATGATCTGATGGCAAAATAATGAAGAGGAAGAAAGACTGAGAATATAGAAATGACAAACATTAGCTGTTTCTCAGTAAAGACGTGTGTCATATCCACACGTTTTGGGGCAGTAATTCTGCCTGTGCGCACCACCGCAGTGAATTTGAACTCAAACAAACAAGATGTGACTGAAGTTTAGACGTTAGTTTTAATTCAGGGAGTTTAGCAAAGACAATTTGTTTGAGTACATTTTCATAGGCTCTAAAGTAACATTGCAGTCTCTCTCATAGATGAGAAAATTTGTCAAACACTTCAGGAATGGCCAAATCAACAATTTGGTCCATGGTTAAAAAGGAAGGCTCTGGGCAGCTTAGCACAACCAAAACACCTGGTAGACCCGACTAGATCCCCTAAAAAGCAGGTTCTTCAGATGAAGGCCAAAAAGAATCAGAAGTGGATGTTCTAATTCAATTCAATCTTTTAAATTTTATTTATGCAGTGCCAAATCACAACAACGGTCGTCTCAAGGCGCTTTATATTTTAAGGTAGACCCTACAATAATACATACAAAGAAAAGCCCAACAATGATATGACTCCCTATGAGCAAGCACTTTGGCGACAGCGGGAAGGAAAAACTCCCTTTGAGCCAAAAGCTCAGACTCCTCCCCGTTTCTAACACTTTCCCCACATTGCTTTTGTCCCCTGAATTAGTGCTGTTAACAGCAGTTTGGAGTAAGGCATAGTTGCTGCTGTTAATTAGCCTCAACCTTCTACACTCAGCCACTTTATTGGGTGCACCTTGTTAACACTAGGCCCTCTTCGCCCTGAGAACTGCTTTCATTGTTCCCAGCACAGATCCACCACGGTGCAGGAAACCTTTCTCAGACGTTTGGCTGGACTTGTTGTCAGAGCCATCTTGTCCCTCATTCCACTACATCCCAAAGATGCTCTATTGGACTGAGGTCTGCTAACTGTGGTGAGTACACTGAGCTCACGGCCATATTCAAGGAACCAGTTTAAATGATGTGAGCTTTGGAATATGGTGCATTATCTTGCTGGAAACATCAGACATCAGAAGATGGGTCACAAACAGGTGGACATGGTAGATTTTGTCATTTTGCACCACCATTGCAAGCGTGAACACTGAAAGACATTAACCGCCGACCACCAAACGGTGACCCTAACTTGTTGGAAGTTGAAATCAATACACATCACACCAGTGTTTTTTGTCATTGTCCAATTTTGTTGAGCTCGTTTCCTGTTCTTAGCTGACAGGACTGGCACCATGTGTGTTGGTTCTGCTTCAGTATCCAACATGTTCTGTAATAAAGCAATGCTCTGCTGCTGTCTGAGCTGCTGTTTCCTTCCGGTCAGTTCAAAGCTAAGGTGATCAAAGCAGGGTATGATCCCCTTAAGAACTGTCGCTCACTGGGTAATTTCTTCTTTCAAACCATTATCTGTAAACACCCCCCCCCCCCAAAAAAAAAAATATGGTTGTGTGGAAAGATCACAGCAGATCAACAATTTCCAAAATACTCTGGCACCAACCACCAGCAACCGTGCTACATCTAAAGTTACGTGAGTCACCTTTGAAATTCAGCAGCTTGCCCAGGCCCACATGTCTAAACACAGTGTCAGCCATGTGATTGGCTGGTTAGATAGGAACCTTGATGCGTTCACATCCCACAAAAAAGAAGCTGCTGAAACTAAGCAAGGGAAGGATTATTGCTTGGATGAAACGGAGCTCTGGAGTGAATCAGAGGCTCTTTTGTAATGAACATAACTGATTACTTCAGAAAAAGAACCGAATTTTATCAATGAAAAAAGACTTTTCAGAATTTTATGAAAATTATCTTAATTAATTAAATTGTATTAAATGTGTTTTGCATTGTTAGACAGTCTCCACATTGTTGCATCATGGTGTACTGTTCCACCTCTAGTGGCTGGAAAGAGTAGAAACACACCTGGTCGTAGTATTTATTGATGTACTTGTAGAGCTCGTGCAGTGCCACCAGGTAGTTCAGTTCTCCCGAATAGTTCTGAAACACAAGGCATTGAAGTGAACGGCCACACTGTGTGTGTGTGTGTGTGTGTGTGTGTGTGTGTGTGTGTGTGTGTGTGTGTGTGTGTGTGTGTGTGTGTGTGTGTGTGTTCGTGTGTTCTGAGCTGTGGCTGCACTCACCCTGGACAGTTCAGCTAGAGCAGAGTTCATCTCCTGGTCACTGGCTGAGATGGTCTGCCTGATGTCAGCATAGTACCTGCAATAACCATCACTGTAATCAACCTCAAACGTACGACTGATAAAATACGTTTATTTCACAAACACCTGTTCAGTGTTGTCTGAGCAGCTTAAGCAATCCAACCTTTCCACCATCTGTTTGTAGCGGGGGATATCTCTGGCATACAGCAACTTGTTGATGGGCGAATCCTGTTCAAAAAGAAGAAGAACGACATTCAAAGACACAAGAGTAACAGGACGCTGCTGGAAAACTGGCGTTTGCAAACGTACTAACCCGGCCCAGCTTGTGCTCTGCAATCGTGCACGAGTCCATGAAGGTCTGGGCGATCACAGAGAGCACGGCATCCACGTGGTCAGATGCCTGGATGTCGAAGATAAACTGGGGATTCTTCACAATATTGATCCAGAAACGCAGAGGGAGACTGGAGAAACAGTACCGACAGTATTAGACATGACAGAGTCCCACTATCATCTGCCAGCAGCGGTCTCTATCAGACTATCGTCTACCTGTTGGTCTTCCAAATATGGATGGTCTCTGAGTCAGAGATGCCATGTTGTGCTGCCTGCTCATCCAACAGGTCGAAGAAGTACTTGACGGCGAGCGGGACAGGACGGCTCGTGCTCAGGATCACCGTGAAAAGATCGTCCACAAACTTCTGCAGCGTCCCCTGACAAACACAGTAAAGTTCACATTAGAGCATAAGAAAGTGAAAGTGTCAGCACTCTGCTCTTGTCTAGCTAAAAGAATATATGTGTGTGTCTGTTTAACTTTGTAGCGTTGTAGCTTACAAATTAGGAGAACAGCTGTGTGTAGTTTAAAAAACAGATTGATTTTTAGAAAGTGTGGTACTCCTGTACTCCTCATCTCCTTCCTACAGTCTCTACTCAATGGGACTAGACCCAGATGTGTGTGTTGTACCTTCATGGACAGCAGGCGGGTCAGGTAGATCTCAGGGATAGCCTTGGCCCTCTCTCTCTCCCTCAGGCTGCCTCTGCGGTGTTTGGGCAACTCGGGCTCCTCACTGGCTTTTACCAGATGCCACAGCCTCACTCCACCTTCATCTGCATCCTCCAGCATTGGCGTCTCTGCACACACACAGGTTTGATGCTTGCCTGTGACTCGCTCTCTGGTTTTGCTACTTTTGATTTCCTCCATCTGTCACTTCATGTTCCACATAAACACTCACACAATTTGAAGAACTGAGTAGGGAAATGATCGAATCGTTTTTACTGTCAGTGCGACAGTCAAATAACGTCTAATGAAAGATGAACTGGCTGACAAGTTGATTTATCTTTTATTTGAACAAACTCACTCTCTCCTGCTATGTAGTCGTGGTTGTCATGGTGAATGTGTTTGGTATGACGAGGGACCAGTGCCACCGTTGCGCCATCTGGGACCTATGGAGGAACACAAACAGCCATTGGTGTCGGCCGTGTCCTATCCCAGGCTATGAAACAGTGTAGTTTGCTTTGTAAAGCATTCAGTGATAACTCTGACCTTGTAATGCTGAAGCGTGTTAAGGCGTTTCCAGCTACCCTGAACCACAGATGTCAAGTCCTCGTCTGACAGGATGAGATGACCGGCAACGCCCGACCTCCACTCTGCATGACAGAAGGCAGACGCACATCAGCACAGTGATTGTGGGACATGCTCATCTTAGCAAACTCGAGCGACTTAACGATGTTCACAAATTCATTCAGGTGCTCCCATCATCAGCTCAGGCTGATGTTATCATGCAGGTACTGACAGTGCTGTAAAATTTAAATTTACCACGTTTTTCTCTCATCTTTGAGGAAAGTGTTGACAGACTGAGCAGTCAGTGAGCTTGGTTTGGATTCGTTTTTGTCACGCTGTAGGGGGCGCTACAGGGCAACAAATATGAAAAGAAGGAACGCTAATTCACGAGCGCTGCACTTATACAGCGCCAAATCACAACAGTCGCCTAAAGGCACTTTATATTGTAAGACCCTATAATAATACATACAGAGAAAAACCCAACAATCACATGGTAGTCAAGGTCCCACCGATGTTTTCCACATCTGTCCTGCTCTCATGCCCCTAAACCCCAGTCTCTGAGAGCCTAGTCCACAGAAGCAAGAGATATTTATCCTTGTAACACTTTTCACGTACATAAGTCAAAAAGTGCAAAGTTATTAAAACATGGTTAAGATGATAGT
The DNA here is from genome assembly GCF_041146795.1 of Maylandia zebra. Lineage (NCBI taxonomy): Eukaryota > Metazoa > Chordata > Actinopteri > Cichliformes > Cichlidae > Maylandia > Maylandia zebra. The sequence continues at coordinate 6,079,327 of NC_135171.1, read as the reverse complement.
AGGAATCAAACGACAGGCGTTCAATAAATTAAACATGCCTGTCACAACCCTGAGAGGTGTCAGGCACCACAGCCAAAGCTGAGGCCCCTGAAGCCATCACACAAGTTTACTTGTGAGACACATTTGTGAATGACCTCCCGATTCAGTTATTTCCTTTGTTGCGATGAACTCGTCCTTACAGCTCTGCGACTTCAGTTGGCTCGATGAAGCTGCACACCTGACTTCCCACGTCTGCTCCCAGTTTATGACTCCATATTTCTGCTGGTGTTTTAATGCAAATGAAGCCCTCTCTTTATAGCAGTCAGTGAAACGTCCTGCCTTTCCCCATTTTGTTTTATTGCTTTTCTGGTTGATCATACTGAACTTTCTACTTATCCTGTGAAACTAAGCTCTCTCCTCTTCACTCATTTTACGTCGCTCAGCTAATTTGTTTGGTTATATTTTATCGAGCTGCTCCTTTATTTTATAAAAGGTCCTGTTTACTCTTTTAGATTTCCCAACTTATGGGTAAACTAAAAGAGAGATCATAAAGAGACATAAGTACCAGATTCCTCGAGGCTGACACGAGGTGCATCAGTTTTCAGAGTCTGGTGTGTCACGCAGTGTGTGGTTCTCACCCAAGTCCAGCGACTCGGCGTGCGGCCGGTGTGAGAAGGATGTGCCTTTGTACACCTGATCCAGTAGCTTCTCTTTCACCTGGGTAATGGTGTCGCAGTCCAGTACTTTGGAGGGCACAGGCTGGGTCTCATTGACCCCTCCACCCTGCACCAACACATTCAGTGTCTGCAGGGAAAAGAAGGGTGAAAGGAGGGGAAGACAAAGAAAAATACAACCTCCTTGGGAATTTTTCATTAGAGCCAAAATGGTTATTTATTTCAGTCTAGACTCCCCTCACCAGGGTTTTGTACTCTACGTCCTCTCGCAGCAGGCGGTTGTCGTTCAGGGTGTACTTTGCTTTGCCAGTAACAGCATCCACCGGTCCTTTATCTACCTGGTGCTTTATGGCCCTGAACAGCATGTACAGAGGCTCCCCCGCTGAGTCCTACACACACACACACACAAATAATTAACACACTGCAATGCACCAATTCTTACACAGTGCTTCTCTACACACTTCATGTGTTAAAGAAATGTTCTGCTAAGTCAAACCTTGAGGAAAACCTGAGCTTCATATTTTCAGATTGGTGGAGCAGGTCTCCTGTGAATCAGGAGGTTGGTGGTTCTAGAAAGCACGTAGGTGCAGAAATAAGTGCTTCTATGTATGAGTGTAAACAGATGAGGCATAAAGGAGTAGAAAAGCGCTATATAAGAATCAGTGCATGTACTAGAAATGTTTCCACTGTACTGGAGTGACTGGAAGGACTTTCATTCCCCTCTGTGTTTTGACATGTCAGTACTGGAAACTGCTATTTAAAAGTTACTGCTGTGTGCAGCAACATGCTCTCAGGGCTCTCTGAATAAACACAAGCACAAATATGTACTTTTCTATGAATGGTGTGATCACAAAACAATAAATTAAGCATGTTTTGTTTTTTTGCTGTGGGAAATTAAAGCGTTTGCGCACTGACTTTAATGAACAAAAAGGACACAGGTCACAGCTTTAGTGGCTGCTTTTTGGAGCTTGGTCCTAATTTCAAAGTCATTATATTCCACTTTAAAATGCCCCCAAGTAAAATCTCAAAGTCTTAAAATGTTTTATATCCCAATATTTTTAAAAAAGACTTATCCCTACTACTGTGCATCACTGCTTTTATGTTGACTCACCCTGAGGAAAGCATAGAGGCAGATAGACATCCAGTTGGTCAGCAGCTTCTCCACCACTGTCTCTGTTCTGCAGAGAATCACACACACTTGCAGCAGCATTGCAGCTTCTGAACATGCCAAAGACTGAATCTATGAGCAGCAGCTTACCTTCGTAACATCAATTTGGGGTTCTTGGCCACATACTGCTCCACCAGATCATTCAAGAGCGTCTTAAGGATGTCTGTGAAATACTCCAGCTTGCCATGAAGCGCCACCGTCAGCAGCGAAGCCACGTAGGCTCGGTCTCTGGGGGAGAAGGTCCGCTGGCTCTCCAGAGTATGGATGAACTGAGAGGAAAAGAGGAGATGAATCCTCGCTCTGCAAAGCTTCATTTTAGCTGTGATTGTGATAGCGACTACCTTGGTGAGGAACAGCTTGCTGTTGAGCAGGTTGGAAAGCTGCACCAGGCCCTGCTCCACCGTCTGCCGCCGACACTCCTGAACATCCAGGTCTCGTCTCAGAGGAGACTCTCGGTGGCCGGGGAAGAAAATGCGCTCGGCATACATACGGTAGTCCAGGAAGGGGATGCCTGAGCCGACCAGGTCACTGGACATATCCATCATCTCCGTCATCAAGTCTGGATCAAAGTGATTAAGAACACAAAGGTCAGAGGCTGCTGCTACAGGCCAGTGCCAGGAGGCACGAGCTTGTAAATAGCAGCTGGCAGAATAAAATCTGGGGGTTCTCTGCTCTCAGCCTATCGCAACTATAGAAGTGAAGAAAACTGATGAAACATGGGGAAAAGGCCCTCCTATCTCCCGTCTTCATCCATATAGCCGCCGCTCTCTTTTTTCCTCATAATGCTGTACCTGTGAACTCTTTCTTGCAGCGGTCCCTCACACTGGTCTCCAGGTTCTCCAGTTGGATCTGGACCTTCTTATAGTCCCTAAGAGCCTGCTTACTCTTCCTCCTAACAGACGGGAAGAAGGTTTTACATACGATTAGTGGAAATCCAGTCAAACTGTGCAAGAAATTGATTCTGTGGACAGGTGTGTTTCAAATTCAGATTAGCAGTATCTGTCATTCATTCAGTTCATTTTATCAGCTATCTGCTGCAGAATTCTGGCTCAGTTGTAGGGGATTAAATAATTATTTCACTCAGTGACATATAAATCAATTTATAACTTCCATGTAACGTATCCGGGTATTCTGGGTTTATTTGATAGGACGGAGGAAAGTGGGGAGAGAGAAAGAGCAGGTCCAGGGTCAGACTCAAACCTGGGCGTGTGAACTGAGCTTTGAGACATGATTGCATGTCCAAGTGGGTGACCTAAACTGGGACCCAGTACTGCTCATTTCTTTATGTGTGAGCAAACATGAATTCAGCAGGTAGAGAACCACTGTAGCACTCATCTGCACACTAAACACACAAAAACACAGACTCTCAGTCCACCCACTGACCTGTAAATAAGCACAATTATGAGCACAATGAGGACCACTATGGAGGCTCCAACTCCAACTCCAATCTGAGCCTCTAGTGGGAAGGTGGACAGGCTCAGGTTGTCGTACTGAACCTTGCCGAGATAAAAGTTCAGGTTGCCCATCTGGACCTGAAATACATGTTAAATAAAAAAGTGAGGTGCTTTCAAACTTGAGTGGCCCATCAGGCGCTCACACGGTGGTGACACTCTCATTTTCTCACAGTGAATTCGGGGAGATTGTCAGAGCCCTCTCGCTTCTTGCCGTTTGGTCCTGGTGCAGGCTGCTGTGGTGGTGGCTCACAGTACAGATGGTTGCTGGTCAGGGTTTTCACAGCACATACACCTTCTCCAATCAACACCACCACCTCCTCTTTAGTGATGGCTAGGTCCAGGTGTTCCCCCTGAGAACAGGCAATAAGACATAAGAGATATATGTTATGTCTGCTTATTTTGTCAGTAAATAAATAAAACTGAAACATCGCTGCCTCTCCTCTCACCTCCAGCTGGATGAAGCTGCCTGGGTTATAGCGATATGCCTTAAGAGGGTCCTGTTGGTTCAGGGGTTGCAGGGTGGGGTTACGCTCATAGCTGAATGGCTCAGAGTTCAAACTGCTGAAGTCAAAGCGCAGATTGTCTAGCAAGAACTCCACTGTGACCCGTGACCACCAGATGGTGGAGTCCACCATCGGAGAGCGGCACAGGATGAGGGAGGAGGAGTTTACCTCACAGCGCTCAACGAACTGATGAGAAAGGCAGATTTGGGTTAAAAGGTGTGAACGATCACTCGAATGAACTGCTCTGTGCTGAGCAGCACACACCGACCTGTTTGACGGAGCAGAATTGGTCTCCGGGACAGACGGGGTCAGGAACCATCCTAACCGACCTTCCCAGGGTTTTCTTCCATTGCTCTCCTTTGCTCCTCTTCCTCCGCCGTTTCCTCTTCTTGTTTTGGCCGACCGACTGGAAGCGGGAGAGAGTCACCACCATTCGGGGCTCCTGCACCACATCCAGGTTGGATCCAGACAGCTTGATCAGTCGACCGCCACTGTAACAATCCAATCAACCAGAGCAGGTTAAAACATTGTGATGCATGCTCAATCGCCCAAGTAAGGAAATCCCAAGAAGGTGATTCTGTTTATCTGGATGCAGAAAATTGTCATGTTGATCAATGGTCAAGGAACTGACCTCACAGCTCATTGTTCATTCAGTGGTGCTAGTTTCAGTCATTGTGCAAAAGTACTGTTTATAAGGTTGCAGTGTAGTCACAGTTACAACCCGCAGCCAGCTGAGACTGGATGAAAACGCTACGTCCAAGTGAACAGAATCAAGTTTTTAGAGCTTCAGAGGTATGAATACGTTTTGAAGGCTGAATGTGTGAGGGCTTTCAGACTTACTGCAGGAAGCTCCTGGCTGGTTCGGCACGGGTGATGTTGGGGTTGTTGGTGTAGTGGTAGGCGGGGCTGCTGAGGTGACGCTGGATGCTGCCGTAATGCAGGGTGACCTGGTGGTCTCCTGTTTTATTACTGCTCCCCGTCACACACTGAACACTGTCACTCTGCACCTCTGACACACTGAGGGGGGAACAAAGAAATGATGAGATCCTAAGGTGACACGAGGAGGTCAAAGGTCAGTCTGACCTTACAACCTTAAATGAAGAAAAACAGTAGCACCGACTTTGCATTAACCACAAACAGGCCATTATACGTGTGTGTCTTACATGTTACAGGGGACGTCCCCGACAGTGATGGTAAGGTCAGCGGGGCGACCCGTTAGAAGGTTTTGGCCAGTGATGTTCAGGGATGTTCCCCCCGCCTTGGGGCCTCTTTCAGGTGACACTCCTCTCACAACTGGGTTCTAAGAAGAAGGAGAGAGCAGCTGTATTTCACAGTGTAACACAGCTGTTTGCTTCTTGTTGCATATTAAGAAAGTCTGTCGATAGTGAGAAACAAGGACTTTTGGACTGGCTTGTGTCCTTTCCCAGTTTGCCAAATCCAAGAACTTATTCTTACACTTGGATCCTCTCAGCCTTAATAAGACAGAGATCCAAGGAAATATATGGAAAGAAATTCCAGTGTTTATGTTAAACTATTATCTAATATAGGGAGATGTATTTACACAGATTTATTTAAAAATGTGGACTTGTTGAGAAATATTTGTGATTACTGATCGTGTGGTTAAAATCATTCATCTTAAACGGTTTAAGAAAGGTAAAACTTGGCAAAGATTTCTTGTTTCTTAGATGTGCGACTTCTAATATTGTATGAATTATACTGTTAAAGAATGCAGCCCACATTATGTTATTATGGATATGTGGACCAAAGAGAACAAACAGAAATAATAGCAGATGTTCTCTGCTTCAAACACCTCCAGTGTTAGAACCACAATTTCATTATTTTATAAACAATTAATAAATAGAAAGAATATTATACTAAACTTTCACCTCTTAAAGTCACATTTTTCTCCCAGCAATGTAGGTTTTAGTGTCCTTTGATGCAACAAAAATGCCAAGTTTCACAGACAGGTCAACAAAATCTAATTTACTCTACCTGAATTTAATATACCTGGTAGCTGAATTTCTGTCTGGAGAGGCCAAATTCTCCTCCATTCACTCTCACAGACACATGGTTCGTCTTTAATCCGCTGGCTTTGGTCATGCACACGATTCTGGAAGACCAACATTGCTCTTCAGAAAACCAAGCCATGTTTCTGTAGTTTTCTGATCAGTACAAAGAGAGTCTATGAGAAACAACAGTAGTGCATGCATACCTAGAGGAGACCTCATACAGGTTGGAAATCACTGTGCAGGGCACGTCAGCTACTAACACAGACTGGACGATGTCTTCAGCCTTCTGACCCAGGTTGGAGCCGGAGATGGTCACCATGGTGCCTCCTTCCAACAGGCCAGAGAGTGGGTCGACCTGATTGGAGGCAGGAACAAAAAATCCAAACAACCTTTCTAGTTTTTGACCAATGCAAAAGCATTCACAAAAGAAAAAACAGGTCTAACCAAGTGTTTTATTACAATAAATTCAAAGCAAGTGGTGAAGCCACAAATGCAAACACATATTTTTAACCCTGTAAGACCCAACCCATCAAAAATGTACCCATCAGAAAATTCTGATTATTTGGAACTGAGATGTTTACTAACCCTTATAACAAAATCCACAAACGCTGTTGTGAATGATATATTTTTATTACATTTGATACATTGGGAGTTTTTGGCAACTTTTTGTTAACAACAATGTTAATTTTAGACAAAAAAAACGTTTTGTCCATAACATTTTGAAATTATGGCAAGTATTGATCACATTGATGAGATAGAGGTCTCAGAAACTCACGTATCAAATATGATACAAAGGGCATTATAGGGTTAAATTCAGTGCAACTTACACTCTCTGAGGGCATTATTATCACTGACGTCTAACACAAAGAAATGCTGATCAACCAAAAGCTTTTTCAGAGCAGGACTAACAGTATGATTTCCCTCAGAACCTTAAAGTACGTGAGCAACAGCTGTGTCACCATCTTTAACAGCTAATAATTCATTTTCCAAAATATAAACGGATGTAAACTCCCCATATCTTGCGTCTTGTTAAAGTTAACATCTGCTACACATATACTGCTTCACTGTTTCTGAAATAACGTGGTCAGTCTGTGTCCAAGTAACCCCTGTGAGCCAAAAGCTCGAAAGAAAGCTTATTTTGAAGGCATAAAATCAGAATTGTGTTTGTACATTTAGCACTCAGATCATTGGGAAGCTTTATTTAAAGAGGATCTGCTGTTTTCCCTCATTTTCTATCAGACATACTGTTCCAGTTTTTACTTTTTTCTACTCTTGCCTCTGTATGACGTTAAAGAGAAGGGATATCCTCAATTTTGTTTTCCCATTTCCGACAGACAGCTCTGGCTTTGAGCAGAGAAGAGCCTTCCACCTGCTGTTCAAACTTGTGCTTCTGAGGGGCAGCCAATCAGTGGCAAGTTGGTGTAAAGCTTAAACAGATGAAGTGATGAGCTGATGAGGCCTAATGTAAGATAAGGATGTATTACATCTTCGAATAATGACTCCACTAGAACACAAATGGTCTCCAGTATTATAATATCTTCCACTGTCTCAAACCAAAACGTATATCAACAACATGTTCCATCTAACTGTGATGGCTGATCATCATTGTTCTTGTAATTTTGGGACAATAAGTAGTAAGTGAGAGTGATAAGAGGAAGAAGTGAAAACTTGACAATAAAGCCTCCAATTATGATTGTAAGCAGTTCAAATATAAATCCCAGTGCACTGTATTATTTCCCACACTCTGAATACTCACAGAGTGTATGACGGGAGCAGGGCACGTCTGCTGCACAGGTTCACTGCAGGAGTTTGAAAACAGGCAGCTGGCCCTGGGACCACCACACCACGCACAGCCGTATTTTGGGTCTGCTGTGTGGCAACGGCTGCAGTCAGATCGACCCACAGAGCAGTTGTACAGAGTCACTGAAAGCACAGTAGACATAGAGGAGCAGCAGACAGTTAACATGTGCTCATAATGAAAACTAACAGCAATATGTTTAAAGCACAACAAACTTAATATGACCTTACCATAGAGATCACGAGAAGTGTCTACATGGAAGGTGTCCCTCCTCTTCACATACACCAATGCATTATACTCCTGCACTGGGGCAGAGTATGTGTACTGGACACAAGAAAAAGGCCCCATTTTTTTAAGGTAACATTAAAACTAATTATTCATTATCAGTTACACTCCAGACAAGCGCTGCTTTACAAACACAGGTAGCAGAAGAAGGGAAATGTTCATCCTGCCTGGGGAGGGTGAACCGGCCTTCATTTAGTTTTACTTTTGCCTTTATTTAATACTGAAGGTAGCAATTTTATGAAGGTACTAATGCTTTATAAACAATATCAGACCTGGTGTAGCTGACATGTGATGTCAAAGCTTGATGGGTTCATGTCATCTGGCTCCACGTAGGCGTCTACCACCACCGTCTGCCCTTCAATAACCAACACACACTCGTAGTCCAGCTCTGCATCCTGAACACACAAACACTGCATGAAAGAGTACACTGGGCAGGCAGCTAACAGGCTCGATGCTGTTGTGTGCTGTACCTGATACAGATGGAGGTTATGTGCCAGTAAAGTGATCTTTCTCTCCACTCTGACAGGGAGCAGTGACGAACCCTGGACCTTCTCAACACACGGACAAGCTGAGGAACCCCAGCTGACATACGAGCCCTCGTCCCCCTGCAGGAACAGATCACACGTGTTTATATTCACATACACGCAACATTTACAGTGAGGTGGATCGAACGAACCATTTAATATATTCATTCTTGTTCAGGGTCAGTTTTTACTTTCCCACAAGGGATTGCAATTGATTTCAGTCAGATGCAGGGAGTCATGGGGGGGGATGTCGGGATGGGGGCGTGCTCAAGGTGGTGAAGATTTTTGTATAGAGATAATGAAAGAAAGAGTCTGGAAAAAGGAAAGGTGAAGATATTTAGACAAAAGAACAACTGCTGCAACTCAGGAGCAGCCGGGTTTCTTGAAGTCAGTCTGTGCAGTGAAAGGATACAGATTCCAGGTGTGAGACGGAAGAGGAAATGCAGGGAAAGAATGAGAGACTAGGGAATCAGTTGTGAGCTTTGTTCCTATAGTAGGACTCCAGTCAGAAGCTGGAAGCACAGGGAGGGTGCTCACCCTTTCCATGAAGAAGAAGAAGTAGAAGCAGGAGGAGGATTGAGGCGGCTGAACTCACCGGGAGGAAGCCATCAGCTGAATCATACTGGTAGTCCAGCTCTGAGTCAGCATTCAGCAACTGGGGAGGGTAGGACTGGGACATGCGGTCAACCTCCCCATCACCTGAGAGCACGGTGGCAGCTGAAAATGTAGCCGTGTCATTTTCTGCCTGGACAGCACCCTCAGTGTAGTTTTCTGCTTCCTTTCGCCAGAGGGGCACCTCAGAATCAGCAGTTGGGCTTCCTGCCTCAGTGTGCAAGTCTTGCGGTGGTACCAGTGTGGGTGTCTGGGTCGAGTCCAAGTAAAGGGAAGGCTCAGAATCAGCCGGTTCACCCATATGGAAAAGTGTGGGCGGGGGAAAGCCAGGCAGCACCATGGTGGGAGCCTCTGCCAGGGTCAGCGCTTCTTTGGCTGCCTGCCGTTCGCTGGGGGGTAAGGCCGTCACCACCTCCGGTGGCGAGGAGTCTGGGATCATCAGAGGCACGACAGGGTCCAGGTCCCCACTAAGACCATCAGCCACGGTGACGGGCATCAGCTCTGCCGTGGCCATCGTGACACTCTGTGTAGCTACAGCATCTTCCCAGTCACTGTGTGTGACAGTCTCAGAGGCTTCACTCTCTTCTTCTTCTCTGGTGGTGACCTCCAGGCCTGGAGAGGTGCTGGGTGGTAGAGTGGGAGGCTGAGGGGGCAGGGTCGTGCCCGGGTGGGTTGGCTCATGGCTGGTACTGGTGTATGAAAGAGTAGGCGTTGTTAACTCCTTAGTGGTAGCTATGGTGATGGCGGCTGCGGTTGTTGTTGTTGTCTTCGTCGTGGCAGTAGTTGGTGTGGTAGGAGGAGTTGTGGGGGTAGCTGTTGTGGTAGTGGTGGCTGTGATGACTTTAATAGCTTTGGTTGTAGGAGGAGAGGAGGTAGGTAGTTTAAACTGGGGGAGGAGGAGGAAAAGACGAGGAGAGGGTGAGGCAGAAGGAAAAAATAAAAAGGAAAAATCAAGGAAAAAAGAGACCATGTGATCTGAGGTTAATGTGGCTCATGACACCTGAAAGACAGTGATTTGTGTTAGCAGCACTGGTTTTAACCCATCTTAAAATGCCTCTGGGCAACTGTTTTGAAGTGTTATACAAACAAACAACTAATTTCAGTCGGTTTTACTGCCCACAACCTCTAAAAGGTTGTACCACATTACACAAGAGTCCACTCATGCAAAGTGTAACGACAGCGCAACTATTCTGCAGTTCAAGACTCCACAGGAAACCTTAATCAAAGAGAAGAATGCACATCTTTGGCTTATGGGCGACGAACTGACTGATGAATGCAAATGAAGCTCCAGTTCAAACTGGTGATCAGTCGGTGCTTTTCCTACAATGTCTGCATGTGACGTCACGCTGCAGCTTACATGTTGGTTGTAGATGATCACTCCCTCCTCACAGGTGGGCTTGTGGGTACACGCATGCTGGTGGACGCACCAGTTACAGCCCCATCGGCTTAAAACACAACCGCGGCATCTGCACACAGACAGGATAGAAATTGCCTTAGCGACTGTACAAGCCTCTTTTCAAGATGAGAGGCAAACAGTGATGCAGGATTAGGAGCTATGAGAAGAACGGCTCTAATAGAAGCAGATCTAACTGTTGGAAGTCTCACAGATTGATCAACACGCACCAATCTGAGTGTGTGCGTGTAATTTATGACAACACAGGTTATTATTAACTCCTAAATACAATGAAAGTGTTATTTGGGATTTACACAACACTACAATCATTATAAGCCATATTTAGTGAAACAGGATGTACATGCTACTTCAAGTCTGGAAATTTATTCAAGTTTTAAAGATTTTAAATTTCTTTTATGTACAAACTGAAACCCAGTACAACCTCTGACTGGAATTCTATTGTTTTTTGGCCATTCTCTACTTGTGTCTTTCATTATATGTCTTTCATAATGCATCTATGAGCCGCTGCTCATAGATGCATTATTCTGATATCTGATTGTTGTAGTTACTCTGTTGTTCTCACTGGTCATTTCTACCTGCACGACTCAATAATTTCAATAAAACTTGCCAATTGCCAAGTAAGCGAGCCTTACTTGGCAATTTCTAAAACCCAGGGTCACAGGCTTGAACAGGGGAATTAAAAAGAGGACAGTGAGTGGGCGGAAATACAGACACAGATATAATAACGAAGGGCGCAAGGTGAACTGATGGAGGGACAAAGAGTGACCCAGGTACTAAACAGAAAAGCACAGACTCTGATGGTGAGTGAGACTCGATTAAAGGGTCTGCATGAACAGCACAGATCAGGAGGAGACAGACAGAGAGCACAGCTGATAAATCATCGGCGATAACTCACGGCTGGCTGCCAGACAGCTGCTTAACGGCTGTGCAGTCGTAGAAGGTGAAATCCCTTGCCGTGACCGTGACGTTGCCAAAACGTAGAGACAAGGTGACTGTGACAAAATCTGACAAGAAAACACAGATAGGAGCACAGCCTGAGGAAAGAGAACATAACAAGTTTCTGCTCAGAGCGCAGCGCTGAGCGAGCACAGTAAGAAAAATATTTGGTCAGGCTTACCGTCTCTGATCCACCGAGTCTCGAGAACGAGCTGCACAAGCCGAGGGAACATAGAGGCCTAATGAAACCCATGTGCACCATCCTTGGGGTGCACAAGGACGGTGACAAACACAAACACAGCAGCTTCCCTACAAATGTTCAGTTTGATGGATGTTTAAAACGGGGAGCAGTTGTGTACCACATCTACAGTATCTCCTCATAAAGAGCAGAAACTGCGATCAAAAGGACTCAAAGTCCTGACCTGAGCCGTTTCCTTAAACTAGTACAGAGTCTGTTTGGGGACTAGAGAGAAAAAACCCAGTTTGTGTCACCACTCGTTAAACTGTGTTTACTATACCTACTGAGATGTGTGTTCAAAGGCTTCCTTTAGAACTGCTCATTCAAATTACATACAGTAAGTGAGGGATTGAACTTATTTGGTTCAGCTTTGGAAAGGCAAGAACAAAATTAGCTCACTTAACCAGAAAAAAACAACAGACCACCTGAGACAGTAAATTAAGGAAGAGTCACAGACAACCTTTGTAGCCTTTAAGGGCCTGTTTGAGACTTGGCTGCAGATTTTCATCTTGTTAGGACTTGTTGTGATGAGGACACGGCAACTTTCAGCCAAAATAAGAACTGATCAAGAAAAAAAAGTTAAACTCTGCCACGTTTGAAGCGGCGCCGACGAACAGCTGTTGAGAGAGACCAAGAACGGACATACGAGACTTCTTTGATCACTAGTAACAACATGCCACAGACTCCAAACACTCGATTACACCGATGTTGTGCCACAGCTCCCAGTTCAGTCTCTTGCAGTTTGAGGCTAATACACAATATTTATGGAGCAATTATCAGTGTATTTACAACAAAAATGTCAGAATATAACTGTAACCCGACTGATTCCTGGTGAGCCCTACACCCTGAGAACAACAACAAACATGGGAACCACACTCTACGTGAGAGTTTCTCTCATAACATGAATGTTTGGGTGAATGTGTTCTCTACAGAGGCTTCGGGTTTTCTTTTTTATTTACAGTCTCCTCATTACCACTGACTTACAAGCAGCCTTCACTGCACCAGACAGTCAGGAAACACAAAGCATGTATTTCAAAGCAAGCAGTCCGTGGATGAAACCGGTTTATGCTTTCAAATACAGATTACTCTCTGCTGTGTAAGATGGCCTAGAAAAAATGGATTTGGTTAGCCATTTTTTTCTAGGCCATTCACTGGCATAACAATTGAACTGTAAATGGCATGTCTGGTCTGGTCATGCAAATCCTCCAGGGTGCAGGCAAATCCTCCAATCACAAAGTTGAAACATGCAAACGAGTGAATAAACGCCAACAGCATCAGATTTGTAGGGAAAAACCCCCAATAGAAAACACTCACCTTGTCCTCGAAAAACCAAAGGCACCCTGCTGGTGTCGGGAGAACGGCAGGTGACCCCGGTCTCTGTGATGGTAGCAGGAGTGTGGCTGTCCTGGAAGTAGCAAGAGTACGACTCCCCGTTTTGTAACACTGGAAGTCTTGGGATGGACAGAGACACCTGAGAGAAATACAGAACTGTCATGAGCTGCTGACAGAATGTGGCACAGACCTGTGGCGTTTCAGGGTACAGTGAAGGTCATGCTGAGAGTAAGCGATTAAGCTGTCTGAACACATAAATCCTATCTGTTCTTTTGTAAACGTCCATGTGGAATAATTAGATTTGAAAACTAAATTGCACTCCCCGCTGATGGAGCATGAATCATACTGACAAAGGTTTGGTTTTATGTTTGGCTCCAGCTGCTGTGTTGCTTATTCACGTAATGTTTCTGCTCCTGTAGTACCGGGCGTCTCAAGGACAGGCAAAATTAATGCATTAGATACTGTAACAATAATGGATATCCCATGAATAGACCATCATAAATACAAAGAGGAGCTGCTAACTAAAACAAACCTCCTGTAAACCAGTAGATTTCTGTCAGTTCATCCCAGTGTCACTTGAACACAGCATGTACAGAGCTGCTGTGGTCCTTAGGGTTGATTCTCAGTTTGAATCCATGTCCTGCCAGAACTGGTTGAATTTGGTTATTTTTTGTTATCCACTGGATCAGTGGGCTTTTTTCAGCTCGTGGATTCTTGTATCTCACAGAGTAGAAATGCTACACGAGGAGCCTGTTATAAAACTAGCTCCCTAATTGGTCAGTATTAAAAGGTGTACCATGTGTGAGCTGCCAGAAGAGAAAACGATCCTCACTGCCACTACTGTAGCTGTCAGGCTATCACACTACCAGCTATAGGTACATTTAACTCATGCAGCTCCATGTTACAATATTATTATTACATTAGTAATAAATAGTTATATTTCCATTTATATCCTCTGGAACTAGAAATCATTTAGAGCCAGGCAAACACAGGCTGATGGGAGAAACCACAGTGTGGATGTGTTTCTGTTGCCATCTTTCACGCAGATATTGTGCTATGCTAGGACATGACAGGACACAAGCCAGTCACTCTCTTCTTGATACCCTCACACTTAAACCCACTGACATCGTACCCACATGCCCAGGTACACCAAATGTAGCAGCTCAACTGATAAGGGATAACTTGGGAGTGTTTTGGTATGTGAGGAGACTATTATTACAGCCAGAGTGGGGATATCTACAGATTCTGTCATGAAGATTTTCTTCAGAGAAACTTCTAGGAACTTGATGTGGATGATCATGTGGAGTCAACAGAAACCACAATAAGAAATGTGGATCTGTAAACAAAGACCGTCATCCTCAAATCCGTTCTGTTTTGTTTTGCGTCTCGACTAAAGTGAAGACGTAGACCTACCATCTTGCTCTCCTCCCTGCTGAGATTGGAGGGGACGAGGTCCTGGACCACCAAACACTGCTGCTCCATGTCAAAACTCCACAACCATTGCCCTGGGTAGCTCCCACGAGCACACTGTGACTGCAACACACACCTGCAGGGAAAGCAGAGTTAATTATATTCACTGTTTTGCAAGCTGAAGCAAGGCTCCCTAACTCCATTACATATGTCAAAAACACAAGCAGAAGGCCAGTTTCTATCTAGAGTTAAACTAAACGTGGCTCAACCTGTTAGTAGTGGGAATGTACAGCGGCAGCACAAAAAGCAAAATTGCTCATCTTGTTCAAATAAGATTCAGTCCAGTAGTATTTTATTTAAATAGATAAATACTGAAGTAGTTAACGTGCAAACGCTTGTAGGGCAGGTGGTAAGGCAGAGCAAAGGAGAGAGCAGGGAAGGAGAGTCTGACAGAACAGAGAGAGGCACTTTAATCATATTCAGACACAATCCCACCGGAGCAAACCGACTTGGCGAAACACTTCAAAAACTAACAAGCTTGCCAGGAGGTTTCTTGTTTGCTACCATTTTCCTCACATGCTTGCACTGATCTTTATTTTAAGTAACACGAAATAATCTAGCTTATAATACATATCATGATGTAAAACCTGAGCAAACACTGTAAGAAAGTTTGCTTATCAAAGAAACTACGAAGGAAGTAAAACAACAAAGCTTTTCCCCCTTAATTTGTCTGGTATAATGTAGCCTCTAATGCTAGCTGATAGCTTTGCTTTTGCTTTAATTTAAGGTTCTTTTTTAAAGCCGTGTAATCCCACCGGCAACAATTGTTGCCGTTTTAATCCCCTATAACATTAGCAAGATTAAACATACTGTGTGTAGGCCAAGTCAGTAAGGAGTAAAATGCATGATCTCATTTTGCTGGGAAGAATTTGGGATTTAATGGATTCATTTAGACTTTTTCTGCATGTTGAAACTGCTAGAACTCATCTCTTACATCACAGTACAAAGTGACAAACGTGTGACCACTGTGGCTGCTGCTAAGGTAATTTAAACATTCTAAAAAAGAAAGAAGGAAAACACATTTCTGCACTTTTGGCATTTTCTTGGTTTATAATTATATTAATAAACAATAAAATGAATCAGTCTGAACTCCAAATAAATCTTGACTGTTGTATTTTATATTTAGTGTAGCCATAACTGCTGATATCGATCTCACCTTCCCTCCAGGACACACCAGCCACAGTAAGGGTCGTGGGCCAAGAGACAGGAGTGGCAGTCTGGATGCTGCTGACACTCAGCCACTGGCCTCTTCTGCAGCTGGAACCAGGACAACACAATCAAGTTCAGTCATGCAAACCATCCACACTAAGCTCCTAAAAGCTCCTGATTTTAAAAAAATAAAAAAATGAGAGAATAGGCAGCCCAGATTTCCCAGTGGTCATTAAAATAATCCCAAATACATGCCGCTTTAGCAAAAGAAGTGAGACTGGGTTAGACATGAGGTTTAAAATGATTTATCTGTAAAGAAATGAGGCTATAAGAGTTCAGTTACTGTGTGTGTACCATGTTATGGGTCATGATGAAGAGATGTTCCTGTTTCTGATCCAGGATGAGGTCTGAGCTGATGGCTGCATTCTTCTGTATGGGGGTCACAGAGTACTCCTCAACCTCACCGTTTGGCCCCAAGAACACCTGCAAACATAAATATGAACGATTAGATAACAGGTGAACCGGCTGCTGACATGAATATGCATCTCTTCACATGCTCAGTTTTAAAAAGGAAAGTGCAGTTATAATGAAAACATAAAAATAAACAGCTTATTTTCCCGTTTTATTCAGAGATGGAACTGCAAAATCCTTCAATTTAACCATTTGTCAAACTGGTAGCTCAAAATGGTCTTTTTAAGGTTGTTGATATTGAAAGGTACTCTGGATTTTTTGCAGTTAGTTGTAAATCTTTAAAACATGTAGCCCCTTTCATCCATCCATCCATTCGCTTCCGCTTATCCTTTTCAGGGTGGCGGGGGGCGCTGGAGCCTATCCCAGCTGTCATAGGGCGAAAGGCGGGGTACACCCTGGACAGGTCGCCAGTCTGTCGCAGGGCCAACACACAGAGACAGACAACCATTCACACTCACATTCACACCTAGTGACAATTTGGATTATCCAATTAACCTATCCCCACAAGCTGCATGTCTTTGGACGGTGGGAGGAAGCCGGAGTACTCGGAGGGAACCCACGCAAACACGGGGAGAACATGCAAACTCCACACAGAAAGACCCCGGCCTGATGGTGGAATTGAACTCAGGACCTTCTTGCTGTGAGGCAACAGTGCTAACCACCGTGCCACAGTGCCCCTTTTCATTATTAGTAAAATATTTTTCTAAAGCTGCAGATTCAGAGGCCTTTTTTATTCCACACGTTCCAGTCAAAACCTGATAATTACATTACCCACACTGTAAATCAGCCATAGTTCTGATATTGTTGTACCTGCAGTGACAATCTGACTTCTGTTTACATCAGCAGTTCCTTTTCCCCCAACAGCTTCTGACTCAGACTCCTTTTATAGTTTCCCTTTGATTCAATGGAAGAACTCATTTAATGGAAGAAGCCTAATCCAGTTTAACAATTATATGAATCTAAATGGTTGTGATCAGGTATTAAATATATCAAGGCCCACACAACTGATGAGAAACTAAGGTCTGACAGACGACACTGACTCATTCACATAGTTAACAAGGTTGAGGAGGTCTCTGCAGTCCATCAGTGTGCGGGCTCTACGGCTGCTGTAATGTAGGTTAACACGAGTGCACAGCCTGACCAACTGCTCCACATCAGCAGTTTGACGTTATTTACAGCAGCCATCAGATCCATTCCACCCAGTGCCACAGTCACATATTTCAGTGTGAAAGGAACAGAACAACACCTCAGCTCAGATACTCCGTCGCTCAGTCTTTTTCGAAAAACAGCTTTAGATCATCTCTAAACAGTTGAACAGAGTCAATGAGGTTCTTTCCACAGTGTTCTCTTTACTGACACACTGGAGTCTCCAGGTTTGTTACGCTTTCTTTCATGAATCACATTTTCTACAATAACACGCATACAGCTTTAAACAACACTTAAACATAGCAGCCATCAGGTCTGAAACTGAAGCTGTGTGTTCTCACACACAACAGGAACAAGAAAGGAAACATTTTCACACGGGCCCCATCAGACCTCAGTGACCGGGACACTTGCCAGGTTTAACTTCTACTTCAACTGGGTGAGATATTTTCACCAGTTTAGAGCCGTCTGTAACTGGTCACCAGCAAGAAACTCTTACATCAGCAGGCTCTAGAGATTCAGAAATGATGTGGGTGGCAGTGGGTGGAACCTGTGAAAAACACCCCAGTGTGAGCTTGCCCATCTCTCAAACTGACTGACACCACATCAGAAGGCTGCGTTTTTTCAAAACTTTGCAGCAGTTTGCATATCACACTTAAACTACCAACACGACTTATCAAACCAAAGGTTAACTTATTTGTGTTGGGGTATTTTACAACCTTTGAGTGTGAACACATCAGATTTGTTCGATTTCAGTGTGTTTTGTTCAGTACTGAGTGAATGAATACTAGCTTTGATGTTTTTATATTTATTTATGCTAGAAAGTTTAGGAGGTGTTGGTACAGAGATCACACTGCTCACACTGTGACCAATGCACTGGTTGAAGAGCAGTACAGTTTCTGTGGGTGAAGACAGCATGTATGTAAACAAAGCTACAGTGCATATGTGAAAATGGCTTATGGCTACAAAGGTTTGTCCATCCACATATATTTAATCTGAATAATGAATGACAATCAATAAAGAAAAGACATTTTCTTGGCCGTTGAGGAAATCCAAGTTCCTGATCTGACAGAGCCTCTCGATTTCTTTGGAGATCTAACAGATCTAAAATGCAAATGAGACTGACTTTAATCCGAGCGTCTGAACAAAAACAGATCCCGTTTGGCACCCTAACACAGACAGTGTTTCTGTACAAACCACGTCTCAATTAGAAGATAATGCAGAGCTAAACCAACTCTGTTTATACCCTGCGATCATTTCTGTGCTTACACAGAGCAAAAGCTCGATTCCAAAAAAAGTTGGCATTCTGTACAAGATGTAAATAAAAACAGGATTCAGCTGTTTGGCAGATCTCACGAAGCCACATTTCATCAACAAAGAAACACAAAAAAACCAATCAAATCAAAAAAGTTTGGTATCTTGCAAAAGCTCTTAGCTCAGTTTGAATTTGATGGCAGAAAACTGTCTCAAAATAGTTGGAGTGGGGGCACCAACAGTGGTACTGAAAAGAAATGACTGGAAGCTCATTCAGTTCACTGGCAGGAACACGGCCGGGTATAAAAAGACCATCTTAGAGAGGCCAGACGGGCAAGGCTTCACCAATCAGGCCACATCTACAAGTATTTCCCATGATGCTGATGCTTGAGTTTGACTTTAGATTGTGACGCTCGCATTGGATGTGAAATGGATTTCACTCCTTAACATTTCAATTTCATGTACTGCAAAAACAATTACGCAGTAGATGAAATTAAAAATCAGCAAATTTCAACGCACTTTGAGCACCTGCACCTAAAAACACTGTCATAGTATAAAGTCAGAATTTTGGCTGGCTTCAACAAACATACCAAAGATTTTCTCTGCATTTGGGAGTCACCACATCAGATCATCCACCACAATCGGACCCTCAGACCTTCAACCGATTCCACATGTTGGAATTTCCCCTTTTATTCATACAGTAAACACACACATACATATATACATGTGATATATATATAGATATATATATATAGATATATATATGTATTTTGACCGTCTGTGGCTGCACAGACAAAGTGCTCATTAATGAAACTGACACTGTCTGCTGTCATGATCAATAACTCAATTCTGAATGAGGCTCTCTGTTTTGAAGTGCATGTGTCTGCCAGTCAGCGATGACAGTGCACAAAAGTGGAGCTCTCTAAGGTTTAGCTGGGTTAGTGTGACGTAATCGTACAGAAAACATGTTAATAGGCGTCATTGTGCCGTTTCTGCTTGTGCAGGGGGCCCTGACCACAAGTCACCATTCAGGAAAACCACACAAAGAGCCAACTGTGAGCAGACGAGCTCACGATCTACAAATTCCTCGTAACAAGGGAATTGCTGGGCCAACTGATCTTGTTGCTGAAGTTACGGTTTATCAAAATAAAAACATATTTTAGATCATTCTCACATAATTCTCTGCATCTTTTAGGCTTGCCAGCAACAAACACAAAGTCGGCGTCATTCCTTCAATCGCAGACTCTAATCTTGTTGCTTTTTCTGATGGTCGTTTGCGCCAACAACAAGAATCGTCTGTCTTTCCTTGTGTATTACCAAGTTTCAACCTGATCTCCCTCAGAACCCACAGCACTGGATGACTCAGGTACCTCTGAAATCCGACTGACAGCATGTCATCTCCACCGCGCTTCACACAATCTGGTCACTGAGCCGAAAGCTTACAGTTCATTCAATATGAACTGTGTCTGTATTTCTCATGTTTGGTACCCACTGTCACAGAGCTCTGACAAGAGTTCACAGGATTGTGCCAAATATCACACACATTTGCAGCTTTAACAGGTTTAATTAAACAGGGCCAATGAGCACAGAGGTGGACATTCAGCTTTAAGATGATTTTGTTTGCTTTCAGGCTGAATGCTGTATTTTTGTAGCATCAGTAACAACACTGCTCGACACACAACAAAAACCAGCTCATTTGGGCTTCTAGTAGATATAATCCATTTTGTCCCCCTGAATCTTTTAATGCAGCCATGTTAAGATGTACAACATACATAAAACAGGCAAACCAAGAAGTGGAGGGAGACCTCTACCAGGAAAGGCACATATCTCTGTCTCCAGATGCAGGAGGAAATTTTAAACTCAAAACGAGCATCTTTGAGGAAGAGGTTGGATTCTACAGCAACAAGGTTCAAAATCAAAAGTGTTTACGGACAGAAGTCATTCTCATGCTTTGCTATTTTAGAATGACACGGAGGTCCGGTTTATTAAATAATCAAATTCAAAACTTGTACACAGAGCTTAACAGTTTTATTAGACCACCACCCAGTGTAAGCTGTGTGCCACAGCTGCCCTAAATTAACAGTAATGGTGATTACCTAAATTGATTTTTACAGTTGACACCAGATATTTACATACACTTCAGAAAAAAATCTTTTTTTTCTTTACTGTCAAACATCAAATCAGTAATTTTTTGTTTTAGATTAATAAATATTAACACATTTGTTGTATTTGTGAAATGACAGAGTAAAGACAGAGAACATTGTTGTGTATTTTATTATTACTTTCACCAAAGTCAGAAGTATACACACACTAAGTTTATTAACTCCAGATTATTCCATAGAGGAAAAGGAGGGAACACCATCCTGACTGTGAAGCACGGGGGTGGCAGCATCCTGCAGACGGGACTGGTGCACTTCACAAAATACATCATCAGCCAGGAAGTTGAAGGAAGCTTGGGTGCAAATGTGTTTTCCAAATGAACAATGACCCCAAGCATACCTCCAAATTAGTTACAAATGTCTTAAGGACGACAAAGTCAAGCTGCTGAAGTAGTGTGGGCAGCACTGAAAAGGCAAGAAGGCCTACAAACCTGACCCAGTTACACCAGTTCTGTCGAGAGGAGTGGGCCAAGATCCCAGCAAACTGCTGTAGAAAGCTTGTGGAAGGATAAGGGAAACCGTTTTGGGGCAATTCTCTCAAATACAAAGGAAAGTAATAAAAAATACATGTTTTCTCTCCTTATTCTGACATGTCACAAAGACAAAAAAAAAAGTGAATATTTATGGATCTGAAACAAAAAGTTTACTCCAATTTGATGTTTGACGGTAAAGGAAAAAAAGTTTGTGTAAATATCTGGTTTCAACTGTATGTTTCTGTAAAGGTTAATCCACCAGCACAAGCTCTTTAATCAAAATGATATTTTTAAGGCTAAAAAATTATCATGAATTTTAATTTAGTATTTACAAAAAGCAGAAAATAGTTAATAACATCATCATTATTTTTTTAACCACATTAAATTTATTAACTTTAATTATTAAACAAAAAATAGTTTCAGTGGCTAAAAGTGATATTAGTAAAGTCCAGTTACCAGCTCACATTTGCATTTAAAAAGGTGAACTCTTAGGTTTAAATAAACAGCATTAAGCAAGAGAGGAAAGATTATAAACAAATTCTCTTATGGAGCAGTGTGGTATTAAAAACACAGAAGCACATTCATTCTCAATAATGAAAGTATCAGTGGATGGATTAGGTGTTTTTCATACTGTTTATTTTTCTGCACTGGTCTCATGTTTCAGCACACTGTTAAATAGGTAAGACTGCTGCTAGAAACCCAACTCCACCGCCAGCAGGATGATGTTGTAGAGATTACTCCGGGTGTACCAAGTGTAGCCCGTCTGTCTGTAAACACAAAGATTTCAGACCTGACAGCAGAGAGCAGCCAGTGTCTGGAGGTGAACAGAGGGAAGACTTGAGCTCAATGTTTGCTGAGCTGATCTCTGCATATGTACACTACAGTTAATTAGGGCTGCCACGATTAGTCGACTAGTCACGATTACGTCGACTATTAAAATCGTCGACGACTGATTTAATAGTCGACGCGTCGTTTGAAGCTTTGTAAGATCCCAAAAGACGCAGGAATAAGTAGTAGGATTTAAGAGTGTAATAACGGACTGAAACAGAAGATGGCAGCACTGCATGTACAAGGATGCCAGCTACCGTTAAACCCCGAAGAAGAAGAAGAAGAAGAAGAAGAAGAAGCAGAAGCAGCTGTGTCCCAGAATTCATAGCGCGGCCCAGCGCAGTTTCCAACAATGGCGGCAGCTAGTTAGTTTTAATGTTACTCTTATTATTCTTTCTGGGTCACAAAATAAACGTTTAACATATTTTCAGGCGAGAATGTAGCTGTGTAAATCTCAAATATCTGCTCAGTTTATCAAGACACCACGTATTTTCAAAAGCGCTCCGACGTTTTCGGAGACATCTGTTACCCACTAGCTCGATAGCGAGCCGGGGGCTAGGCTCACTAGAGCCGTGAGAACACCGGACTCCCGGCAAATCGTTTTCAAACCCACCGCCGTCTTTCGCTACTTAGGTTAAATATATATGAGTCACTTAGATAACTTAAAAATGTTATTGTTTGGCTTTTTTTTTTAGTATTTTATTTGTTCCTGAGTAAATCGGATTGGCTGAGATTAAAGTTATAGTTTTTACACAGCTGAATAAACGTCAAGCAGACAGCTGATTATCAGAAGTGTGAGATGCTCCAGAATATACTCCAGTGTCCTGTTATATTTTAGATAGCAAGGAGTTTATTAAACTTCACCGAAACAATCTGCAAATTTCATTAAAAATTAATAAACGATCATCTTGTCTTTATTTTTAGTTTGCACAGACCTTAAACACTTAAAGCTGTAAGCTAATGATAGTTATATAAGAGCAGATGCTGCTGGTGCAATAAGCTGTAGTTTTACGTCTAATGGATGATGATCTGATTAGTCGACTAATCGCAAAAATAATCTGTGACTAGTCGACTATCAAAATAATCGTTTGTGGCAGCCCTACAGTTAATACACCCAGCATGTTACTACGGTTCAGGGTTTGAACTCAAAATAACAAGCACAAAAGAACGTTCCACCACAATCTGTGCAGAACATCAAAGTTGGCACAAAATGCTCTTTCTTAAGACCAGAATCCAAGCGCAACCTGTCTGTGCATGTCCTGAAACACGATGAGCCATGTTACCTTGTGTAAGTTCCCTTTGGAGTCTCCCAGGAAGGCGATGGTATGTCCCACTCTGCTGCTGACAGCCACAGCAGTAAGACGGGCAGAAGGGCTGTCTAATATGGTTTCTACTTCCACAGGAATCCGGCTGGCCATGGGGCTGGGGGTGTGGTCGGAGCCGCAGGGGTAGGCATCCAGGGTATTCTAACAGTGGGGGAACAGGAGAGAAAATCCGTTTGCAGTCCGTGTTATGTTCAAGCAAAACACAAATAAAGAACAAATTAAATGTAAACTCCTCAGTTAGTGTTGTGCACAAAGAAGCCCTCGGGTGAGTTGTTATTAAGCCAGTAGCCAAAAATATAACAGCAGCGCTCCTACTGCAGTAAAATCACAGCAGGATGTATTGTGAAAGGGCTGGGGTTTGGGAACAAACTAAAACTATAACACAATATTTGCTTTTTCTCCACAGTGTAGCTCTGGCGAGAGTCCTCGCTCCGGCTGCAGGGCAGTTGTTTTTTGTTCCAGGCCATTTGTTTTTCCACAAGAATGTTACATCGGGGTCATTGCTTCATCACTGGTTGTCCTAACAGTAGGAAATAGAGGGGATGAACCTGAGCCCGGCCTGTCGAGCGCTACTTGTTTTGATGGACTGCGTGTTGTTGGCTGGTGTGGTGTTATGAATAGATTCCTTTTTTGGCTTCATCCTAAGAGAAGCTCAGTAAAAACATGTTTTCAGATGTAACCACTGCACACAGCTTTGAGCCTGACTGTGAACATGTCGCTGACCATATGGGGAGCTTCACAGAGGACTGATTAAGCTAATTAAGGGCCTGCTTTGTCCACATCGGGAGAACCGAGGCATTAGGGGAAAACAAACAAAGAACACTGCATGCTAAGAATAGAGTTCTAAAGTTATGACACCCAGTCTAGGAACATGCCCTGGATGCTTGCATGCGACCTGCTGGTTTGGCTGACGAGTGCTGTGCACACTAGATCATCCGGACTTTTAGCCATAAATTATATGGACAGTAAAAGCACAAGAGAGTAACCATAAGGTCAAAAGACCACTTGAAGTGCATTCCAGCCACTAATGTCAGGCATGAGTCACAAATCCTGATCAGCATTAAAAAAAAAAGCCGTTTCCAGTGGTTCAGAGCTGGTGTGAGACTCTGCCACAATGCTCCATCTGTAGCAGTGACAAACAGTGAACGGGGATGATTTGCGTGCCAGATTTGACATCCTCATCATATCACGTCTCTTTTCAGCTCCAGATGCCTCCCTACTGTTCGCCTATAACCATCTGCTTTGCTATGATTTACCTGGACTCAAAAACATCTCTCTGTCACACTATGTGCCTGTATCCCTTAATCTTGTTCTCTCTCTCGTCTTTCTTTATCCCTCTTTGTCAGGCCTTGTTAAACACTACCAACTCCACCCCACTAAGTACAGCTAATGCCTCAATCGATCCTCCCTGACCAGTAATTGTATTAAACTGCACCACCTGCTATAGATTCTCCCCTCAAGACAATCGGCTGTGTGTGGCTGCACGGGTTTCTCACATCTACTGCAAACGAGAGAACGATAACAGAGGGATGTCAAGCATTCTGTCCAAATTCAGTGTTCACAAGGATACATACAAAAAGTCAGCTGGATTTAAGAGGTCTAATTCGATACCGTCTCTTAGAAAGAAATTACATTAAATTTCAACTCCTGTCTTGTATAGAGATCCCTCTCTTGGAAGAGGACTGCTGTGCACAGATGCACTAACATTAGCTTTCACTCAGGAGAGTCATCACTAGAGTACAACAACATGTTCTTCTGCAAACAGAATGATGAAAACAAGGTGAGTGATGGTGCACTGCGTATTAGCTTTCACAGTTAATGGTTTACTGCGTTCACTTTCAGTTTGTGTGAACATTTCCATTCACAGGAAAGAAAATAGTCCAGGGACAAGGAAGGTCTTCATAACCACAAATTACATTTTTACACAATATAATGGAAGGCTATCATTATTCTTGTAGGCAGTAATTTTTCCTTTTAGCAACACCCTCTCAGACACAAACCTACAATTACACAGTGACGCGGGAGCGGAGCTCCGTCACTGAACGCTGACCACTGAGCAGCTTCACAGAAGAAACTCACTTCCTAATGCAAGTTTCACAATATCTGCACAACAAGCAAAGCAAGCAGTTTACAAGCAAAGTGCGAGCAGAAATAGCAAGCGTTTCACCCTAATTTTGTGTCTTAAATAAAACCATACGACATTAAGTAGCTGAACAAAAACCAGCTGATTCAACAGGTGAGCTCACCTCTGGCAGATTGGCACAGTTGGATTTGACGTCATATTCAATGTAGGCTGCCTCCACTCCTGCTTCTTTACCCATCTGTGTATAGCAAAAGTCTCTGGTGGAGTTGATCCTGCGGTCTACATCTTCAAGGTTAAACACGCAAAGAGCCGACTCCTCACTGGGCCGAGTTGAAGCCAAACGAGTGGAGAAAACACCAACTAGAGTCTCTGAACCCCGGCCCCCTACGTCTTCTTTGGACACGCCCAGCTGGACAGCTTGCAAGAGATTGTAAATTTTACCCGTCCTTGAACGACATGTCAGCGGTACTTCCACATAGGAGTAATAGGCCTGATCATCCAAACACACGCGAGAGATGTAGGTACGGTACTCGCGCGATGGCGACTTTAGGTCCCTTCTGTAGAAAAGGAAGTACACGTGCTGACGGTGGGCGAACGAGGCAACAAAATTATGATCATACTCTGAGAGGCGGCCAGCCACGGCCAACTTGGCAGTCTCTTCGTAGGAAAAGATGGGATCCTGGGCAAGGTTTCGCGTGGAAATAGGCGGATGGCTGCTGGTGTAACCCCGACCCACAAACAAAACAGGCTGCTTGTCAGGATGAGAGCGAACCACAAGCCCAACAGTACTAACATTAGGGTGATTAGCCGCTACGTACTGAGTATCAACCGGCCTCTCTGTGGAAAAAAGCACTTGATCCACAGAATCCAGGCTACGCTTCTGGCAAATTCCTTGGTTGACACTGCCGCAGGTTATAAGTTCCATAGAGTAAGGATTGACCAACAAGAGCTTGTTGTGGTTGCTAGTTTCTCGGGCCTGAGGACAGTTGGTCTCAGTTACAGGAGGTAAGCAATCCCGGCTGTCTGAAACGGGGCCTGTGTCATCCTGTAGCTCAGGTTGGAGGAAGGGATCCAACTGGAACAGGCGATTTCGGGCCCCGACGTAGACCCGACCCACGTCGGGGTCAGGATGCAGGGCCAGGTGCTCAAACAGAGTGTCATTTCGGATAAACGTAGGATAAAAATTGGATGGGAATGAGTCTGATCCTTGGACAGTGCCTATAGGAAATAAAATTAAGGGACAGCCAGTGGCCAGCAGCAGGAGAGAAAGCAGCGTTTTGACTGCTGATAATGAAAGACGCACCATCCCCAGAGGCATGGCGGCAGAGCTGAGGGAAAGAACAAAACACAGGATGTCAAAGAATTTTCCAGACACAGAAGTTATATCATGGATTCACACATAACAGAACTTACTTTAGAAACCATCCACCCATCTATTTTTAATCTCTTTTTGACAACACAATTATGATTTGAAACACAAGACCTTACTGAACTTTAATGTTTAGCGGTATATACAGTGGGGCAAAAAAGTATTTAGTCAGCCACCGATTGTGCAAGTTCCCCCACCTAAAATGATGACAGAGGTCAGTAATTTGCACCAGAGGTACACTTCAACTGTGAGAGACAGAATGTGGAAAAAAAAAAAATCCATGAATCCACATGGTAGGATTTGTAAAGAATTTATTGGTAAATCAGGGTGGAAAATAAGTATTTGGTCAATAACAAAAATACAACTCAATACTTTGTAACATAACCTTTGTTGGCAATAACAGAGGTCAAACGTTTACTATAGGTCTTTACCAGGTTTGCACACACAGTAGCTGGTATTTTGGCCCATTCCTCATTTTGGATCATTGTCATGTTGGAAGACCCAGCCTCGTTTCATCTTCAAAGTTCTCACTGATGGAAGGAGGTTTTGGCTCAAAATCTCACGATACATGGCCCCATTCATTCTGTCCTCAACACGGATCAGTCGTCCTGTCCCCTTGGCAGAAAAACAGCCCCATAGCATGATGTTTCCACCCCCATGCTTCACAGTAGGTATGGTGTTCTTGGGATGCAACTCAGTATTCTTCTTCCTCCAAACACGACGAGTTGAGTTTATACCAAAAAGTTCTACTTTGGTTTCATCTGACCACATGACATTCTCCCAATCCTCTGCTGTATCATCCATGTGCTCTCTGGCAAACTTCAGACGGGCCTGGACATGCACTGGCTTCAGCAGCGGAACACGTCTGGCACTGCGGGATTTGATTCCCTGCCGTTGTAGTGTGTTACTGATGGTGACCTTTGTTACTTTGGTCCCAGCTCTCTGCAGGTCATTCACCAGGTCCCCCCGTGTGGTTCTGGGATCTTTGCTCACCGTTCTCATGATCATTTTGACCCCACGGGATGAGATCTTGTGTGGAGCCCCAGATCGAGGGAGATTATCAGTGGTCTTGTATGTCTTCCATTTTCTGATGATTGCTCCCACAGTTGATTTTTTCACACCAAGCTGCTTGCCTATTGTAGATTCACTCTTCCCAGTCTGGTGCAGGTCTACAATACTTTTCCTGGTGTCCTTCGAAAGCTCTTTGGTCTTGGCCATGGCGGAGTTTGGAGTCTGACTGTTTGAGGCTGTGGACAGGTGTCTTTTATACAGATGATGAGTTCAAACAGGTGCCATTCATACAGGTAACGAGTGGGGGACAGAAAAGCTTCTTACAGAAGATGTTACAGGTCTGTGAGAGCCAGAGATTTTCCTTGTTTGAGGTGACCAAATACTTATTTTCCACCCTGATTTACGAATAAATTCTTTACAAATCCTACCATGTGAATTCATGGATTTTTTTTTTCACATTCTGTCTCTCACAGTTGAAGTGTACCTCTGGTGCAAATTACTGACCTCTGTCATCATTTTAAGTGGGGGAACTTGCACAATCGGTGGCTAACTAAATACTTTTTTGCCCCACTATATATTAATATTAATCATGACCAAAATAATGAGGTGAGCATACGAACAAGTAATCCTCCTCTAAACACTTCTACTCTTGAGTCTGTACGATGTAAATAAAAGGGCTGGCTATGCTCTAGTTGTCCTTTATTTGCAAAGGACAACAAATCAGAAAAAAGTTTTCTCAACATGACAGTGAAAAACATCTTTAGGCAGATGAGCTCAAAGACTCAAGACCAACATAGATAAAGATCATTTTTGAATTGTGAATCATGCAAAGCTACTGTAGTGGAGCCCAATTATAAAACATCTCATGATGAGCTCTCTCAAGACCTTTGCAACCTTATTCTTGTAAAACATACTGATGGGATTTGTTACAGAAGAATTTCTAAACTGCTGAAGGTACCAGTGAGCATTGTTGAGGCCATAATCCGGAGAAGCCGGCCGCGACCAGGTGCTCCCCGTAAAATTTCAAACCGAAGAGTGAAAAGAATTACCAGAAGAGTCATCCAGTACGTTTTCCCCTGTGTCATTTCTCATAATTACACATAATTTATGGACACCTATGGTTTGATGTCTTTGCATGTGTGGATTGGACGTGTGGTTACCAACATCTGGTAAGACTTTCTTGTCCTTGAGAAATATATTTACTTATACTTGTATATTATGGCTGCTGTAACAGTTACAGCATAAACCAATGTTAGCAAAGTAGAATGGGAGGCAGAGCCTTCAGTTTTCAGGCCCCTCTTCTGTGGAACCAGCTTCCAGTTTGGATTCAGGAGACAGACACTATCTCTACTTTTAAGATTAGGCTTCAAACTTTCCTTTTTGCTAAAGCATATAGTTAGGGCTGGACCAGGTGACCCTGAATCCTCCCTTAGTTATGCTGCAATAGCTGTAGGCTGCTGGGGGATTCCCATGATGCATTGAGTATTTCTTCTTCAGTCATCTTTCTCACTCACTATGTATTAACAGACCTCTCTGCACTGAATCATACTTGTTATTAATCTCTGTCTCTCTTCCACAGCATGTCTTCATCCTGTCTTCCTCCTCTCTCCCTAACCAGTCGCAGCAGATGGCCGCCCCTCCCTGAGCCTGGTTCTGCCAGATGTTTCTTCCTGTTAAAAGGGAGTTTTTCCTTCCCACTGTTGCCAAAGTGCTGCTCATAGGGGGTCATATGATTGTTGGGTTTTTCTCTGAATGTATTATTGTAGGGTCTACCTTACAATATAAAGCACCTTGAGGCGACTGTTGTTGTGATTTGGCGCTGTAGAAATAAAACTGAATTGAAATTAGCAGAGCGATGAACCAATCAGCACCGTCTCCCAAGAATCTTCTTGGTTCAAACCCAAAGTGGGCCCTTTTTGTGGAGAGTTCCCTCTCTGCCTGCGTTGGTTTCCTACAGGTACTACAGGTTCCTCCCCCAACCCAAGGTCTGTGGTCTGTTAGGTTACATATGTGTTAGGCTAACTGGTAACTCTAAACTGAAAACGGACGTCAGATAAACTAAAGTATGGCGAATAAAGCACTCTATGAATGTATGCTTAAATATGGCTCGTTTCTGAAGTGCTTTAAATGGTCAATAAGACTAAAATTTTTTTTTCTATAACTAGTTCATAACTAGCTAATGCAAGACTATTTCTCTGTCCTCCTAATGGGGTCATTGACTCCTTTTATTTTCAGGTAATTGTGTTATTAACGTTGACATGACACAGCCAAGAGAAATTATAGATATGCTATAGTCGAAACAGGCAAAGCTTGCTCTCTTGTATCACCTGTGTGATCACGGAGGAGGAGCAGTGATCAACATCAGTTTTGTCCACTAACATCATTTAACTTCTGTCTCAAAATGACTGAGGCAGGACATGAAATGAAACAACGGGGGAAAAACAAACAAACACAAAAGGCTGCTTCAGAGCACATAGTGTAGATGAAATCTAAATTAATAATTCTTGTGCCACCCTTGACGCCAAAACTTGCAATCAAGAATTTGTGATCATTTGCAGCGAGTCTTTCGCATCTTTGAAGCAAGTCTGGCCCCCTTTAAACTGCAGGATTGTTTTAACTTCACTGGAGGGCTTGAGAGCATCAACAGCCTGTCTGAGGTCATGCGAACACACTTCAATCAGATTTCAGTCTGGACTATGCCAGTTCACAGCCATTCAGAGGTGCCCTGCTACTGGTCTTCCTCTTGTCCTGGTGCATAATTAAGTGAGCCTGAGCTTCAGCCACAAACTTATGGCCGGGCATTTTCCTTCAGGATTTTCTGGTAGAGATTCATGGTTCCAATTACACCAAGTCAAACTGACAGGCCCCCGTTTGACTGCTCATATGATGTTGTTTTTATGGAATGCTTCTGTCTTGTCAGGCCACAGAATATTTCCCAAAACACTTGGGTGATCGTCAAGATATTTCTGGAAAACATGAGATGAGACTTTGCGTGTCTTGGATCTCTCCCACGAATGCCATTTTTGCACAGTCACTTTCTTGCATTCATGATTGTTGAATCATAAACTGAGGAGTTGTTTAGATGCTGTTCTAGAGTCTTGACGTTTTCACAC
The DNA here is from genome assembly GCF_041146795.1 of Maylandia zebra. Taxonomy (NCBI): domain Eukaryota; kingdom Metazoa; phylum Chordata; class Actinopteri; order Cichliformes; family Cichlidae; genus Maylandia; species Maylandia zebra. Next base: position 6,048,553 of record NC_135171.1, on the reverse strand, counting down.
CTAGGCTCAGGCGATTAGAGGATCATCAGGGGTCTTTTTTTCCCCTCTTTGGGGGGGGAACTCCCACTAGGTTTAAATCTGGGACTCTTCGCCATTTGACCTTAGAACTAAAGAAGCTTCTCGGATGAGAGGTGAAACATCTTCAAGCAACTTAAAGAAGTCCAGACGCTTTTCAGTGCAAGCTCCTTTGACTACGATGACCTGGATGACTGAGAACCTTCACAGACACGCCCACTTAAAATCAATCCTTTGATTTTCTGGAAAATCGACAGTGCCCCTTATGTATGAACTCTGGTTGTGTTTACTGACCTCGAAACGATTTTATGTGGTGCACGGCGCTCGAAAATCTGTCAAAAAAATGTTTTATTACGACTTTCGTAAGCTACGAAGCTGATGGATTGTGGGAGCATTACGGCATTACGGCTCTCGTAGGCAGCCTCGCGGAGTGATACGCACTGTGCTTCAACATAATATTACTGTATTGTGTGTGTGTGTAACCTCTTGAGTTTTGTGGATATTAAACATGGTTATGCTGAGGATATGTCGGCTGAAGAACCACTGTCCAGTTTATACAGTTCACTGTATATGTGTCAAGACTACACATGTAATTGTATTAGTCTAGTTAGTAGTCCTAACTACTAATTCTAACCTATATTAAATGCTGCTGTATGTAAGCCTTGTTTGTATGGAAACCTGTTCATTCCACCATGTAAGGGCAACTCATAAAACTCACTGTTACATAAGAAGACACTGTGTCTATTTTTGGACTTTATGACCATCTCATTAAGTTTGATTATTTCAAACAGAAGGACTACTAGAAATAAACCATAGGACACATCAGCTTCTCACCATTTGTTTCCAGTGGTGTTTTATAGAGGCATCTCACCTCTTGACCTCCCAGCAGCTTGGGTTTAAACACACATAGTTCTGGATACAACCTGCAACACAAAGCAAACAGAAGATATATCATTATTCTCTATTCTTAGACAGTGAGACAAGCGGAGCGACGACACATCTAAAAGGATATTAATGCAGGCCAATGAAGCATGTGTGTTTGCCTCTAGGGCTCCAGCACCTAGTATTTTTGAGTACCACCACAGTCCAAAGAATGCTGTGGGAAGCTCATTTTCATTGAAATTCCAGTCAGACCCGTATCTGACAGACTACATCCGTTTTTGTGTGTTTAAAATAAAACCAAAATCAGAAAAAACTACATAAAAACCTTGCAGTAGGGGCCAAGTCAAGTGATGCCAGTCCAAGAGTGGTTCTCAGTGTCACACACTTTCCCAGTACTCAATCCTCTCTTATTGCTAGGATACAAGGTACAAAACCTTCCAAGTCTCTGCCAGAAAAACAAGTTGGTAGGAGGTAAAACAGGACTGCATGGACTGTTTATACACCACAAACCCTCATTTCTACCTCAAGTCTACAGAGTTTACTCAGTTATAATTGTTAAATGACATTGAAAGCTCGACTTTCTTCTTCATACAGTATATGGCTGCTCATTACCTCTCCTCCTCCACAGCCTGCCCGCACTCCACTGCTGGCACAGATTTATCTCTTACGAGTTCAGGCTTATCCAAAAGGGAGATTGGGAAAAAGACGCTATTCATGCCACTGAAGAGGCTGAACTTCAACCAGTGTACGTGCACACACACACACACACACACACACACACACACACACACCTTTTCCCCTGCCAGATTAAGAGCATTAGAAAGCTTGCTTTGTTGGTGGAAATCTCCTATATATGGGAATGAGGGTAAAGGTCTGGTAAGAGGCCAAGGACAGTATCATCATTATCATTGCTGTTGTTATTATTATTATTAATACTAATAATAATAATAACAATAATAGCATTATTATTATCATCATCATCATCATAATGGATACTTTATATCACACATTATATACACATGTTACCAAATGTCAATTCTCATCCAAATGTTTCTGATTTTTCCATCCAACAACATGCATCTTCCTGCACAGCCAATGAGGTCAAGCACGCAGATTCATTTGGTGACTGAGCTGGGAATGATCACATATAAACCTAAACACAGGCTCCTTTGACCCCTGAGGGTGGGGGAAGCTAGTGTTTATATCTTATTTATAAAGCTGCAGCTCCCTGGTGGAAAAGTTCCCTGTGAGGATTATACTTGGGAAGCAGTTACGAGCCTAACAGAGCAGAGGCAGAAATGACTGGCACATTCATTTATAAAAGAATTTTTCCAAAAAATATAGAGTGGCTTTCTTTTTCCAGGATTACCAAGTTAAACTAACATTACTGTAACAGCGCTAGAATTAAGGGATGTGTTCTCTAACCCTTCGACTTTGCAGGCCCCAGTTAGCAATCTACTATTTTCACAAAGCTGCAAAACAAAAAGCCAAAAGCACACTAAACTGGACCACTGTGACACTTACAGAAATGTAGAAAAGGTTTCCCATTCCTGCATCAAATAATCCAATCAGACTCAACTTCAAAGTTTCAGACACCTGAGAACTAGAAAATGGACTCCTGATTCAATTCCCCTACATTTGGACTCGGAGTGGAAGCCTTCTAACTTCAGCACGCCTTGGGCATCCGCCATATGTAAGAGCGAAGAAATATGTGCCTGTAATTGCTTTTATCTAAATGTTCTTTTATGTAATGGACTCCAGTCTTGTTCTAGTCTCCTCACTCAGTAGCAATAAAATATGCACTTTTCCAGCAGTTATGAAAGATGCAGGCACCCAAAGACATTTGGAAATACAATAATAAAGACATTTTAAGCTTTACACCCAGAATATACACTAATACAATGACCCCATCATTAAAGGCTCGCTACACTGGAACTAAGACCAGTAGGTCAATGGCTATCTCACTAGTGTCTAATTAAAAGTGCTTTGAGTGCTCAGGTAGATCAGAAAAGTGCAACTTAAGAACCAGTCCATTCACCATTCAGAAAGTTCACCAACAAGTCGTCCCAGTACTTCCTGTCTACTGTACAAAACTATTAACAAAAACAAAAGAAACCCCAACATAAAACACACAAGTACCAAAGCAGACTTTGTGGAGATGAGCCCAATTATGGCTTTTATGACAGATTTCCCCAAACAGTAGAACTGAAGCCATTTCCTGTATGTTATGCTTTTATTATATTTTAGTTTACTAAAAAACTTCTTCCACGCTTAGTTTTTAGGTTTTATTTCAGTTCACTATAATAGTTTGGTTCATATGCAAATTGTCTGAGTAGACTGTTCTGGAGTGTAGTAGTGTTGAATGATTGCAGTGTCAGTGGGGATCCATAAACCACAAATGGCTCCAAACAAGCAGCTTCCCACAGAGCTAAGAGACCATGACTACACTGAATATGATGAGCGTCCAAAGACAGCGCAAGCAAAAGGGACAGATTTAGTGTAAATGTGCAAAAAAAATAAATAGTAAGGTAAATGTACTAATATATTGTTAAGGTCATGATAGTAGTGGGTGCTGAAGCAGATGAATGGGACCAGCAGGAGAGATTCCCTGTAGCACAAACCACGCCTGCCAGACTCCACAGCACCACAGAGCATTAAACTGAGCCATCATCTGCTTCACCGAGTCCATCTTTTCATTCATTCTCAACTCAGTTATCCTGTTATACTCAGTTATTCTGAAGGAGACGGATGAGAGCAACAGCAGAGCAGGGCACAGAGTATATCTGAAGTGAAAAAGCTGGCCCAGGGCTACAGAAGGACAATCGTAAAATTGCGAGGAAGGGGGTGAGGAAAAGAGGAAGGGGATACAACGAGAGAAAAAAAGACCAGAAACGAGTGCAGACAAGCCTCAGTGCTCACTGAGAACTGATGGAATGTGACTAATGATAATAAGCCAGAGAAAGAATGAGAGGGGGCAAGAGGGGAGTGAAGCTAGAGGATGAGGTGACCATTAATTACAGCGACCATCCATAATGACCCATTCATTCACAGAACAAGGGGGAGGGAAATAAAGCAAGTTTCTAATTAGTGACATGATTTAGAGAATAAACACAACCAAGCAGGAGCACAAACACATGCCTATAATGAGAACTTCTTCCTACTACGCTTTAAACAAAACAAACACTCACTCCAAAAATCTCTACACCAACAAACAGCATTTACAAAGGATGCTTTAAAGTAACAAACTCATTTACATCGTGACCACATAAAGGCCACTTTGATCTTAAGTGGGCGGGACTGACTGTAAAGCTTGATTACACATTTACACTGCATCTCACATTACACAACACAACTTTTGGGTTAATCCATAGAAAATGTCTCTTGTGAGACCAGTTACCGGCTGTAAACCATTTCTCAATTAAATCATTTCATTTACTTGTTGAAGTGTGAAACGCCACAGCAGTTCTTTGTTTTCTTTTTTAAAAAAAAAAAACATTTTTTGTTAAACTGCATTTTCACACATTTTAAAGTCCCAATTTATGCCATTGTCTAAAAGCAGCCCGCTGGGCCAGATTGGAGTGTTTGCCGTGCCGATTCTGGCCCCTAGCCTTATGTTTGACACCCCTGGTTTGAAGTCTGTGAGAGCTGACACACGTTGGCTGTCCAACATCCTCCTCTTCTTTGTTTCACTAGGTCACCAGTGTTACTGCTTTGCTACACGAGTGGTATAAACAACATTAATACACCTACGCCTCACAGCAAGAAGGTCCAGTGTTCTAATCCACCATCCGGGGAGTTTGCATGTTCTCCGTGCGTCTGTGTGGGATCTCTATGCTTCCTCCCATGACCCAAAGACATGTAGTTAGCGGGGTTACATTGATTGGTGATTTTAATTTGTCCATGAGTGTGGACAAACCCTGTGACAGGCTGGTGACCTGTCCAGGCTGTACCCCACCTCTTCCCCTACGGCAGCTGGGACAGGCGCCAGCCCCCTCGCAACCCTGAATTACGTAAGTGGAAGAGGATGGATGGATACATACATATATATTTATTTATGTTTGTTTGTTTTAAACCACAAGTAGGCCTGATCATGAAACTTCCTTTGTCCAGCATTGCAAACAGTATGATTATTAAAGCTAACATTCACTTTACAGTGAGTGCAGCTGTTGGACATCATTCCTCATTTTCAGAAAATGCAATCATGGAAGAGTTTGATGTGAAAACCGGCACAGAATCGCCTGTTTTGCATAATAAAGTGGAAGAAAACTAGGATTTATACAAACACAAGAAATACATCGACTTGGAACTTCAAATGGTTAATCAATAATCAAATCTGAGAAGCTGCTGCTCGCCTCTGCAGTCTTCTTTTGTTTCCAATAGACAGAGTATATACCATATCCCATTGGAGTATGAGCTGGACCGATCAAAGTGGCAGCGTATTAAGTTTACATTTGAATTTACAAGAAATGGACCCTGAAGTTTCTGCAGCTGCCAAATCTTTGTGTTTCCTTCAGGAAGGATTGGGAAATAAACTCGTTACTCGTAGTAGTCTTTACTTTACCTCTACTCTACTTTTTCCTTGGATGTGTTTTGTTGATTGTATATTGAGACAACAATGCAAATAAGAAATGTAGCTATTCGATGAACCAGCTTCATGTTCTGCATTCTTAGTAATAATGACACACAAAGCAAAGCTCAAATATCCAAGAGAAGGAGCATTTTTTCTTAAAACCCTCCATTAATATGCAAATTTATGCAGAAATTTGCTCCAAAGTCTAATTAGATCACATGCTCCAATGGATTACCTGAGGTGAGGTGCCAACAACATGCCTACAGTCACAGAACAATATGTTTACCTAAAGCCAAAAACAGTCTTTCCTTAACTTCTATTTGACATAATGGATTTCCAAATAGTTATTTATAGAGAAACCCTCAATAATTGCCACCCATCTTAAAGAACGTATTTTAACTGGTGATTAACTTCATGGGGAGCAGGAATGAAAAGGGAAATGAGGAGGAGGGAAATCGTTGGCCCGTGCTTTCTTCCGGGAGGAAACATCTTTCCAGAAATGAAGACATAAAAGTTCATAGGTTTCTGGGTCAGGACTATTTAAGGGATGAAGTTCCTCAGTGCCATAACGGTGAGCTTTCCTGGACACGTTTCAGTTGTCAGACAAGGGCAGTCACTTCTCACTGCCTCCGTACAGGAAGTTCCCATGGCTGTTAAACTTTATAACCCTGAGGAAATCACTTTAGGGTGACAGAGGATGAGCCTGGCACAGGAAAGGATCGGGTCTTAAGGATCACCTCTGTGTTTGGGTGGCCCTCGATGACTTTGACCAAGCACATGGACATGTGTTCCTGTTTCCTCACGATAAATCAGCCTCTCTGTATGTCAGACACAAAACGCTTGTTCTCAGCTTTTTCAGTTTGGCAGATTTAAAGATGCGTACGCTATCTTGGGCTCACCATCCATTAAGTACATCTTCTTCCAAAAACTACAACTTAAAGATCTAAATATCTTTTAGGCTCTGCCTTCTGTTGGTTAGCATCTAGGGGTGGGTTTTTATAATCGATTCATCGATTAAAATAGATTCTGGCTTGGATAACGTAAAATCGATTCATTAAAATCCTGAATCGATTTTTTTAATATAAATTTATTTTGCCCGAAATGCCAGAATCTCAGGTGACATCTCACAAAATTTCAAGAACCACCAAACAGCTAAGACAGTAAATGAGAGCAGGTACAGGGATTCTGCACATAGACTTAAACACACAGCGCGACCCGCGGATCAGAATCAGTTAGATGTCGCCTTTCTCACGGTCGGGGTGAAAGCCGACAGCGCGCTGATTCTTTGAATCGCGCTTTGTGTTCACGCCCTTAATGAGCCGATTCTAAAGCTGTTAGTTTGATCTCTCTCTCCAAACAATATTGACCGAACCAGCAGCAAAAGAAGATCCAAACGCTTCACATAAACATCGTCATGAATTCACTCTGACTTTTACTGTTTTGCTTCCACCGCGATGCGCAGCTCTCTCTCTCTCTGTACTTCAAGAACAGTTTCCCTTTCTTCATTATTCGCTTGCTTGTTACGCACCAGTCTACTGTTGTTTACAGCGCTGTCAGCCGCTGTTTTTTTCCCTTTTACATTTTCCGAAAAGAAAACCTAATTTCTGCTGTTCAATACTGAACAAATTTAAACTTTTTAAAATTATTCAAAATGCAAAACGCTTAACCGTGTCTCTAATAAAACCGCTGTAACTTCAGAGGTAATGTTCATATGTTGATTAATGGTTTTCTTTCGTTTTTGATGTACTGTAGAATATTTTTATAAAATCCCAGGCCAGGAAAATCACCTTCATGTTTTTCTGTGTTTTATCTTCAGCTACTTTGACACAAAGGCCTCTGCTGTGACGCTCACACCTGTGATAAAGTCTTGCGTGTGTCAGCTTCCTTTTTATTGATACAAAAATATGTAAATGTACTGATCTGAATTATAATATTTCTGACTGTCAAAATTTCCCAGATTTAAATCGAATCGAATTAAATCGAATTAAATCGAATCGTGGATCGAATTGATTCGGGACCTTGTGAATCGGAATTGAATCGATTCTAGAAATCAGTGACGATACCCAGCCCTATTAGCATCCCTTCAAGTTAACAGACAACAAAATAATGTGAAAGTTCAATAACAAAAACCTAGTTTTAAAACTAATAATAATAATAATAATAATAATAATAATAATAATAATAATGGATTGCATTTTTATAGCGCTTTTCGGGACCCGTCAAAGCGCTTTAATATCACTATTCATTCACTCTCACATTCACACACTGGTGGAGGCAGCTACAGTGTCAGTCCCTGGGGGGCAGACTGACAGAAGTGAGGCTGCCATATTGCGCCATTGGCCCCTCTGGCCATCACCAGTAGGCGGTAGGTGAAGTGTCTTGCCCAAGGACACAACGACCAAGACTGTCTGAGCTGGGGTTCGAACCGGCAACCTTCCGATTACAAGACGAACACCCAACTCTTGAGCCATGATCGCCCTTACTCTCCTTACTGCAGTTATATTGACTGTTTCTCATCATTAAAAGAAAAAGGTCTTTCCAGAAGTAATCGGAAGGTTGCCGGTTCGAGCCCCGGCTTGGACAGTCTCGGTCGTTGTGTCCTTGGGCGAGACACTTCACCCGTTGCCTACTGGTGGTGGTCAGAGGGCCCGGTGGCGCCAGTGTCCGGCAGCCTCGCCTCTGTCAGTGCGCCCCAGGGTGGCTGTGGCTACAATGTAGCTGCCATCACCAGTGTGTGGATGTGTGAATGACTGGTTGTGTAAAGCGCTTTGGGGTCCTGAGGGACTAGAAAAGCATGGCATGACTTTAAGCTGTGTGACGAAGTGCCCGACTGTGGTGGAATTAAATGTTAAATGAGAGCAAGTAGCGAGCCATGAGGGCTATCATAAACAAACAGCAACAGCTGCCAGACAGGAAGCTATAAAAGAGGGTCGGTTTATCTGGATCGTATCTGGATCAGATGCAGCAAACAGGTGCGGCTGACAGTAGACACACCACAGAGTATCTACGGCGCTGCAAGGCCACGACTTCTGAATGAAATCCAAGCTATTATGTTTCAGGGTAAGTCATATCTTATGCCTTCCACTCAGTTCTTAGTGTTGGCGAGGTGGGAGTGTTATCATCTACAATAAACTAAAACCTAGAGACACATAAAAAGTTCAGAGGATGAGGTATGATCTGCCACAGAGAAGAAAATGCACTGTGAATACAACCTTGATGCATGTTCCATCTGTTTGTGTCCATCCTCACACCGAGGCTCATTCACAAACGGTGAATACACACAAGTATTTGCATATATAAAAAAAGAAAAAAAATCTGTGCAGACAAAAATTTCATTCACAAGTTTGATTCAGTGTTTTCTTTATACTGGTCCCCCCCCCCTCCAAAAACAAAGCAACCCCCACGCAAAAAAACAAATGCTGAGAATTACAAATCAATGCATAAAGATATGAAATTACATTTACAAACATAAAATACCAACTAAAAGCGATATTCAGCACCTCTGGTATTTTAGCCTGAGCATCACCTTTATCTTTTTAGACTACGCCCACACTAACCCGGATAGATTTGAAAGTGGCGTTTTCGTCTAAACCAGCATTTTCAGTTGTTTTCACAGAGTTGTGCGTCCACATTGAAACGGTCGAAAACGCTCACGTTCCAGTACTGCACATGCGTGAAACACAAGACCTGCCTCCTTGCTGTTTATTTAGTGTCTGGTTCTTTGAAACGTCGCAGCAAAATGTCGAGGAAAAGCAAAGTTTTTAAATGGACTAACAATGAGGTGGAGTTGTTGCTGCGAGTAACACAAAAGTACAAAGTAGCAAAAGCGAGTGAGAATGAAAGTATTTGAAGAAAAGGAGCACGTACAGACTGATATTAATCTTTTTTAGGGCTGTCAAAATTGAGAGCAAACAAAACAACTGCTGTATAATGCCCTCCGCTGTCTTAGTTTAATTGGTCACATGACTGCATCATATGACTAAAATGTGTCATTGTTTTCAAAAAGTCTGTTTTCGCTGTCCACACTGCAATGCCAAAGCACCGTTTTCAAATGTATGCGTTTTCTAGAGCGAAAACGCCGTCTCAGTGTGAACGGGAGGCCAAAATGGAGAGAAAACGATGTGTTTTCAAATGAAAACGCATTAGTAGCCTTAAACTCTTCCAAAGTTTATTCACACTGGTGAAAAAACTTTGGAAAAGTCCTTTTGTGACATCATTGACTTCAGTCCGGCTGTGCAGGAGTCTCTCTTACAATATCGTCACCACTTCACCTTGAGGTAAAAATGTTTCCTTGTTCACAGAAACTGGGGCATGGCAGTATTTAGAATTATTCTTATTCAAAGAAAATTGAACAGTGTTAAGAACAATATTGGCAACTGCACACATTTCATGAACCAAGCAGTAATTTTGCCAATATGTTAGAGATGAGATCAACTGTTCTTTGTACAATTCCCAATTTTCCCCCACATTTATTTTAGCTCATTTTAAAAAAGTTTTATTTATTTACTGTCTGAAAGAACAGCATAAATTTTCATCAGTTTACTACAAATAATCCTCTTAATCTTACTTTGAAAGTTTTGTTGATACTAGTCAGCAAACTGCTAGCAGAAGGCCAAACCAACCAGAACCAGTTCATGTGCCACTGAACTCACTGAGGCTGCAGAACAGAAGAACTACCAAACTGCAGTCCAGAAAGGTCAACATACAGCCTGAAGACTCACTGAGGAGGCGGCATCACAACGGATATATCCAATCGAAGGACCATTGAGGCCTGTGATTAAAGGACAAACCGTTGTCTTGCCTTTGCATGACATTACTGTTAATATATTCAAGTAGCTTTCTGAACTGTTTACCAGCACTGTGTGTGTGTGTGTGTGTGTGTGTGTGTGTGTGTGTGTGTGTGTGTGTGTGTGTGTGTGTGTGTGTGTGTGTGTTCGTTCGTTCTCTCTCTGCATCACAGTGGGTTAGGTAAAGCATAAAGTGGACGGTGTGTGTTTACACGGTGGATGGCAGCTTTCCAGTGGGAGACTCCACCCCACGAGGGCAGAGACGCAACATCACGCCATTATTGCCATGGAAACACACTGACCCTGAGTTTTGAACGCTGTGTTTAACTCCTCTGGAGTCTGAGTTAAGATACACAGACCAGGTCAGACTGTGATTAGACAGAAGCAGAGCCATCGATTCATAAGTCAGCCTCTGAGGAGCGTTATATACAGTTGTGGTCAAAAGTTTACATACACTTGTAAAGAATATAATATAATGGCTCTACCGAGTGTCCCGTTATTTCTAAAACTGATTTTTCTCTGATAGGGTGATTGGAACAGATACTTCTTTGTCACAAAAAACATTCATGAAATTTGGTTCTTTAATGACTTTATTATGGGTTAACAGAAAAAAGTGATCACATCTGCTGGGTCAAAAATATACATACAGCAGTGCTAATATTTGGTTACATGTCCCTTAGCCATTTTGACTTCAATTAGGCGCTTTTGGTAGCCATCCACAAGCTTCTGGTTGAATCTTTGACCACTCCTCTTGACAGAATTGGTGCAGTTCAGTTAAATTTGATGGCTTTCTGACATGGACTTGTTTCTTCAGCATTGTCCACATTTTCAATGGGGTTTAAGTCAGGACTTTGAGAAGGCCATTCTAAAACCCTTATTCTAGCCTGATTTAGCCATTCCTTTACCACTTTTGATGTGTGTTTGGGATCATTGTCCTGTTGGAACACCCAACTGCGCCCAAGACCCAACCTTCATGCTGATGATTTTAGGTTATGTTGAAGAATGTGAAGGTAATCCTCCTTCTTCATTGTCCCATTTACTCTCTGTAAATCACCAGTTCCATTGGCAGCAAAACAGCCCCACAGCATAATACTCCCACCACCATGCTTGATTGTAGGCATGGTGTTCTTGGGGTCAAAGGCCTCACCTTTTCTCCTCCAAACATATCGCTGGGCATTGTGGCCAAAAAGCTCGATTTTTGTTTAGTCTGACCACAGAACTTTCCTCCAGAAGGTCTTATCTTTGTCCATGTGATCAGCAGCAAACTTCAGTCGAGCCTTAAGGTGCCGCTTTTGGAGCGAGGGCTTCCTTCTTGCACGGCAGCCTCTCAGTCCATGGAGATGCAAAACACGTTTAACTGTGGACAATGACACCTGTGTTCCAGCAGCTTCTAATTCTTGGCAGATCTGCCTTTTGGTGATTCTTGGTTGACTCTTCATCCTCCTGACCAATTTTCTCTCAGCAGCAGGTGATAGCTTGCGTTCTCTTCCTGATCTTGGCAGTGATGAAACAGTACCATGCACTTTATACTTACAAACAATTGTTTGCACTGTTGCTCTTGGGACATGCAGCTGCTTTGAAATGGCCCCAAGTGACTTTCCTGACTTGTTCAAGTCAATAATTCGCTTTTTCAGATCCATGCTGAGCTCCTTTGACTTTCCCATTGTAGCATTTGTGGGCGTTTGTATCCAATGAGCCCTATTTAACCTGTCTAAGAGAAGTCACCAGCTGTAGTCACTCATAATCACTCACAAGAAGTTAAGAGGCCATGCTATGAAGCTCAGTTCACTGACAACTTTCTAAGTCACCAAAATTGCTAATTCATGTTGCTGTATGTATATTTTTGACCCAGCAGATGTGATCACTTTTTTCTGTTAACCCATAATAAAGTCATTAAAGAACCAAACTTCATGAATGTTTTTTGTGACAAAGAAGTATCTGTTCCAATCACCCTATCAGAGAAAAATCAGTTTTAGAAATAACGGGACACTCGGTAGATCCATTATGTTATATTCTTTACAAGTGTATGTAAACTTTTGACCACAACTGTAGCTGATGGACACGAATAAGAAACAGAGAGGAGAGAAGAACAGAAGAGAGATCAGGACACATTCAGTGTTTATCACATAGAGCCAACAGTAAAATTCTGGGTCAAGGCCCAGAACTATATAATAAAAAAATAAATAAAAATCATTCATATTGTTACTTCTGTTCCACCAGGTAGGGCTGCTCGATTATGGCAAAAATGATAATCACTATTATTTTCACTGAAATTGAGATCACGATTATTTGACGATATTTATTTAACCCTTTAAGACCTACTATAGAACCAAGTCCGCCAGAGCTTATATTATATTTTTACATGTTGTAGTGCCATTTGTGGGAGCATTTCAAGTTGCTATGCAACTGTTATAGCCCATATTTTAATAATATGTATGCATTAAGTCCATAGTAACTACATTGATTGCAAAAAAGTGCAATAAACTACAAAAAAAAAAAATTGAAAATCGTTTTTGTTTTTTTTACATATATTTCTACTTGGAGAAATTTAAGAGGCTTATCCCTCAAAACTTTAAATACAAAAAAGTTGCAAAAAATAGTTTACAACAACAGGAAATTTATTTTGAGTGTCTTCATAGTTTTATTTTGGAGATACACTAATTTTTATATACTGCAGGAAAAACGAAAAAAAACAATCCTATGATGCAAATTTGCAAAGAAAACAGCAGGTGCATCAAAATAAACTATTTCCAGCAGTGCAATTCGAGTTCTAAGCATCCCAGAAACTATTCAGAAAAGTCAAACATGACCAGTATAGGCTTTTAAGGCCTACAAGTAAAAAACTACATTTCCGCGAAAATGACATCACTTCCTGTTTCGGGCAGGAAATGGCGGACATGCGACAGTTCGCGCTGACTTCTGTTTCACTGTGGGAAGTGTTACGAACAGCTGATCGGATCGGCAAAGCGTGTTTCTGGAATATTATGTTTTTGTTCCTGCAAGCGCTTTTTATGGAAGGAAACCGTGACCGAGGACAAGCTGATGGCATCAGATGTAAGTACAACTCCTCCGGTTTATTGCGCTAGCTTACACGGCTCAGGGTTCTTCAGGGATTTAAAAATAGTTACACAAAACGGAGCGTGCTGCTCTGACCGGCTTTAAAGGGTTAACAATGACTTTAAAAAATAATATAAAATAGTGTGCAACACCACTGAAGTTTTTTTTACCTCTCTTTTCAACCAACAGCAGTCACTCTCTCCTCTCCAAATAACTTCTGCTTAGCTTTCCGAGCTTCCCTCGGGTCCTCTTAATCAGCGGTCTCCAACCTTTTTTGCGCCACGGACGGTTTATGCCCGACAATATTTTCACGGACCGGCCTTTAAGGTGTCGCGGATAAATGAGGGAGGGGCTAATAATCGGCTCAGTCATTTTTAATGATCGTTGAAAGCCCAGATCGTAATCGTGATTAATTCGATTAATTGAGCAGCCCTACCACCAGGAGCCACAGTGGGCAGGGCAGCACCTATTCAGAGAGAAACCCCTTCAGTGAATAAAGGTTGTTCCATCCCAGCAGCTCTGGCCCTGCTCACAGGACACTGTGGGATAGTTATACACACAATTGTGTGTCTGCAGACTTTGTTGGGCCTAGTGGGTTTCTGAGCCATCAGTCAAATTGTGCCAACAAGCTGTGTGTTTTTAGAGGCCTGGGGCCAGTTGGAGATAGCTTTGCTGCCCTTCACTATTTTCTAATAGCAGAAGTGGATTATATAAATCGTATTTTAATCACTTTTTATACTTGTCCAGGTGTCTGCAGCTGTATGATACAAGTCATTTTCCTGTTACACTCTTTCCTACTACTCAAGTGTGCTTCGAGTCCACCGGAAGGACACATGCAGAGTTGTTTTATTGCAGTGTTCGCAGAGGTCTACAGAGAGCCTCATGGTCACATTTGACTCGGGCAGGTCAATGCATACCCACAGATTCAGAGCCTACAATACAACATGTTATAAGAGGTTCTCACTAGAGGACCCCAATACTAAGAACACTTTGATGCAATACAACATCCAAAGGAAAAAAAAACAAAACATTTTTTCTTTTCATTTTCAGATTGTAAATTTATTTCCAGTCTGAATACAGTCATATTCTCCCCCCCCCATCAGAGCGCTCGATTCAGTAGTTTGTGGAGCCACCTTCTGCAGCAGTAACTTAAAATCATAATCATTAACATGACTGTCAGTCTCCAACATTGTTGTGTTGTGATTTTGGCCCACACTTCTTTCTATCCTTTTAATGTTCAGTTCATTGAGGTTTGCAAACATTTGTTTATGCGCAGCAATAACATCAGCATTTCAAATCAAATTTAGGTCTGGACAGGGCCACTGCTGTAGATTAGTTGGGATCATTGTCACAGTGCATGGCCCAACTTCAGCCAAGTTTTAGCCTCATATTTCCCTGTAAAATGCATTGGTATACAGAGGACATCACAATGATTGCAAGGTGCCCAGGGTCCCGTGCCTGCAAAATAAACCCAAATCATCAGCCCTCTGCTGAGATGTTTGTGCTGACAGGCTGTGTCTGCTTCCCCCGCAGGTATGGCACTATGCATTATGGCTAAAGAGGTCTACTTTGGTCTCATCTGTTCAAAGGACAGAGTTCCAGAAGTCCTGTGATTTGTTTCCATGTTTTATTTAGAGAGAAGAGACTTTGTCTTGGCAACCCTTCCAAACAAGACATACTTGTTTGGCCTTTTCTAGCATTATCTAGATGCTACTTTCCTCTTAATTTGGAATGAAATAGTAAGGATGTACTTAAACTTTTCAAACGACTGCTGTGAAAAAGTTTTCATAAATAAACCGATCTCGACAACCATTGAGGAAACATGAGGACAGAGAAAGATAATTATGAGTTTACTGTGTGACTTTTAGAAACCACGAGAAGCTACAGCCTGTGCGTCTCTCCTCCACTGGACTTTAATATTAGCTTTAACCACACTCAGTCATTGTGTAGCGCTGATATGCTGGGAAGTTAGAAGAAAAGCGTGCATGTGTGGACACTCGTGCACTGTTTTTTTAATGAGGCAATGTCTTCACAGGCAAATTATAGCCTGTGTTTTCACATGCTGATTATGGTGAGGAAAACTATGCACACATTATCAGAAAGAATGCAGAAAATCCTCTGACGGAGAGCAAAAGTAGGAAGGACAAGCTATCGTTACCCCCACACACCCCCACCGGTTCCATGCACCACAGTAACTGGCCTATATGCAGCTGGAAAACACAACACTAAGAGTGGGTGAACACCTGAATGGCAACTTCCTGAACAGGACTGACAAAGCAGCAGCTCCTGGACACATACGTTTCTGAGTTGGAATATTTAAGGTAAAATTAGATATTACATTATTCTTTTGTTGCAGCAGTTAACAACAACAACATTCGGCCATTTTGGCTGAATTTCTCTGGTTCATAACAAATAAACAAATTTGACAGGAAAAAAAAAAAGCGCTCTGTTCCAGCCTGAATTATACTGCTCGCCCAATTGTTTGATGCTGCACGAGTGACAGACACCCCCTGCTCAACATTTCTTCCTTCATTCACGGGAGATGGAACAGATACACGCAGCCCTTCAGCTTGTTAATGCCATTTGGCCTTGCAGTACAGAACACCAGAAGCACACTGCTGAGAATGAAACCAATATAACAGCAGCAAAATCAAGTGTTCAGGTTTCCCAGAAACAGAAGGTGGCAATAAGAAAAGAACAGTTCAAAGAAATGACTAAAATCCCCAAATGCCCCTGATATTCATGCCAAAGATGAGTGTATGCAAACTCCTGAGCACACTCATATTATTGGTAACTCATTTTGGCTTTGTTTGTTTACTAAATGAAAGAAATGGAAAAAAAAACAAAACAATCTAATTGCTCATTGCTCTTATTTTGAAAGGTCAGTCACTTTTAACAAGCAAGTAGCCCGTGCTATTTTGGATTCCACTAAGAGCCTATTCGCTGGCATATTCAGTGACTATGAGAGCTGTCAACATTTCTCAGTTCCTTTCCCAGAGAGGATCTTGTCCTGGGCTCCACCACGTTGTGCTGTAGGGGGCAACAGCAGTTCCACTTTGCACTGTGTGCTGGTTCTGGTTCATGTGCATGTAGTCTGCTGCAGACCAGAACAAGCACTACTGGCAACTCATTCACAAAATAACTCATTTGAGAGTCAGAGGATTAAATTGCTCATTTGTGCAATCTTCAGGAATGCATGACAGACTATAACACGGTGCTGGGTCAAGTAAATGTGCAAAGACTGAGGTTAAACTATAAAAGGCTAAATGTAAAAGATTTGTTCTTGGCAGTCGTATTTGAGTCTGCTCCACTGAAACTATTTAAATTCTTGGTTGAAACTGCTGTGGTCATTTTCACCATTGCTCTACAGCGCTGCGATTTCAGTCTGGGATAATCTACAGTCTGCTTCTGAAACTCGGCTCAACTTTGATGACTGAATATTTATCCAGGGTCACGTGCTCATAAAAAAATGTGCTGCTGCAACAATGACAATGTCCAGTAACACCAATCACCAGATGCTTTTAGTTCTCATGTCTCATGTTATGTGCCGATACAAACAGCTGCACCACATCATCACTTGACAATTCAGTGTTAAAATGATTACATTATTAATGGGTTCATGAATGTATTAGCCTATCCCAGCCTAAAGTAAAGAACAGATCTCTGCTTCATGTCACAAGACACTAAACATGCTCACACCACCATTCAGAAGCAGAGTGCTGGAGCACTGCAAATATGTGTGATAATCTACCTCGATCTGCATATTTAGTCGAATGGTCACTACAAAACATTCACATGCTAGTCAACCAGAGCGAGAGGTATTACTCTGGCTATCAGAGATGTGTGAGCAATACAGCTAATCAAAAGATACAGAAGTTGTTGTGTGTGAAGACTGGCTAAACAAAGCAGTCGGTCAGTTGTTCAAACTTCATGCAGTAATAAGAA
Source organism: Maylandia zebra (assembly GCF_041146795.1). Lineage (NCBI taxonomy): Eukaryota > Metazoa > Chordata > Actinopteri > Cichliformes > Cichlidae > Maylandia > Maylandia zebra. Next base: position 6,031,297 of record NC_135171.1, on the reverse strand, counting down.
AGACAAATATTTGGGCTCTCATGGAGCAGAAACATAGCTAGTAGCAATATGGCACAAAAACAAGCTATTATTAGAATTAGTAGTGGGAGAGGGATACAGACAGTAAGCCACGGACTGACAGATGGCTGCTATGAGAGATGGAGGGAGGATGGGCTCTGATGCGAGATTTTAGATAAGCTGTACAAGGAAGAATGGAAGAATTGACCACAATAGCAAACATCAGCACAAACGCGCTGACACCTTGTCTCCTCCTAAAGTTTATATTAAGTCCAGTTTACTGGAGCCAAGTAGGAGGTTAACCACTGATTAACTTCCCTCATTAAAACAAATATCCTCCTCCTTCCTCTATGGCTCTCCACAGTGGATCATCCCTGTGTCACACCAAGACTCCTTCCTGGCAGCACCATCTTCAACGTCCAGTATATCCAGTATCCTTCCTCTGCACTCTTAACAGATTCAACTCTACCACCTCACGCTGCGATCCTGAGCTTTGTCTCCAAACCACACATAATAGCAGGTCTCACTAACATCTTGTAAACCTTCCCTTTTTCTCTGGTTACAAATCAACCTTGGCATTCGTCTCCACCCACCCTGCCTGCACGTTCTTCTGAACCTCTCTCATCCACTGTCCTGCACCATGCTTTGGATGGTGAGCCCAGGTATTTAAATTCATCTACCTTCACCATCTTTACTCCTTGCATGTCAACCTTTTCACCAGTCGCCCTCTCCTTCACACACACAAATTCTGTCTTTTGTTTGTTTGTTTTGCCTGTCCCGTTTGGCTCTTTTGCATCAGAATTGTTGTCTAAAGGTGAAGAAAGATGCCCAATGGATTTACTTTACCAAATGGACCATCCCAGCCTTGCCGTAATGGTCCATTTGATTCACCTTTGCTTTTATTGTTTATTTTATTTTCACTTGCTGAACACAGGACAGACTTGCCTGGGGAAAAGAAAAGGGAGAAAGAAAGAGGGAAAGAAAAACAGCGGGGAAGAGGGACGGTGATAACGGACAAAAAACCAACGAAACAGACAACAAATACATACATCAATCACCTGGATCACCTGTTGAGAAAGAAAAAAAGAGAAAACAAGCAAAGGAAAAAGAGCAACATAATAAACAACATCATCATGATGATATATGGGAATATAACTGTAAATACTAAATATTAAACATTGTTGTGCAGCACGTAAGATCAACAGAACACAGTGTGCTTTGAGGTACGAGCCAAAAAGGGTGTAGTTTGTGGGTGTGATCACCCGTGTGTACACCTGTGAGCATGGACACGCTTGTTTTTTTTTTAAAAAAGGTTCCTTCATCATTTAGATGCTGAGCGCCAGTATATCTCTGATGTTGTCTGGGCTGAGCAGACGTCCCACACAAAGTAAGGTCACTGCAGGCTGTTGCTCGCTTGAATCCACCCGAGGCTTGTTTTCCTGCCGGTTGTCTACCCACAACTCTGTCTTCTCTCCACTGTTATTACAACAAAGACTACTGTACCTGTTGGGGGTCATGTTCAGTAACATTGTCGCTCAAGTTTTTGATAACATTTAGTCTCTGAACTCTCTCACACCCCTAACGTACAAGCTATAATATAATAGCTTGTATAATAATACAAGCTACTCAAGTAGAGTCCAAAAAAAGACTGATGTGAAAAATTAAGGACTTAGTGGGCTGCAACCTTTACATGAGCATACAGTGTCACAAAAGAAGGGAGGAAACTAGCAGGAATACAGCCCACAGATGCCGACATGTAGAGCACTCCAGCTCATGTCTGTACCGTTGAAACTAAATTCTTGTGAATAAGATGGCACTGTTCCAAGACAACAATGGAGTACAGGCTGGGATCATCAGTGTGTGCCATCTCCACAATGAATTGCAAAGTGCAGCATTCAAATATATTCAAACAAAAGGCAAAAAGGAATAACCTCCCACTGAATGTAAACACACCTGTAGAGCCACCACTTTCTCTTTGTCTACCTTTGGCGTCAGCAGTCGCACAAAGTACGGCCAATGAGCATTCAATTCAATTTTATTCCTACAGCGCCAAATCACAGCAACAGTAATGTAGACCCTACAATAATGCATACAGAGAAAACCCAACAATCGCATGACCCCCTATGAGCAAGGACTTTGGCGACAGTGGGAAGGAAAAACTCCCTTTAAACAGGAAGAAACCTCCAGCAGAACCAGGCTCAGGGAGGGGCGGGGCCATCTGCCACGACCGGTTGGGGTGGCAGATGGCTAATCCTCCTAACCCTAAGCAGTCACATGTTAGACCCTTGGCTGATTTTAACCTTTGAACCCTTAACACAACTATTGCTGTAGGTCTGGGACGGACTCATAGCCACTGAAGACACAATGGTGAAAAAAAACTACTGCTATAAAACAAAAGATTCATTTCCCATTGACATGCTATTCAAGTACACACACACACACACACACACACACACACACCTCTGTCTTCCTTCCTTTAGAAACCAGCACCATAATCCTCTTTTCCTCATAAAGCAGCTCTTTTTCTGAGAAGCAGTCAGCCGTTATACCTAAGGAATATTAAAGGCTTCTTGAAGCAAGGCTGTAGATGGGATTTTGCAAAACACACAGTGCACTCTTCTAGAGAGGCTAGACAGACCACACACACACACACACACACACACACACACACACACACACACACACACACACACACACACACACACACACACAGGCTCCTTTCGGTGCCTGCCTGAGCACTGACAAGGGCAGAGTGAAGGGTAAATGTTAGTGTGACTGCTGTGTTGTCTGCTCCTCTCTGAATGCTGTGTGTGTAAAACACACCGGTACACAAAGAGCTTCTTTGTGGTCCCATGCAGCTAATGCCCCTTTTCCATAATGTTGCCTTAATGAAACATAGGTGTGTGTTGTTTATGGAGCCAGGCTCGTTACATAACGTACTGAGGTGAGAATGAAGCCTTTAAAAAGTTTAAGGAGCCCTGCTGGAGCTCTTTTAATCAGACTGCAAAGGCATAAAAATTCAAGAGCTTCTCCAACAAAGTCGAGATGAAAATCATGATTCTGTTGAAGCTTGCAGCCACTCCAGAGAGTGAGACGCAGGTTGATAACCACGACAAACAAGCGCTAACACAGCTGCATTCACTGGAGGGCTCAACCGAATAAACCTCAGCAAACAAACAAACATGTCACAGAATAGATGCTCTGTGAAAGTTTCCCCCGTTTCCTTTTCTAGAAGGGAAAAGGGGAAACTTCAGTTCACAATCAGAATCAGTTCCATTCTGGGTTTTGTGCGGTTTTTGTGTGGTTATTTTTGTCATCTCAGGTTTGTTTCTCAGCTGCTGTGACTTTGTTCCTCTGGGCATTCTTCATTTTTGGACATGTTGCTCTTAACGGTCGATTCAGTTAAATTAAGCCAAGTAGTTTTTAAACAATTCTGCTTAAAGACAAGCAGACAAAAGTAAAAGCCACCCCAAAAAACAGTCTTCCACCAGGGCCAGTGCTCCATTTTAATCATGTTAAAGAGAGTGACATTTATTAGTGTTATTTATTAGCCCAGGAGCCACAACTTCCACCAGTTTCATAACTGTTGACAGACAGAAGAAAGGCACTCAATCGCCAACCTCATGATCCACCTCAGGAAAAAAACGTTTCCATGTTTCAAGAAATCGAACATTGATGTTCTTGCATAATCCTGTTGACGACACTGAAAACGGTCTTAAGACCATCTTGTTGACTTCCTCAGACAGCCTCCTATGATGGGCTCTGTTAAATGCCTGAGATTCCTCTTAGAATTGAGCATCAGCCGATGTTTTATTCCAGGTTTAGTGCTTCAGGCAGAATGTGATGCAGCTCAAGCAGGCACGGGACCTTTATGAGCTGCTTACCATGCAAATGTAGCCAGTTTTCTGGATATGTTATGGGGGGAGGGTAGAGTGTTTATACATATACACAGAGAGAGAATGAGCGAGAGACAGAGTTAATGAGTGAGTGAGTCTTTGTGGATGCATTTTTAAGTATCTGTGCAAGTTCATCTCTCCAGAAAATGCCTTGAAGTGCAGTTTAGCTGTGCAGCAGTGTGAGAATGTAGGCCAAAATGTGTCACAATAATAACTGCAGCCAAAGAGCAAGGGCAATGTTTGAAACCATGAGTAATCCTAAACCAGAAACCTGCTCTGCCACAGAGGACCACCCCTGAAGGAGATCTTGCCTTCACTGTTTGGGCCACCCCTGGTGAACGGGCTGCAGGCTGGAGTCAGTCTTGCTGGTCAAGCAGAGCCTGCGCACTGAGGCACATCATGGAAAGAGAAGTTCAGTTTTAAAAAACTGAAAATGTAGATGTGCATACATGAAGCAGAGAGACAGAGCATCACTGTCTCTCACTCTGTCCTATTTTATATGCCTGAGGTTTATAATAAGCTGCTGAAGGACACGGATATCAGCGTGCTTATTAGGCTGTAGGACTGCAACATATTTCAGTTTCTACACATCAAAAATCTGTCTGGATATTACATCCACAGAAGGGCAAACTTAATTGCTATACACACACACACACACGTCATAATGAACATAAATCTACTCGAAAGAGAAAACAAATAGAAAACATTAACCACAGAACATGACTGTGGTTAACTGGACTTCAAGTAGAAATCAGCATCTCTGTAGCAAGCTAGGTTTCGATCTCTCTGAAGCCATCACCACCCCAAAGCATCACTGAAGTGTGCAATGTTGTAGGAACAACTGCATCAGATTCCTTCCCAGCCTACATCCTCTGACTTCATTCCCTAACCATAAATAGTGCTGGATCTCTGAAGCAGGTCCGTGTTCAAAGTTAAATGCTTACACAGGGAACATTCCCCTCCTAGCATCAGTCTTACCTCCTACAGGGAATGCACACTAGCAATCTGCACTCCATAGCATGCATTTTAAAGGGGCGCCACAAGGAACAGGGATTTAAATCATTTCTGGCTCGCCAGACAATAAGGCTGGTAAAATTTTAAAAGGTCTTGTAAAGTTATTTGTGTGTGAAAAGAGGCTGACCTTTTCCTCTGGTAGCCACAGTGGTGGTGTGGAGTGCTGCTCATCCCATGGGAACATAGTTTAGTTTCTGGTTGTCCGTACAGTTCTCTAGGTAGATGTTAAATCATTTCAGTGGGTGTTTTCAGCTCTGTAATGAGCTGAAAAATGGACTGTTCACTGTGCGTTCATCAAATAAGAGGTCTAAGGAACTGAAAGCCATTCATTTGAAATAAGCAGAGGTGCTTTCATCTTCATCTTTCTCCAGGACTTGTGTTATATCAAAACAGAGTGTGTGCACGTGTGGCGTTGGAAGCTTGAAGTCTGGGATGAACTAGACCCATCGTTCAACTGTGGAAACATCTCTGAACGCATTAAGTGCCATGACATATCTTGTCTCATATTTCCAGTGGCAGATGCTCAGTTTAAACATGGCCAAAGTTTCAGTTTATGAAGTCAATAAATGTACAAATAATCCATGTGAGCCCTTAACACTCAGTTTCAAATGATTTTAAAAGTTAAAACTGTTAAGATACTGTGTGAGAGTTCAAGAACAAAAACATGGACACCAGGACCCAGAAATGAGTAGAATAAGTCTGATATTACATATGTAATATCAGACTTATTCTACTCATTCCTAATAGAATAAAAGAGCAGCTTTGCATGATTCAAAGTTCATTAAAATGCTGTATTTATCTTATATTTGGCCTTTATCTGAAACAAGCCGGTTAGCGCCCCTCTCTCCAAAGGCTAAGCAGTACACTGCTGCCTGGTATTCAACTGCAGTCTCTCCTGTTTAGTGGCCTGTTAAGTGATTTAAGTCACAATTTCATACTGTAGATGGTTATTTATACAAAGCTGCTATTTATTTAACAACAGAAGGATTTCAGCTGTTACTTATCTTTTTCCATTTAAAATGTGGGAAAACTTGGACCTAGCCATATGAAATTGTGAAAAGCATCGTTTTAGCATTGGGAATAAAACTCAAATATCACAGCAGAATCTGCTTTGAAAGAAAAACTCAACCACACCCAGCCGTGGGGATTTCAGAGAGTAACCAGGTGTCAGGAAATTAATGTACTGGATCTAAATCTTCCTCAAAGGTGTGTGTGTGTGTGTGTGTGTGTGTGTGTGTGTGTGTGTGTGTGTGTGTGTGTGTGTGTGTGTGTGTGTGTGTGTGTGTGTAGGGCTGAGAAAACCACACTGCTGTCACATCTCCACTCTTAACCGTCTCATTCATCATCATGCTCCAGACAGCACAAGGCTCAGCCGCCCCTCAATCTCCACAAAAACACACCTCATTATACATGAAGGCAAAGGATTACAGCCCTGCTCTGAATTTACCCAAAGCTCCGTTCACAGTGAAACAAAGTCTGAATGACCTGAGCTTGAAATGCAAGCAGGAACCGGCACTTTGCTTTCTTTGCATCAGCAACAAAAGTGATAAATGCCATACCTGCATGATTTTTAAAGAGAAAAGTGTATGCAAAGTGTCACCAGACATGCGGTACAGATACTATTTTCCTCTCATAACTTAGTATGCTTACTAAACTAAGAGTGAATCATGTCTGCTTAACATTGTCTACAGCATCGATGTGGTTACCTCTACAGGACATTTCATGGTGTCTGGATCCCACGTCTCTAAGTCTTTTCCTGTGTTTACAGATCAGTGTAAACACATTAAGATTGGAAAATGATGCATTTTACCTCAAAATGGAACCATTTGTTGTTCAAGAGCTGATATGAGGATGTGTTGTGTTAACACTTCCTACTGCTTCAATCAGACATGCCAAGATCCTGTACCTAATATTTAGAAGTAAAAATAAAGAATTAGATAGTAGAGGAAGCTAAATGCATATTATTAGCATATTTTCGCTCCTCGTTGTGGTTACACTTGCTGTTTTAGAATGAAGAATTAGCACGAAGAATCACTTCCTCAGCTGCTGTGCTTGGTAGGTAACATGTAGAAAACTAAATTATCAGCATGTCAAAGTCTTATCCTCATCTTGCCAAATGCAACTTGTTCTGTCTCAAAATCTTAAGTCAGGACAAGTGAGCAAAAATAAAATCAAACACTAAGGTGACAGGCAGTCGGCTCGTCTTTAAGGACCAAGTTGACCCCTTAGCATAAATGCAAACAGCTCTGAGGCCGACGCACTGCTACAAGGATCAACGAGATTATACAGCATCAGTTACACAGCTGCTAGTGTGTGTGCATCATAATGTCTAACTCACAGTCAAGCTAAAACCCATAGAATAACCCATAATATTTTCATCTGAAACAACTAATCCTGAAGGGGGAGGAGGGTCACACCGCACCTCACCCCATCCATCTTTACGTAATGACAGACCCAGTCAATTCCCAGTACAACCAGTCCCAACCAAGCCAGGGTGAAAACACAAGAAGATGCTGCTGTTGCATATATGTGGGAGGACGATAGGAGCTGGGACAGGTCAGGGGTTTGATTTATGACTCACTCCAACCGTTGTGGCGCAATCAAAACGGATCAGTGGTCCCATTTTCTGTCCTTGTCCTCCTCCCCCTGTGGCAGGAAAAGGGAGGCTGGGAAAGTACAGGAGGGGGTAGTGTGGGGCTTGTTCACACTGTGTGACCATCTCTCACCCCTTCTTTTGTAATAAAAAGGGGGAGGACAGCTACATTAAAAACACAATGGACACCCTCCTAGCCCCCATGAGCCGCCCGCTGCCTGCAGTTAGCAAAAAGAAGAAAAAAAAAAAAAAAAAAAGTGGCCCACTAACAGTACAGCAGTTATTTAATGAGCAATAAGCTGCGTAGTGCACCACAAATTTAAGCATGAATATGCTTAGTGTTTTATGAACATATAAAAACACTAACTGAAACTAGAACACACACACACACACACCCACACACACCCACACACACACACACACACACACACACACACACACACACACACACACACCAAATCGCCCTAACAAGAATGACAAGCCCAGAAATGTTTGTGAAAGAGCTGTGTGTCAGCCTCCAATGATAATTTAGTATCTAATATAAACTGAGCTACTTCAACAAGCTCCAACAAAAGCACAGTACTTTGTAAAATGTGCAGGAAGATTTTGTTCAGGCAACAAACACACCATCAAGCACAACCAGGCTATGAAGGAGAAGATACTGGCAGCTGGTGATGTACGACCCAAATATAAACAAATGACTCAACCAGGATTTGCTGGAGTACTTGGTAGTTTCACTCAATATGACAGGAAGAGCAAACAGTAGTTGAGAATTACAGATGTGGTTACATGGTGGAAAAGCGTGGATTTAACATACCAGGCAAAATATATTTCTCTGTTTTATTCACCGATATCTTACTGGCCCCTGACAAGTTACAGTTACTGTTAAAGCCCAATCCCAGTCGTCGAGGGCTACTATCCTGCAGCTTTTAGATGCATCCCTACTCCAACACAGCTGAATCAGATGGTTTGATTACCTCTTCAGCATGCCATCACATTTGGCAAAGGCCTGATAACAAGAGAAAAACCCAACAATCATATGACCCCCTATGAACAAGCACTTTGGCGACAGTGGGAAGGAAAAACTCCCTTTTAACAGGAAGAAACCTCCAGCAGAACCAGGCTCAGGGAGGGGCGGGGCCATCTGCTGCGACTGGTTGCGGAGAAAGAAAGAAGACGAAAGACATGCTGTGGAAGAGAGACAGAGGTTAATAACAGATATGATTCAGTGCAGAGAGGTCTGTTAATACATGTTGAGTGAGAAAGGTGACTGAAGAAGAAACACCCAGTGCATCATGGGAATCCCCCAGCAGCCTACAGCTATTGCAGCATAACTAAGGGAGGATTCAGGGTCACCTGGTCCAGCCCTAACTATATGCTTCAGCAAAAAGGAAAGTTTGAAGCTGAATCTTGAAAGTAGAGATAGTTTCTGTCTCCTGAATCCAAACTGGAAGCTGGTTCCACAAAAGAGGGGCCTTTTTTTTTTCCCCACCCTGGCTGAGGAATACTGTTCACCTCTACTAGGAGACTTGTGAGACGATGTGGGAACCAGTCTGTGGTGAGGAAAGGACTGCCAGTGAAGGCGTTCTACATTCCTGTATTCAGCTGTGGCCATGTGCTGCACTCACCTTTAGAGATAGGACAAGGAGCTGAGAGTAGAGCTACTACTCATCTGTATTAAAAGGAGACCGTTGTGGTTTAGGCAATCAACAAGGATGCCTATTGGATTCCTAAGGAAGGTGCATTGTACAAGTGTAACCTGAGCAGATGGAAAGCACACTGCAGAGGTTTGGCTGACCTAGAACCAACTGGGTACAGAGTGAACAGTGAATTAGGAATTTCAAAGCTGCAAGACTGAAGAAAGGAAACGTATAGGTGCATAGCAGCACTTCACTGTGTTCATGTGGTTCAGTCGCACACCGCAGAGAAAAACAGCGTTTATTTCTTCTTTGTCTGAAACCCTCACAGGGCAGAAAATATTTGGATTATGTTTAAATCTCCCCTATACTTCATCTTAGCTTCGTGTGTACTGTGGATATGTGAGTCAAATTGACAGTCTACTTCCACAGACTCTCCCACATAGTTATCAGCACAGTAGCCTGACTGCAGTCTAAATACTAGTCATTACTCTGTCCTCCCAGCTGGCATATAGAGCCAGACTCATAGCAGCAGCTCGATGCATCACCAAGACCGACGAGGCACAGACGGTGACATTAGTATGGCACTACACATGTAATTATGAATTATATGGTAAATATAAAGATTTAAACTTCCATCTTCATTTCCATTAGTTTGCTTACATGAAAGCCATTTCCTCAGAGCTACAGTAGAGACAGATAACAGCTCAGCTATGGTGAGTTCAGAAATTCATGTCTTCTCCTACACCTCATGGATGTGTGGATGTGCTCGCTCAGCTCCTAAAAGAGAAGATTAAGATTTAAAGAGTATTTGTTTTGACAGACTGCAGGTCTCCACTTCTTTGGATACGTAGGCTTTGAAGGATTCAGGTAACAGATGCACAGGCTGGCACTTAACTAGAGGCCAGTAATTACACACGCTGAAGCACACACAAAAACATCTAATCAGCATGTAAGCACACACAGTCAAACTACAGTGCTGCTCCAATTCCCAAATGTCTTAATTATTTCTTCTTTGCAGCAGCGAGTCCTCTGTGGTCAAGCCCGTTATCCGAGCTCTGCGACTACAATTAGGGCTCCTCTAGAACCAGAAGAAAAGCCCTGAAAGTGACGGCCTTCAAGCCACGCGGTTGCACAGTTTAATCGAGTGCCCGGTTCTCCTGTGAGGCTGAAGAAGAATATCCACTTTCATTAGACAAAATCATTACGGAGACTCAGTAACCACCCCCACCCGCTGAGTGAGGAAGGACACACCCTTGTTTAATTGACCCACTATTCTCCCAGCTTCATCCCAGCTGGGACATTCATTTATTAACAAATGTTTGATATTACAAGTCTTACACTATCAGTGTCCCAATGAGACAATACGTCACTCTGTTCTGCATACTAACCAGGAGAAAGGCAGGGAGTGGAAGCGTGAGGTAGGAGCACCTCACTGACAAAAAAAGGAGAGCCACACAAAAGTGGAAGGAACCACCGCCACAGAAGGCCCTACTGAGGCAGAGATCTTTTGCCCTGCAGTGGACACCATGTGTGGTGGAGCTCCACAGTGGTCCCAAACCACATCATTTCAAGTTTCTGGCTCCAGCTGAGGTAACGCCTGAAGCCAAAGCAATGCAAGTGCAAGAAAGTAGAAGATCCACCCGGGAAAGTGCTATGCTATCTGCAACCACTGCCGAAACATATTAAGGTCTGAAGGGAAAGAATGCAGTCTGGGACTACAGCAGCAACAAAAACACCCAAATATCACACCAAAAAAGAGAAATACTAGGTAGGTAATGAAATAATAAGAATAATTGCCAGGGAATGTGCATTTGAATACGAGTGTGATTTCACAGAATCAAGCTCAGGGGCTGAGAGAGGTAAAAAAACCTCAGACTAATGGGTGTTAGAGGTATTTTTTAATGTGAGTCACATTTTCCCATGTAGTTAAGTCCTGAACAGTCTATTTTATCAGTACTGTGCCAGTGCTGACCAGTTTTAACCCATGAAATACTGATTTCTTTTTAATTTTTACTTCTTATGAAAGAAACAGCGCTTTTGGCAGCACCACTGACACGTTTTTAATCACAACACACAGTGAGTTCAGTCATCTTTAGTTCATAGTTCAAAGCTTTAAAATAATATCCTTTATTTTCTGCAGCCACCTGGAGGATTAAGAAAAACCTGGATGAAGCAAAAAACTGCAATCAAAGGGAGCTGCTGAATTTTTGAGTAGTTTGATATTTTTTAGCAGTTCAGCACGTTTTACTGTTTAATGATGACACGTGTGTGTTTCTTAAAATCTAACACTGCACTTCAGCACTCCATGATCTCATCTCCTTCCCGTAAACTGTCAAAACCAAGTTTGATACTGCAAAGAGAAGCGCGTGCAGTCTACTGTGACAGAGCTCGTACGCTCCAAAGTCAGTGAAGTAAATTCTAGTAAATTCTACTGAGCTCAGTTGACATAACATTTCAGTTCAGCAGCAGCACACAAAGCAGCGTCCCGCTCGTCAAAGGTTCATTAGCTGGTGGGTTTAAAAAAAAAAAAAATGCAGGGAAAATGTCAGGATCTGATTCGTTAACTGCCTCAACCCCCAAGAGAACACTGATGGTGTTGCTGTGTGAATGTATATGTAGTGAGGTGAGGGGGAAGGTGGTGGAAGTGGGGCCTTCCATCCCCTGAGGTATACGTGTCCCTTAGGCCAAGCACACCTTATTGATCAGCCTCATGTGTTTAACTGTACAGCTCAGTATCATCTGGCCTCCATCCCCAATATGTCCCTTGTCTCATTCAATCCATTCTCTTCATCTCATCACTATTCTACCTCTGTTGCACCCAGTATTGCTTCTCTCGGTCTCTTTGTCATCCAATTTAGCTTTGTGCCTTTCATTGTCTTTGCTGTCTTTCAGCCTGTATCACTGCAGACTTTGACAGATAGGGGAGGGGGGCACAGGCAGACAGCTGCTTAAATAAGACATGTATATAGTATAGGACAAGCTGGAGGACAGGAATTGTTGAGGCAGAGAGGAAATAAAGCGTCATTTCCATTTAGCTGTTGGCTCTGTGCATGATTGGCCACCTTTCTGTGAAAAGTCTGCACAACCTTACCAGATCAGACCATTTAAATACATTTTTTCAAGCAGTGTTATGACAGTTGATCAGCACATGGAAAGAGTTTTAGTGATTGCCATCAACATTAATAATGTGGAGTTACCAAACACTAGGTTTAAAACACTTCCTTTCATTCTTGGGCTCTCACTGTGCTCACACCAACGTGGAAGCAAAAAAATGGCTTAAGCAAGAAAGTTTACCTAGATAAACTTTCATAACAAGTGGAGGGAGACACATTTAAACTGAAAAATAAAATCTTTAACAAACCGGAAAATCCGATACATCTGCTAAGCCGATATCAAAGCAATGCAAATAATCAAGACTGACCCAAAGGAAAACAAGCAGACCAGCAACTTGAACATTTTAATACATTTGATTAGCAAAAAGCAGCGAGCGATGCAGGCTATGGCCCACATGCGAAGACCACATTAGGACTACACCGGAGATGTGGAGTCACATTTCATGCTCAAATGTTTTTATTGGGATTTGAGTGAATTTGCATTCACCTATTTGGAGTGTGGAAATTAAAGATTAAAATAGAAGCTCTGTACTGTGTAAGATTATCAACAATGTATTAAAGCTCTCATTCTAAATCATTCTTTTTAAGTAGATACCTCTCAAAACCAGGCACACTGTGGAAGAGTCGCTCACATCTTTATCTGACAGCACAGGAGGCCAACATGAAAAGCTTTACAGCAGCTGGTAAAAGCACTCATCGCAGTCTGCGTTTAATATCATCACGGTGTGGAGCATCTTCAAAGAGCAGGAGGACGGCGGCATTAAAAGAAAGGCATTGAGAAAATCTTCATCTGACCGAAACGTCAGAGTCAGTGAGTGAAAGTCACAGAGTGGTCATCAGTGATTGAGATTCTGTGCGTCGCTCTGTTTGTCTGGGAAGCCTCAAGATTAATGTAGGTGACTTTAAATTAAAAAAAGAAGAAGACGAAAAGGACACAATCAGTGAAATGAGGGACGGACCCTACTCTTCATTCCTCTGTCATTGATGGAAGTTCAGGCGTATCTCATGCAGCTTGGAGACAAAGATATAGTTTAAAAGAGAGACGAGAGACACAAAAGACGAGAGGGCAACTAACTGGTATCATTTCATTATATTGTTGTGCTTGCTGCCAGTGCTCCAAATGGCTGGATCCAGGAAAGTCATCTTGTCTGAGGGTACAGTTCGGTGGGGTTCAACTCAGCTGTGCTTTATATCAGTTGTAAAGCTAAAACACTAAAATTGTAGCTCATAAATGTCAAAAACCAATGGCTCAGTCTAGGGCAGGGCAACATGACCAAAGATACTTCTCACAATATATATTTGAAAAGTTGCGATAACGATATAACTGACGATATAATTGATGCGAGACAAAATACTTTACAACTTCACAACTTTAGTAGTGCAAAAAAAAGAAAAAAGATTTAACAGTGCAAATTCCTTGCTGACAGATTAACCAAAAGGCATTTCCAGTGGAAATGGGCCGACATATCCTGAGCCTAACCATGGTAAATGGCCTGTATTTATTTAGCGCTTTACTAGTCCCTAAGGACCCCAAAGCGCTTTACATATTCAGTCATCCACCCATTCACACACTGGTGATGGCAGCTACATTGTAGCCACAGCCACCCTATTATACACAACCATGTACAATATCCACAAAAGTTAAAGAGGTGCTTTGCAACATGAAACTGCAGTAAAAAACAGACAAGTCCAACTTTACTCATCTCATTCTTCTTGCTTCCTCCACGTCTGTACCATTGATTCATGAATGCTGAATTCTCTCACAGCTGCTCTATTGCCATGTTCTACTGCATGACTTGAGTTTAAAATCCACTTCATGCGCATGTCCTGTAACAGGTGCCATTTTGGGGTCCCCACACACACACACACACACACACACACACACACAATATTATGTTGAAGCACAGTATGTATCACTCCGCGAGGCTCCTGACTACGGTAGCCGACAATCAATCAAGCGGTGCAGCTTCGTAGCTTAGCAAAGTCGTAGCGAAACATTTGACAGATTTTTGAGCGCCAGACAAAAACCAAACCAGTTCCATATCACTGAAGCAGCATTTTTACAAACGATTCTGGTTCATCTGTTTCCGCCATGTGCGTATGAAGACAAAGGCCCAGCGCATGTGTGTTGTACCCATATTCTATCGCGATATTCCATTTTCATATCATTGCCTAACATTATACCGGTATTACCGTGAACGGTATAGTATGGCCCTGCCCTAGCTCAGTCCATCTTTTATACTGTGTATGGTAACACAAAGACAGAATCAGAAATGAGCCCCACATCCTGCCCCACTGAAAAAAAACCAAAAAAGAAAAACACACTATCCCCACCTGAGTGAAAACAGTTTACACAGTGAAACTAGTGTTAAAGAGCAGATTTAACAGCTTCCTGAATAATTACAACTGTTCCTTGAATGTCACAATGACCAATTAAAAAAATCACATGTTTAATTGTTAATAAAATTGCTTGTGAGCGTCCATGTTTCTCGCCTGAACAAAACACTTGACATGTAATGTATACAAAATTATTATCATCATAACAACAATTACATTTGGCTGCATCCTTCTAAGCATGGCTCCAACTTCAAGTTGGTAACGAAAGAAGAAAGTGTACTTTATTGGTCCCCGTGGGGAAATTCCTCTCTGCATTTTAACCCATTCACTCAGTGAAGCAGTGGGCAGCCATTGGGAGCAGTGTGTAGGGACGATACCTTGCTCAGGGGTACCTCAGGGTAGCTGTTCAGGGGAATCGAACCTCCGACCTTCCGATCATGGGGCCACCACTCTACTAACATTGTGGACGGGATTTTTATGGAGGTGAATTGGGCGCTTATTGACATGGAGACATGGAGCTGATCTGACAGGAGCTTTACAAAATCAGCACCTTTGTTATTAGAACACGCATTTCCTCCACCTGCAATTTACTGCCCCACAGGGACAGGATTTATGATAAGCAGACACTTTCTGAGCCAACCAAAACCCTTGTGACACACACACACACACACACGATAATGGAAGCACTACAGAAGAACGATCTACCTAAGGTACTGATTATAAACCATATTACATCTCACGTGATCACCTCTGTAGGGAAATGATGCCATTTGCTTTCACCTCGTGAAGTAGACGACGGCTCACTCAGTAACCCTTCAAAGACGGCACCGTCTCGTGTTTATCCGTCATCACCAGTTTTGCCATTTTTACATCTGGCTTCCTATTTTGTTCATCCGTACTACAGAAACTGCTTATACAAAAGACAGTGTGATGAAGGACAGAGACTTAAAGATTTTGGCCCATAGATTATGCTTATATCTTCAAGCAGACTTATTACAATGAATAAAGTCCAATTTTTCACAACAAACCAGTTCATGCTTTAATATCCTTCCAACAGCAGATGGCGAGTGCAAAGAGTGAAATCCAAATAAGGTAAGGATGATTAAAAAGCTTTTTGGGACAATGAACCAAAGTTATTACTAAGTTTACTGTCATTACTTACTCAACTGCTTCCACTTCTATGTAGCACACTAGGTTTGCAGGCAGCAGTCTACATCAACATCAACATCATCAACATCTACATCTACATCAACATCAGTCTACAGTCTGCCGTGTCTGATTTATCTGGAGCAGCAGACACCTCTGTCTAACCCTGATCTCATTACTAGACAACGCACAAAGACAAAACAGTGTAAGGCACAGTGAACCAACAAAGAACACGTCAACAAGTGCTGTTGTGGAAAGAATTCGCAACACTACCTCATGATGGGCTCAGCAGGCCTGCACAGTGCTCAGATGACTCCAGCTAATCTGTGGATGAAGTTTTAGCTCATTTAAGCAGATTTAGTTTGTATCACTCCCCCCATGACCCCCTGCCTCACCCTCCAGTCATAGTTAAGATGTCTGATACGCTTACATGCACACTAATCTGCAGACCCCGTCCGTCCCTTTGAGCAGATGACACCTCAGGTTCTACACAACCTGCTGCAGGTATGATGCGATTCACATTTATAGTGAAAAGAGCGCAATAACATCCAAAACCTCATTAAATGTTTTGTTTTTTTCCACAGGAAAAGATTCTGTTGTGTAATGACCAATTAAAAATGTCTTATTTTAGCCATTTGGTTATTTAGAGAAAAGACAAATGGCTTGGAAACTTATGTTCAAAAGTGAAGTCGTTTAATTACTGTCAATAAACATTCTGGATGCTGTTATTAAAAGTGAGCCGTGGGGGGAAAAAGAAGAAAATATCAAACAAACGCCACCATGTCCAAAGTGACACATTTACCATGAACTCCGTAACTGCACAAAGAAACACTTTATTTAGCTCACATTAACCCATATGGAAAAGCTAGATATAAATCTTATAAAGTTTCTGTCTTGTGTGAAACTTGTATGAAAAGCATATAAGAGTGAAAACAGATATAAGATCCCCTGAAAAATTATATAATGAAACTTGTATGTTTTGGATATTTACTAAAACAATATATGAAAGCAATGCAAAAGTGGCCACTTTCATGAGTAAATCATGTAAGCCTTATGTGATTACTCATGAAAGTGGCCACTTTCATGAGTAATCACATATAAGTTTTTACTGTTTCTTTTCCATATGGGAACCTTCAACGTCAACTTAATAAATTATTGGTCGAAAATTGTCAAGAAGCCGTCAAACAGGTGTAGTGTGTCAACAAATACAAAGTACTGTATAAAGACTTAAAATATTTTGTCACATTTGACCTCTGACCTCTCCTTTAAGGACAAAGTGTACAAATTTACAAAAAGTAAATTCTGCCCACAGTGAGCGGCCTCGGCGGAGCGCTGCACTCTTGAAGTGCTTCTTGTTATTAATAAATTTAATGCTTCCATTGTCCTGATTCCCAATTATTTAAAATCAAGGTGTAGGCCTACTTTTCTGAGCTCTGTAACAGCAGTTCTGTAGGTGCATAATGATGCATTACGGGAGATTAAACAGGATATAAAGTATTTAATATGATCTCCAGCTTAGGCATGATTACTGCGATTGATGGGAAAACATTTTTCTGCAGAAGAATTACAATTTGCCAATAAAATGTATTATGAATAGTGTTCGAAACAGTGCTGAAGGAATAGTTTAAAGAACCTCCTACACTGCTCATCATTATCATTTTCAAATCAGTATTTACTAATACAGCAAATATTTATTTAACCATAGAAGTAATATCATTTAATGAGTACAGACAGCTGTCCAGGAAGAGTGCAGCAAGCTGCAGAAGTCTGTCAGCATATATAAAAAGAATAATACAGTATGTTTAAAGCTGGTGCAATACGTCTGAACACACGAAGAGAGCAGGACTGAAAGATTATTATTATTATTATTATTATTATTATTTGAATGCGCTTCAAAAATATCAAAACTATAAATCAAGCTGTAGAGACTGCAGGCTTACATAGAAAACATGTAAATAAATAAAAACAACAACACAGAGCAGCGTTTCCCCGTCTACCCTGGCTGCTCAGTTTATGGCTGCTCTTCTGCAGTTAGCTTTAGATTTTTAGCTGCGAGTCTACATGCATGCGTGTTGGCTTTATTTACTTAAAACGAAGCTAGTGACTGAATAATGAAACGAGATGGCTTTAATAAACTCTGCCCTGCTCTTAAACTGCCTGCACTGTGTGGATGTTTATGTTTAAAACTGTGTTAACATAAGCATATTTCAATGTTCTGCATAATACAAGGTCAGGTGTGTGACCTATAAAAGTAAATGATGCGCTGTATGTGTGAAAGTGGAGGAGTCTCCAAACACAGCTATAAGGCTCCTTTAAAAAGTGACCCAGTGTTAGCATAGCATTCACAGGCTCAACTCACATACACGAGATATGACTAATTATGCACATGTCTCGTTTTGCAGTTGTAGAAAAAGTGGTGAAGCAGTAATTCAGTATTGTTTTAGAGTCAGTGAACATACGTGCATATGACGCTTGGATGTTTCTGCACCGAAGATATTCTGGCTGCAGCTAGAGACACCAAGTTCCTGGGATAGCAGCTCATGAATGAACAGAATACAGAGCAGAAAAAAGCCATCACTAGTCCAAAAGCATACAGATGAATTTTCACTGACTGCAGCAAAGTATACGATGGAAATCAGGTTAGTTGATTAGCAACTGAACTTTCAAAATATGACCGTGGGGACTGTCCGGTAGTAAATCAGTGTTACCAGAGGAATGTTAAAAAAAGATGAAAAAAGCTTAGCTAGGGCAAAACAGCTACACAATTACGTGGGATCATCTTCTGTGCTTATTCAAATATATGTGTCAGCTATTAGGAGATAACCTATTAAACAGAGACTGAGGCCACATATGTGCAAAGCACACTAAAACAAAAACAAGACTACCAAAAAGTATTTAGGAAATCAGCTTATAATCACGTATTCTGGAACAACCATTACCAACATTCTGTTTCTGATTGGCTAGTGCCTACTGAGCTGAGGGGCTCTCCCTCTCCCTCTACCGTTATTAACTCTAAGGAGTGGCCAGATGTGTCATCCAGTTATTAACTCTAAGGAGTTAATAACTGGATGACACATCTGGCCACTTTTAATCAACTGCTAATCACATCATATTATTTACACAGTATTTGTGAGGGACTTGGATTAGTACACATCTGGCACTGTAGGGAAGGATTTCTGACAGCAGGACGGGGTATGTCGGATCGAGTAGAGCATTAACTGTCCTGCATGTGTTTTCATGATAACGGTGACTCTGGGCTTCCAACATAACCAGAGGGCAAAATGCTCAGTAAAAATGAAATCAAGCAAAAGTTAATTGACCAGCTGCTGGCCTACATGGCCCAGTGATGCCGTTTCCCGCCAGTCGTGCATTCACCCAGAATGTTCACTGGCTACTAATGAATCAGTGATTGTGCGAGACTAGACGGTGCGAATGTTTCACTTGCAATTGAGACTAAACATAGATGTCCGTAAAGTGTGAAATGTCTCCGAAACATGGCGAGTGTGTTCAACCAGCGTCCGCCTTCCTCACCACAGATAAGATGGCACCATCATAGTCGATGATGGAGCCTCTCCTGTCTGACTCAGACACAGCAACCAATCTCTTAATGTGAAGAAAAGCGATCTTTTCAGCAACTCGCATCCAAATAAATTAAATGATTAAACAAACTTTAAAAAAAACAAAACAACAATACTTGTTTATGCAAGTATTTTTTTCATTGTGCTGGACATGGGAAACTCTTAGATGTTTCTAATATCTCCTTGCTCTCGCCTGCTGAGCACACATACAGATGTTTTAGCATTATGGCTCAGGCACAGCTATATAAATACGCACTCCAGGAGACTGTAGACAAAATGTATTAATATGCAGTATTAGGATATAAACAAGTAGGGAGTGAAGAAGGAGGTCTCAGTGCATCGTGAGCTGAGCACTGCAGCCCTCCAGCAGCCAGAGCCGACAGCAGCACACCTACACCGTGTTTGGCATCACCTGTACCTGACACCGTATTGACCACACTCACAAGAGTTCCCTTTATTGTTTTGTTTATGATGTGTACTTTGAAATTGGCGCAAAAGAATTGAAAGTATTTACAAACACTGCTGATGATTTTTTTTGAAGGACAAGATTTTGCCGACTTTTGTTTTTATATATGCCTTTCAACTATTATTCTTTTGTAGCAGTGGAATTGTGCAGGCATGTGGGCAGGTGCTGATTTAGTGAGTGCTTGAGTTGCTATTCTGTATCACTTGATCATAATCACTTAGTTGTGGTTAGGTTTGACTTTGTAACATTGTAACAGGGTGTGTGATTCCTTGTGCTTCCTCGTCCCGCTGAAGAGTTAGAATGTGCCTGGTTAAGGGGAGCAGCTTAATGAGGTTTAGATTACCCATTCAGACCCCCCCCCCCCAAAAAAAAGAAACATCTGGTTGTGAGAATACACAAATGGTTCACCCTCCGACACCATCCGCCCAATCCCACCACAGCAGCTTCCTCTCTCCCCCTCTCTGGCTAATCCTTTGACTTGGTCGTCCACGCTACCCCGGCCTGGTAATAACTAGACTTGGCTCCGTTTTCACCATGTAATCAAAACACTGGGTTTTGTGGAAGCACAGAGGATAACAGACTGGCAGACTGGTGGGACAGGGAAGAGAATCGGAGGGGAGAAAAAGAAAAGAAAAAAAAAAAAAAAAGCCCACAATAATCTTCACAAAGAGGAAAAAAATAACAGGAGCATGACAGAAGAGGGCTGACCAAAAGGAAGGGAGGCATGAAAACAAAAAGCCTCCATTTGCGTGGCCTGAGCTTCTGGTTTGGTGTGGGGAGGAGTAATTGGGAGCAGTCACTAACACTTTAAATAGCTGATGAGTGCGGTGGGATGCGGTCTGGGGGGAAGTGGGTTTGACACCACAAGAGGAGGAAAGTCAAATCCCATGAGCAATTGTGTAATTTGAATGAATTGACAGAAATAATTCAAAAGCTCCGAGTGATCCTTCTGCAGAGAGATCTCGCTGTGGATAAAGTCAGCACCGGGCAAAAGGTTTACGATAAGTCAGTAGAATGTGCTTCTTATTTTTGGCTATGTGGTCAGTTTTAAAATGCAGGGAGTGACCATTTAAATCTTTTTCTTATTTTATTAAATCTAATACATAAAACTGTCAAGTTAATTTTCAAGAAATGCCTTAATTACGACTTTGACCAAGATCTGGCTGTTATTTATTTATTTAGGCTTTAGCCGAAGCAAGCATTGAGCCTGAGCGTACATTGAGCTTAAAATAGACCACCGAATTTAAACAAAAACAACACAGAACACTGAAAAATAGATTTAATTAAATGAATAAATGAAATCCAGCATTTTAACCTCCATAAATTTTCATTTTATGCTTGTCTTTCACTGCAAGTGCAGTTAAAGGTGCATGATGCCATCCCACAGGACATCCTAATGGCAAACATGTCCTAGGAATGCTGTCTTAAAATAGACAAAAAAAAAAGTAAAACCTGGAGATTTTCCCATCTGCTCTCAGGGCTTTAAAAACAGAGCGGTTTTAAAATATACAGGTCTCTGCCAGCTGATCCCACAGCTAACTATGCCCTCTGGCTGGGATTCGTTGGGTCTTGTTTTGTGGTAAATCCCCTCTGGTGAAAGATCACTTAAACATTATTCAAGGTTTTCCTTTGACCCAGACTCCAAGGGTGAGGTTTGGAGACAAGTTTGAAGTTGAAACTATGGAAAGGAGTTTTTGTAGACCTATAGGCAAGATTGATGGGCTGATAAGCTTGATGTGGCAGGAACAGGAAGGACTGTGGTCGATGCTCTGATGTTTGTTCTCCTCATCCCATTTCCTATTACAGGATTAAAGTTGACCTGAATCACACTGTGGTTCATCAGTCTAAGCAAACAGGTTTCATATGCATTATTAGACAGTCTACAGCACTGTTACTTTAGGTAGGTACATTCAGCTGAAGTTGGGTTCTTCATCCTGTTTCGTTTGACTCAAGTTCAAATGAAGAAACCTGTTTAAACAACATTAACACAAGAACAACCCCCGTTTCATGAAAAGGGCCGTGACAAGAATCAACCAAGCTTTTCATAGCTAAGAAACAAAACGTGACTCGACTGGTGACACTGTGCGTTCGCTTAGCAGACCAGCCAAAACAGGCAGGCTAAGACCAACTCCTGTCCTCCTACAAACTCTACAGGAGGAGAGATTACAGCATGCCTAATACTACAATTACAAAAGCACAGAGAAAGGGGCAGAGCAGAGAGGAAACTACCTCAACATTGTACAAGGCCCAGATTAAAACTGGGGGGCGGGAACACTGTCACATTCCCATGAAGACGAACAGGACACGTTCAAAGCAGCTGTCACAGAAAGGTTCTCGTATAAATAGAGTTCCAAAGACAGATGTTACCAGCCAATATAAACGCCTAAACTTAGGAGCATCGCTTTTGGCTCACTGAAGACTGAATTTTGGTAAACATGGCAGCAAGGTCTTGGCTGCTTTATTTTGTCTGTTCATTGGAGCTGGCACATAATCATATCCCAAACACATCAAAAAACCCAGCTTTCACAGGAGGAAATGACACAGCATCACAAAAACCAACTGTGCCACCATTCCTGAAGTTGTTAAGCTGTCGGCTTTAAAACTACCCCTGACCGTGTGCTTTTGGCCATGGCCGCTCTGTAATTAAATACCAAAAATTTCTGTTTTTCCTCCATCTCAGTTTCTTGGAAAATATATACAGCATCTAAATACAACTCCTGCCCTGCCCTCTCAGGCTCGTACACACATTGATGATGCTATCCTGCTCCATTCCTAAAGCCACATCTGGTTATTGCACTTCAGAATGAACAAAGGTTATACCCACAAAGTGCAATGAATAAGAAAGGGGGAAAAAGTAAGCCATGCAGTCAAAGTGAAACTGAAATAGCCTTGTGGTTGAATTCCAGAGGTAAATATGTTCCTGTACCCCTCTTCCTTGGGAGAGTAGTGCAAGCATAGGGATTATTCTTTTAACCTTGTAGTAAACCAGAAAAGACTGGGTCTCTCTCTAGGATGAATGTTTCCAGCCACAGCTCAACCATTAATTCTAAATGTGCTCTCACACTGAAAAGGACAAGTAGTGTGCCATCTCTTTGGCCAGTTCTCTAATTGCATGGAGAAAAGGATCAACTCATCATTATAATCTGACAACAATGTGTCATGTGGGCCAATTTCCCAATCCCTCTGTGATTTTAGCTGCGAGTCAGTAGTGGGAAAAACCATAATGGTGACCATCACCCCCACTTGCCTATTCCTTACTCTTAAAAGTGTTAATTATCTCATATCTATACAGAAAACCTGGTAAATATTGCAAGCATTAAATAAAGTAGGTCAAAGAGGAGCATGGCCATCCACCTACATTTTCCAGTGTATTTCATATTTTTTTAACTTAAAAAAAACAAACAAAAAAAAACAAAAAACCACCATCTTAAACCATGGCTACCTGTTAACTTCTGCAGTCAAGAGTTTACATAGACTCCCCATGGGCATGAATATCATGAGAATTTCATTTTTTAATGAATTATGTGAACTGTTCTATTTTTGGGGGGTGGACTAACTGAACAGCATACTTCCTAAATGACTTTTAAAATGCAAATACTCCTTGAAACATATAGCTCAGTCCTTCTCTCGTCTGATCATAACACATTTCTCCAGAAGGCAGCTGGCTTGTAATCCTGTAACGATTGCGCTTGGCAGTCGATACCAATGTAAAACTTTCACAGTGGACAGTGACGATGACGTTCCAGCAGTTTGCAGTTCATGACCAGCCCTGGTGGGTTGGTCCTGAACATCCTAACCAATTTCTTCTCATCTGAGGGTGACAGTGTGGTTCTTCCAGACCTTGGTAAAGTGTTGGCACATCCAAATACTTTGTGCTTACATACAGTTATCATCTGTTAAACTGTCTGAACTGGTATTAGAAACTGTAGTGGTTATATAAATCTACAAAGGTCTACAAAGTCAATAAAAAAAAATTTCATTGTTCTGATTATTGGTCAGTCCACTGAGTGCTAATTTGTTAAGCGTGCACACATATAATCTGCTTTTCCCCATCAACTAAATCAACTTACTAACTAAGTGCTTGATGAGGTGCTAATGCTGTTACACTAGCTATAAAAATAGTCTGGTAATAACATAATGTAGTGGGATAAAATTGACTTCCTGAAGCCCAGGATATCTTCATGAAATTCCACTAAAACATAGAATCAAACAGACTGATGTATGACATCATCTATGTCTGCAGCTAGCAGCTGTTAGACTAATAAGTCAGAGATCTAAAAAGAGGTCACTGCCTGTTGATTGAATCCTACCAGCGCAGGGCATCGGGTCATGAGGCCATTATAGTAATCAATTTGTTGTCTACGATCAGCAGGCAGCACAGGGAACTCGTTTAATCGATAAGGGCCATGAGGACAGCCTCACTGTAGCCGGATAGCATCCTGGGTTATCCAGGCCTTTAGGCCAAGAGTTTGAGACTTTTTTAGGAAGCATTTAAGTTTTTATCTAGTTTTTATTTATTATTTAGTGGGACTACATTGCTAAACAGCATTAAGTCACTCAGTTTGGAAGCAAGTAATCAATGTAAATACTAAAGAAGACTTAAAGTTTTCCTTTGTTTTCATATATACATAGTGTTACAATGGTGAGCACTGACATGAAACATTGCCAAGGTTTCAAATAATGACAAATAATTAAACAATTCAATTAATTAGTTAATGTACAAGTAACCCACATGAGGCAAAAACAAACAAACAGGCTTTGTTCTGCTCTAAATGCTCTGTTTTTTCTACTGTTGGCCAGTGACAGCCAGTATCCCTGATAGCTAATAGTCATCTCTACTGCACTGACTTTCAGCTCCAGTTTATTTTTGCATGCTACCAGAGTAGCTTTGCAAACTCTAGTAGTAAGTAGCCAAGTCATGGAAATCTGTAGTGTGAGCCAGAATACGCATAGGTATCTATAAGAACAAACCCGATAACATGCAATCCATTTTAGATCCAACTGCATGCTCACTGCCAGGACCTAAATCAGTGTAACACAAGCTCATTGTAAGCAAAGGGCACATGATGACTAACAACTGTCAGCTACTCAAATAGAAACAAATGTCTAATGTGTTGCTGTAAAACAACAAAGTTGAAACAGGAGGGGTAGTTAGTGCTATAAAACTTTTATAGCTTCTCCGCTGATAATCGCTGCTGCTGAAGAACACTTGAGGTAAACCACCTACACTTCACAGCCCAGCTCTTTGCCTGCACACACACACCAACTAAATGAGGGGAAGCCAAACTGGGTACACTTTAAGGACGCAAACCGGCAAATAATGGTCCATCACAAAGCATTTTTAATTTTATTGCAACAGCATCAATATTTCTATTTTCCAGTAGTCACCATTGTATTATTCTACCCGGTTTGTGTATCACTACACACTACAGTCTTTCCAATGTCTGCAATTTGCAAAGGAAACTTTTTAAATCCCATTATTTCTCTTTAACCAATGACTCTTTTCAACCAATGAATTTTCTGTAAGAAAACAGATCAGCATAATAAACATATGTTGCTTTTTAATGTTCACAAAAGCTCATAAACATCTCTAGCAGCTCTGAGGGACTTCAGTTTTATCAGGCAGAAGCTTCGTGGTCTCAGGACTTGGGCTGACATTTGAGTGGAAGGAATGTTAATGCCCTGTTGGGCCTGAGATAGTCCTGCCTGTTTACAGGGCAGCACAGGAGGAAGAAAATACAAACTGAAAATAACGTTCAAGAAATACATTTAGGATAGAATTTTTCCCTAAATGAAACTAATGCTGACAAAGTTGCGATATTTACTCACATCATCATCAGTTACATCACTTTATAGCCTGTCATTCCTCATGGATGGAGTTAGGACCATCCTGGTACAAGCGACTACTTAGCCGATCATGCAGGACGCAACTTATTTTATGTGTTTGGAAAAAAATTACCATCATCCTTCAATGCTGGCTTATTAATTCTTTTTAGCTACTTTTTCATTCAAAATTCCAGCAGGTGCAGCAGGTGCAGCAGGTGCAAGACATTTTAAGAGTTTTCTTGTATACAAATCATTTCACAACATTTACATAGGATTCAAATTTGAGCATTGACCAGGTCATTCCCTAAGGCTCAATTTAATCTTTTTAAGCCAAACACAGTAAATGGATGCACTATTTAAAAAAAGTAACAAGGGAATGCTTGTTACTTTCAAAGATAAAGGCACAAAGGCAGAAGGTTTGCAGCAGTTAGTTGGAGACACACTGGACATAAATCTTTAGATAATTAGAGTTACTCAATTTCACTGTTTGCTCCATTTTCACAATATGAAAACAGCCATTTATAAATATTGATGCTATTTGTTAACTGAAGCTATCAGCATACACTGCAATCACATATTGTTTGATTTAAAATCCGTTGTAGTTACGCACAGAGGCAACATTTTAAAAAGTTGTACCAGAGTCCAAATACATATATACCCAGCTGTACACCACCCAGGGAATAACAATATTAGTCGTGAGCTGCTGTTAAGTTACATGAACTTGAATGGTGTGGCTTAAAAAAATAAATAAATAAATAAATAATCCCACAAACTCACCAACACACAAACCCCTTCAAGGAGCTAACAAAGGCCTGGTTCATTTGGAGCCAGATTAAAACTACCAAGGGGGAAACATTATTCCTGGTAAGCAAGGGGGGAAAGATCCCCTCCATTAAAAACATGAGAGGTCCAGTATTTTGTGACGCAAGCTGCTGCTTTACAGATGTTATACCAGCCCACACATGCAGACGCTGTTCACAAAATGAACAAAATCAAAGGTTCACATTGAATTAGATATCCTTTAAGTCAAACAACACAGTGAAGAGCTACACTTAGGCCAGTATACTGCTACACTTCAGCTCATCTAACAGCAAAGGCTGCAAGGAAACATTGTGGGCTCACACGGAGTTCACACTCACACACAGATGCAGTTACATCTTATTGCAAACATTTTAACCTCAGTCCCCTGCTTTGTTAAAACAAAGCCCTGCTGAGGGAGGATTATATCAGTGCAAGGGTAGCAGAGCCCCACGACCCATGACCTCTAAGGGAGTATGAACTAACAGGAAGTGTCATGGTAAGAAGACACATGATAGGCAGCTTGTAAAAATACTGCTGTGCTGGGACAACACATTTACTTTCTGCACATGACGAGCAGCAGGATATCGTAAGCGCACCAGTAGCTCCTGCTGCCAACAAGAGCGAAGATAACAAGAGCACATGGGCATTTGAATCATTCAGCTTCACAGCTTTACAGATGTGGGCCTCGTTGCTAAGGGTAGCCGAGATAGCATTAGCATTAAGTAGGGTTGCTGCTAGCAGTCAACCAAACCGTCAATGAGGATTTTACTTTTCATTGGTCGGTTGTTCATTATCCCAAACTTAGAAAGCGAATATACACCTTATACATATATATAAGAAAGTTCAACACAGTGAAGCTTTCTTTAAGGTCCCACAAAATTCTTATATTGCCAAATGTATTCACTCATCCATCCAAATCACTGAATTCAGGTATTTCAATCACTTCCAGACTGTTCTACAAACATCTGTGAAAGAATCGGTCGCTCTCAGGAGTTCAGTGTGGATGGATACCACCTGTACAGCAATTCCAATCATGAAATTTCCTTGCTACTAAATATTCCAGTCAACTGTTAGTAGTATTCTAACAAAAAGGATGCAATAGAAACAACAGCAACTCAGCCACTAAGCAGTAGGCCATATATAATAACAGAGCAGAGTTTGGTGGAGGGGGGTTTAGGGTGATGGTTTTTTTTAGGAGTTGGCCTCAGTCCTTTAGTTCCAGTGAAAGGAACTCTTAATGCTTCAGCATGGGAAGCCATTTTGGACAATTTCATGCTGCAAACTTTGTGGGAACAGTTTGGGAATGTCCCCTTCCTGTTCTAACATGACTGTGCACCAGTATGTCCATAAAGAAATGGATGAGCGAGTTTGGTGTGGAAGAACTTGACTGGCCTGACTCTACCTTTGTGATGAATTAGAGTAGAGACTGCGAGCCAGGCCTTCTCGACAACAACAGTGTCTGAACTAACAAATGCACTTCTGGATGAATGGTCAAAAATTCCCATAAATGTCCCTAAACCTTGTAGGAAGCTTTCCCAGAAATGTTGAAGCTGTTACCGCCGCAAAGGGTGGGCTGACATCATAGTAAACCCTATGGATTAAGAATGGGATGTAGCTCCAGTTTATGTGTGTGTGAAGACAGACAAGTGAATACTTTTGGCAATACAGTGCATGTTTGTCTGCATACAGACAGTGAACAGAGCAGGGTTTTCACCCATGGCAATCGTGCTCCTGTGCAGTCCTCCAAAATTCAACTGCAAATTGCTGGATGCGGATGATCACTCAAATGCTGATTAACAAGCTGGACCAGAATAGAAGAAAAAAAAAAAAATCTAAAATAATAATGCAGCATGAAAAAGACTGATAGTAGCTGCAATGGATACTTTTGTTTTCAATACTTGGTTTCACTTTAGCTCTTTGTATGTTCTGTGCTGATGATAAAGGGTAGCCAACAAACTGGCAGACATAATCTGTAATCTGCTATATTGACAACAAATACACTGCAGATACTGCCTTCAAAACTGCCTGCAGACTGTGTTCACGCTAGGGCTGGGCCATATTATACCGTTCACGGTAATACCGGTATAATGTTAGGCAACGATAGGAAAATGAAATATCGCGATAGAATGGGAGTAAAATGCGCATGCGCAGTGCCTTTGTTTTCATACGCACATGGCCGATTGTTGAGTGAAACAGATGAACCAGAATTGGTTTGTAAAAATGGTGCAACTTCAGTGATGTGGAACTGGTTTGGTGTTTGTCCGTCAGATACACAACAAAGCACATTTTTTTGCAGAACATGCAACCAGCCGTCGTTATTGTCGTATTTGTCGGACTAAGATGCTCTTAAATCTGGGAGTAATCTGGGTCCTAAACTCCGTATGCTTCAGGTCAAACAACACTGCAGCATCACTTAGAGTTAAAAACTGTCTAAATTCTTTCATCTTTAATAAAACGATCAGCATTGCTGCTTTACCAGGTGTAACTATAAAGTTTAACTTCCAGGCATCCATGAAAACAAAAGTTATTACATTTAACGGAGTTAGAAGTTAGCAGGAAGCTAGCGGAAGTTAGCTCGCTAGTTTCGCTAGTTACCTAAACATGATATAGCATGTTCTGACTGAGAGATTTCTGAAAAAAATCAAACGTACAGCTCTGCTATCACTTCCAACATAAATGAAGACAGGAAACTAAACAGCAGTGACGTTTGTAGGGTTACTGAAGTTGGGCTAGCTGGTATATAATGATGTGCTACGTGATCGCTAGCGACACAGCTATGTTAGCATAACATAAACAGTGAAGCTGGAGGACGAACACTAACACTTTTCCACTTATAAAAGTTAACGTGAAGGTTCTTCATGATTAGAGACAAATGCAATCGCATGGCAGGATGCTGTAAACGGACCAAACTTCAGTCAGGAGAACAACTGAGATAATCCATCCACAATACGAGGTTAGTCATTAATATACTGCAACAACATGGGAATAGAGCAGCTGCCAGAGAATTCAACATTAATGAATCAATGGTACAGAAGTGGAGGAAGCAAGAAGAAGGAGTTTAATAAAGTTTGATTTATCTGACTGCTTTTTTTCGCTTAATGTGCCTTATAATCCCGTGCACCTTATGGTCCGAAAAATACGTACTGCACACTGCAGTTTAATGTTGCAAAGCACCTCTTTTTAACTTCAGTGGATATTATACATGGTTATGCTCAGGATATGTCAGCCCATTTCTACTGGAAATGCCTTTTGGTTAAACTTTCAGCAAGGAATTTGCATTTGCACTGTTACATTTTTATAAAGCTTTAATGTACATAAAAACCAGCTTCTTGTTTAAGTGAAAATAAATGGAAGGTTGTCTTTTTGCGCTAGTAATGTTGTGGAGTTGTATTTTGTCTCGCATCAATTATATCGTCGGTTATATCGTTATCGCAAATTTTCAAATATATATCGTGATAAATATTTTTGGCCATATCGCCCTGCTCTAGTTCACGCTACATCTGCTCAAACCTAAAACAAGCCTTAGCTGGCTCAACAAAACCTAAGACCACTGTTAGAAATACCGGGTAACTTTCTGCTTCAGGCTCTGTGTGTGCTCACACAAAAAGAGGCATTTCACAGGTAATATGACTCTTCTTGCACACAAAGTGAACCGTGGGAATGCGACTCAGTCCAGTCACAGACATTATGACAAAATGGTGATTAAAAATAGAAAAAGTGAACTATACAAGTAAAATGCAACAAGAAACTGATAAATCATTGAATTGAAATTATTAATCTGGTGATCTAACAGACAGAGTAATACAATAAACATTTTAATTCAAGATATTATCTTGATACAAGATATATACAAGACATTTGCAGAGCTCTCAGTCATAGTAAGCATGTTAGAAGAATAGACAAAACTAAAACATGACAATACTAATATAAATTGTGAATTATAAATTATACCTCTTTTACAAGAGGGTGGCACACAAGGAGAATCTAATTATATTACAGATATTGCACATTTCTCACTGTGGGGTTATTATTGCACATGGTGAGAAACTTTAGCTTTTTGGAAGATCAAACAAAACTTTTTATTGATTGCACAGATACTCCTGATGGTGTCCCGTCTTCTACTTACTTCAATTCCAGCAGTGTAAAACCAAACAAATATAGAAACATTTGTACACTAAAATGACTAATGTACAATGTCATCATTTCTATGACAATGTGTAGACCGTTTGCGCTTTGTTCAGTGGTTTTAGTAAGGTACGGCTTAATAACTTGCACATATAAAATCTCTAACAGAAAATCTGTATCGCACTTAAAACATGCTGTCAGTAAAAATCAGTAAACACGTGGCGCTTCTAGACAATTTTAAACCGAAATTTAGACCAAGTCTCCATGGTAATATAGCCAGGTAGAAAGAGAGCAACTTTCAAGTCTGACTTTAAGCTTGACATAGCGTGCTAACATGCTAATCCTGCTTTATAGCACATTCCTCAGGTGTGGGATCATTGCAGGAGGGCAAGAAAGTCAAAAGTACTTTCTGCAGGCAAACATTCACTTATCATTCATCAGGTTTATCCACAGCTTTGCAACATACAAAGAGTCCAATGTCAGCCACTTAGCATGGTCATTCAATCTGACATTAACAGCATCCTTGCTGGATACAATCATTACCACAGTTCTATTTGTGCATCCACATGTAGAGTAGTAATGGGAAAAGATGACTGATAAAAATATTCCAATTAGGTACTCCCAAAACCTAAGGTCATATGTGAAAACAGCCTGGGAATACTAGGAAAATCTTTAGTTGACAGACATTAAGTACCCAAGTACTTAAATTAATACTACTCTTCTGAGACCAGAATTTCTTAAGAAATTCATAATGAATTAAATGCTTGTTGCAGACCCTACTTTGTTAGCCTTGAAGATTTAAAAAAGGTAGAAGTTCAGGTTTTCCAGTTTTGTACCTGAGTCCAGCAGCAGCTTGCCAGGGGCCTGAACTTTTAACATGCCTGTCCAACATTCAGCTTTGGCCTACCATAGCAACCTCGTTTTCCCAGGACTCCCCCCCCCCAGGGGGTATAATGGGACTTAAGGGGGGGGGGAGTCCATTTAGGGGAGGGGAAAAAGGGTGTTTCTAGGGAAACTGAGCGTTCACTGTTCTCCAGCAGCCTCCATGGTTGCCACTTGGCAACAGTTGACTGTCGGCATTTCAAAATGCTGCTTTTCATGCTTGTCTGTGTGTCATGAAAAGACACACACACACACACACACACACACACAGACACACACAGAGTAAGAAAAGAAACCCAGATAGTGTCATCACAGCAGATGCTTCTCATATTGTTGCCTCTGGAGCCAAAAACCAAAGCTGACTGATGTCATGTGGATTATATTAAATTCTTCTCCCTTCAAATCACAATTCAGGATGAATGGCCACCTGACTGCAGCTAAGCAATGCAAGGGACAATACAGAAAAACTTAGGAGATTTCTAATTGCCATCCCCTTAATCTGCTACTAAATCACCACATTTCAACATGAAAACAGTCATGTATGCTCAAAAAGTTTTCAAAAGCAGTTTTCTCAATATGAAAGCCTGGACTCACAAGGTTATCTTCCAGATGGAGGACACTCCCTCTTCCACCACACCCACTCACCTGTCGTTTCTCTGAGTCTACAGCCAAAACACCAGCTGTTTTCCAGCTAACAAACAAGAGAACGGAAGAGACACCCGCCCCCCCTCTCGCTCTCGCTCTCCCCCCCTCTCCTCGAGGTATGCCTACGTGTCTCTAAGCTCCCACCCTTTCCTTACAATCTCCTGTCTGGTTGGCCGGTCTTTTC
The DNA here is from genome assembly GCF_041146795.1 of Maylandia zebra. Taxonomy (NCBI): domain Eukaryota; kingdom Metazoa; phylum Chordata; class Actinopteri; order Cichliformes; family Cichlidae; genus Maylandia; species Maylandia zebra. The sequence goes on along the minus strand of NC_135171.1, from coordinate 5,999,054 downwards.
AGCCTCCTCTTCAACAAAAGAAACAAAAAGAAGGCATGGCCACGTTCTCTTTATGAAGAGAAAGAAAAGCGTGGGGAATGCAGAACACCATTTTTAAAGCTGCAGAGACCAAAAAGCAGAAATTATCTGCAAGCGAGACAAAAAAAGGAAAAAAAGTTTTCTTGCATTTCTGTGGAGCATGCAGAGGAACGACCAGGTAACTTCAGCCACAAAAAGCCAGAAACAAAAAGCCTCAGTTTCATTTTGAGTTGAGTTCTGGATCAGTTTTCAGCCAAAGCATGCAAAGTGAATTTAACAAAAAAATAAAGAAATAAAAAATTACAAGTATGCATGTGGCATGTTCATATACTCCTGCAGCTGCAGGATACCTGGAATTTAACACCATCCATCCATCCATCCATTCACTACCGCTTATCCTTTTCAGGGTCGCGGGGAATTTAACACCATGCTGCCAAATCTTTTTCACTGCAGGAACATAACGTGCAACAATTATCTCAGGTTCTGTTTCCAGTGAAAGCCAAATTGTTTTTAAACACACTGCATGTTAATGTCCATTGTGGCATAATTATTTACCCTCACATACTGATTACAGATACCTAATGATACATGCCTGAAGACCAATTAAATGTTGTGCTGCTGCTCTATATTTCAATCCTGTCATTTTCACAGTAAAGTTCTTATTCTGTCACCATATTCTTTGGTTTTGTGATTTCATAACCACAATTGTACTTTGTGTAACAGTATTAAGTTTATAGTTTGTTTGTTTTTTAAATTTCTACAATTTTATTAGTCAGTTCTGCCAGCAAAGCTCACTGTGGTATAGTGATGTGTTACCGTCTGGCATGGTGGCAGCCAAAACCTTAACAGTGAGACTTCCACTGAATCCAAAGTGGCTGATGTCATGTTACAGAACAACAGTGACTGGGTAATGAATATAAATAAATCTTGAACACATTGGATATCATGCATCTCCATCTCCAGTTGTGTAAAGACAGCACAAAAGAAATGTGAGCATCTTTCATTCTGGCATGTTTACTTTGCCTCAGGTCCATTTTGGCTCACATACCAATATGACTTTAAACAACACCCAGCACTACACACAGTTTCCAGACAAGGAAACTGTGCGTAGTTTTTGCAGTTTCCTAAAAAGCCTCTTATCTTGTGTCTACATTGATGTGGGTTTATAATTAGGGTCTATTACAACCAGACTTTGATTGCAGGATTAAAGCCCAGGTTAGGTTAGGCCTTAAAAAAATAAAAATAAAAAAATAAAAAAAATTCTTCCATACTTTGGACCTCACGAAGGTACAAGAACAAAGGCCAAGTGTGAGATTGCGTGGTTCAGGTAAAGGCAGAGGTCATATCTTCTCTTTGTGAGTACACTGACAAAGCTCTTCTCATCCATGTCAACCTATCGCACAGCAGGGCCTCGTTCTTTCAGGGCCTTCTACAAACGGCTGCTTCAGCGCAGAATGACAGGATGCTGAAACAAATGAGAGCTGCAGAAAGTGTTGAGTGCTGAGTTAGGAGCAATGAATGGAGAGGAAGAGATGGATGAAACTGCAGAGTTACGGCATGAATTAAAGTATGGCATCACTTTCCCCACAATTCAGACAGAGCTGTGTTTATGGGTTAGCTCCATTATTACAACGTTGTTTTATCAGATTAGTAAAGAAAACTGCTGTGAGAATATGGTGTGAATAGAGCCTGAGGCAGACAGAGACAAACCAGGTTTTGTTTGTACCATAGTGCCTGTAGCCGTCACCATCGGGTCACACGTTTAGCAGCAAAATCATAAATGGTGCCACACAGTGTACAAACATGAACAGGAAGTAAATGCAGACCAATCTTTACTTCTGTATTTGTCACAAAGAAGCAGCTTTCATTCAGAATTAGTAATAAAAGAATATTCTGCATTGCAATTGGGAACTAAATGTGTAATGCAGCTGCAAAATTCCTGTAAAAGCTGATCCAGATCTGACAGTGAATATGCACATTTTAAATCTGCTGCCATCTCACGTAAACAGTAAACTTCACTTGATTCATTTCAATATTCTTTAACCAATTGAGTTTTATTTGCATAGCACCAAATCACAACAACAGCCAACACTAAACTACTATATCAAACCAACATGAGACCTTTTCATTTTTAGCTCAATGTTCGACATGAATCCCCTCGTACGTCTGTGATGTCAGGCAGCACAAGAGTTCGGTTGTAGTTTTCAGTTACCTCACTGCAACTCAGGAGGTAGACTGTGTTTGGGCAAACCACCGTGTCACGTGTACTCCTGCTTTGAGACTGACCTTGTGCAAACACACTAGCCTCATTCAAGAGGGAGCAACTGTAAGCACATACACGCACACGCCAAAGAGCAAGGGGTGGAAGCACACAGCCCATTGTAATAAGTTAATAATCCACGTAACTACAGAGCACTTCACTTGCTGCTTCAAAGGGCTTTTGACTATCAAATCCATTTTACATTCCATAGCACTGCCTGTATCTGGGTCTCCATTTACATATCTGAATAATGAACAAACTCGTCTGTCTAATTAAATCCAGAGGCGCTCCTCAGTCACCAAAAAAGGCTTTTCAGAGCCAGATAATGTGTACAGTAGAGCACAAACTGTCCAGTTTGGGGCTTCGAATTAATGTCCGCCATAACCATCGTTAAAATGCTGGTAGGTTAAACTAGGTTACAAAAATCGAGAAGTGCATGCCTAGCCCAAGCGTCAGAAATATTGTGCCACGTGCCGCAGAATGCGATGTCAAAAATCACGGCGCAACAGAGTAAGCTTGAAACATCATTGGGGTGAGGGGAGGTAGACACCGTGGAAGAGTGACACAGAGTAATAATAAACAATGATCAAATGTGTAGTGTTGCATAAATACATAGGAGGCTTTATGGGCAGCCCCCAGCAGACTGGGCCTATTACAGCGTAACTAAAGGTCACAGACTCATCAGCCTGTAAGCTTTATCAAAAAGGAACGTTTTAAGCCTAATCTTAAGCACAGAGACTGTCTCCCAAATCCAAACAGCTGGTTTCACAGGAGGACCAGCTCTCAGGTTCTGGAAGCTGAACGCTCTGCCTCCCACTCTACCTTTAAACATCCAAGGAGTCAAAAGTAAGCCAGCGGTTCGAGAGTAAATAGCTCTATTGGTGATGACATGGCCCCATGAGGTCTTTGAGATGAGATGGGGTCTGATTTTTCAAGACCTTGTATGTGAGGAGAGGTATTTTAAACTAGATTCTGGATTTAACAGGGAGTCAATGAAGAGAAACTAATATGGGAGAAATCTGCTCTCTTTCTAGTCCCTGTTGGTACTCTTGCTGCACCATTTTTGATCAACTGGAGGCTTTTTAGGAAGTTGTTAGAATACCTGATAATAATGAATTAGTATCCCGGCATTTTTGACCAGTTACCCAGCAGACAGTGTTGGTGTCTGCTGGGTAACGTTGTGTGACAGCCGGAGGAGGTAAAGACGGCATTCTTGGTATCAATACTGTTGCAAATGAGTATCTAATGTAATAGTAATTTTTATTATCAACTTCTGATTCAACCTTATATAAATAACCCTAGCTGTAACACTACGGGATCTCTTCAATTGATTTGCATCAGTCTGTGGTGAAACGTATGGCACCGCGCAGTAGGGGCTCATGTATCAGATTCCATGTCTGTCTTTTATCCCTCCTCTCAGGGTTTGCAACACCAGCATATAGTCCTTAATCTTGGTGCATCTGTTGGCCCACAAAGCTCCATTAAACAGCCGGACCACTCCGATAAGGTTATTGACTTAATGCTCAGTGACATAATTAAATTGAGTATTTAATCTGGCCACTGGAGTGGAGGAGCCCCCGACCCCCGCCAGACAAGAAGAGTGTTCATATCTTGCTGCCATTACAAATAATTTCTACTCTGATCGCTATTGAGGTGACCAGACTGGCTGAGAGTTGTCCTTTCCTGTCATCTGCAATAAAAACTAGAGCTGTGCCATATCATGCCTACATGCCTGAGAGCCCTGTGTCAGCCTCTAATCACAATTCAGTACCTAAAAGAGAGCCTCCAACAAAGCACTGTAGTCTGCAAACTATGTGAGAAAACTGTTCCCGCTGAAGGTGGAAGCCATAAATATGTTTCACCACTTCAGGCAAAAATACGCCATCAAATACAACCAGGTTACAAAGGAGAAGATACTAGCAGGTGGTGATGTGTGACCAAAATGACTGACTCAAATGAGCATCACTGGAATAATCGCTAGTTCCACTCCACACGACAGGAAGAGCAAACGGTAGATGGAAATTACTGATACATAAGTGGAAAACCAAAACTTTAAGCAGATTATTAAAAGCTTCACCTACAATCCCAGTCAGAAATATTTTACAAGGTTACTTTAGCCACTGTTAAAGTGTTAAGCAGTTATTTTTCACTTAAAATGTCCAGGGGAAAAACTGGCTAGACTACTTTTGTGCTTACAGTTGACTTCAGTGGGAAATCTACGTTGTCCCTTCGACCGTAGCTGGAAACCCCTCTTAACCCTCCACTCAACCTGACGTGCACTACCCAAGAAAATTAACTATAGGTTGGGTCAATGCAACCTGCAACGATGTCCGTGAGCGTGGTGGTTTTTCCTTTATTTATTATTTTTTCCAAACGGTGCAGACAATTTACATTACAATGCATCCACTATGCTGACCAGGCGTCAGACTTCAAGCGGATGTCAAAAAAGTGTAACAGGAAGGACGACTCGGCCAACAGGTTTCCAGCAGAGTATAATCTAGGCTTAACCTTCAAGCTGTGACAAGGCTGGCAATACAGAGGTGACAAAGGAGGCCGAGTATAAACTTCCTCCTCTTTTTCTACATTTTTCACAACCAAGACTTCAAAGAGAAAACGATCTGAAAATGTCTCCCTTTATCCCATCTTTAAACTAAAATTACACCTTCCCCCTGCCTTCCTTTAACCTGTAAACATTTGCTGATTTCAGGCATACCCCAACAATAACCACTTGGTACCTTTTAGAGAAAACGTCACACTTTCCGTACAGTATTCACAGATGCTTCATCAACGCCTAAACTGATGAGCTGCTGCTGTGAACAGCCATCCACAGTTCATCAAACCTTCATCCGGCCTTGAATTCTCCCCACCTGTTCATTACAAGAATGACAGCAGACACTAACCGATACAAAGCTGTTCCTTTAGTAAGGCAGTGTTTGCCTTCCCTTCAGCTCATGACACCACCTGACAATGGTTTGCTGTGAGGATATTGGTTTTGACACCACATGCTCCTCCATTTGCCAAAACGAGAGCATTCAACACCCAGCCCCCATCACCTTTTGACCTCTGGCACCTTGCTTGTGAGAGAGTTTGTGAGGTGAGTGTGGTTTATTAGAGAGGCACTTAACAACCTCTGTTGCTACAAATCCTGGCTGTTGAATGCTGACATCTTTCAAGGCGCTTACCAATTATTACTTAAGTCAGTCCTGTTATGCATGAGACCTGTTCAGTTATACCGAGAAATCAAGTCAAAAAGCTGTAGGTACAGAAAGGTAAGAGCACACTTGCTACTATACTGTTAGAATGAAACATCTGAAGAAAATGGCAACCAAGCACTGATATTTTCATGTAAAGTTTTCTCCTGTGCATATTCTAAACTAAAATTACTGCAACAATAAATAGCTGTTCATTTATCTTGCACCTTTTTAAAACTCCAATTTTCTTCCATTTTTGGCCGCTGGAGGTCGAGCATTTATACCCCATAAGGACCCCATAATGAGGACATTTACAAGCTCATTTCACAAGACCAGAAAGCTCCGTTTCCTGCTGACTGACTGTATCCATGTACAAGCAAGAAAACATGTCAGCTACTGGTTTTGCTGGTCAACAGCATTTCACTCAGGGACAATGAAAATACGTGCCCCACTTAAGTCAGCCAGACCCTACTTTAGCTGTTGTAACACCAACACATGATGAAAGAACTATACAAAGACTGCAAGAAGTGACGAGTTTTATCAGATGGGAAAAAAAACAAAACTTTGACTCAGTCAGCTGGACTACACCAGAGTCTGAACTAAAGTCCATGTTTGGTTGTTGTTTTGCTGTACCGCCCTGCATCGCTGCAGCCTCTGGCTTTCACAATTTAGCTGCTTGAAAACCTGAAGAAAGACTGCCAGTCACTTTTTATTTCAAGATGCTAACAGCAACAAGCAGCTCATGATGGTTCTCCCAGCCTTGGCAACACTCTGAAATACATGAGCAATTATTGCCATTATAATTAGGAGGATCGTAATAAACCTTCAGCTCTGTGATGAGGCAATAAAAGACACTACACAAGACAGGCCGAGCATGATCCATGGTCACACACTCACAGTCCCTCTTTTGGAGAGCCCCCGTGACACCTGTACCAGAGTGTATATTAATATCATAATGACATTTTACACAAGCAGCTACAAACTAACACAGACCCAGATCTGACCTTTGCCTTTAAAGAATATCATTAATAGATGAGGACAAGATCTCTCTCTTCTGGTTTTCCGATTAAAAGCCTCTCCAGGCAACACTTTCGCGTTGAGAACAAACTGTTGTCTTATGATGGGATTAAATATTTTTATGCTAGTTTGGGCTCAAAACTGACTCTGACATTTTATTTTGAAAAACTAAATTTGTTTCGTCAATGAAAAAGAAATTCTGTTTTTTTTGTTTTTGTTTTGTTTTTTTTAAATCAACGGACCGAACACTCAACAGATAAAAAAAATAAAAGGGGGGTGACTTTTAAAAAAAAATTATATTTGCACTCAAGTAATAAAATAAAATAAAAAAAGACGCATAATGTCCCATAAAAAGCAAGGAGTGGAGCAGCGGTTCCTGGAGGACGTTACGGAGTGAGTTCACTTCAACGCTAGCTAACCCAACTCTCATCAACCTGCTCCAACTGCTCCACCACTAATAGCGAAAAGTCTGTAAATAACCAATAAGGAGCACGTGTGTGTGGATTTGTGTGAAATCCACATAAATATTGGTAAATAAAGGTTTTCACCCATTTCCCCGACATTGCTGATCACAAGGCAGAAGTTTGAACACTTAGAGGAAAACAAGTGGGAAAAAAATCCCAGTTTGATTTCAATGGGACAGATTTTCAGAGACTCACAGCACAGCCCTCACCCACACTCACCGTGCTCTGTGTACAACTCTTCGGTCACTCAGCTCTGGTTTACTCCTCCTTACAGCGAAGTTTTAGTAAAGTATCCAATTTTTCCGCAGCCGGTGCTTGTGCAGACAAATTAGCGGGCAAGAAAGCGAATCCTCCTCGATATTCCTGCCGCTCAGTCCATGCTTGGAAATTTCCTGTCAGGCGTCCAACTTTCACAACTTTACACACCTAATTTACTGATGAAAAACAGCGTGGTTACTCCATGTAGCAAAAAAAAAAGTTTCTCCTGGTTCTCTGCTTGGTTTCATTCAGCAGCTCTCTGCCTCCACATGCGCCCTGTAAGCAACAGTGAGAATACTTCGCTCAGCGCCCAGCTCTCCACAGGCGTAAAAAGGGGGCTGGCGAAGGGAGGACACATGACGCTCCCTTCAAGTGCTCCTCGTATTTTACATAACCACGTGCGAACGTAAGGTAATCTGTGTTAAATAGCAGTGACCAGCTTTAGCTGCACAGTGAGAATGTGAAATTCACAGAGAAACCCCGGGATCCCCCCACTGACATGACCGCTGCAGACAAAATAGAAAAAGTCTGTTGCTTTATTACGCATTCAGATTGTGTATCATGTTTTTAAAAAGTAACTATGTAATAAAGTAACTAATTACTTTTGAAAATAAGTCATCAGTAAAGTCGTTACTTTCTTGGAGAAGTAATGAGTAATTAGTAACTAATTACTATTTTCAAGTAACTTGACCAACACCAATATGTGCTTCTTAAAAGATTTTGAGTGGTTTTGTCTTTTGTTGTTCACCAGACCACAACCTGCGAATTTAAATAGATAACTTTCACTCCATTTTCATATTTGTAGTACAAAAACCAGTGACTGTTAGGATGGAAAGTTTATTGAACGCAATAACAATAGTGTAAAGTCTGTACTTCCACCAGTTCCTGAATGCAGCATCAGTTGCTAGAGAGCCGGCTGATGCATGGCAGACCCCTTCTGGCCAACAGGAAACATGCATGGACTACATCTGCCAGTGTGACCATAGACTTTATTACATCAAATAGTCCTGCTTTAAGAAAAACTGACGTCCATTTTTCCAGCCCCAGGAATCTATCTGAGATCAAATATATTCAGAGAGACTCAAAGGGCCAAATATGTGATAAAAACACAATCATCAGAATAACTCTTTCAATATTGCAAATGTATGTTGCTGAGAATTCATAAAGTCAACATACAGAAATATTAATAGATAATCTTTTGCTGACTGGTTTGAAAAAAACAAACAAGCAGCAGTTGTTTACTATAGTGAACCATGAAACAAACATTCACAACACATTAAGTCAGCGTGACTGGAACTGTTTGTTGTGTGGGATGACTGTGGTGTTATTCAGGGTGCAGTTCTTATCCACTGTTCAGTTTAGAGATGCCATGTCACACTGCGGATCAACAGAGACCACACAGAGATCACAAAACCCGCTCCACACACTTTTTATCCTCAAGGAGAGTCTCTCTCTGAATCTTTGTCTTCTCCTGTGAAAAGAAGCCTTTTATCTTACCCTTTTTAATTCTCCTGTAATGAGGTTTGAAGCTAGATAAACTTCAAAGATCACACTCAGCCCCACCCACCACGGCACTTGTTAAATCCCCCCGAGCTCTAATACAAGACAGTAGAGTCTGTTCTGCTCTCACTATGTACACTCATATTATAATAATCATGTATATTTATCAGGGACATTTGCATCCAGAGCATGGAGCTCTTTTTGTGTCACAAAAGAGTTGTACGCGATGCACACACTACAGCACAGATGAAATTAGTGCAAAAAAATAAGATCATATTTTTTAGACATTGCTATTTCAGATAACTGAATTATTTCTTTTTGATTATGCAAAGATCCTCAAAACCTCACTGAAACATCAAAGAAAGTATATTTACATATAGTCTACACAAGAATATCTCTCGAGAAGATAGAAGCCACATTTTATTAATATAGGGTTGGGTTCCTGTTTTCTTTTCATGCCACTTCATAGTCTTAGCTTCTTAGCTTTATATCATGCACATTAAAAATATTAAACATTATTGTAATCTATCACCCTTCTCTGGCTGCTTGCATGTACAACACAACCAATGACTGATCAAGCACCTCTCCTTCAGGTGAGTGGCCCAGAGACATCCAGTGCCCTTGGGTCCAAGCCGTTCTCAGGTTTGTTCCCCCATTTTAAAAAGCCTTGTTATCCTTGTAAGGAAGAGTACTCCCTTACTTGTATTATAACTTGTACAGCACTTTAGGAGCACTTTATGTAACATCACACTTTAACCCTCTGGGTTTGTTCAAAATCACGACCCTTTCAGCTTGTTTGTGGCCAAAAGTGTCCACCAACAGATTAGGTTTTATTACTTTTATGGGGGTTTTTTTGCCATTTTTTCTGCATAAAGCTTTTAACTAACTTCAGTTTTTTTCATAAATATAAAATAGTTATTACTTTTCACATTTTTAACCCTTTAAACACCAGTTTGTTTGTCCACTGCACTAGCTGGAAGACAACATCACATCTCGCAATTTTCTATAATTGCATTGCTACTGGAATTTCTTGTATTATTAATAGTAGAGTCTGGGGCATGTAATTGATTCACATCAACATTGATTATAATGCATTGTTATTTTTGTGCAGGGAGAGCAAAAACATAAAAACTCCCTCTCAGCTTGTTCGTGGCCAAAAATGGCCACCCCCTGTTTACGTTTACAAAATGCTATAAAATTAATATATATTAAGAATAATTTCCACTTTTTTGGACTTGATTTTTTAGATTAGCACCGGTCCTAGTCATGAAAACCAAAACATAATTCAAATTCAGATATTATACCCTTTGAAAAGCGTAGTAATAATATTATGTATTATTACTACGCTTTTGGGGGAAAATAGTAATAAAGTTCAGATTTTTTAGCATATGAATGATGCAGGTCATCATTGCAGGTCAGTAACAGTAACAGTAATAATGATTTATTTTTACTTTATTATTATTTTTTTCTTTGGGGAGGGGATAAATGACCAAAAAGAAAATCACAAAAGGTGTGTTATTGGCCAGAAAAGCAATTTAATGACCAAATAACCACTGAAATGACCAATAAAATGATCAAAATTTATATTCCACTATGTGTGTTCTTCTGTGTGCATCCTCATTAGCAGCAAGATGTACTAACCACAGTAGAGTGGTTTTTATAGGCACACTTTCTACACCTGGTACAAGGGGCTGCTGTTACAATCCTGGAGGTGCGCCTTTTGCACCTTCTTCTCATTTCGTTGGTGGGGTGTGGGTCACACTCTGGTTCAGACTAATGTATCTTGAGATCAATGGCAGAAGTGGCTGAGAATCAGGGACAAGTGTGTCTTGCAGTTGTTGAGGTCACCAGCATGTGTCCCAGCTCTCCCAGCATCACTCTTCATTTGTAGGTTGTAGAGGACTCCCCCACTTCAGTGAAGTTGTTTCCGGTGGGACAAAGGCATCGTATCCCAAGACATCCAGGAGATTGGAGAAAAGAGCCATCAGCCATCAGTTAGTTTTCCTTCTACAACTCGAGGTGCCAACACCCTCTAAGTTATCCAAGCAATATTTGTGCCTATTGTAGTCCAGGATTGCTTCTTGCTTTCACGCATCCTTTATTCCCCATCACTGACTGCTGGTTCCTTGTGTGTTGCTGTCAAAAGAAGCACATTCCTCCGTTGCTTTGGCATGTGGGATATCGCTGTGGTAGTTTTGGTGAAGCCAAAGACAGACAACAAAATCTTCCTCTGTTGCAACTGGAGGAGCTGGGGAGGAAGCTCTGGGTTGTTTCCCCTGTGCCAGTTTTCATCTGAGGAGTTCCTCTGCCAAGGTGACCAAAGGAAAGACGTTGTCCTCGGAGCTCCTCCGTCAGTTGGAGTCTGAACCCCTTTCCCTTCTTTACTTCCTGAGAACTTCCAGTGTTGTCATCCAACATGCTATGTATTGCTTTATTCTGGTTTAGGCTCACATCTCCACTTCATCTATAATCCTCCAATCCTCACACCTTGGCCTCCCGTGCAGCTTTGTAAGGGTGCACAGCAGCTAAAAGATCTCCTTTGTTATAAAAAAAAGTCAAAAGTAGATCTCAGGCTGCTAATGCATGAAACTGCATACAGGCTGAGCCCTGGTTTGATACCAGTGGGCACTGGATTGTAGAGCAGTCTCTCTTCAGTGGTTTTCCTTTCATGAGGGATCCACTCAGTCACTCTCCTCGGTCTCAGAAAATGCTCCTACACTCAAAAAAGTGAAATTTGGTGGTTATTGCATTTACAAGACTCTAACATGTAATTTGAACACAATGAATTTATGTTTCTAAGGTGAACGTAATAAAATCATATAAGATCTACAAGAAATTTACCAACTTAGCGCCTCTTAAATTTATTCTTGTTGATATGACATGATAAAATCTAACAAGAGTGGTTAGCTGCCTTAAAGACTCGCGATATCACAAGATCACGTGAGATTCTAAACAACAAGAGGCAGGAAAGCACATGGTTTGCTTCACGGTCATCTTGGAAAGGTAAGAGTGAATCTATCTTCATCCATCTTGATGAAAATACTTTTTGCACAAAGGTATCATTAGTTTGTCGATTCTTTTCAGTTCTATTTATTCACATTTGTTTTTTTGTTTTTTTTTTTAAAAATATCTGTTTGTTTATGCCATTCTAGCTAGCTAACACGTTAGTGCAAGAATATAGCACAATGTCATGCTAGCACGATAGCCTAATATGAAAGACTTAGCTACTCCAAATATAGATATTGTTTATAACTTAACCTCTGCACATAAGCTAGTTTGGCTCTACCACAGAGACTGTTGTGATAAATTTACATTTTACGTGTGGGTTGTTGAAATTTGTAAGTTTGTAAGTTGCAACTGATGGACAGTGGTTTATTTAACAATTTATGTGTTTTTAGTACATTGAGGAGGAAAGACAAAACATGAACAGATATGTTTTCCTGTTTTTTAATTTTTTTGAAATTAAATATTTTTCTACTTAATAAACTTGGAGACTTGCAGTTCCCTCCTGTAAAGATAATAAATGTTTAATCTTATCAGGTGGTGAAAGGTCTGGAGAGCTGGCAGGCCAGTTCATCAAATTCATGGTGAGCTAATATTTTTCTTAAAAATTATCACATTCCCATGTTAAAAATGTAATATATTCATTTGTAAGTGACATATAGTTTTGAGACCAAGAAAACATTGCATTCTGATTTTATGTACACATCATCTAAACTTTCTTGAATTGGGGGTATGGCATGATTAAATTAATACACAAATTACAAAACAATATTAAAATGACAGACTTGTCTAAAATGCATAAATACTATTTGAAAAGATTAAGACTGTAAAACAATAGCCTCTGTATTTCTCACAAATTCCTGGTAATTCAACTAATAGTTCTTTAATCCCACTGCCAGGTCGTTGAGATGGATTTCCCTATATATTTGTTTTTTTCCCCCTCTGTGTATAAAGACTGATGCTGTTGAAATCAGAAGAGAATACATCGCCAAAGGTCTTTGCATGTACCTGAATGAAGATCCTGAGAAGCTGGTGAAGAATTACCTGGTATGTTAACTTGCCTGTATCCTTAACTAAGGAGATGATCAAAGATAAGCTTGAACTACATACAAAAAGTTTCAGGGGATGGGGTTTTCCTATAAATTACCGGTGGCTGTAAAAAATACCTTTTAAAATAGGAAAAGTAAGAGCTTTAAGTTTCTCACTGGATACTACACACACCATTCTTGAGTGTTTTATACTATCATTATTATAATATCATTATAATAACCTCATTCATACACACATTCATACAAGATTTTTATGTAACATTTACACTTCAATGGATGTATCAGGAGCAACTTGGGGTTCAGTATGTTACCCATTGATAGTTTTAGTATCAGATTAGAGAAGCCAGGGATTAAACCAGTAGACAACTTGCTCTACCTCCTGTGCCACAGTCACCCCTATCACAAGATTTTGAAAGACAGGACATTGTTGAGGTATTGAATGAACTTCTCTTGAGTCAGGAAAAATATCGGGCAGTCATTTTTGATTACATTTACATTATTATAAGGCTTGAATGAATAAAGCTTTTAGGTATTTTACATTAATGTAAAACAGATATTTACTTTTAAAACTGTTTGCAATGGACATTAGTGAGAAATCATTATCTTTTTTTGTTTGTTTTATTGTCACAGGAAGTTGATAAAAAGCATCGCCACTGCCATAGCAGAGACAGTCTTTGGAATCTGTGTCATTCGGTCAGAGGGTGCGGAGCCTGGCGATGACCCTCAGGATGTTGTGATTGTTCTAGAGGGGGTGGAAGTGATGGGTGAGTTGGGCAATGTAGTTTTTGCAGTGACAATGTTGCTTGGTCTGGTCTATTCACTGAACCTGAGCTACCCTCTGGAACTCAGGTACACCTTTGAGGTCCTGCACAAGATTCTTATGGAATTAGATGCACACGAACTATCCAACAGCACACAAAGTACAGGTTCTCAAAACACTATTTTCTCGTTGAGAAATGTTCCCATTACAACAGCTACACCATGTATCTGGACCATGAACCTAAAATAATTGCAGATATTTTCTTTTTTGAAAGTGCATCTGTTGACCTTCAAAGTAGTTGTATTGGTCATCGGAAAATCACCTGCTTCAGCCATTCATTGTTGTTAAAAAATTGTTTTAACAGGTTAACTTTCCACTTTGTCCACTACTTTTTTTCTGTTATGTAACTTGTACTTGCATTTCATGTATTCTTTATACATTATGTGAAATTTGCTATAAATTCAATAAATTGGAGAAAACAAAAAGATGTGTATGACAAATTTTTATTTACCTTTTAGATGTAATAGTGAAATGTATGTTAACCAGACTCTAGACTTTGTTAAATGCTCCAAAAAATTACTCTTTAAATTAACTTAAAATAATCATGGAAAGAATTTCCACGTGATTAAATTGCTTTCTATTAGCATTAAAGACTTGTGTTGGAATAACTTAATTTGTATGAGTTGGTTCAACTCAATTAACTTAAGCTGGGACCAAATTTAGTAAATTAGTTGGAGAAAACCTACTGAATTGAGTTGGAACAAAACTCTTTAAGTTGGATCAACACTATTAAAATATATTGGATCAAAATGCAGTAAATACGTTGATTCATCAATCTTTAATTAAGTTGGTCCAACTTGAGTGCATTAAGTTGGAGTAACAGAATTGCATAATGCTAAAATAAAGCAATTTAATCACGTGGAAATTCTTTCCATGATTTTTTTATGTTCATTTAAAGAGTTATTTTTTTGAGTGTATGTTCTTTTCCATCAGCTGCTCGGCCTCCACCTCCATGCCCCCCAACCCCAATCTTCCCCCAAAGAAGAGGATTCAGGCACTGGCTAGTACTCTTCATCAGTGGTGATGCAGTCAGCTTCTTTGGAGATTGTCCCCTCATCTTCTGGAGAGGAAGTTTCTTCATCTTGGGCAGATGACTTTTCTTCAAGGACAGATGACTGCTGCTGTCCTTGCTCTCTGACCAGATCATATAGGCAGTGCTTGAAGCAGTGATGACCTTCTTGCCATACAGCCAGAATAAATGATCTGGAAGCTGTTAGGCTTACTTACAGCAGTAGCTCTGTCTGCACCTGCAGAAACTCCAGGACACGTTTGGTTTGAACTCTGTAAAATGTCCTGTGATTGGGGTTTTTTTGTTTTTGTTTTTAGAGTTAATATTTTGGGTATGGTATCTTTTTATGAAAAATACAAGAGTAAAACTGCTTTTAACATGTTCTTCAAAGCTGAGTTTGACTGGGAACCTCAAAGCTCAATATCCTGCATCCACAGAAATTCACTGCAGCCTATGTAATGTTTAATGCATCATTATTTATTCCAGTCTATCTTGCAAATACATGTTTGTGCTGCAATGTCATGCACAAACACAAACTATTAGATCCTTAAGATCAAACCTATGTCAAAATTGTTTCATTATTTTGGTCTATTGGAGTGTGGTAAGCCATCAAAGGCTGCTACTAGAAACTAGGAATGTTACATGAAATCGCTTGTTTGGCCAAAAATGGGTAAATGATGTAATTTGGTAAAAAAACATTAAAAACTACAATTTTCATGTGTTGAGTTTAGAATGAAAGCAATTTTACCTAAATTGCATGATATAGTGTATATGGTGTATAGTGAATATTATTGATATTATTAAGGAGCTGATGTTGAAAATTAAAAAATCTGAAAGAAATACACACCTTTGGGAAGTTTCATTCCACTTGCATTAACAGAACGAAAATGGTTGAAAAAAGAAAAGTGAAGTGGCCACAAATGGCCAGGATAGAGCCCAGAGGGTTAAGCAATATTTGCACATCAATAACATTTGCACACAAGAGGTTTAATTATTTATTGAATATTTATTGAGTATTTTAACAATTCGCAGGTAGCCTTTGTTCCAGGTCCTGCACAGCTGCTCCTCATCAAGAAATGTAGTGGTTGTCTGTGAGAAGGAAAGAATTGTCACTGGGAGCAAATAAGGTTTACCATTTAGGAGAACTTAGGCAAATGTGTCACATGTCTTTTCTGTGTCCTCTCCAGGGTGTTTGGGCAAATGTTAAGGTGTAAGGGTAAAGTGTAGAATATTTCATCTAAAATGTTTAATTGTATGAAAATGGTCAAATGTATGTATATATTTATTTAATTAAATGTTGGTGTATTGTAGAATGTTGGTGGAAGGTTGGGATTTGGAGTTTGTGCTGTGAGAAGGCTTGACATGCCAGTAATTGTCATAGCCTCAGAGCTATATGGGCTAAATGCTTCCACCATACTGTACCATTCAACACAGCAACTTCAGTGACTACAGACAGCCTTTCCAAACTAACTTTCACGAGTCCTTCCTCCAAACTTTCAACATGTCTATCAGACTCCATTCTAACTAAACTGACCATGGATAGACTCGTCATTAATTCATTGTTCAATTTTAAATATGATTAATTTATAGCAGGACATGTACTCCATGCTGGCTGCTCCTAGTTAAAAAGCTTTTGCTTGAACCGGCTAAGCTTCAGTCAGAAATGGCACTAGTGAAGGCTACAAATGACTTTTGTGGGGTGATTAAGCTCTTCGGGCTGTGATGCTCTGTTCTCCATACAGCCAAAGACATGTTTTCTACCACAAGGTCTTCTTTGTGTTGTGCTTTTTAAAAACATAACTCTTGCACAGCTTTTAATTCCACTTTTCAGTTTTTATGCATGAGTTATTGTTTTTGTTCTTCTAGTTTCTGTATTGAATTTCATTCAGACTTAAACTTTTATTCTGTTTCATATTTCAATATTCTTTCTTTTATTTCATTTCATGTAGTGCTGCTTTTAATTCCACTATGATATGATGTCTATTGGCTGGTAGTTATGGGTCTGGTAATGCCATGGCTTTTGTGTGTAAAGCAGTATTCCTATATTTCTGGTATTAAGTAAAGGATCTGAGTACTCCCTGATGACGGTGGAAGAAAATGCTGTGGACACATTGCTCCAAAGTAGGCGTTCTGATTAGTTGAGATCTCATGTTATTAAGGCTATAGGATGAGATTTACACTATTTTCACATTGAAACTAATCAGTGAAACTAATGATTTATTATCTTTCTCACCAATTTATTCAACTGTTTCCTTAAATTCCACTCACAGAACACTTTGGTAAAAAGAAGTCCTGAAAACTGTTTGACTAAAGTGGATTCTGCCAGTGCCTCAGCAACAGAGAAATGAAGTAAAAGAAAAGGGCTGAGACAAGTTGGAACGTGTCCTAATGTACTCCTGCAGACCACGAAGTGTTTAGTTTAAATGCACCATAAAACGGTGTGTTATTGTTGGACTGCTGTTACCTTTTAAGTTAACACTTTGGTCTGTGTAGATATTTGTGTAGACTGTGTGAAGGTTTCCGAGCACAAGCCTGTATTCATAACAGGATGACAGAGAAATGAGATGGAAAAGTGGGAAAGCAGAGTGTGAATGAGCACGCCTGTCGGTCAAGAGCAACACATTGCATTCACATCCGTGTGAAAAACACTGAGCCATTCATCTCCAAGTTTTACTCTCTCTGTGTCTTTCTCACACACACACACACACACACACACACACACACACACACACACACACACACACACACACACACACACACACACACACACAGGCTCTGCTCTGAAAGCCACTTGTCCTTAGAGAGGAAAGAGGAGCTCGGTGGCTGCCTATGATGGGGGATGGAGGACTGATTGGGAGACTGGCTGGTAGGCAGTGCATGACTGGGGGAGGTGTGGGTAGGCGTGGAGCAGAGAACAACCTTCCCCCATCCCCAGTATGTTCATTACTACATACCCAAATATGTGACTCGCTGTCCAGTCTCATCTCTATTGTGACTGATGGGAACAAAAATTCAGAATATAAGTAGCTGAGAGAGAGAAAGAGAGAGTGAACTCCTACAGGCTTGAATCTTTTACATGAAAGAACATGCACTGTTTCCATCCTTACTTCTGCAACGGGTAAAACGTCACCTTTACTTTCTGCCTAGGGATAATTCCTCTTGTGCACCTGCCTACAAGAAAATGAAGATGTACACAACCCTTTACAGTAAACAACTGAGCTTTACCACAATTCTACCAAATTCGACTCGATTTAAGAAAGAAGAAGATGGTATTATCAACGATTTTCTGGAAATGTAAACCATGAACACTTAAACAACTGCAATTTTGCTGGTAAAAAGTATTCAAATTCAGTGAAGCACTGAATAAAAAACAGAAAAAGTAATAACCAATGTTCCCTCTAATTTTTCACGTGTCTGAGCGAACACACAAACTCCCTGAGCGGTCCCTTGGACCACTGTGAGAAACAGCAGGCATGTGCACTGTGGTCACGCCAGCATCCAAGCTACATGGTTTATTAAAATAATCTGATTACAGTATTTACATTTATGTTAGACTACTTTTAATTAACTGCTTTAGCCCACTTACAATGAAAATGTAAAAAAATCTTGTTCATGACCTGTGTAGCATGTTAACTAAATAAATAAATTTAAAAAAAAAAAAAAAAAAAAAAAAAAAAAAAAATATATATATATATATATATATATATATATATATATATATATATATATATATATATATATATGACCAATGTTGGGTAATTAATTATATAGTTACTTCTTCAAAAAAGTAACTGAGTTATGCAAACAAAGTTTTTTGCAGCTGTTTACCTAAAAATGCAGCCAAGGCGTTTTTATTAAATAAACATTTCAAACTATTTATAGAACAATCAGCTGTTCTGCATCAAATCTGATGCCACACAAATTATTTGTTCACTCCAAAAAATAATTTCTGTCCACTATGAGATGAAGGAGAACAACAGCCTGATACCTGCAGGCCTGACAGCAGCAGATGTATCACTGCTGTAACACCTGTAACATTCAAAAGTCGCCTCATTGTTCTGACACACACAACAACACTATTGACTACACTACACACTAACTACACACTAACTACACAAGATTTGCGCTAAACATCGCAAATCTCTCACATCTCAAAACACCGCCTTCACTCCTAAAACTTCCCCCTTCCTAAACAACTAAAGGCCATGCTGCCATATCAGTTTTTGATTGGTCCACATGGTACATTTTTCCACCAATAGGAAAGGGTGGAGTTTTTTGGTTTTGTTTTTGCTCACAGGCTTTAGAGCGTTTTCCTTATAAAACGCTGTTTTTACCGTTTCTTCCCGCAGTAAATATAAACAGCGATAGTATTCAGGAAGAAAACCAAACATTGCAGATATTTTTATCATAACTCTGGTTTTGCGTGGCCGATCAACACAATTTAAAAACTGGTATAAAGTCCACACTTTTTCCGTCAATTGTTCCGTCTGTCCTGCTCACATCTCCAGTGGTTGTACACGTTGTCATTAACGTGGCTTCACTCCACATCAGCCGCTTTGCTCGCTAAAACACCGGTGTTGGCGCATAAAGACGCTGTCATAGCCTGTCAACGATGTGGATTAGCTGCGTATATATTGGCTGGACTATGGGATAAGGTGGCATCGTTCTAATCCCGTACGGGAGCAGCCAGTCACTTTCTGACTAACACTGCAAAACGGAACATTGGTAATAATCCCTTTGGATGGTGTGATCACAGACTATGTGTAAATGATGCACATAGTCAACATACCATGCTGCTGAATGTGAAGTCCTGCTTTAAAGTTACAACTTTAATGTTACAGTGTTGTACATTGTACACTGTCACAGTACATTAAAGCTAATGCTATGTCCTCATCAGACATGACTGACTGTAGTTTCACTCACCAAGAGTCAGAGGTGCAGCTCAGTAATTATAATCACTGAAGTGATGCCTAGCATTGAGCTTGGCTATAGCCATTGCTGTTGGCATTAACTGTCAGTTATGAGGCCAAACCCTTACTATTCCAGAGTTGAAGAAGGAAAGCAAAACTATTTTTGTACCAGACTGTAAACTTGTTTTTTTCTTAAGTAAAGTTAGAAATGTTAAAATAATAACTCAAGATTAGATTTTGTGATGGTCCTTGGCTTTGAGATTTATATCTGAAGTTTTGTTATTCAATGTTGTATTTGATTCCCGTTGTTGCTTCTCAGTGCTGACCTAAAACTCATTGTCAGGTATCAGGTTGATAAGGTGGACTTGTTGGTAATAGTGCAGCTGTATCTGGATAAATCATGTGCTGTATTTGAGTCTCAGTCCTCATGACGTCACACAGACTGCAAAGTGATTTCCATCAGAAAACTTGTCACTTATATTAAAAACATTTTCCTTCACCCTCCTCTCGCGGATCTGAATTGTTTTGCTATTTTCAGACAGAAACACATGCACTTACTTTTTCTTATTGTAGTTAGTAGGCCTACACCACCCTCTCCCTCATGTACTCTCTTTGGGTCTGCTTTTTGAGATACTAATTTACTGGGTATGAAGTGACCGGCTGGATCTTTGCATATAGATTATATCGTACTGTGAGTAAATCCCCCTGCCACTGGCATCACAATCATTTGTAGTAATTAAACCATATCTACCCCTCAACCCATAAAACTAAATGCATCTTTTTATTTTTCATATTTACCAGCTGGATATGTTCCAGTGTGAATCAATGAATCGAGGTCATAATGTTGATTTAGAGAGTGTATATACATTTATGGTTGTGTGATGTTCAACTATAGTCCATCAGCCCGTTGTTGAAAATTAAAATATATTTTAGCAGATTATGGTCTGAAGTGGAAAATGAAATTACAACACCGTGTACATGTAGCTTTGCCAGTTGTGTAGATCATTTTCATAAATGGTCCGTTGCTATGAATTATAGGACCACATTTTCCCCTCTCCTTTCATAAAGAACGGTATCCTGTGCTAACCGCTCTAAAGATGTTCTGGGGCAAGAAAATGTGAACTTAAGACTATTCCGCAAGTTTACATTGGCGATATTGTACCAGTAGATGGCGATGTCGCATACGAATTAGACACCGGTGTCGGTGGCGTGAGCTATTCCGATATTGTACCAATATTATTTATATTGTTCCAAGACAAATCAAATGTGAGTTCAGCTCGTGTTCTGGCCTTCAAATAAATAAAAATAAATAAAATAAAAGTGTCGATTAGTTCTTAAAAAATATTTGTCGTGAACAAGTTATTAAAGAGGCAGTGTTAGAAAGCTAGTTTATGTCGATGCTTTTTAAGGTAAGGAGTAAAATAATAACATTAATAACAATAATAACAACAATAATAATCATAATAATACATTTCAATTATTTTTCGGGCGGGCATGCGCAAGCGATATTTAACATACGTACGCGCTTCCGTAAAGCAGTGACAAAGATGGCAGTCGCCGGACAAGGTAAACCGACAGTTTACGTGCTATATTGTCGTGATTTGCAGTTAGAGCGAAAATGCCCAGCTTCCCATTTAGCAACAGAGTAGATGAACGGTTCCTAAGCGTATCGCTGTAGTGATATTTTGTTTGTAACTGGGCTTTGGTGGCAAGAAAATGCTGTTACTAACGCTGGTTAGTTAGCTAAAGGACTCGCTAATTTGGCCCACGGTCCCTGAGCGTTACTCTGCCGCCTGCAACACCCACACTATATCGTTTTGTAATCATCGGGGGTCTCTCTAGTGAAAACAATCAAGTTTTCATCCCAGGTGGCATTTATAGGGTCTACTATGACGTTTTTGTGGTAATAGTTGAGGTGACGCCCGTAGCTAGCTTGATGTGTAGCTAGATGAGTATTTTGCTCGGCGCTAGCTGTAAGCTCAGTCACCGGAGACACAACATTCCGGAAGAAGCGCTTGAAAACACAGCGTTACAAACAAAATGAAGCAATTGTCTCTGTTTACTCAACGCGTCGAGCTTCTGTATTTGATTACATTTAATTTTATTCAGATCAGTGTAGTTTTGTTTCTCCTTCATTCTGGTTATGTTGTGTTGAAAAATTTGACCAGATTGATTGAAACTAAGCTAAGCAGTATAATTTATTTTTTTCCTTTCTAAAAGAAATCAGTGGGTTATCCTGCGTCGTGTCATGGCACAGAAGTCGCCTAATTGTCATTTGTTTTGTGTGTCTATGTTTGTAAAGGCGTCAAAGTTCCCCGCAGCTTTCGGCTGCTGGAGGAACTGGAGGAAGGTCAGAAGGGAGTTGGAGACGGTACAGTGAGCTGGGGCCTTGCAGATGATGACGACATGATGCTAACTCACTGGAATGGCATGATCATTGGCCCTGCCAAGGTGAGCCACGTCAAGCACCTGCTCTAACACTTCAGTATGTAATACTGATCTTCTTCAGTCGGCCACTGGGCTTTCTGCCTTGGAAGCTGACTAAAAGGGGGTTTCTTTTTAAACATCACAAGACAATAAAATGCAAACCACACGGTAAAGATTCTGTTTGACCATGTGGCTGTGCTGCTCACAAGCAGAGATTTCACGAGCCGATATGATTTGTTGAAGCTGTGTTTGTCACACCCTTGTGTCAGCAGGAAGATTATTAATTCAACAAGATATAATGTGCATGAAGGTGAGGCAGGAAAAAGTCAAATATTAGAAAAGCCAACTTTGAAAACCTTAACAAGTTGTAAGCCATACATGCAGCTTTACAGTGCCGTGTTTCTGTGTGGAGAGAAACAGCACTGTAAAGCTGGTACTTGGATGAGCCTTTTTTTTTTTTTATTTATTTTTTTTATTTTATTAGAAGCCATATTCACACACACATTCCCGTAGCTCTTATTTCTAACTATCACACACTCACTCTCACTCCAGTGGATGCATTGGGGACAATTTGAAGTTTGGTAATGTTCGGTGTTGCCCAGGGAGACTGACATACAGCCAAGGAAGGAAACATTGATTTTCCAATTGGAGCATACTCAGCATCTCACTTATTCCAAACACAGTGGGTTGAGTTGATGCCAGAGAGCTCTATTTTGGTTTCATCTGACTACAGCACTTTCTCCCAAGCCTTCTCTCAATTATTTAGATGTTCAAAAGCGTCTTACCTTTGAAGGTCTTTTTCCCCAGTCCAACCTCGTGCAGCTCTATAATCTTGTCTCTGACATCCTTTAACAGCTTTTCGGTGTTGTCCATGATAGTGGAGAGGTTGGAATGGAAGTCATTGATTCTGTGGACAGGTGCGCTTTACAAACATCACGAGTTGGGTCCAAAAAAAGAGGTGAATGTGGAGCTGCCTAAAAAGTGTTACTCTCCTTACATTTCTATGTTAAAATGGCCATCTTTACAGCATACCTGTTTATAGCTGTGTTAAGCAGTGTTGACCACTGTATAAATTAGAGGTGGTTGTTTTGATTGACTGATGTCCTGACACAGGGAACTCGAGCTAATCGTGGTCTAGTAATTCACCTCTTGTAGTCCAACCTCTCGACTTTGTGTTGTTGTTGCCTTCTACAGCATTTTAAAGAAATTGTCTGACAAATAATAGAAGTCCATGCTTCAGTTTTGGTGAGTGATATTCCAGTATTTTATGTGATTTTACTAAATGGCACTAATTAGCAGAAATGTGTGTCTATGAGTGCAGTTTGCTAGCTGTAGCTGCTGAATTAGCACTCTAGCTGCTTGTCCACATATTGTCATTTCTGAAACAGTAGTTACCCAGTGAATGTTCCCTGAGTAACTGAGCCTCAGGTTTTGGAAACTCTGTGTGCTGAAAGTTGGAATACGCATTTTTATTTATTTATTTTTGTTATGAGCATTTGTTTTAGGGGCTTGTGCTGCCTTTGGTTGCACCTCCATGCTTTATTTTGCCCCCCAGAGAGGTGTGATGATGTGTGTGGTTGACAATAACGAGAAGTCTGAACTAGTTAGCTTGCATTTTTCCCAGCACTGTTTATGGCAGCCTTGCTGGTTTACCACAGCATATTCAAATGTTGGTAAAGTGTGACTCCTGTGTGCCAAGTTTTTCTTTTCAGCGATTTCACCTCTACTGCTGATGGCTTATAGACAATGTAAACAAACATAAACTTTAAAAAGAGCTGCTGTCAGCGTTGAACCTTATTTGATTTCATCTATGTCTCTGCACCTTTATCAGCACGTCCTCACTAAAGCTTTGTAGTGACAGATTTAATATAAATGTTTATTTTTTGAGCCGAATTCTTTTATCAGGCTTTGTAAAGCATGCAATATGTTTTTTTTTTCTTCTCACAGTAGTCTCACGGTTCAGAAAGAGAATAAAAAGTTAAATGGGCTCTAATGTCAGCAGTTGTTAATTCCAGAGAACTGGTGACAGTAGAGCTTATTAGAGTTTGTTAGACTTTGATTCTTTGAGCTAACCAGTCTTCTGTTCTTTTCATTGCAGACTGTCTATGAAGGCAGGATCTACAGTCTGAAAATAGACTGTGGATCCAAATACCCTGAGCATCCTCCTCATGTCCGCTTTGTGAACAAGATAAACCTAAGTGGTGTGAACAGCTCAAACGGTCTGGTAAGTATCCCTGCAGATATTCTTGACTGAGTTATAATATTCACTCACACGTTTTTCTTGGTAGGATTCTGAACTGTAAATGACTTGTGCAGTAAAAACATAATTAACCAACAAATAGTCTGCTCCTGGTTGTAGCTGCTGCTGCTGTAGGTATAACATATGGCTCGAGTCTCAGGAGTAGTAGGAAGTAGGTAGACTCAACAGTTTTCTGCTTTTGTGCTGCGCGGTTATGCAGTTCAATAAAATATTTCACTTCCAGTGAAATAAAATAATTATCATGTTGAATTCTGTTGCACAAAGGTGCTTATTCTGTCTTTCATTATAAAGCTAGCATGACTTTTAGCTTTTTAGAAGGGCTCCTGTGTCTCTACAGAGAACTCAAAAACTCACTCGCTGTTTAGTTTGAGCAGATGGAACTCGAGGAATTTCAGGGGAAAAAGTTGGAAAACTTGCATTTGTATCTCATTTGACTCTGGACTCTGCGGTCCAGGGTATAATTGGCAGTTTTTGAGTTCTTTTGATTTTACCTCTATATTCCACCTTTAAAACTGTTCACCTTGCCCTGTTTGGTATCATTCTTTTCAGCACAACCTCACGTCTGAATTTACACTTATGTTGTCATTTTGACATACTGCATTGACACAATTGATCAATCTAAAATCAGACAAAAAACATAAAATCCAGGTAGGAAAAAAGTTTTATTTTTTACTGTAACAACCACAAACATGTTTAACGAATCATTTTTATAACTTGAAATCCAAATGTAAATAGTAAATTTTAAAAACCTGTGCACACGTTTTGCAAACAACAGTTATTTGCAGCTATTTACCTGGTATTAAAAAAATAATAAAAATTATGATGGGGGAAAAATTATGAATGTTTATAAATGAACTTTTTGCAGATGCAGGCTTGATGAATCCTCAGTCTGAAACTGGGATTTGGACGTGACACGTAATAGACTACACGTTTGTCTATGACAACAACAACAGACGTTATTTATATAGCACATTTAAAAACCAGTGGTGTACCAAAGTGCTTAACATGCAAGAGGGTAAGATGAAGTAACAGGGGAGGATGAAGGCTATGTCAAAGTACCAACATGGTAGCAGGTTAAATGGCATTAAAAACACAGAAGCAAAAGAAATGCATATAAAAGCATAAAAGAACAATATATGTAAAGGATAAGACAGTCAAACATTTAAAAAAAAAAAAAAAAAGATTAAAAGTAGTTAAGAATAGACCGAAGATAGAAATAAGCATTTAACTAACAAACAATCATTAACTGGTAGAAAAGGCGAGGCTAAATAGGTGGGTTTTTAACTGCGATTTGAAGGATTGAATGGAATCAGACTCGCGGACAGCGATGGGGAGGTTATTCCATAGATCAGGTGCAGCCAAGGCAAACGCTCGGTCACCTCTAGTCTTCAGCCGGGATCTCGGCTGTACCAAAAGTGACTGGGAAGATGATCTTAGTACTCTAGCAGGGGTGTATAATCTAAGTAGCTCAATGAGGTAGCTTGGAGCTATATTATTAATAATTCAGAAGGTGAGCAACAGGATTTTGAATTGAATGCGATACTTAATGGGAAGCCAATGCAGGTCGGCAAGGACAGGAGTGATAGAGACATGGCGTCCACTACCAGTAAGGAGATGAGCGGCCGCATTCTGAACAATTTGCAGTCTATGGAGAAGAGTCGAGTTCAGACCAAAGTAAAGGGAGTGACCAGCAATAGCTTAGCGGAGGCCAACTGGAGCAAACAGTGGCATCTGCTCAGTGTGTACGCAGGGTTTCTGGAAGGAAAGTTCTTACACCCAAAAGCTTTCAAATGGGTGTTACAAGATTTTGGTACTAATTAAATTCAAGGAGGGAAGAGGGAGACTGAGTCTAGGTAAGATGTGTTGTCCACTCTGAAACACCACATGGGATCAAGCATTCGGTCGTGACACCAGTTTCTGTCTATAATTGTCTTTTCTATGTAGATTGAACCAAGGGTCATTGGTTACTTAATAAAAAGCACCTCCACCATCCTTCTGCTCATTTCCCTTCAGGTCGACCTAAAGGCTGTGTCATCACTGTCCCGGTGGAAGAATTCCTACAACATCCGGGCAGTGCTGCAGGAGCTCAGACAGCACATGATGATGAAAGAAAACAACAGGCTCTCCCAACCACCTGAGGGCCAGGTGTACAACAACTGAAGTTCCTGCTGCTATTCATTACTCTCTGACACACACACACACACACACACACACACACACACACGTGCATGCATGCATACTACACAAGACTCTCTGCTCCCACTTCCTCCTTCGGGAGCCTTCCATTGGACGGAGAGAGGGATGTGCAGGTGAACCCAGATTCCTGACCTGGTGCCCAATCACTCTTTGAGGTTCACAGTGCAGACCAGACAATGCAAAACAAGAATACTGTACATCTTACTATAATGTTATTTTTTATGATCTTTGTGTTCTACATCCAGATTGTAAAATGACTTGAGTGTACCAATTATGTGTGTTTTCTGGGCTTTTCACATGTGGTGACAGTTAGTCCCTGATGTATGGGTATCTTGAGCCACTTTTCCATTCAAAGTACTTTAGTTCCAACGAATATTTTCAAGGTTCCTTCTTACTGTTGGTAGCTTATCATTCCAGTGTCAAGATTAGAGAAATGTAATCCACGAATGACTTTACAGCTATGATGCTGTGACAAAACAAAGGACTACAACGACAGTGAGCATGTCTTGCTGCTGCTGTTCACTGTGATTTAACACACCGTCAGTGTCAGTGCATTGAGTAAATGTTGGAAAAGAAAAGCAGCAACAGCGGCAAATCATGTTCAAAATGTCTATAATGGATTGAATGAAAAAACAAACCACTTCTGTAACCCCAGCTATAATAGCGCTCTTCATTTTTGGGATGCCTCAATACTTGAAAGATTTCCCTGAAATAGAAATAAAAATCTACCCTTTGCTTCTGCGATATCCCGATGATGTGAATTTGAGGGGCCTTCCTTAAACAAGTGTATATCTGGTACACACAATTAAACTGCTACTAGACATTCGTATCTATCAGCAGGGTACTGCTGGCTCATCACTCGTGTTCTCAGGCTTGTCTTCTGTGTGCCATAGTGCTTTGTGATGGTAATTAATTATTAGCAGCCCGTGGGATGAGGGAAAGGAAGGGTGGGGCGGGGGGGTCGACGCTGTGGGTGGGGTGCTTCGGGTCCTTGTGCTTTCCGTGTTTGGCACTTTTCCGGGATCGTCACTGTACCGTGGAACAGGAGCAGCTGTGATTGTTTTGTTTTTCCCTCCCGTTTTGGGTTGTTCACTTTCTGGGCTGACCTGTGTACATTCCATGGAGTTGTCTGCTCTCATTCAGTGATCACCCACTGAACACAATGTACTTGGATGTTTATTTTATAACGGGTTGAATCTAATCAGGGTTATGGTGACCTGTTGCATGGTTTTATTTGAATTAAACATTATTACTTTTCCACAGGCTTGTGTCGTCATTGTCCAAATGGAAGGTTTTGAAGAAAAAAAAATGGTAAATTGAAAATAATGATTCACTATTTTGATTATTTTGATTAAGCCACAGATGGATGAAAATTGATCAGATTCATACTACTCATCCTGATGACATGAGCAAATAAAGAGGAATTATTGTTGTTCACCTGAACATTTGCACTGTGTACTAAAGCTTTAGAACATGGTTCTTCAAATGGTGTCTTTGGTCTGTTTGAAATTTCTCAGTTATCTTAAGTATGGCCATATTTTATAGGAGAACACCCCCATGGATATGGTAAAAGAAGCACTCAGCTCACATAATCAACTCTCCTCCTCAGAACATTCTTTTCTTTTTTGAGTATTTTTTTAAATACACGAGGGGTGACAATACCTCCAGTGTATGCGTAGATTATGAATACTGATGTGTGGTGAACAAATACCAAAGACGCCACGTCCCAGTGGCCCCCAGGATTACAGGCCCATGGCACTGACCTCTCCCACATCATGAAGACCCTGGAAAGGCTCATCCTGGACCAGCTGCGACCCATAGTAAGACCACATCTGGATCCCCTCCATTTCGCTTATCAGCCTCGTCTTGGAACTGAGGACGCCATCCTCTACCTGCTCAATCGTGTCTACACCCATCTGGACCAGCCCGCGAGCACTGTGAGGGTCATGTTTTTTGACTTTTCTAGTGCTTTCAACACCATCAGGCCGACCCTCCTGGGTGATAAGTTAGCAGCGATGCAGGTGGATGCTTCTCTGGTGTCCTGGATTGTTGATTACCTGACAGGAAGACCACAATATGTACGTCTCCCACAGTGTGTGTCTGACAAGGTAATCAGCAACACAGGGGCACCACAGGGAACTGTCCTCTCCCCCTTCCTCTTCACCCTCTACACCACAGACTTCAGCCACTGCACAGAGACCTGCCATCTTCAGAAGTTTCCTGATGACTCTGCGGTGGTTGGATGCATCAGCAGGGATGATGAGACAGAGTACCGGGCTGTGGTCGACTCCTTTGTCACGTGGTGTGAGCAGAATCATCTGCAGCTCAACGTGGCAAAGACCAAGGAACTGATCGTGGACTTCAGGAAGACCAGGAAACACTTGACCCCTGTTTCAATTCAGGGGGTCAGTGTTGACATTGTGGAGGACTATAAATACCTTGGAGTACACATTGACAATAAACTGGACTGGGCTAAAAACACCACAGCACTTTACAGGAAGGGCCAGAGTCGTCTCTATTTTTTGAGGCGACTGAGGTCCTTCAACATCTGCCAGAAAATGCTGAGGATTTTCTATGAGTCTGTTGTGGCCAGTGCGATCCTCTATGCTGTTGCATGCTGGGGGAGCAGGCTGAGGGTCGCAGATGCCAACAGACTTAATAAACTGATCTGTAAGGCCAGCAATGTTGTGGGGATGGAGCTGGACTCCCTCAAGGTGGTGTCGGAGAGGCGGATGCTGTCCAAGATAAAGACAATGTTGGATAACACCTCCCACCCACTCCATGACATGCTGGTCAGTCACAGGAGCACGTTTAGTGAGAGACTGAGATTACCCATGATGCACCACTGAACGACACAGGAAATCTTTCCTGCCTGAGGCCATCTCCCTGTACAACGCATCCACTTAACACACTGTTTGCTGCTACAACTACACATGTTTCTTTTTCAGCTATTTATTAATGAGTGACTTTATATATATATATATATATATATATATATATTAGGGGTGCAACGATATTCGTATCGATATTGAACCGTTCGATACAGAGCTTTCGGTTCGGTACGCATATGTATCGAACAATACAACATTTGTAATTTATTTTATCAACTTTCCTTCTGACGATGCTGTCTGTGTTGAGCGCTCAGTGAATCTGTGTTCGACTACTCCGCCTAGGCTGCACTGTCGAGCGCAGATCCACTGAGCGCTCAACACAGACAGCATAGTCAGGAGGAAGAGCGCAGGGCAAGCTAGCGAGACAGAAGTTAAGCTCTCCTTGCAAGATGGACCTCCCCCACCCTCATTCAGATCTGGCGTTTGGAATTATTTTGGTTTTCATGTGACGTATGACCCTGAAGGTAAGCGAGTCATGGACTAAAGTAAAACAGTATGTTGGATGTGCCATGCAATGCTCAATTACATGGGTGGGAACTAGTGTGTTAGCGCAGTTAGCTCGTTAACGTGTTGGCCGTCTAGCCCCATGCACGGGGCGATCGGCGGTAGCTCGTTAACGGAGATTTGCCGTGTTGTGGCGTTAAGGTCATTTCAACGAGATTAACCTGAAAGCACTAGTGGGAACACAACGAATATGACTGCACGTTTACGCCGACATCATCCTAGTGCAAAGACAAAAACAACAAGCATGCTACTAACTTTAGCCGAGTCATTTAGACAGCTGTTAGCACATGATTCTCCTTATGCTGCTGAGAATATAGCCCAGAAGAAGCGGATAGTATAGCTTTTATTTTGGAAAGAGACATTTCTCTGTAATAAACTCTCTTTTCCAAAGATGAGTGATTCCTCAATCAGATACAGGGCTTGCAAAATCGCTAGCCCGGGCTATTGTAGGAAAAATATATGTCAATGCTTTTGCATTCTTTCAGAAATGTAGCTGGGTAATTATGTCATTGGCATCGGTGAGCCACTGTCAATATGTGATCATTGCACCCCTTTAACTCAAAAGTACAGTTTTTAAATTTAACCCTAATCCTTGTGCGTGTTTTTTATTTTGACAGCGAATGCGCACCTGCGGACCACTTATGTGCAGCCCTGGTTATTTAGCTTGTCATATTGCAGCCACAGAAATTCTTTTGTCCATGAAACCATAACGCTGCACTTTCTTTTTGCCTTATAGTCTGATTTGTCATAACTTCTCCGTTTTGTGGTAAGCTTTTCTTTGGCTGTCACTTCTTCACCCCGACCTGTCTTATTTGGCTCAGCAGAACTAAAATATATATCCTGCTACTTTTACACACGGACTCACATAACGGTCAGCGATTCTCTGCGCGATCAACCTCTCACATGTTTAAGCTTGCTGCGGGAGATTTCACTTGTCATGTTTGCGTAGTAAGCTAACGATTAATAAGACGATGTCAGAGGAATTGGTGCACAAATTATCATCACTCACAGATCAGTGCTTTCGCTCTCTATACACCGTTCCCACAATTGCAAAGTGAAAGCAAAAAAACAAGCGCAAATTCAAACGCGATTTCAATATGTCACATATTGACAGTGGCTCACCGATGCCAATGACATAATTACCCAGCTACATTTCTGAAAGAATGCAAAAGCATTGACATATATTTTTCCTACAATAGCCCGACGGGCAGGGCAGAGATAGATTTTGGTAGCCCGACTGAAAAAATCGCTAGCTCCGGGACGTCGGGCTACCGATATTGCAAGCCCTGTATCTGATTGAGGAATCACTCATCTTTGGAAAAGAGAGTTTATTACAGAGAAATGTCTCTTTCCAAAATAAAAGCTATACTATCCGCTTCTTCTGGGCTATATTCTCAGCAGCATAAGGAGAATCACGTGCTAACAGCTGTCTAAATGACTCGGCTAAAGTTAGTAGCATGCTTGTTGTTTTTGTCTTTGCACTAGGATGATGTCGGCGTAAATGTGCAGTCATATTCGTTGTGTTCCCACTAGTGCTTTCAGGTTAATCTCGTTGAAATGACCTTAACGCCACAACACGGCAAATCTCCGTTAACGAGCTACCGCCGATCGCCCTGTGCATGGGGCTAGACGGCCAACACGTTAACGAGCTAACTGCGCTAACACACTAGTTCCCACCCATGTAATTAAGCATTGCGTGGCACATCCAACATACTGTTTTACTTTAGTCCATGACTCGCTTACCTTCAGGGTCATATGTCACATGAAAACCAAAATAATTCCAAACGCCAGATCTGAATGAGGGTGGGGGAGGTCCATCTTGCAAGGAGAGCTTAACTTCTGTCTCGCTAGCTTGCCCGGCACTCTTCCTCCTGACTATGCTGTCTGTGTTGAGCGCTCAGTGGATCTGCGCTCGACAGTGCAGCCTAGGCGGAGTAGTCGAACGCAGATTCACTGAGCGCTCAACACAGACAGCATCGTCAGAAGGAAAGTTGATAAAATAAATTACAAATGTTGTATTGTTCGATACATATGCGTACCGAACCGAAAGCACTGTATCGAACGGTTCAATATCAATACGAATATCGTTGCACCCCTAATATATATATATATATATATATATATATATATATATATATATATATGTGTATATATATATATATATATATATAAAAACACCCAGCACGCCCCTGCCGGTGGTACATACCGTGCAGGGGCCTGTCCTTCCATGATGGTTCCTCGTCTCCCTCCTCTTTCTTGGGTTTTTGCTGCCTGAGGTATTCACTGAGCACTCGGTCAGTTGGGGCCATCTTCCCAATGTATTCTTGGATGTTCGTTGTCTCATCCTGGACTGTGGTGCTGACACTCACCAGTCCCCGGCCCCCTTCCTTCCGCTTAGCGTACAGCCTTAGGGTGCTGGACTTGGGGTGAAACCCTCCATGCATGGAAAGCGAAAAAATAATTTCCCCCAGGGATCAATAAAGTATTCTGATTCTGTTTCTTTTTTTTTTTTTTTTTTTTTTTTTTTTCTGGCCTGTCCCGTTTGGCTCTTTTGCCATCAGAATTGTTGTCTAAAGGCAAAGAAAGATGCCCAACGGATTTACTTTACCAAACTGACCATCCCAGCCTTGCCGTAATGGTCCATTTGATTCACCTTTTATTGTTTATTTTATTTTCACTTACTGAATACGGGACAGACTTGACTGGGGGAAAGAAGGGGAGAAAGAAAGAGGGAAAGAGAAACAGCTGAGAAGAGGGACGGGGGAGAAGGGCAAAAGACAAAAACCAACAGAACGGGCAGAGAAAAAAAAATGCATATATCAATCACCTGGATCACCTGCTGAGAAAGAAAAAAGAAAGCAAGCAGAAGAGAACAAGAGTAATAGAATAAACAACATCACAATGATATATGGGAATATGACAGTAAATACTAAATGTTAAACATTATTGTGCAGCACATAAGATCAACAGAACACCGTGTGCTTTGAGGTAGGAGCCAAAAAGGGTGCAGTTTGTGGGTGTGATCACCCGTGTGTACACCTGTGAGCATGGACGCGCTTGTTTTTTGTTTTTTTAAAAGGTTCCTTCATGTAATAATCTGCTAGAGGGTGTGGGGGGGCCACAGCCCCGTCCTCCAGGGCGTGAAGCAGGTGTGGAGGAGATCAAAACTCCAGACATCCAGAGGCCCCCAGAACACAAGAGACCAAGGAAGACCAACAGAGGGGCAGCTGCGCCACTGTCCCAGAAAGAGCTGAGGAGAGTCTCAGATGAGGGCTCACTCAGCAGCCGCGGAGCAGAAGCCAGGGGGAGTTGCAGTGACGCGCCCGTGAGCTCCGCCGGCAGCCAGCTGCGCCTGAGTGACCGAGCCTCAGGCCGAGAGGCCGGGGGCACCCCACCTCCGAAGTGGCCCGAGCGAGCCAGGCCAGGCCCCGATAAGCGGCCGCCAAGGAGTGAGCCGGTGTGTATGCAAACGTACACCTATCTGGAACAACCCTGACATATTACAAAACAATAATATGATAAACTTTTCAGATTGGAGTGATAAAGGAATCAAATATTTAGAACATATACTAGAAGGAACAGAATTTATTTCATTTGACGGACTAGTTACACAATATGGGATCAACAAGAAAAGATTTTTAGAATATCAACAAATTAAATCCATAGTAAAAAAGAAATTTAAACCGGGTCAAGTTGAACTACAAACACCACCAAGTGTGGTTCAATTTCTTACTCTTAAACCCCCCAAATTACTATCCAAAATATACAGAATGCTTTCTAAAACAGATGAATCAATATCACTTCCTATTGCAAAATGGGAAGCGGATTTATCAGTTAACTTAGACCTAAACTTCTGGTCTCAGATTTGCTTAAAAACCTTTCATTTAATTAGAAATCCCAGTCTTCAATTAATTCAATACAAAATATTACATAGAGTGCACTATACAGGTCATCGGATGTTCAAGATGGGCTTTACGTCTACCAACAACTGCTCACACTGCCAAACCAATTCACCGGACAATTATATCCACGCTCTTTGGTTCTGTCCACCAGTTCAGAAGTTTTGGCGCGAGATATGTGAAGACTTATCGAAGTGTCTGAAATGTAACATTCCAACTTCCCCCTTAGTGTGTTTGTTGGGCAGCTTAGATAATGTCACTTCAGAAAAGAATATCGCCCATATGGTTTTCACTGCCCTATGCATAGCCAAGAAAACAGTCCTCATGAACTGGAAAAATAAAAATAATCTTAATTCTAACCAATATAGAAATTATCTATTAGATTACATTAGTCTTGATACAGCCTCTGCCACCACATCAGATCAATTGCTCTGGGCTCCTTTGATCAGCTCCATCACCTAGTGGGGGTGGGGGGTCATAGTTTGGTCCCGCCTTCACTGTTGTGATTGGTGTGGGGGTAGGGACAGGCTTAGGGCGTCGGGGGGTTCCCCGGAGGCATCTTCCTTGGGGGGCTCAACCCGGGGTAGCGGTCATGTCCGGTTAGGGGCTCTGTTGGCTCTCCGGTGACTGTTTCCTCGCGGCTGCGTGCAGCGGGGCTAGGGGAGGGTCTGTGCTGATGGACGTGGGTTACTGACCTGGTAGCCTGGCTGCCCCTGGGTGGGTCCGGGATGGGCGTGAGGTTCTGGGGGCGCTCCGTCTCTGGGCTGGGACCTGGACCGGGCCTCGGGGGCTTGGGTCCTGGTTGGTGTGTTGCCGGGGTTGTGGGCGGGTGGGTGCATGGGGGCCCAGCCCTGGAGCAGGGTGCCGCCGGTGCGTCGAGCCACCTGGGGGGCTCTTCAACTGGTGGGGGAGATTGTCACATCTTGCAGGAGCTTTCCTCTCCTCAGGAGCTCCCTCTGCAGGAGGGGGAGATACAGGAGAGGTGGAGGAAGATCTCAGCCTGGGTGTTTATTGTCTTATGTAGTCTGGAAGATGAGTGGATGGTGGGGTGGGTGCAGTTTTCTCTGTGGTGGGGTTGGGTGGACTGTCCCGGGCTCTGTGGGGCCGGGCGGCGCTGCTGCACTGGGCCCGGTCTGGATGGGCCTGGGCCCCCTTTCCCTGGCGGGTCGCGGAGTATGGGGGTGCCTACTGGGGTCAGCGGGGGAGCTGGCCCCAGGGAGGGGTCACTTGCCCCTCCCTTCCTTCCCTCCCCATCTCCAGCTGCCTCCCTCTTCCCGCTCCACCACAACCACCCACACATGCAGGGCCTTGGAGTAGGGGTATGTCACCAGGGTGCAGAGGAGGCTACCCCCCCCTCTGTCCCCTTCTGGCTGCCTCTGCCTCAATTTTATCCCACAACTTAGACATTCACATTACTCACACTCTCATAACACATACATATAGGATCTTGGGGGTGGGCACGATACACGGAGTCCAAAGTACCATCAGGGTGTACACCCCACCCCTGGCATCGTTGCCCACCTCTCAATTTTAAATACACGTAGACATTGAGGGCTAGCAGGAGGGACCATGCGCTTACCTGCTGCTCTCTGGCAGGTAGCTCCAAGCCCTCCTGGGTTTTAAATGCACCTTAGAACACACATGCATCAACACTACAATGAGCGGGTGGAGGGAGGTTCGGAGTCTTCTCTCACCCCCGTTCTCTGCGACCTGCTGGAGCAGGGGGGCTAGGACTAGGAGGAGGAGTTGGCCGTCCGACTGTGGTCTGGAGTGTGGGGCCTTCCTGCTGCTGCGGAGTCGGGGCGGTCTGCCTCCCCCCACCGCAGGGAAAAGGGAAACACCACCTGGGTCTGGGTGCAGTTCCCCCCTCCAGGGGCGGGGGCACCTAGACCCGGTTCGTAGAGTACGCTTGGGGAGTGTGATCGTGTGTACAACGTCTCTTTATGTCTGTCTCCAAGTTGGTTGAGTGTGGAGTAAGTGCATATGAGAGCATGAGGGTGGGAATGGATGTTTGTATCTGTGTGTGCCTGTATGTCTGTGTCTATATGTCAGGTTGGGTGTCAGGCGCCACCTCCCTGGGGACATCTCAGGCCCTCCAAGGTTTGGAGGCCTATCTCCCCCTACCACCACTTCCCCTGCCAGTGGCGGACCCCCTCAGACATCGGTGCGTTGGTGGTTCTTTGTGTCCGGGGATGGGCGTCCAGGTACACACCGGCTCACTCTGATTCTGTTTCTGATATAAAATGTCAAAAAAATTACAGATCTGGGACTGTTATTCAGTCACTTGGGTTGTTGCTGTTTGGTTAGGTTTAGGCAGATTTGCCAATTGCTGGGTGAACGATAAAGTCTTTTGCAACATTTAACACATTAGAAGCTTTTCCATTTTCTGGATTACCAAGGTAAGCATTCTGGAAGGTTTTAAAAGCACCATTTTCAGTCACTAGGTGCTTAGACACCACTCTACATTTAATCTTTAGTCATTAATCTATGACTTTCTTCCACTGTGTTTCTTCCTGTTAAAATCGAGTTTTTTCATTTCACTGTTACCAAGCTTTCTGTCAGTCTGTCTATACTTTGTCCATGTGACCAGCAGACTTAGTTACATTTAATTAAATTATCTAATTTAGAAAACGTTTTTTAATCATACTACAATTTCATTATGCCTCCAAGCAGAGGTACTGTACACCAGAGGTGGCGAAGGTATAGATGTACTTTACTTAAGTAGAAGTACGGAAACCTTTAAGAAATACTTTGTGCAAAATTCTCTGGTAAAAGTTGAAGTACTGAAACACCTTCTTTACTCAAGTGAGATTTGGCAGGTTGGGAAAGCATAACATCGATTGTAGGGGCTAAATAATTTCTGTTGTGAGCACCCGCAGATTTTTGTGCTCTGATCAGCTGACATGTGCTGCTGCTCTGAGCTTTACTGCTCTTTGTACACTTACACAGCTGAATTCAACAAGATCTATCCTAGCATTTCATAATGTACCTTGGCCGATTTCCATCCCCTACACAAACCGTATGCTGTTTAAACCATCCATCCATTCATCTTCTTCCACTTATCCGGGGCCGGGTCGCGGGGGAGCCAGCCTAAGCAGAGAAGCCTACCTCCCTCTCCCCAGCCACCTCCTCCAGGTTGTCTGGGGGAACACCAACACATTCCGATAGATATAATCTCTCCAGTGTGTCCTGGGTCGGCCTTGGAACCTCCTCCCGGTGGGACATGCCCGGAACACTTCGCCCAGATACTCGAACCACCTCAACTGGCTCCTTTCGATGTGGAGGATCAGGGCTCTACTCTGAGCCCCTCCTGGATGGCTGAACTTCTCACCCTATCTCTAAGGGAGAGGACAGCCACCCTTCAGAGGAAGCTGATTTCCGCTGCTTGTATCCGTGATCTGGTTCTTTCGATCACTACCCACAGCTTGTGACCATAGGTGAGGGTAGGGACATAGATCAACCAGTAAATTGAGAGCTTCGCTTTTACACTCAGCTCTCTCTTCACCATTATGGACCAGTACAGCATCCGCGTCACTGCAGCTGCAGCACCAATTTGTCTGTCGATCTCCCACTCCCGCACTTCTCCCGTCACCCCGAGATACTTAAACTCCTCTACTTGGTGTAGGAACTCGTGTCTGACCTGGAGTGGGCACTCCACCTTTTTCCGGCTGAGGACCACGGCCTCAGATTTGGAGGTGCTGATTCTCATTCCCACCGCTTCACACTTCTTATTGTAAGTTAAAAGGGCTAGAGGCATTGATTTAACATTTTCATCTCCCGGAAATGGAAAATGCACAAAATCCTTAATGGTACAGTCTGTCATTTTTTGTGGTTATTTAAATTTAAATTTTTAATAAAAATAAATAAATAAATAAAACTAAAAGCAAAAACATGAAGGAAAGCAGCCATGCAACCAGCATCTGGATAAAACGTCGTCCTATTCCTCTTCACCTGGTCTGAAGTCAGGGCTCTTAACACATGAAAACCTGCATAAGCCTGCTTATTTATTCCTGATATGGTCATTTCATATTAGCAGATTAAACGCGGGACCCTCCTGTCTAATAAGTTAAATAACAACAATAGCTGGTTATAAAATCACATTATGTCAGCTAATGTTAGGCTGGAGTGTCTAAAAAAAAATCACAGTTTGTTGATTAGATTCTCATGTTGTATCTATTGTGTGATCGTTTATTCACTGAGTGTTCCAGTCTAGCAATTTTAGATCCAATTCAAAGAAACGTAAACATAGAGTCATCCTACAGTCACTCCAGATGAATCAAAGCCAGAGTTGTTCGTCCTACAGCAGCAGGCGGAGCTAGGGCTATGCACTTGAATTGGGAGGAGTAAGAAAACAGATCTCAGTTGACTGTAATCTGTAATCTACTGGCATCTACCTGTGTTACTTTACACACTGTAACTTAATACCTTAATACCTTAACTTTCACAGGCATATGATATAATGTGAAAGTCACAGCAAACTACAGTTATTCCATTGTTTTATTCGTGCATTTGCCATATTTGGAGGGGCATTAGTCGTAAAAGTAAGCTGTTAGCCTAAGCTTTACGCTGGTGTGGGTCGCCACTGAGTGCTTGTCGTCAGTCGTTCTGTGCTAAACAGCAAGATGCTTTTCTGAGAGGAACCAGACACATCATTGTCGCTTAGCAGCTGTTGTTTCATTGCCACTTCTCTAGGAAACAGGACAAAGGGTGACACGTGACCTGAGTCTGTGGGGGAAAACACTGGTGAATGAGTCACAGTGGGTGATACAGCTGGGTGCCAGTCATTCTCTAATGTGCTATAGAAAGAGCTTTCAAGGAGAAGCAATCAACTAAATGCAGTGTTATATGTAATTAAATAACCTCACTGTCGTAGTTCACGCATTGGAAAGTGATCTTATATATTAACCCTCATTCAATCCACAGTGAATGAGGCTTCCACATTCAACCCCTCTATCAGCTGTAATGTCAGCTTGCTCAGTGTGTGCTGAGAATCTCTCAGTCACTCTGTTGTGATCTGCTGTGATCAGCTGGATCATTTTCATTCTAATATGGATAAAAAAAAAATTACAGACTAAAACATGTAAAACACCCTACATGCAATAAACACCAGAATAAGGAGCTTTCAAATCAACCAAGCCCAGGACCATCTCCAATCTGCAACAAAATGTTATGGTAGAAAATCTGAATATTTATAAGAATAGAATAGAATAGAATTCCACTTTAATGCCATTGCACATGTCACAAGTACAAGGCAACGAAATGCAGTTTGCATCCATCCAGAAGTGCTTTAGCCATAATATAGATATATGACAAAATATATCTATATTATTGGTGATGTATGTTCTATTTCTGACAGAGCATTGAATTTCAGCCCTGTTTTTTGTTTCTATTGATTACTTGAAAAAAGACCAGGTAGGACTTTTCCAAGACATGCTTTTGCACTAATGTTCACACTTCCATAATGAGTGACAGAGAAACCCCAAATCATGACGTAGAGTGATACCAGTTTACTCACAAGACCACTGACCTCATCTGAACAGCAAATCCACATGCATAGAGTGCAATCAGCAAAATTAAAATAAATTGTACAAAAAGACCTAAAGGAGGATATCTTGACCTTGTGATATGTAGTGAACAGAGACAGTGCTGCCTAAAACATGAATTTAATCTCCCCTCTAGCTTTGAAGTGGTCCAGCTCTCGCCCTTCTTCGTTCCCCTAGTTAGTCCCTGATTATCGAATATATGCATTCACACATCATCCTAATAATTAATTCCACCGGCTTGATTACACTGCATTTGTTACATTCACATGTAAAGCGTAGTGTTCTAGTGATGGTGGTGGTGAGGTGAGTTCGTGCAGTTGTGGGAGCTGTCAGATGGTCACTGGCATACACACTCCCAGATGATCAGGTGTTCAGGCCTGAGTCAGGGTGCTGTGCAGGCGCCCATCTGCTTGCCAGGTTAACACCAGTTTCTCTCTCTCTCTCTCTCTCTCTCTCTCTCTCTCACACACACACACACACACACACACACACACACACACACACACACACACACACACACACATGTTGAGCAGGCTAATTACTAGGGGTGCAACGATATTCGTATCGATATTGAACCGTTCGATACAGTGCTTTCGGTTCGGTACGCATATGTATCGAACAATACAACATTTGTAATTTATTTTATCAACTTTCCTTCTGACGATGCTGTCTGTGTTGAGCGCTCAGTGAATCTGAGTTCGACTACTCCGCCTAGGCTGCACTGTCGAGCGCAGATCCACTGAGCACTCAACACAGACAGCATAGTCAGGAGGAAGAGCGCAGGGCAAGCTAGCGAGACAGAAGTTAAGCTCTCCTTGCAAGATGGACCTCCCCCACCCTCATTCAGATCTGGCGTTTGGAATTATTTTGGTTTTCATGTGACGTATGACCCTGAAGGTAAGCGAGTCATGTATGTTGGATGTGCCACGCAATGCTTAATTACATGGGTGGGAACTAGTGTGTTAGCGCAGTTAGCTCGTTAACGTGTTGGCCGTCTAGCCCCATGCACAGGGCGATCGGCGGTAGCTCGTTAACGGAGATTTGCCGTGTTGTGGCGTTAAGGTCATTTCAACGAGATTAACCTGAAAGCACTAGTGGGAACACAACGAATATGACTGCACATTTACGCCGACATCATCCTAGTGCAAAGACAAAAACAACAAGCATGCTACTAACTTTAGCCGAGTCATTTAGACAGCTGTTAGCACGTGATTCTCCTTATGCTGCTGAGAATATAGCCCAGAAGAAGCGGATAGTATAGCTTTTATTTTGGAAAGAGACATTTCTCTGTAATAAACTCTCTTTTTCAAAGATGAGTGATTCCTCAATCAAATACAGGGCTCGCAAAATCGCTAGCCCGACGTCCTGGAGCTAGCGATTTTTTTCAGACGGGCTACCCTGCCCGTCGGGCTATTGTAGGAAGGAAAAATATATGTCAATGCTTTTGCATTC
Source organism: Maylandia zebra (assembly GCF_041146795.1). Taxonomy (NCBI): domain Eukaryota; kingdom Metazoa; phylum Chordata; class Actinopteri; order Cichliformes; family Cichlidae; genus Maylandia; species Maylandia zebra. The sequence goes on along the minus strand of NC_135171.1, from coordinate 5,958,383 downwards.
TTTCAGAAATGTAGCTGGGTAATTATGTCATTGGCATCGGTGAGCCACTGTCAATATGTGACATATTGAAATCGCGTTTGAATTTGCGCTTGTTTTTTTGCTTTCACTTTGCAATTGTGCGAACTGTGTATAGAGAGCGACAGCACTGATCTGTGAGTGATGATAATTTGTGCACCAATTCCTCTGACATCGTCTTATTAATCGTTAGCTTACTACGCAAACATGACAAGTGAAATCTCCCGCAGCAAGCTTAAACATGTGAGAGGTTGATCGCGCAGAGCATCGCTGAGCATTGTGTGAGTCCGTGTGTAAAAGCAGCAGGATATATATTTTAGTTCTGCTGAGCCAAATAAGACAGGTCGGGGTGAAGAAGTGACAGCCAAAGAAAAGCTTACCGCAAAACGGAGAAGTTATAACAAATCAGACTATAAGGCAAAAAGAAAGTGCAGCTTTATGGTTTCATGGACAAAAGAATTTCTGTGGCTGCAATATGACGAGCTAAATAACCAGGGCTGCACATAAGTGGTCCGCAGGTGCGCATTCGCTGTCAAAATAAAAAACACGCACAAGGGTTAGGGTTAAATTTAAAAACTGTACTTTTGAGTTAAAATATATATTTATAATTTTAATAAATGACAAATTAAAAAGGCATGAACATTTTTTTTGTATCGAAAAAATATCGAACCGTGACACCAAAGTATCGAACCGAACCGAACCGTGAATTTTGTGTATCGTTGCACCCCTACTAATTACCTAAATTAGACATTTTTTTAAATTAATAAGCACATGGTTTCCATATTTCACATTAAGAGGTTAAAATTAAGTTAAACAGAATGTTTACAGAGGTTCTGACATTATGAAGGAAGGAAATGACCTCTTTTTCCTTGGCCATTTATTCAAACTCTCAATTCTTGATATTTGTTCACAAGAGTAAAATCCATTTACAAACAGTCACAATCCAAGGAATAGCAAATGTAACCAATATGTATTTGCTGCTGGACTGTTCTTTATTTCATTATGTAGACTTGTATCAAACTTTGAGTGAGTTATGTTTGGTAATCGTTTCTCTATTCAATTGATCATGTTTGCTGTGAACAGTATGAGTCAGGCCTAATTTATGGTCTTGCAAAAGTGTCTGCATACGTGTTTCCCTTTGGAAAGGGGGCTATGCTCTGGTGCACTCCTTGGGAACAGGAGAACTGCAAAAACAAATCAAAACTCTGCACCATAAGAAGACAGACAGTGGCTGCACTGAACACTTTTTGGAAGTCCTCTTCCTGGAATCTAATAAAAATTGAAATTGGTGCCACTTACCTTAAAAAGCTTTTCAAACATCTTGGCCGAAAAAAGTTATGAATATTCAAGAGCTCATATGAGGTGCCAGTGTGATGAATGGTGCCCCCGTAAAGCTGCATTCTTCATTCTTCAGTTCAGCGTGTTTTTATAGAAGGAGTTGAAACAATAGATGTAGTTAAATTAAGTTGTAATAAAATACATGTCTCGATAATTAATTGTGTCAAAACACTATACAACAGCTATCATCTTGATTTCTTGCATGAAGTGAGCAACAGCAGAGAACTTTCTGCAGAAGAGGCTCAAACAACTGCTACTTTTACACAGATGGAAACGTCTGTTTTGATATCTACAGTTATCATTTGTAAATTTGGGTGGCATCAGTATTGTGGCCTGTCATAACTGTTGACTGAACAACTGACTTGCATTAGTAAAATGCACGTCTTTTTTGAAATTTTGAAAGCAAATTGTGTTCTTCACAAAAGTTTTAATTTAGTGCACATTTATGAATGCATTCTGGGTGACAAGGGCATTGATTAATGGTCATAATGTGACTGATACAAGCCAGATCTTTTATTTAGCAAAATTGTGATTAATAGTTAAATGTTACTGTTGAGGGGCACAGACAGAACTTCACATGCACACACCCATTGAAACAAAATGTCTCAAGAAAAGGGCACTTGGAGCATCGATCAGGAAAAAAGCAGGTGCTCATTGAACTACCAAATAAACACATTGTACTGTCTTTCACTCCAGAAATGTGGCAGCACTTCTGCTATCATTTTGTTCATATTTAACAAAATCAAAATGCAGACATGCACATTAATTTTTAACACAGCCAATCCCTCCACATGTTTGCACTCTGCTCATATTGCCTTCATACTAAATATCTTTTTGCTTTTTAAAGAACTTATTTTAACATTACACTCAACAACAAACAAACCCTCCCCAACAGAAACATTAACTTCAAGGCCAAATTGCATTATATTTCTTCACGTCAATATGCGGGTCCTAAGTAGGGGTGATGTGGGCCCCAAGTTTGAGACCCCTGGTCTAGATGTTATTTTGAAATTTATTATACATTTTAATTGCATTGCATTTTTTTAATGCTCAGAAAAAAAAGAAAGAAAAACGCCTGCTATGGAAAACTGAGGATTTCTGGTTTTGTGTAGTGTTTAAAATGTATTCACTTGAAAAAGTGCTGAGCAGTGCTGTCATTAATAACTTTCCCTAATAACCTTCCATTCTGAAAAAAGCAGTAAAGCAGAGTGAGTATGTGAGAAATGGGGAGTCATCTGAGTGGGGGTCACGGAAGCTGTAAATCTTTCTCTCTCAGTGTGATAAAGCACCTACAGCCTCCTGTCGCCTGGCCTTACTTGGCTCGGCTCAGCTCAGAGTGGATGATTGTAAGGTGACGGAATGTACTCCCCCACACACTTACCCTCCCCTAGTCCAGCTCAGTAACCCCTTAACCTCCCCTCCTCGCATACTCACCCTTCCCGTCATTATGAAGCCCTAGCAGATGGCCGGAAGACAAAGGGTGTGTGAGGGTGAGAGTACCCCACCTAGTGAGCCCATACACTGAATCTTGTCAAACAAAGAGCAGGCACCATGTTTCACTCCAACCCACCCCCAATGCTAAAACATGCACACGCTTTTAACCACAAGCCTCTCAATTAAGACAAACATCGAGTGCTTGCACCTTCTCTTGTGATGCAGATGTGGTGATTTAACCTTAATTCCACATTTATAGGGCAAGAGCTCCTTTAATGCAAAGGCATTAGCCTAAATGGTTCCCGGTGTGTTTTATCAATTGAGAGATTCCATTTGGGAGCATGCGGCAGGTAATTCTCTGTCTCATAGTGCAATTGAACTGACCAATGCTGAAGGGCTATTTAAGGAAGAGCCATTTAGTGTAAGTGCTCTCCAGGCTACAAATGACACTTGTAGTAACAATGTCACCACCAATGACACCATCAGTTGATTGTGTATTTAACAGAATTGGCAGAACATGCAGAAATATGCAGCATTATTGAGAGGGCACTGATTCATTTAGACACCACACTCTCTGTCAGTACCAGGTACCAAGGACACCAAGGCATGGCCCGTGTGATGGTCAACTGGCTCATTTCACTGGGTGTGACTTTTTACTTTAGATGAGTACAGACACATTCTACTTATCTTCTCCACATGCCAAGACAATGCTCTTGACCTTCTCTCAATGGGCAACAGCTCCATCTGTATGCAGATAGATTTGGTATTATTAAGTTCTATCTCTGAAATGTCTGTCTTATGCACACTGAATTGAAGCATCTTGCTAATGTTTGTGCTATATAAAGGCCAGTCCGTTCTATTGCCAGGCATACTGTTATAGTCTGTTGGCCGACTGCAGGAAGCTACAGACAGCCCATCCAGAGGATCTGTTGACAGATGCAAAGGGTTCCAAACAATGAAAGTGTCCACTGTAGCCACTGTCTTTGCATATTCTGTTACTTGGTCTTTTATTGGGGTGGGTTTTGTGCTTTTTTCATTTCATGTGAACCCCCACTGTCACACTTGCCAATCAATCAGAATTTGACCCAAGAACAACTGAGCTGTTGGGTTTTTAGAGTACAGCACATTTAGTAATTGAATCGTGTCAGAAGCATTTCTTAAAAGCAGAATGAAGTGACTCAGTAACAAGATCAATACCAATCTCATGCAAGTTCAGAGATGAAGTCAGGATGTGGATCGCTTAGCTTTGCTTTCCTTTTCTTGAGTTTTGTTTTGATGTTTTGAGGCACACATCCAAAACTCTCAGAGGGAGAAGACAATGTCAGGCCCGAATGGTCCAACCGAGAGCCAGGACTTCACTAACTAGGCAGTTCAACAATGAATAAATGGACGAATGATGAATGAAAGCTCTGGAGCTCAGATAAAAACAAATGATAACAGAAAGGGAGAGAGAAGCCAGGTTGGAGAGACAGAAAGAAAACAAAGAGAGACAACATCAGTGAGCAGGCGACATGGTTTTTATAGTTATTATATTTCATCTAAGGACTTTGTTTGAAAGGGGTCATGAGAAGAACAAGAAGAGGTAGTGGTGCAGTAGTCTAGTGATGTGTTTGCCTGAAATCTTCAGCAACACACCTGCATGATGATCTGCAGGAGAAGCTACACAATCTTGGCTGATTAGCTTGTGTGTCGTCTGATGCAGACATGATGTCATAAAACACGTTATGAGTGGAAGCATGCCAAGAGAGTGAGATTCATGAGAATGTAAAAACAAAACAAAAGGTCAGGTTTCCAACTAATCATGCAATCCACTGGGGCCCTGTCTGAGCTTGAGACATCGTTTACTGTTTCTTTTTTCCACCTTTCCTTAAATGTAATTAACAAGAAGTCGGAATCATATAAAACACATCATATAAAGGCAAAAGAAAATCTTCTTCTCATTATGATTACATATATACATGAACGTGATCTTTTAAAAACATCTCTTATAGTAGCATCATGTATATCAGGCGCATCATCATATCTGTATTCACCATATTTCCCCGTTATCATGCTAGCTTTCCCATTTCACACAGCATCTGTAGCTCACGCTTGCCCTCTCCCTAGAGACTCTGATATCAGCCAGAGTAGAGGCCAGTGGCATATGTGATTGATGACCCAGAGAATCTAAAAGAGAGATGGACAGATTCCTTTTATCAGGTCTGAGATCTGACTAGATTAAAACGCAGTTCTACATCACCTCCTCCCCCTTTTTGGCATTCCCCTAGCATCCACAATCCCTTGTCAGTCACCTCACTTGATGACTGAAAGTTTGTCCCATCCCCTTCTCTGACCTCTCATCATGCCTCTCTGCTCAAAGGGAAGGGGTGTGCATATGGCAGATTGTGCAAGACTTTAAACAGTCACTTCTAATTGAGTTGAGGTCTGCAAGACAAGTCTCATAGGAGCATTCCTCACACCATTTGTACAAAGCCGCCTGGTTAAAGGGAAAAAAAGCATGAAATATGTTGAAACATGAATCACAAGCCAGCTTCTGCAACTCCCAATTTTTTCACAATCAACCTGTGAAAAAAATGTGCAGATTGAAGAAGGGAAAATCTTGTGTGCTGATTAAAAGAAAAGAGACAATCACCCTCATTCACGGGCATGCAGCTGCCTCATTGTCAGACGGCAGAGTGGGAGATTTTTGTAGAGGTGCTGAAAAGACGCCTCAGTGAAAAGGACCTGCGTTTGTTTTTCAGATGCCTTAATGACTATATGTGATTAACACAAATTATCTCACTTATCGCAGCTCAACAGGCTTTCATAGACAATCTCTGGGTGCATTCTCCACAGTGCTGCTTAACATGCATTTAATCAGACTCAGCAATGACCGGATCGCTCATTCTCAGTTTTAGATTATCATTTAAAAGAATAGAGAATTATGGAGTCGCAGAATGTACACCTTAAAACATCAGAGAACATCTGTTCATGTGACCCACACAGCTAAAAATAGGTCCAACATAGACTGTAAAAAGAGACTGGACATTACCGTTTCCCATATTTTCCACTTTGTTGTTGATTCTTTTTTTAAATAGCTTGTAATTGTTCTGACTAATGAGACTGATGGTCCTCCAGTTTAAACCAGGAAAAAGAGAAAAAGGTTTAAAAAGCAGTGTACTTCCTGGAAAAATGTAATTTTTAGTGTGTTTTAGTAAAACTGAATGCTGAAACAAACAGCACCCAGCTGTCACACAAAGACGCTGTTATATAATTTGCACAGTCTTAGGTTTTGTTCTTCCATCTGGCAGACACAAGGTTGCAATCAAATACATTACAAAAGGATAAATGCTATTTAACACGCCACAGTTAAATCCTCCTTTCGCGTAGCTTGATTTGACTCGGCATGGCCCTTAACATCAGCATTTTATATTAAAGAATCTCAAAATGCAGCAGCACAACTCTTGTCAGTCAAATAAATTAATAAATAAACAGAGAATATTCATACTTGTCATACTAACAAACCACCCTGCTCGATCACAGACTTGTCTCATCTTTTTACTCTTGACAATCATATCATTACAGCAGTCATTATAACATTAAGATTATTGTAGCAGTGAAATATGCAATGATCTTTTTCATTTAGCTAGATGTATCGCTTTTCCATTGAAGGTGGCAAAGCTCACCATTGTCCGTCACTCGTGTGTTTTTAACAGTTTCTATACAACCCTGCAGTTCTTCAGCACAGAGGAGTGAGATGCACACACTTGTTGGTAGGGCACATTCATTTGTATCCTGGACTTTTCATTCAATTTGTTGGCAATAATATGAAAATATATAATATAAAATAATGTATTAGCACCACTGAGAGTCTGTTCTTTAGCCTGGACCACAGAGAATTTCCAAACATGCCATTATATGAGGTCCCAATTCCAAATCCTTTCCAATCAACATCTGTTAGTGAGTTTATAGATTTTGTTTTTAATCATCCAATCACACTGAACCTGCAGAGCCATCTGTGAGGTGAGCCAACCAGCTTACGTTTAAGCTGCTGCTGTCTCTCTGGACCAACCGCAATGTGACCCTGTGACCTCTGCAGGCACAGAGAGGTCAACAAGTCACAGACGACAGTCCGGAACTCACTGTGGGGGCCTTTTTTACCCTGATGAGGGTTGCATGGTTATAGAGTGCTTGTTGGTCTTCAGAGAAATGTAAAACTGCCCTAGAGAAAACAGAGGATGGAGATGAAAAAAATATGTTTTGTTCTGCAGCTGAAAGAAAAAGAAAACAGACGAACGCGCTCGGACAGGAGGTCAGTGAGTGCAAAATCTCTGTCAAACATGGGAAAATTTTTATCTGCTGAATGACTATGAAACTACATTAGATTAACTTCAAATGCTGTAATCTAATGTGGGGGTGAAGCACCATTTCTTTCCCTCTCTTCATATGTACTGGGGCATTATTGTGGAACGCTGGGACACATAAAGTGTCTATTGTGTTGTATATGGTATATATTGTAGTATATATATATTATACCATGATGTAAACATTTGCACATTTTAACAAACAGGAGAGTTATGGTTCGAGCCAGCCTCAAGTGGACATTAGAGGAACTGATGTAGAGGACATAAGCCATAAATTACTCAGAGTGTAGCCCTGATAAATGGGGTTGCGCGAGGAACGGCATCCAAAATAAAATCTTTGCCAAATCAAGCATGTGGATCATAAAGATTGAGATTTTCATACCGTATCGGTTGGGGCCCACATTAGCAATGACCACCTTCAGTGCTGCTGACCAAAAGTCAGAAGAGTGGAGGTGAGAGCAGTGGCTTTAAATGTTGGGACTATGATGGGTTAAGGGAGAGAGCTGGCTGATATGGTGAAGAGAAGGAAGGTTTTTGTTGTGTGTGTGAGACACAAGAACAGAATGATCACAGCAAGAGTGAACAGGAAGATTTTCAAGATTTCAGTGAGAGCTGCTAGCATGTATGGTTTAAAGATGGTGGCACTGACACAAAGACATAAAGCGGAGCCGGAGGTGGTGGGGCTGAAGATGTTAAGGTGTTCCCTGGGAGTGACCAGGATGGACAAGATCAGAAATCGATACATATCAGAGGGACAGCTCAGATTGGGAGCATTAGAGACAAAATTAAGGTTGCGTTGCAGAAGCAAGATAAAGGACATTTTGGTCAAAAGTAGAATATGATGGAAGGCAACAGGGAGAATTCATGCATGTGGTGAAGGGGGCATGCAGAGGTGCAGGTGTGTGACCCTTAAAGGGAGCAGCTGAAAAAATAGTGCTTATAATGCTTAAGAGAAGATTTGACTTTAAACATATCTATCTATCTATCTATCTATCTATCTATCTATCTATCTATCTATCGATCGATCGATCGATCGATCGATCGATCGATCGATCGATCGATCAATATAGATTAGGGCTGAACAATATATCGCATTTGCGATAATATCGCGACATGATCAAGTGCAATTTTCTAACCGCAAAGGCTGCGATTATACTCTGGACATGTCCAAATTCATGGGCTGCATCCTCCTGAGGCCGCATTTGTAGACCGATTACGTCACAGCGACGCGCCGAAGGCTGTCCAAATTACTACCATATCCCAGAATTCATAGCGCGGCCCAGCCAAACTCCAGTTTCCAACAATGGCGGCCGCTACTAAGTTTTAAAATTACTCATACTAATCTTTCTGGGTCACAAAATAAACTTTTAAAATATTTTCAGGCGAGAAAGTAGTTGTGTAAACATCAAATATCTGCTCGGTTTATCAAGATATCCCATATTTGCAAAAGTGCTTCGACGTTTTCAGAGGCGTCTGCTACCCACCAGCTCGACAGCTAGCCGGGAGCTCGAGGGTTACTGATGCGGCCGAGAACGGCACAACTCCCGGCACATCATTTTCAGATCACCGCGGAGTTTCGCTGCTCGGGTTAAACGTAATATATAAGTCACTTAGACAACCTAAAAATGTTATTGTTGGGCTTTTTTCAGTGTTTTGTTTGGGCGATCGTGGCTCAAGAGTTGGGAGTTCGCCTTGTAATCGGAAGGTTGCAGGTTCGAGCCCCGGCTTGGACAGTCTCGGTCGTTGTGTCCTTGGGCAAGACACTTCACCCGTTGCCTACTGGTGGTGGTCAGAGGGCCCGGTGGCGCCAGTGTCCGGCAGCCTCGCCTCTGTCAGTGTGCCCCAGGGTGGCTGTGGCTACAATGTAGCTGCCATCACCAGTGTGTGAATGTGTGTGTGAATGGGTGGATGACTGGATATGTAAAGCGCTTTGGGGTCCTTAGGGACTAGTAAAGCGCTATATAAATACAGGCCATTTACCATTTTGTTTGTTCGTGAGTAAATCGGTTTGGCTGAGATTAAAGTTATTAGATTAGATAAAATAAAACTTTATTAATCCCCCGGGTGGGTTCCTCCTTGGTTTTCACACAGCTGACTAAACGTCAAACAGAAAACTTATTAAACAGAAGTATGAGACAGTCGAGAATTTACACCAGTGTCTGGTTATATTTTAGATAGCAAGAAGCAGACGGCCGAGTTTATTAAACTCCACCGAGACAGCGGTGACGCTAATCAGAACTAGACCGTCCAATTTCACGCCTTTAAATTTTAAAGGCGTGTTTGTGTGTGTGTTTATACAATTGCTATTATGTTTGCACTTTATGTGTAATGTTACTGACTGCAGAGATCAGTAAGATGTGTGTATTTTTTATTTATTAGTTTTATTTATTTAATATTATTTTTTAATTGAATGACTGTCTAGTAGTTCACAGATGTTGAAAAACTGAGTGTGGTAAAGCCACTGATTTTGTTTATGTATATTTCTGCAATCTGCACATTGTACTGACTTTCATTTTAATGTTTACACCAGGGTTCCTTGTCAGCACTTTATGCTCAGATGTTTGTAAGCTAAAAATAAACTATTGTGTATGTTCAAATATACTGTTGTGATTGAAGAAGTTAAATAAAAATGTCAGTCATCAATTCATGCATCACCTCATGTCATCATAACAGAGGTCTGTCTTCCAGGAAAGAACAGTTTAAAATTAATGTAATATAGTATTGGCCATACTATATGATGTATTGCTTGTCTTTGTTTAATAATACAGAAGACAAAGACCTTAAAAAATAATCGCATATCGCATCGCAATCGCAATATTGGGGCAAAAAATCGCAATTAGATTATTTTCCATAATCGTTCAGCCCTAATATAGATATAGATATAGATATCTATATATAGATATAGATATCTATATATAGATATCTATATATAGATATCTATATATAGATATAGATAGATATATAAGAGCCATTTTGATGCTAGGAGCATGTCACTCCAGTTTGACATTTCAGTAACGAGCCGGATATGCGGATGCTGTTGTTGGTAGGTTGGGTGAAATATGTTTGAGGCAGTATGAATTGTGTTAGCTACTTCATTGAAAGACAATGGAGGACAAGATGTTGTGTGTAGTGTCACCCACGTGCTTCTGCATCACTATTGTCTGCCCTTCTTCAGACAGAGACAGAGGGGCGAAACGAGGGGGATGTGGGTGGGAAGACGAGGAGGTGGTGGTTGACTGCTGTGAGTGTGTATGTGCATGTGTGTGAGTGCGCTTGCAGGGAAAAGCACAGACGGCTCGTGGTAATTTGACGTGTGTCCCTTGGGATGTTTGATGGATTAATGCTAAGCAGCTCCCTCTTCCAAAGCACCACCTGATCTTTGGGGCTCGTGGGCCATGTATAAAAGACTGCAGAGTGCTGAGCTCAGCTAGTCCAGACATCTCTCTCTCTCTCTCCTTCTCTGTATGTGTGCCTCTGTCTCACCCTCACCACTTTCTGTCTTCCTCTCCATCCACTCTGTGCTATGCTCTGTCTTTGCTGCTCTTTTCTCTTTCTCTTTTGGCATTGAATAATTTCCAAAAAGATTTTTTTCCAGCATCCTCAGCTGATTGGCCTTTCCAAGAAGGCCACCTGGAAGCGTAGTTTTTCTTATTTTTCCTGTTCAACTGCGTGTTTGTGTTTTATTCTAGGAGGTTTAGATCACTTTTTCATCAGGGGAAAATAAAAATGCCACGCTCCTTTTTGGTGAAACTGCCAAAGATTCACGATTTCTCCTCTTCCAACCACTACTATCATCATCAACATCAGCAGCAGGAGCAGCACTGGGATGACTCTTACACCGTGACACATGCCATCACTGAGTCATCCACCAACTTGGCCGTGCATCTGAGTGAAAACAGTGAGTAAATGTCTCTCTGAGTTGCGTTTTCTACTTTGCTGTGTAGGTTGTAGACTGATTTGTCTGCACAAAGTGTTTCACATGGTTTTCCTCACAAGGAGGAAGAGGCAAAAAATTATTCCTCAAACAAATAATAAACAGGGATTTATACACAAAGGGGCTACGTCGTGCTTCCTATATAATCACTTTTGGAAACCCCCAAAACCCTACAGCCAGTGCTCACCCACCTACTTCAAATGGCTCTGGACTTTTGTTTTCTAACTCGGCAGATGCTAAATAGTATTCAGGTCATGCTGGCTAAATCGGCTTAATACTCAGACCAGATCACACAGTAGCCTTTGGCTTTAATACTATTGTGTACGTGAATGATGAGCCGTGCACGCGCGGAGACACTGATGCAGACATTTCTCAGGTCCAACAAGAAAATAAAGATAAAAACTCAGACGAAAGCAGATAGCCACGTGGGATTGTCGTGTCCTTAGATGGTGCCGTTGCCCTTGACTCTCCTCTTATCACCCCCCCCACCTGCCCATTCATCTCTCCATCTCTCTCCATCTGATCCTGCAGGATGTTGGATAGCCAGAGGGAGTAGGATTGCAGCAACACAATCCATATGTGGAGCAGTGAGAGGTTATGGAACAGGGTTTTTAGAGGATGGGTATTGACTGGAAAATAGAGAGTGCTGCAGGTAATTCAATAAAGTGAAACTTGAGCTGTGCACTGGCAGAGGAGATTTTCATCTGTGGGATTTCTACAGAGGCTGGGTGTGAGAACAATATGTTGTGTGTTTAGATTTAAGAAATAAAAAAGTATTCTTTGAGTGGATTTACCCCCTCCCCCCTTTTCACCCACAACCAACATCACATGTCTTGTGTTAGAGTTGAATAATTTGTCCTCAGATTTAGGATGCCAGCTGTCTGCTTCCCTTTGTGTTCCATTTTGTGTGTGTTTGTGTGTGTTTGTGTGTGTGGCAATATACCACTGACTGCTGCTAAGATCAGAACCCCCACCAACCCCCACCATACCCACAAAACACTCTCCAACCCTCCCTTCCCTCTTTGCCAAATTGCAGACCCCCACCTGTCACTCAGTCTCCCCATTACCATACTCATGAACACTCTCACAAACATCACAGATGGGGAATGATCTGATTAAAACGATTTAGTGATTGAGGGGATTCACTGCATAGATGCTCTGTTTTGATCATCCCTCCCCACCCGTTCCTTCTTCCAAAACACATTTAGACAGATTGCTGCTGCTGCAGCTGCAGCACTCTGACAAGAAGGTCCAGGCTGGCTTGCACTATACGTGCCTGACTCTTGATTCAGAGTCAGCACATTGTGTTTTCATTTATTTAACTTTGTGATTGCTCTCAATGGAGCCACTGAGAATATCGACTGAATCAGAAAGGTGCATCACAGATTCATTAATATTTCAGTCTTAGAGCTTGCTAAAGCTGGCACTTACAAATAGTTTCCTGAATAGATTTCATTTTGAGGTTGGGGTAAGAAGGCACTTTTCTTTTCCATGTAGTAATTCTAGAGTCTATATTAAATATGTATTTTCTTTCCCAGGGTACATCCAGGATTACATCATCCCGTCAGTGTTTAAGCGCACAAAGGAGTCAAGTCATGAGCAGACTGGGCTCACAGCAGGGCCCCTGTACTCCCCAGGGGGCAGCAGCGGGGAAGAGTTCTCTGACCACGACATGGAAGATCCGGACAGCCCCGTTTCTAGCACCACAGTTGAGTCGGACGGCAGTAGCCCTGAAACGGAGGCGTGCACAATCAGTGGCTTTCTCATCTCTGATGGTCGCTCGCGCCGGAGGCCTAAACAGAGATGTTCTCACATGGAAGGGAGCCATTTGGACAGCAGCGAGGGAAGCAGCTCAACAGATTGCAGCCCCGCCAAAGGGGAATCCAAAGGACGTCACATGTGCAGCGAGTGTGGCAAGTCGTACGCCACATCCTCCAATCTGAGTAGGCACAAGCAGACTCACCGAAGTCTGGACAGCCAGCAGGCCAGGAAATGTCCTACCTGCCACAAAGTTTATGTGTCTATGCCGGCTCTGGCCATGCACATGCTGACCCATGACATGAAGCACGAGTGCAAGGTGTGTGGCAAAGCTTTCAGCCGGCCTTGGCTCCTGCAGGGTCACATGAGGTCTCACACTGGGGAGAAACCGTTTGCCTGCGCTCACTGTGGCAAAGCCTTTGCTGACCGCTCCAATCTGCGTGCCCACATGCAGACGCACTCAGCGTTCAAACACTACTCCTGCAAACGTTGTCGTAAAAGCTTCGCGCTCAAATCCTACCTGAACAAGCATTACGAGTCGGCCTGCTTCAAAGGGCAGTCAACAGAGGGTGACTGCAGCTCTGAGGACTGAAAGGAAAATCCTTTCTTCTTTATATGTTTTTTTTCTAGTTCAAATATCTAAGTCAGACGACGGCTCGCGACTTCTCAGACTTTTCAAATGCATGTATCAAAATCCTGCCTTTTGACATAAGCAATAACCTCACAGTAAATTCTTCAGGAAACATGTAGAAAATTTCATAAAAAATCTCAGTGTTGATTACAAATGCAAAATATTTTATATTCTTTTTATAAATTGCAATAATTTACACATCACTATCATTTGATATATCACCAAGCTCTTAATTTATCTCAGATGGCTTGGTTACTTGCATAATGTATTTGCATATTTATTAACTTATTTAACTATTTATTTGCCAATTTGAAGATTATTTATTTATTATGGGTTAATGTATTTGTCAATTTAACATGTTTAAGAAGCCAGGTGCTGGATTTGATGAGAACAAAAGCCAAAGTATACTCTGATATAGTATATTTGCCTGTCTGATCGATTTGGTGATGACAATAAAAACCAGTGAGTAACTTCCCTTTGCTCATGTCTGTGGGTATATGCAAATACAAAACATGTGTTATGGCGAATGGGATGAGCCGTGTGGAGGAATTAAATCCAAGCGCAGGCACTCATGGAGGTGTGAGGGAGAGTTACTGTAAAAATAAAACACAAGGTGAAAATGTGAAACAGAACTAAAGATAACCTGAACTGGGAAAAACTAAACTACTAAACATGAACATGGGTGAGCGGAGGAACATGAAGTTAGATAGCAGGGAGAACAAACGGATGAAACTGATTGACAGACAGACCAGCAACTAGCATGCGAGCAGACACGACTTAAATACACACAGAAGAACACAGGGAGATTACACACAGGTGGTGAACACAGCTGGAAGTAATTGACAAGATGAGACAGGGGAAGCAAACTGAATACACTCACATGAGACATGGACCTACACAATAAAACAGGAAACAAGAAGCACTTCACAAGGACGCTGACTTCACACTGAACTAAACCTACATTAAACACAAGAACACAACCTGAAAACAAAACCCTAAACCAGAATAAACTGAAACATAGATTATAATATTCAAAACAGGATAACTAAAGAATCAGAACATCGACCATTATACAGATAAATACCAAAATACAAGAAACCGACATGCTGTGTCAAATGACCCAGAACCGTGACAACATGTTCATTTGAACTCTGCAGGTCCAACATTGTGCCATCTAACAGTATACCTGCTTAAATGGCCTCACTTGTGTCAATAACTGTTACATCTACTCAGTTCAAATAGAGTGACAGTCAGGTCATAAAGTGCCAAAGAGTCTGTTGTCATATCAGTTAGTGAAGTAAGTTTACCCACAGGCTGGAGAACCTTGCAGTATGCAAGGTTCCAGGCACAGTACAGCAGTCAGTTCAATTCAATTCAATTTATACAGCACCCAATTTCAACAACAGTTGCCTCTGTGCACTTTATATTGCGTGGTAAAGACCCTACAATAATACAGAGTAAGATAACTCCCTAAGAGCAAGCACTTGGCATGAATGGGGAGGAAAAAACTCCCTTAGAGCCCAAGCCTATTGCTGAGTATTCAGGGTCACCTGATCTAGCCCTAACATAAAGTAAATAAAATAAAATGAAACACAAGCAAACTGGAAACAACTTCACACAGAGAAACAAAATGAAGCATGCTACTAAGAGTCAAACCCTACAAAAAGCTACAGCAAAGAGTATATTCTTTGTCAAAAAGGAAAGCTTTAAGCATAACTTAAGCAGAAGAGGGCCTGAAAGCTGAGGCTTTCTACCTTTAAAATACCCTAGTAAAACACAAGTAAGCCTGCAGTCTCAGAATGAAGTGCTCTATTGGGATGATATGGTACTATCACATCATTAAGATAAGATGGGGCCTGATTATTTAAGACCCTGTATGTGAGGAGAAGGATTTTAAATTAAATTCTGGATTTAACAGGAAGCCAATGAAGGGAAGTGAGTATGAGAGAAATCTGCTCTCTCTTTCTAGTCCCTCTGAGTACTCTTGTTGCAGCATTTTGAATCAACTGAAGGCCTTTCAGGTAATTCTTGGCACAGTGTTAATGGAGGCCAAGGTAATGCCATCCAAATTAAGTATAAAATTAAAAGTCATCCAGCTCTTTGTGTCTTTAAGACATTTCTACAGTTTAACTTATTGGTGTCTGACATCTGGCTTCACAGACAGATAAAGCTAGGTATCGGTTGTATAGCAGTGAAAAAAAAAGCATGCTATGCCTTCTGAAATTAAGGGAAGCATGTATAATGTAAACAGAACTGGTCCTAGCACTGAACCCTGTGGAACTCCATAATTAATTTTAGCGTGTTAAGAAGACTCCCCATTTACATGAACAAATTGGAGTCTATTAGATAGATATGACTCAAACCACTGCTGCGCAGTACCTGCAATACCTGCAGCTGGATCAAGTGATGGCTTTTTTAAAAGTAATGTTTTAAAACTACTGCCACCTGTGGTAAGTAGCCCAGTAATAGAGATAGATTAATGATTAATTAAGTCTGATTAACTAATGATAGGACATCTTTGAGGAGACTTATAGGAATGGGGTCTAATGAACACGTTGAAGGCTCTTTCACTGAATTTAACTCTGAGACAAAGAGTTGAAAGAGATATCAGTGGTACAGAAAGTAGCTATATATTGATTGTTTGTGAGTATTTCTTTCTAATGGTTAAAAGTCATTACAGGTCAAAATTAAAGGAATGTTTTGTTCAACAGAGCCTCTACTCTTTGTCAGCCTTGCTACGGTGCTGAAAAGACCCCCCCCCCCCCAGAAAAAAAAAAATTAAAATAAAAGAAAAGAAATAAATTTAGCTAAAATAAAAGCCATGTAAAACATAAATAAGCATGTTTAAGTGTAATAATAAATAATACTTACTCTTTACCTGGCACTGGTAAACAGATTTATTTGTTGACCATTAGAAATGGAACTGTAATCCTGACATTTATGTTTCCTAATTCTAATTCTAAACTTCCTGACAAACAGATCCAGTTATTTTTCATGTGGACCCTTTTGACACATTACATAAGGAATATCTCAGAGTTTCAGTTTAACTAAGAAGTGATTTTGCACTTTAAAAATTTGTTCATGTCACATTTTATAAAGAATACAGAAATAAGTAACAGAAATATGTCTTGTCTTCCAACCACTCGCATTTATTCTGCTGTCTCTGATCGACTCACACAGGTTGATAATTTCTTGGTCTGAACATCTGCTGCTGGTTTAGTCGGATCTTTGTGGCTTATGTCCTTAGATGATGTGATCCCTGAGAGACTGCATACATAAACCTAAAAAGAAAAGGACAATTTCAGAGTTGTTCTTCTTCTAATGACCAGCAGAGGGAGGAAAAACACATAAACACTACACAGCCACATGCTGGCCTCCACACTGATGGAAGTGTTAGGCCTGTATGGTTATCATGAGGATTAAGAGCTACATTCAGGAATGAACAATGTTTGTCAGAAGTGCCCATGATGATGTGTACTATTTACCCTTCCTTCATAGATCATACAGCAAAACACTGCAGTATGGTCACAGGATGTGCTCTGGGTCAGGTGTCGTGAGAACTGGGCTCTTGGTTTAGACGAGACAGAGCTGTCCTGGGGCCGCCAACTTCCCAAGGGAAATGCAAGTATGTATCTCAGTAGACCACAGACTCGAGATGGCTATTATGAGACCTGATGGCTACCATTTAAAACGCATATTCAAGTTATTTATGTATACATGTTTAAACACAGACCACATACCCATATAGACATCTATATCAACCGGTGAATTTATAAAGCAACAAAATTTCAAAATTCCAATTCCAAATTTAAAACTGAAAAAAAAAGAAGAATTTTGCTCTATAATTTGTCATTTATAAGCCACGACCGGCAAAATAATGAATCTTACATGATGGCCACGGTAAAAACGCCCATGTGTGAAAAATATTTCCTTTCACACTGAAAGATTTCCCTTCTCGGCTTCATGACATTTTGAATGTTTGGATTTGGATGGCTTGCTGGCCTTATTTATATAGAAAGCAAAATGATTGACACAATGGAAAAACTCACTGCAAACAAATCTAGCAAAATAAAAATATTTCTCATTTAACTGTGAGTCATGGTGTACAGTGGTGAGCACTGTTTACTTGCAAAAAGAAAGCTCCTGGTTAAAACCCTGACCCCATTTGTGCATAGCTTGTCCCCCCACAGTTCAAAGATAAGCACTTTAGGTTAATTTGTGTGGTTTAAAAGTGGCTGATAAGAGCTAGATGAAGTGTACTGAGTGAAGTGTTGTGTGGTGAAAATCTAAAGCTTTTATATGGTCAGTAAGAAAAGTGCTCTATAAATGCAAGTACATTGCCCTGTAGTTTTGTTTTTTAGTCTCGGAACAAGACTATGTGCAGTACATGTTGGTAAACATAAGAATGCATTCCACTGCAGACAAAGGAGTAGAGCACCACTGCAGGTCAGAACTGCTTGCCAATCAACATGGAAGATATGACCACTGTGTCCTGAGCAGGTGACTGACCTCAAGGCCAAAACAGCTCTTTTTATAGCCCCCTTTGTCAGATCTGAAGCCATATCACTTACATCATGTACTGTAAGACAAGGTTTAATAGCCAACTTTTAGATCACTCTGGTGCGATAAACTCTGGTGACCCGTGCAAGCCTTTGCTCAGAGGTCCCAAGTGGCTTTGGAGGAAACCAGCTGGGCTGGAGCTCAGCATGGTATTGCAGCCAGCAGTGAGATTCTCCACAAGAATCACTGCGTGTGAGTCAAATTCCTGTATGGCAAGGGGTTGATTTGATGTTCTGCCTATTTAGGATCCTTGAGGGATCCCGTGGGAAATGATGACACTCCTAGTTCTTCTACTCTCAAGTTCAAGGAAAAACTACTTCTTTACGGTACTGGAACTCGGGACCAATTTCTAACAATGATGTCATCTTCAAAACAAGAGGTGAGCAAAATGCATCTGCTTATATTTGTTGAACTTTTACTGACTTCACCTCCACACCTGTCTTGCTTGCTTAAACTGTCACGAGGCATGTAAGATAATCAGAGAGAAAAGAGGGGAAATGTGAGTGTGAAAGTGGAGTCGTTGGAGGAGGATGGCCTGTGTCTTATCTGGAGGTCACACCAAAGGTCAAATGAAAGATAATCCTGTTGCTTCCATACTGGGAGAGAGGGTTTACAGTAGCCTTTGTTCGCATGAGAAGTGCTGACTATTTTATCCAAGGAGACAGCTGGATGATGAATGTATTACATAGTCACTGTCTGGATTAACTGATGGTTTCAACAGCTACATTAGTCAGTACTGTGGTGATAAAGAATACAGAATTCTTTAAGCTGTTAACATCCACATTCCCAGAGACCTGTTTGTTATTTGCAGGGGGTCAGTGTTATTATATAGCACACCAAAAACGGAGATCTCATAGCACTAGAAGAGAGTTGTTGCATTATTTGACTAAAAAGGTTTCTCCCTGTTTCTGACTGAACTGTAGACACTAGTAGTAAACCACAGAATTACCATAAGAGCAGAAGTAGTAGATCGTTCTTGTCTGCAGGATTGATCCCTTTTTAAACACTGTTTTGCTTTAAGTTCCAAATGTTACCAGTCAGGATCCAATTTGAGTTCTGCTGTAAGGAATTTTACATGTTGATCACCCAAATAGAAAATGGTGCTTGCCCAGGTGATGGTTTACAAAGCAGGGACCTTACAGTTCTGCCTAGATGCTCTGTGTGTTTGTAAGCCTGAAACTCTAAGCGAAACCACAACATCAGATCCAAGTGTTCAGAAATGAACTTTAGAATCTGTCAAAATGTACAGTGTTCATTTTTTTAGGAGCGTGGCAATGATGTGAAGTCATTGCTTAGCCAAAACTTTATTTGTTCAATATGTCATCATTGAGTGTTGTAGATTTTGCTTGTGAACGAGCAGTTTATGCAAAAACTGAAAACTGAAAAGTGCATAAAGCAATCTGCAGCCAGTCTTAAATGGCAGCCATATTCTAAAAAGTCTAAAAATATTTAATTGCTTTTGCAACCTCGGTCTCCGTTTTAACACTCGTTTCAAATTTCAAATAGGAATTTAAAAACAGAGCAATCCTTTACATCAGTGGTTTGTATTGAGCGCTGGGTCTTTGGATGCAAGCAAAGTGACAGTACGGGAAGAACACTTAGTGTGGTGGAAAATCATATGTCTGTGAGCATGTTTGCCAAAAAATATTAAGGTTTCCTTTTCCATTTTGAACTCATAGCAGACAGTTCAAACTTTGTGGACTTGCAATTTATTTGAGGTTATTCTCAGGTTTAATTATCTGCATATATTTCAAAGTCAGCTATTTAAGGGAAAATTTGCACTTACATAATTATTCTGTACATACGACACAAAAGAAAATAAAGATAACAATTGAAATGTTAAGTTAAAGTACAATGATCAAAACTTGATATTTCTTTTGATTTATGACAAAATATTGATTTTAGTGTACTGCTACTCACATTGGTTCTATCATGTTAAAGATGAAATTTAGTTCAATATTGTGTGTTACAAGCAGCTGCTCTACGTTTTCACATCAAAAGAAAAAAAAAAAACCCAACACAATTTGGGCAGTTCTGATGATTGTTGATATGTGAGAGACAAGACAGACATTTGGTTTCTGTGCAAATGCAACATTATTAGAACAATGACTTCAGAAGATCACTGTTATTGCTTTGGAGCTCTTCCAGGTTCACAGTAGTTCTTTATAAAGACACTGGAGATGCTCTTTTCATGAACATTAAACTCCAGTAAAAGCTGTTGCTGCGGCTCCTCCATACTCTTAACCTTCTGCCACCCCTACCAGTCTCTGCTGTATTCCCTTTAATAAAGCACAAACACATGCATACAAAAGCACAAGCACACATAAATGTCCCTTTGCAGCAGGTTGCAGCTGGCTGAGCAGGCTCTTCTCCCTCCAGTGCAGCTGTTTCCGATGAGTCAAGGTATCTGACTGCAGTTTTTCCCAGCAGATTCCCTCACAGGAGACACCACAGCGTTAATGCCGACAGATCTTGTTCTCTCGTCACTCCACTTTATACACCAGGAGGTATAGCAAAACGGGAATTTACTGCTTGGAAAACCTGAATTGCTTTTATTTTTATTTAAATGTGTAAACTATATTTAAAATGAAATAACACTTTCCTGTTGGTGTATATTTATGATGGGAACAGTCAAGGTATAATGCTTGCTTCCTTTGTTTGATAAAAACACAAGAAACTGACAAATAAGTGCTTAAGTATGTCTTTTTCATTCATCATGTCATACCATTTCAGAATGTTGACATCAATTCTTAAAGCATCACTGAATATTTCTTGTCTGGTATGGTGATGTTATTAATGTGGGAAAAAGCTCCATGACAGTAGAACTAAAGGAATCATAAGATATTTCTATTTAATTCCACTCTCTTAAAGTAGAGTGGAATTAAAGTGGTCAAAATACAACCTGAAGAACTGCAGAACGCTGTGATCGTGTGTAAAATGCAAATGAAAACAGAAATTTGATTTAAAGCTTAATTCAATTACACTTGACTCTGTTAGAGAAAACCCAGACCAAGTGTGATTTTCAGCTTTTATCATTTGTGTTTAGATCCACTTATTCACTCTACCTTTTTTTGCTCTGTTGCTGTTTGTACTGGAAAGATTTTTTGGTGGACATGTTTTGGATTTAGCAAGAGAGTTTTTTTTGCCTTCTCTAGCTAGCATGGAACAACAGTTTAAACTTGCTGCTAAACCAAGACTTTGAAAAAGGGCTAAAACCTTTCTGTAGACAAGTGCTAGCTGATGATGGGTTTATCAGCACAGACAAAAGCTTCATAATTAGGCTCTACATCCATATGCAGCAGGTTTTGTGTTGGAAATGCAGATGGAAGTGACATGTGTAACGTGCAGTATTTTTTCCAAAAGTTGAACTATTTTCACCTGAAGGTGCTATGAGAATAGTAAAAAGGCTGTGTGCTGTGGGTGTTGAAAGCTGTCAATGCTGAGCTTCATAAGCTCTCTATTCTATACAAAATAAGTGCTGACAATGGAAAAACAGCTTATTCACACATACTTTTAGGGTAGGTAAGGTACCATGTGCAGGAATGTTCAGCAGGTGTCATTAATCAATAGACGGTAACACAACTGCAAAAATCAGACCTTCTGAGACTCTTCAGATTGCTTCTTAGGGCCTGCACAGTGATTTCCATGTAAAGAACACATGACTAACCCTAAACTATAAAAGCAACAACATGAATAGGTTATGATGCTTTTGGAGCAACTTGCATGAGTGCTTTCATCCAGTCCCCACTAGCTAAAAACTAGGTAGCAAACTAACTAAAGTTAGTTTTAAAACAGAGTCTACTAACAGCTCAAACAACCAGGTTCTAGCACAAAAACAACTCCATAAAAACTCAAAAGTTGTATCTACTGAAACCTGTCTGGACAAACAAAAATAGTAAATTGGGAAAGGTGGGGTGAGGACCATCAAGGTATTCAATTCATGATAGAACTTTTGTTTTCAGAGTGACATCCAGGTCGCTCACCCACTACCTAACTAACACACAGAACAGCAGAATGATGAATTCACTCTAATTAATGCCATTATTAAAAACTGAATATTAATAATCAGCCAGGAAAGCAGATCATTTATATAGATAATGTCACATCGGTCGGATTATCCTGTAATACCTGCATTACCTAAAAGAAGCTGTTACTAACTACACTTTTCGCATCTTTCCTGACACACATCCAACCTACTAGCTTTGCAACCTTAATCACCTCAACAGACATTTAATGGCATTCCTTTAAGTTGATGTAGGAGGTGAGGGGTTTGGGGGCAGGTGGGGTGAAGAATTTATGGTTCCAGACTGTGAAAGGAGAGAAAATGCAGTGGGGTCGTGTTGCCGGCTGGCAGAGCATGGTAAAACACTGTGGTGTCCCGCTTTATGAGTGGGACCAGGTTCCGTGTAGGTCGTGGTATTGTTGGTGCAGCTGAGCTGGGGGCCCCCGGGGGTCAGGACTTGCAGTGTCCAGGTTTGATGTCTTGGGGGATTGTGTTTGTAAAAACAGGCCCTTTGATGACACTCAGTCAACCCCTCCCTGCTTACTTAAATCCTAACAGCACCAGTCAATCTGGAAACCATTTGGGGAAAGGTTCAGGCTTGATCACCTCCAGCATCTGCTGAGTGTTTATTTACCCACAACACTTAACCCATTAGACAAACTTTAATAGGACAACTGTAGAGCCACTAATCACATTGGCGCTCTAAGGACATGAGCCAGCAATTGTGCTGACTGTGTTGTTTTTAAAATCTGAGAGAACACAGGTGATATGGATGCATGTTATACATCAGTTCTTATGAAGACAATGAGTTTCTGCCATTCTTGTAAAAATGTTTCAGTGGTTTCTTGCGCTGATCAGCTGATCAACAGTCAATCAAAATACATTAAAACACTTAAAAGTTGTCGTTATGTGAAAGCTTTGTTGTTTATTTCACATCCTCTTGTAATTGCTGGCCTCATGGGATTTCTACACCTAAACGAAATTAGACAAGCTGGAGCAACTTTGGCTGAAGAGACAAAGAACTTGAAAGGAAGTTCAAAATTTAAGAGGAAATTCCAAAGTGCTGAGCTGATGAGATGTTCGCTAGCTATATATAACTGCATTTACACCGTGTCACCAGTCACAGGTAATTTCAGACAGTTGTATTTCTAAAAGACAACCATTCTCATGGTGCCTTGGATGATAGTGGTGGAGAATACCTCTACAATGGTCCTCTAAAGTCTGTACAGACTGTTTACTGTCAACCATAAAACATAAATTCAGCTTCTTTATTTATATGAAGCAGCAATGTACTAACATTCAAATCCTTTGTTACAAGTTATAGATACATTTATTTAATTTTTCAATTAAATAAATGCATTTAAATGGTAAATTAAATGTTTCCGCCCCTGTATGATTGTAATAATGCAATATTATGACTGTTCAGCTGCTTAATTGTTGTTGCTCATTGAGTCTAATGATGAGAGAAGTCTGTTACTAGTGTATCCTCCCTTCATTTAACTTATAAAGCTCAAAGTTGTTCATTTTGTTTTATGGGCAATGTGGAAAGTGCAGTTTGTGCACTGCATTGATAGGTGTTTCAAACTGACATTGTGACTGCATTCGTTTTATCTGTTAATGATGCTATTGTGTTATTATTAATAACTTTCACTTAAATGTGACAAATATTGTGGACTTTATGTACGACACCTTTTTGGACTCTACTGCTACTAGAAAAGAACCTTTGTTTACAAGAAAACTGTTTAACTACCTGAGGTTTATAGAAACGACCATACAGTGAACATTATTTGAGGATCTCATATGTTCTAAAAATCATCAAAGAATCTTGAATATCATCAAAAATACTGAAAAAGCACAGCCCTGTCCTCATGTTTTTGAGTGGGGTGTATTTTCCCCCATTTAACCTTCAAATGGTTCGCAGATAATGATACATGTATTTATTTATTTAACTCGCAGACAGTGTCATGTCACATGACCTGTGTATAGCAGAAGGGAGACATTCAGAATGATACTTAAGGCTCAGGGCATTTGTGTAACCAGCTGTTTCATGTTGTGGCTTGCTGAGATATTGTTATATTGACTAATTTACATCTTTGCTCAGTGTTATTTCAAACAACGTACCATACGGTCTAAAACGACCCTAATCTCCAGTAGCAGACAGATAAAGACCAGATCAGATTTGTTTTTATTTTAACGATCGGCACAATCGAGATTTGTCATCTTCTTTTGTGCCTTTTTGCTCTACACTCTCCATGTGACGCGTCCATTTGTGTTACACATATCATCAAATGAACACCAGACTTTAAGAACGAACATTTGGGGAAATGGAAGTGTCTGCATCTGCTCCACCCCTCACGTAAAGCTGGCAGACTACTGTATACTGTATAAGAGCCCTGCCTGTCACGCTGACTATCACACAGGAGGAGGGTGTCAGAACGTATTGGGGAAGTCTGTTGGCTTGGAGCTACTGCAACTTTTACGCACGACTCTTGTCTCCATGCCGCTGTTTTCCACTTGAATATAAGGGATTGATTTCCCCGCCTGCCTTTGAGTAATGGCTTTCACTATGCTGAGACCCGTCTCCACGCACCCTTTCTCTTACCCCGCGGACCTAACCTTGATGTCGGACGACGAGGAAGGGAACCGCAGCGAGAGTGACGGCAGCACCGATCAGGGGTACGGGCGGGAGTCCGGTGGAGTTGTAGTCGGACAGCGGAACGTTGCCAACGCCAGAGAGAGACACCGGACCCAGAACGTCAACACAGCCTTCACGGCGCTGCGGACGCTCATCCCCACCGAGCCGGTGGACAGAAAACTCTCCAAAATCGAGACGCTGCGCCTGGCATCCAGCTATATTTCTCACCTGGCCAACGTGCTGGTGGTAGGAGACGGAAGAGAGGGCGAACAGCCGTGCCTGAGTGCTGTGTACAGAGAAGTGAAGGGGGGTGGGCAGGGCAAACAGCCCCGGACTATCTGCACATTCTGCCTCAGCAACCAGCGCAAAGGGGTAACATACTCAGAAGATTCTCAGCTCACCAGCATACACGACACTACATTTATTATGTTCTATACTTTCTGCCTCGACCGATGCGCACACGTATAGCTTATATTATTAAAACCAGTCTCACTAAATCCGCGTTCTGTGGAATACAGCTTCTATTCGGGGTGAAAATCTATTTACAATTCCTGCACCATTCCTGCAGCAGGACATAAGGAAGGATGCAATTATGGGCGTTGCTAATTCCAAAAGGTTCCAATATTTATGAGAAACATACACGATGGATACACACCGTGCTGGACTTTCTGATAAACAAACACTTCAGAAGACATGTGCACTTAGAACTTACGACGTGTCCGCTTTTATCGACAGATGAGGAAATACGAAAATGACAAATTCAGAAAAGAGCTTTGGTCAGATTGGTAAGCACAGCTTAAAAAATAGCTAGTAAAAAACCCCAGTATATTAATTGTTGAATATTGTTTTCAGGTAGTGTAGACCTGACAATGTGCTTTAATGAATTCTAATGAGTGATTTTTTTAAATTCTGTTATTTTGCAAATAATTTGAGAGATTAATTTAGAGACTTTAGTGTAAAGCATATAACGCATTTTTACACTGACAACCGTGTTTGTGAAAAATCTAATCATTTATAAGTGTCATATCACAACTGTGTAATTGCAACGATCCTGAGTGCAATGAGTTACTTTCCATGGGTGCGCAGAGATGATGACGGTACTGAAACTGAAGGTGATTATTCATCTTTGTTCACAGGTGAAGGACAGACGAGACTGTGTGAAAATGCATGGAAACAGTGTGAGACAGCTAAGTCGACGATGAAAGTGTCTAAACTGGAGCAGTGTGGGATTTTTTTTCTTCCTCCCAGCAGATATTCCTAGAGACTTGAAGCATCTCAGCACTACAGCAGTCCTCTTACTTTGTGAGGCTTTGTCTGGTTATTTAGTGAGACAGGAGGATTGCCAAGTGAACTACCTGTATGTCTCCAGCAGTTGCCAGAAATCCAGTACACAAATTGTTACTGTTTGGGGTATAGTGGATAAATAATCTGAAATTATAACATTGTGACATACAAAGTGAGCAGCACTAAGAAGGTTACTTACATACATACATTAGATGAACAGATCTTACATGTTAGGGGAACAGAAATCCATACTAACCCTAGATCCATGATGGGGTTACACTTATGTACAGCACTTTGGATCACTCACCTAAAGTATGATTACTAATAGTTGGAAGCTATGAACCAAAACAAAACAAAAAATGGAGAATACTTTAAATCTGTAACATCCTAGAACTCTGTGTCCAAGAGTACTTTGTTTTGTACTTTAAACATTTTCAGTACAAGTACAATTCACTTTGCATACTCAGCATTTACAGTGACTCATATCAAATTGCACTTACAATGAAACTGTTGAGCCTTACCACACTGATGATAATAACCAGTGCTTTAACTATTGAGTAGAAAAAGATGCTGCTGATTCAAAGAGTAGTCCATCCAAAGTAGTCTTAAGTTCCTGGAAATATCATAAAGAACATAATAAAAATGTCAAGTAATCCATGAAAATGTTAGTATAATTGCACAGTTTTTAAATATAATTTGGGATAATTTAAAGATATATCAGAATACATGATTACATGTCATCTGTTATACCACTATTACCTGTCAAGCTAATTGACTGATTGATTATTGCATGGAGCAATAAAACATATCATCAGTGTTTTTTACTGGTTCCAATTTACAAATATGGGTTTTATCATGCACAAATGTTACTGATGTCATTCCTATTTGTGATTAAAAACAAAAGAAAACAAACAAACAAACAAACAAAAACAATGGTTTGGTCTGGTCTAATGAACATTCACAAACACTTTGGTGCTGGTCCTCAAGATGTTTGTGTGAAGCTTTTCTCTCAAATAGATCTATGCACCTGAATAGTTTCTGGAGTGTCAGAGAAGATATCTGAGAGGCAATGATTTTATCTACATGTTTTTATCTACTTTGAGATTAAATTTATTTTTACATAGGCATGGCTCTCTTGCATTTTTCTGCCAACATAGCAATAAGCATGTGATGAGATCATTAAAGGTCCCCTTTGCATGGCCTGTTAAAGGTTTTTTTTTTATTGGTGATGCACAGAAACTGTTTTTGTGACACAATATTTGCCATATTTTGAAATAGGTTGGTCTATAACAAAGCTGAACAAAGCTTACAATTTGTTTCCTGGGTAGGTTCACTCAATGTAAGTAAATAAACTGAGTTTAAGCAATAAATAAATAAACAATGTCAACATTTCTCTACTTGTTACAGACCTGTAGTGGTAACGTCTTTATAGTTTTGTTCATTCAGGCCCCCAGCCAATACAATAGAGCCCAAAGCAGAAAAAGGCTAACTGGTTATCATGCAAGAATCCATGATCAACTCGTTTCATCAGAAGTGGTTTAATTGCATGTCACATTTACATTGTTGTCCTTTGTTTCTCTTTGGCAACTTTTTTTTAATAAATAAAAATTGCATACAAACAGACCAGAAGAAGAAAAAAAATGATGCGCTCGTAGTGATAACCATGAAATTCCATTCAAGGCCCACCAAGGCAGTTCTTGATATTTCCATCAAGAAGTAATCACTTCTTGATGGAAATATCAAGAACTGCACAAGTTTATCCATGGACTAGAAGAAGAGACAAAGATTGAATTTTGGTGGTAGAGCTTCAAGTTTCTTCATAAACGTTTGTAGTCTCCTATGAGAAAAAAAGGCCTAATTTGTTTACATGACCTATGCTCCATTCACAGTTTTGCAAATTTGGAGGCAGGGTCTACACAAATAAAGAAATCTAAGGACTGATCTGTGCATAACTCCACTTTGGTAGTATATCATTTTAGTTGGGATTCACATGTGGTGTTTATCAGTCACGGCTAATATCACCTACCACCCTGTGTGCAGACAAACACAGCTGCTGCTGAATGTTAATGTTGTGGATTACATCAGAAGAGCAGCGCTCTGGCCACATGAAGAGGCTGATGGGAGTACACCTTTTTACAGGGTTGAAGGATAAATGCCTGCATATTGACTGGAAAAATCTGCATAGTATAACTGTGTAACCTCAGACAATGTCGTGAGAATAAAAGTGTCCACTGTGATGGATTATGGTACTCAATCTGCAAGTCTGCAAGCAGATTAGTTTGTATGTATGTTAAAAGATTAGATTGTTCTTTTTTTGTTTGGTAAATATTCTTACAGTTAGGTCCATAAATATTTAAACAGAGAGAACTTTTTTCTAATTGTTGTTCCCTACATCACCACAATGAATTTGAAATGAAAAAACTCAGATGGAGTTGAAATGCAGACCTGCAGCTTTTATTCAATGGGTTGAAAAAATTGCGTAAAAATGTGAGGAACCAAAGCAATCTGGAAACAATCCCTTAATTTCAGATGCTCAAAAGCAACAGGACAGATTGAATAACTGAAAATAAAATGTTCATTTCTAACACTTGTATGAAAACCCTTTGCTGGCAATGACAGCCTGAAGTCTTGAACTCATGTATGAACTCAGATGTTGGGCTTCCTCCTTTTTAGTGCTCTGCCAGGCTGTTACTGCAGCAGCTTTCAGTTGCTGTCTGTTTGTGAGCCTTTGTGTCTGAAGTTTAGTCTTCAGCAAGTGAAATGCTCTGTTGGGCTAGGATCAGGTGACTTGGCCATTCAAGAATATTCCACTTCTTTGCTTTAATAAACTCCTGGGTTGATTTGGCTGTTTGTTTGGGTCATTGTCCATCTATATTATGAAACACCGTCATATGACACTGTCTTAGCAAATTCTTGAGGCTTATGAGTGGCTTGCAGTGAACTCTCTGTATTTACGTTTATGCAGTCTTTTCTTTACAGTACACTTGAATGTCGATACGCCTAACCCTCCTGGAGACTGTTGCTCACTTGGTTGGCTGTAGGGGTTTCTCATCACCGTGGAAACTGTTCTGTGATCATCTACCACTGTTCACCAGTGCTTTCTTTCTTTCTCAGGATGTACCAAACTGCAGATTTTGCCACTCCTAATATTGTACCAATTTCTCAGATGTTTTTTTTTGCTGTTTTCACAACTTAAGGATGACTTGTTTCACCTGCATGGTGAGCTCCTTTGACCGCATGTTGTCTGTTCACAGCAAAACCTTCCAAATGCAAGCACCACAACTCAAACCAACTCCAAGCCTTTTAAATGCTTACCTGATAATGACATAACAAAGAAATTGCCCACACCTGTCCATGAAATAACTGTTTTGAGTCAAGCGTCCAATTACTTTTGCTCCCCTTAAAAAGAGGGAGCAAAACCCCTGGATGAAGGGTTTAGGAGCTGAAACTCCTAAACCCTTCATCCAGTTTGAATGTGGATACACATTATGTCCATTATATAACTATAACTGGAATATGTTTCAGTAAACAGGTACAAAAGCTAAACTTGTGTCAGTGTCCAGATATATATGGACCTAACTGTACTTGTGTTCTTGCTTAGAGCTACAGTAGAAGTTTAATAAACACAACAGTCTGTAAACGAAGCATCTGACAGTGAAAAGGAAACAAATAGTCTGGCTCATTCCAAAAGTAATTTAAAGTCACCTCACTGTTAGATCCTTGTTGTTTTGTACAAAATCAGTATGTAAAAACAACAGTTTTGCTTTTGCAGTAGTTATATGATGAATCCTTCTAGGCTTTTGTGCCAAGCTAATATATCTTGTACAATTCGTACATCTTGATCGCCGCGGCTGTTCTATAATGATTGTGTTATATCAGTGCAGCCACAAAGAGTTCCTGTTTAATACGAGTCAGACTCGGGAACATTTTTAGAGCTTTTTAAAATGTCAGCTAGAATAACAATTAAGATTAGCTTAATAATAACCAAAAATGAAGATTGTAAGAATTTTTTAGGGTCTGAAACACATTTGTTGTGGTTTTTGTGTTGTTTGTTCTAGGTTCTAATTAAACAATAGTAAGATCTATACAAATCTATGTAGGCTTGTTTATTCCCATGATACTAAGGCCGAAACACTTTCAGCATAGAAAGACTGTGCTATACCAGAAATACCATTTACAGTATTTGGTTTGTTGCTAACTTATAGACTTGCAGTGTAGTGGATTTGGGATATTTGGAGAGTCTAAATTGCAATGCCATTTGCTTCTAATTACAAATCAAGGCTATATTTTTCAAATATAGCCTAAACTAAACGCTTTTTCACATTTTTAAGTTTTGAAAAATGAATTCCTAACAGTGCTGTGGTTTGTTTTGCTCCAACATTCCCTGAGTTCTTTATTTTGCGCTAAATAATCTAAAAACAATGTCTGTATGAGTAAACTGCAATTTGTCTCACAGTTGCATCTTGTGCAAGAATGCTAAATGTTGCCAGCAGATTGTTACTGTAGACAATCTTAACAATCCTAATCTGTGAAAACAGGAGATTTGTCTATAATCTGAATTTTTAACTAGTTTTCAAGTGGTTTTGTCTGGTTTATATTTCTGACCACATGCCCTTGGTCCCCTTATGACACCACATGTAGCATTCTTAAGATAAGATAAGATAGAACTTTATTAATCCCTCGGGTGGGTTCCTCTGGGAAATTCGACTTCCAAAAAAAGCACAGCAACGACCGAAGTTACAGTTACAGAATTGTTATATATATATATATATATATATATATATATATATATATATATATATATATATATATATATATATATATATACACACACACATATATAAATACAGAGACAAATATAAATAAAATATACAAAGGGGATAAATAGAATAAATAGGAATAAAAAATAAAAATACAAGTGAATTGCACATTTCAAGTATTGAGTCTATTGCACTGTTGACTATTTACAAAAAGTATTGCACAAGGTATTGTACAGTGAGGTGAAGAGGCACTACAGCTTAGTTGTTCCCCCCTCCTTTGTCCTCCTGTTTCCCCTCCCTCTCCCCTCCAGAGAGGAGTTAAACAGTTTGATGGCGTGTGGGACAAAGGAGTTTTTAAGTCTGTTAGTTCTTGTCTTGGGGAGAAGCAACCTGTCACTGAACAGACTCTTCTGGTTGTTAATGGCCGTGTGCAGAGGATGCCCAGCATTGTTCATAATGTCCAGCAGTTTCTTTAGTGTCCTTTTCTCTGCCACTGTCACCAGAGTGTCCAGCTTCATGCCGACCACAGAGCTAGCCCTCCTGATCAGTTTCTCCAGCCTGGATGAGTCCTTCTTTGCTGTGCTGCTCCCCCAGCACACCACAGCATAGAAAAGTACTCCAGCAACCACTGACTGGTAAAACATCCTCAGGAGCTTCCTGCAGATGTTAAAAGACCTCAGCCTCCTGAGGAAGTACAGTCGGCTTTGGGCTTTTTTATACAGGTGCTCTGTGTTGCATGACCAGTCCAGTTTGTTGTCCACCCACAGCCCGAGGTACTTGTACTTGTTGACCACCTCCACCTCCTCCCCCTCTATCTGAACTGGCAGTGGACCTTCTCTGGACCTCCCGAAGTCCACAACCAGTTCCTTAGTCTTTGAGGTGTTGAGTTGCAGGTGGTTTGTGTGACTCCATGCGACAAAGTTCCTCACCAGACTTCTGTACTCCTCTTCCTGATCATCCCAGATACACCCCATGATGGCCGTGTCGTCTGCAAACTTCTGAATGTGGCATAATTCAGAGTTGTAGCAGAAGTCAGAGGTGTACAGGGTGAAGAGAAGAGGGGACAGCACAGTTCCCTGTGGTGCTCCTGTGCTGCTGACCACAGTGTCAGACGTGATGTCCTTCAGCCTGACGTACTGTGGTCTGTCGGTGAGGTAGTCGGAGATCCAAGCCACCAGGCAGGGGTCCACCTCCATCCTGTTCAGTTTTTCCTGAAGCATACAGGGCTGGATGGTATTAAAGGCACTGGAAAAGTCAAGAAACAGGATCCTGACCGTGCCTTTTCCCCCATCCAGGTGTGAGTGGGCTCTGTGTAGGAGGTACAGGATGGCATCCTCCACTCCGACACCCACCTTGTATGCAAACTGTAGTGGGTCCTGGGCATGTTGTACCTGTGGTCGGAGGAGGTTGAGGAAGAGCCGCTCTAGAGTCTTCATAAGATGTGACGTCAGTGCCACCGGTCGGAAGTCATTCAGCTCATTGGGCCGGTTCTTTTTGGGGACCGGGACGATGCAGGATGTCTTCCATAGGGCGGGCACTCTCCCCAGTCGCAGACTGAGGTTGAAGACTCGTTGTAGCGGCTCCCCAAGTTCAGCAGCACACGCCTTAAGCATCCTAGGACACACCTTGTCTGGGCCTGCTGCCTTTCTGGGGCGAAGCTTCCTCAGTTGCCTCCTGACCTGATCCACTGTGACACTGGGAGATGTTTGGGAGGAGGGGAGGGGGGGAGATGTCTTGCTGCTGAGAGAGGGATTGGAGGAGGGGGGTGTCATGGTGTCAGGAAGGGGGGGAAGCGAGGGAGGCAGGAGAGTGGGGAGAGGACTCTGTAGTGAAGGTGAGGGTGAGGGTGGGGGGGTTGTGGGCTGGTCAAACCTTGCATGTAGACAGCATTTTTTTAAGTTTTCATTCCCACATATAGTAGTGCATATAGTAGAACTCAAAGTTAATCTTGATTTATTATATGACTAAACTGAATCCTCTAAGTCTCGAAGTGATGTTTGGAGGTACACCCCTCTGAAAGAAAGTTATTGCAGTCCTTGGGGGCAGCACAAATAACTGCACACTTGCATAAAGCATCCCAACCCTCCATTTCTCTCCACCAGTCAGTGCTAAAACCTAATTAGAAGCTGCTGTGTGAGCTTATCTGATAACTGTAGAGCTCTGTGGAGCTCGATAAATGGCTCCCAGCGGCCTTTGTTCCCCCTGACAGGAAGATGTCATAGAAGCACAGGAAGGGGAAAAAAAGCTCCAGTGCTCGACCTTACTGACACCCTCCCTGTGGGGCCCGAGGCCCTGGGTCACTGCCAGTTTTGACATCAGTCGGGGCCCAGATGGCCTGTTACACTCATCTGATGCTTATTTTAATTCCTGGATGGGAATGTCTCCAAAAAGA
This sequence comes from Maylandia zebra, assembly GCF_041146795.1. NCBI lineage: Eukaryota > Metazoa > Chordata > Actinopteri > Cichliformes > Cichlidae > Maylandia > Maylandia zebra. The sequence goes on along the minus strand of NC_135171.1, from coordinate 5,925,296 downwards.
CAGTGAAAATCAGTCAACAACTGTACAGTGAACTTACTGTAAACTGTCAGCTAGCATGATATTTATGGCACACACAATCAGTACTATATAACCAGTTACTTAATTGGTTTTGATAGCTGTGACAAATTTACTGACCCAAAACAAGCAACAATAACAGACTTGAATAGTTATGGTCACAGTTAAACAGAAAGGGAAACATTCACGTATATTTCTAAATGTATTTCTACACCTTACTAATAAATCAAGGAGTAAGGAAAGTGCTTACAAGTGCCCTGAAACAAGAAGCCAACTGACATGTCATATGTACCATCAGATGCAGGTCCTCTGTCACATCATTAGTTCTTAAAAATATGTGAACATATGCATGTCATCTTCCCCAGTATCCTATACCTGATGTCTATTTCACATCTATGACGGATAAATGCACCACAATGAAACTCAGAAACAGAGCACAGATGAAGAAACAAGCAGAAACAACAACAGGAAGTCTGGTGATTTATGTTGGAATCACACCCCCACTTGGATCAAGGTTACCAGAGTCCAAACATCAGAACACAGAGCAGTGATGAAAATCCACATGTGACCAGAAACTCCCAGTGGCCACAACCGAGAGTGAAGACCAAACTGTAGTGAACACTGCTGAGTCACAAACATGCAGGTAGGTGACAACTAGTGATTTAGAGTCTAGACAGCACGTCCCAGGCAGCATGGTCAGCCCGGAAGAGGACCCATTAGCACCACAAGAGTCCAGGGACAGTGAACAGATCCAGAAAGCACACCAGCAGGAACAACCAGGGAACCAGGCACACCCCTGAAGCACAGAATGGCACCCACCCAAGCCCCATATTGTATTTACTTGGGTTGTCTTTGTCTAATATTAAAATGAGTTTGATGAAAACATTTCAGTCAGAGATATGTCACAGAATTAGGATTTTTCATTACTAAAACAAAAGCTGTAGAATTGTGACTGCGACCAACAGTAGTGTAAGCCTGCACACAAGAGCCTGTGCATTAGTCAGTTGATAACTTTTAGATACAGGACACATGATGGAAAGTATGAAGCAACCACCTCTGACTCGTGTGGTTTCTCATTAAAGTTAGTGATATCCCTGTACATGACTGTATAAAATTCCATCTGAACATAAATTATTCTGTCAGTCATCAGCAGCACTTTCCCCATCTTCAGCTCCATCTGGTAAGCATTAGTGGGAGATACCATGGGGCATATAGGAAGGGCTAAGATTGCGATACTGTTTCCCTCCACCACATTTAGCCCTAAACAGACCCTTATGGTGCTGTAGCTCAACTGTTTGACATTAGAGATACCTTCCACCCCCTCACTAACCCTGAAGTTGGTTCCCTACCAGCCAGTCTGTCAGAGAAGATAACGACTGGACACGGAGTGTGGGCCCTTTCAAGGGACAGCGGTCTTGGATCGGCTGCCTCCGATTTTGATGATTGTTTTCCATGGATGGGTGGAGTGGGAGAACAGGGAGCAACCTAATCCTTTGCAGCAGCCAAATAACAAGTGAATAGGCCAGACATAGCAATATACAGTATCTGTGTGCCATAACATTAGACTATATGAACAGCTATACTAAGGTATCTTCTTATGCTCTAGTGTACTTATTAAAGATGTACTTTTATCATGTTAGTTTTAAAGAGCACAAAATAAAACATAGTTGGAACAAAAGCTACCGAATTTCTAGTTTTAGGGACTAGAATGTCTGAGCACTAATATGTTGCTTCATCTGATGCTGTGTTTCCACTGTCATCAAAATCCCTGAGATGATTAAGCAAATTGTCACAATTTATTATCCCGTGTTGGTATCCATTTGAATAGGCCTTTAGCTTTGCAGATAGTGAGCTTTTGTGAAATTACTCAATGCATTAATCAAGGCATAGGCAACATAAAATCCTCCAAAAAGGTAATAACACATAATCTACAGACCTAAAGAGCTTGGAAATCAAAAGGCATTCTGGGTTCTCGTCCCCATATTGTTGTTCATGTAAAACCAAAACAAAATCTGATGAAAACAGAGCTGTAAACAGATTTCACCTTATTCAGATATCTCTTGGGATTTTCTGTACTATGACGGTGCTTCACTTCTTACTGGGCTACATCGATATTGTAATTTATGCTGCAAACCTAACCTGTTCCAGATTAGAGATCAAAAGGTCTGAAATCTCAATCACTGGCCAATCAAATCTCTCGAAAATAATGTCACACTTCTGGAAGATGTCTCAGACCTCTGTGGGCAGAGGGCCACAGAGTTGAGAGTCCATAGCATGAGTCACCCAGTTTGAGAGAGGAATAAAAGAGGCCATCTAAACAGTGAACGACGGTCATTGAACAGAGGTGTAATGTCTTTATGATACATTTAATTGGGAAGTGAGGGAAATCCATGATACACCAAAATTTGAGTGCTATATTAGTCTAAAAGAGTGTGTGGGTGTGTGTGTTTTATATGGGCAACGGTGTTGACACACTGTGCTCTCACAACGCACACTCTCTAGACTATTGTTTTCCTCCCAACATGCAAGTGGGAGGAAGTGGTGGAATGACCCAAGACATTAGTACAGACAATATCAGTCCAGCGGGGCAGGCCTCTGATTGCTCCGAGTTTGGCTGCTGCTCCTGGTGCTCTGTCTCAGCCTTAGGGCGGTGGTCCTTGATTTAGAGGTGAAAGGTGACTAATTTGTGGCCTGATTTCTCCCCTGTCAAAATAATGGAACAACATATCTGCACAGAAAGCTCTGAAGGAGGAAAGAGGCTGACTTCCGCAGTAACCTGATGCCTGTAATGGTCCCTAAAGATTTCATATGCTATTGTGTTTTCTCTTTTTTGGCTTTGTTTGATGACTCTTTTGCTTTTAAAAGAATCATGCTCCCTAAATATTTATATATCTAACCCTTACTAGATAAGTAAAACAGATTTTTCCTGGGTAACTAAATTCCCATTCTCTTTTGTGACATATAATCAAACTCTACTGTGCACTTCCCTTTGACCCTCTGTGTCACCACAGAGTAATTAAAGGTAGTGTGCTTGTGTAGAGATTTTTAAGCGATAACTGTCCACTCGACACCGACAAATCCCCACACACAAAGCAACATATATTAAGTTGTGACATCACATAGGAAAATGTATCCTAGATGTAAGGAAGCATGCAAGTCTACATTTTAACTAGACATGAAGAATGAGCTTGGACCCAATAAATACAATTGTTCGCTGCTTGGAGCCTCCTGAATCTCGGAGATGGATGGGAGGAAGAATATACCTTGGAAAACTTTTGAACCAATTTCAACATCCACAGCAATTGTTTGGAGGATATCCTCAATCAGTTTCCCCAAAGAGCACAATGAATAGTCTCACTGACAGAAACCTACTGCCCCTAACAACCTCCATGACCTGCACGCTGTGCGCCATCAGAAATGAATATGTCATCTTCTACTCCAACTACCTCTCAGAGAACAAAGCAAAAATAGGCTCCTGCTGTTTTAAACATCTCACTTATCTGATAAGCAGGGTATTTGGGAATATAAACAAGTTACATTAACCAAATGTTCCTGTTAAATGTTTTTGTACTATTTTTGATTAAAATTGCTGATGTGCGATATGATGACTGAATCCTATTTCCATTTTAGAATATTAAGAAGCTATTAAAGATCCTGATCATAAGGAAGTTTCAGAAATGCTAGATTGTATAATATAAAAGGGAGATTATATGAAAGTAAAGAACATGACTTTTTGATTTGGAAAATTTGAAAGTAAGTGCTTTTGACATGCTAAGACCGTGCAAGAGACAGAAGGATGCCATGCAAAAAACAAAACAAAAGTGTGCTGAGAGGGGATGCACAAGGTGAACCAGATTATACTGGATGAAAAGATGATTTCCAGCTCGAGACTTTGTCAGGAGACGATTTTTCCAACACAACAATGAAACTGAATACAACCATTTTAATGCACAAGGAACTGCAACAGAACCTCTCCTCCACCTCCAAACATGTATACACAGATTTGTAATAGTTTGTTGTGATCCAATACTAAGGTTTGAAAGATCAAAAATTAAGACAAACAAAAAAAATATTAATGCTAGTTTGCGCACTTTGAGGTCTTTATTTTTAATAAAGTCGATCTAAAATGTTTTTAAAACATACAAAACAGACTAAATTCTCAGCACTCCAACTTCAAAATAATAGTTATTATTTATAATATAATATAATATTAGAATATTTAACATTTTAAAGGCACATATTTTAAAAATATATTTGAAGATACTTATTTTTTCAGTAAGAGATAAGAGAGCAAAAATTCTGTTTGCTTTAAAAATGTAAAATTTCGTGGTTAAAAACCACATGTGCATAAATCATTATTCAAAACACAATTATTTGAAAGTCGTTTTGGCCTAATTTATGAAATCATTGCAAAGACTGCAATAAACCAGTGAGCTCCAAAAAGAAGCCAACACTGTGTAAGAATCCTGATGCACAGCTGTGTGGTATACATTATATTATGTTTCCAGAACAGCATGCATGTTTCTTAATGTTGGGGCGCCCCCTTTTAGACACAGCTAGCATAGTTTTGAAGTTTCCTCAAGGACCTCAAAGCATACCATATTATTCCAACAAGCTCTCTTCCGGCTTCATGCATTTACAGTCATGTGAAAAAGAGGTTTTAACAGCACTCTGTGCAGTTTTGTGAATGACTAAGTGCACACCATGATTCAGCTGCTTGTAGAAACACCTTTGATATTTAAGTATTCATTAGAAACAAGCCTCAGATAATTGGACCAAAGAAATTGACACACCTTTCAGCCAAGAAAACAATAAAAATATGCTTCTGTAAGTTCATTTTAGTTTAATGTTTCTTCTCCTTCTCGTATTTTCAGTTTTTATCTGTCACACTAACACCCAATACGCAAGCTTGAGCCTGAGGAGAGTTACTGACGATGGGATATTTTGTGGAACACGCTGACTCTTGGCTTGTTTCTTTAAGCCAAGAGGCAGCAAGCATTCCTTGTGAAATACAGGACAGTTAGAAAATATAAGGACAATAACGTCTTTCAGTCGTGTTTTCTTTGTGTACAAAAATATACTACCTTGGTTTAAAAATACAATCCAGAATATCTTAATAATTGTTTAACGAGTCTCCAGTACTACAGTCTATGGTTTTGCAACTTTCTACAAGTTTGTCCCTCGAGTGCCCCCGTAGAAAATGTCTGGGACGTAGGATGTAGGTGGTGGTCAGCCATATTGTCTCTGATACAGCAGAAATCATACACTGGCACGGGCGCACCGGTGAAGGAGGGAGGCGAGGACTCTTAGTTTGCAGAAGCCCTCATTATTTGGAAGCATTTCGGTCCTAGAACTGATCAAGGGGGTAAATACCAGCCAAATTTTGTGTTCACTGTTGATTTAGCAAAAACAGCTTTTCTGTTGGAATCTAATGTTAGCCATGATAAGGTTAGCAGGCTATTAGACAGGGCCTGCCCAGAGCCCATAAGTTAACGAAACCTCAATACACAGAAAGCAGTACCGGTCTTGGATTTAACGAACTAGATCAAGTGCTTGAACTATCGATAAACACAATATCCACCGCATTACATTTGACTTACCGAATGTCGAATTCAAACGAGTACGCAAATTATCTAATTGAAAGATAACATGACTCTAGTCCACGTTACCGTTATATCTAGTGTTGCGGTTTTCGGTGAAAGGTGGTATGCGAGCCTTGTGCAAAAGGTTAATTCAATTTGGCAATACTTAAATGTGCTAGAGGACTACTTAACTCCTCCATCTAGCTAAAGTTAGCGGGATTTCTATTGAACCCACGAGTTTATCACCGGTTCATCTGAAAAAAGGTCCCCGGTGCATGATTCTTCGTTGATTATAAGTGAGGGACGATTCATTTCTTAAAGTTAAGTTAAATTTAGGAATATATGCGGAAAGGTACATTCGGGATGTTTTTGTATTTACCCTATGTGGAAGACTGTGTCAATCACGTGTGAAAGAGAGAGCTAACGGTTTTTTTAATCCCCAATGGTGAGCAACCTATCAGTCAAAACGAAGGGTCATAAGCTGAAGTGATAACATCCAGTTGGCGTTATATACATTATGTTGCTTTTACTTGTTTGCCTGACATGCGTAAGACCTTGAGTGATATCCCATTATTATTATTATTATTATGGTTTCAACTCTAATGGAAAAGGTTTTCACAAGTTTAGCACTGTTTATGAGAATTTGTGACCATTGTTCCAGAAGTGCATTTGTGAGGTCAGACACTGATGTTGGACATGAAGTGCTGGTAAAGTTTGAGGCCAGTCAACTTCTTCTACACCAACTTAACTCATCCATGTCTTTATGGACTGTGTGCACTAGTGTGCAGTCATGTTGGAACAGGAATAGGCCATCTCCAAACTGTTCCCATAAAGTTGGGAGCATGAAATTTTTAAAAATGTCTTTTTATACTAAAGTGTTAACAGTTTCTTTCACTGGAACTAATGGACTCGTGAAAAACAACCCCACATCATAATTCCCCTCCAACGAATTTCACATTCGGCACAGTGCGGGACAATTCTGGCAACCACCAACCCTAGACTTGTCCATTGGATTGCCAAACAGGGAAGTGTGATTTGTCACTCCATGTCCAGCTTAATGCTTTACAGCGCTGTCTCCAATAATTTACATTGTGCTTGGTGATGTAAAGCTTGGGTGAAGCTGTTTGACCATAGAAACCCATCCCATGAAGTAGGGGTGGGCGGTATAAATGGTATATGGTAGAAACGATATGAATTTGGCCAATTGTAGAGATTTTGACTACACCGCTCTACCGCGATAGCGCATGTTGATGGTGTCATCAAGCTGCACCTGTTTTGGTCGAAAGCATTGCAGCGGCTGCAAGCAATATTATCTGCAAATTACAAAAGTCACTGCTGTTTAGTTTTCTGTCTTCGTTTATGTTGGAAGTAGGGCTGCCACAAACGATTATTTTGATAGTCGACTAGTCACCGATTATTTTTGCGATTAGTCGACTAATCAGATCATCATCCATTGGACGTACAGCGTACAGCTTATTGCACCAGAAGCATCTGGTCTTATATAACTATCATTAGCTTACAGCTTGAAGTGTTTGTGCTAACTAAAAATAAAGACAAGATGGTAGTTTATTAATTTTTAATGAAATTTGCAGATTGTTTCGGTGAAGTTTAATAAACTCCTTGCTTTCTAAAATATAACAGGACACCGGAGTATATTCTCCAGCGTCTCACACTTCTGACAATCAGCTGTCTGCTTGACAGTTTTAGCTGTGCAAAAACTATAACTTTAATCTCAGCCAAACCGATTTACTCAGGAACAAATAAAATACTAAAGAAAGCCAAACAATAACATTTTTAAGTTATCTAAGTGACTTATATATATGTTTAACCTGACTAGCGAAAGACGGCGGTGGGTTTGAAAACGATTTGCCGGGAGTCCGGTGTTCTCACGGCTCTAGTTAGCCTTGCCCCCGCCTAGCTAACGAGCTAGTAGGTAACAGACGTCTCCGAAAACGTCGGAGCGCTTTTGAAAATACGTGGTGTCTTGATAAACTGAGCAGATATTTGAGATTTACACAGCTACATTCTCGCCTGAAAATATGTTAAACGTTTATTTTGTGACCCAGAAAGAATAATAAGAGTAAAGTTAAAACTAACTAGCTGCCACCATTGTTGACAACTGCGCTGGGCTGCGCTATGAATTCTGGGACACAGCTTCTTCTTCTTCGGGGTTTAACGGCAGCTGGCATCCTTGTACATGCAGTGCTGCCATCTTCTGTTTCAGTCCGTTATTACACTCTTAAATCCTACTACTCATTCCTGCGTCCTTTGTGATCTTACAAAGCTTCAAACGATGCGTCGACTATTAAATCAGTCGTCGACGATTTTAATAGTCGACATAATCGTGACTAGTCGACTAATCGTGGCAGCCCTAGTTGGAAGTGATAGCAGAGCTTCCCCCCCCCCCCCCCCCACCCGAAACCTCCCTGTCAGAATATGCTATAGCATGTTTATGTGGAAACTAGCGAGTAGGGGTGGGTGGTATAAACGGTATACGGTAGAAACAATAGAAATTTGGCCAACGGTAGAGATTTTTACTATACCACTCTACCACAATAGCGCATGTTGATGGTGTCATCAAGCCGCACCTGTTTTGGTCGAAAGCATTGCAGCGGCTGCATACAACATCTGCAAATTATGCCGGGCAACAGAAATAGCAAAGAGACGAAGTAGGGCTGTTCGATATAACGATATATATCGGATGACGATATAAAAACGTCTATCGTTTCATTTTAGCTATTGTTTGTTTCGTGGTGTCGCAAAATAAACTGTTTACGGCAATATTTTTTCATTGTTTTGATGGTCACTGTAGTGGTTATATTAATTTCTTAAAATTCTCTCTTTCTCTCACATTTAATATAACCACACTACGGACAGACAAGCACCTGTTTTTATGCGTTGTGGTTAGCAACAACGACAGTAAAACCATCGCGTGTCCGCTTGCTTATGTTCCACATAAACCTTTCACAATAAAGCCCAAGATCCTGTTGAGACTTTTCAAAATAAACTGAATCACGTGAAAGAGCAGATTATTTACGGATGAGAAGCAAAAAAGAGCCGCCAGGTGCTAAAAAATAAACCTTAGACTCAAACGTTAGAACAGGCTTTTCCCCGCAGCACGCCGTGTAATAAATACTCACAAAGAAAACTGCGGCCTTTACAACTTACGTCTAAAAATGTATCGTTTCATGCATCGGTTAAAACACTTGACACATGACGTGCAGCTGGAAACACTTCCTGCAAGACGAGCTGCCCAAGATTCACAGAATTTACAGAAAATTTTACATTTTTGTGATTTATATCGTTATCTGGACGATAGAATTCTTATATCGGGATATGAGATTTTGGTCATATCGCGCAGCCCTAAGACGAAGCACTTTTGGAATATGGGGAAAGACAAAAACTGTGCTTCCTCCACTTCCATACCATTGATTTATTAATGCTGAATTCTCTCGCAGCTGCTCTATTCCCATGTTGTTGCAGTTTATTAATGACTAACCTTTTCTCAGTTGTTCTCCTGACTGAAGTTTGGTCCGTTTACAGCATCCTGCCATGCGATTGCATTTGTTACCTAACCACCAGAAACCCTCACGTTAACTTTTATCGAGTGGAAAAAAGTTAATGTTCATCTTTCAGCTTCACTGTGCTAATGTTATGCTAACATAGATGTTTTGCTAGCGATCACGTAGGAGATCATTATATAGCAGCTAGCCCAACTTCAGTAACCCTACGAACGTCACTGCTGTTTGCACATGCACATAAAAACAGCTGCGTGTTTAAGTGAAAATACATTGATGGATTTTTTTTTTCTTTTTTGCACTAATGAAGTTGTGGAGTTGTAAAGTATTTTGTCTTGCGTCAATTATACTGTCAGTTATATTGTTATCGCAAATTTTCAAATATATATTGTGATAAATATTTTTGGCCATATTGCCCTGCCCTATTTGGGATTAATAGCCCTTTTCACCTAGTACCTATTCGACTGACTACTGGGTTTCTGTCATCTGAGAGCGAGACGCATGACGAAAGCGCTACTGACTTATGAACTCGTGGCTAAAAAAAAATAGTACCTCGCTTATTTGGAGGTACTTTGGATTTAATAAACACGACCTTTACCAAACACAGGTACTCTGCAAAACTTGCCGGACACTCGTGGCAACCACCAGAGGAAACACAACTAATCTCCACCATCATCTTCAATACAATCACAGAGAACTGTTTGAAGAGTTCCAGAAAGACAGGGCTAGCCAAACAAAGGTTGCTAATGTTAAGACAAAGAGCACCGCAGTCCAACAGCCGTCTCTGTATCAGAGTTTTTCAAGTGGAACTCCTTATGAGAAAACGTCGAAGCGGTACAAAGAAATAACAGAGGCCATTACACATTTTTTTTGGCTAAAGACATGATGCCTATAAATACAGTTAGCAGGGAGGGCTTCACCAGTTCGCCATTCCACAAATGTACGAAACATGCCGCAAGACCGTCATGTTTGAACTAAGCCAAGCTGAAAACTACGCAAGCACTACAGACCTATGGTCAAGTCATACAACGGAACCATATATGAGTTTCACAGTGCACTTCCTCACCGAAGACTTTGAACTGAAAACACGGTGTCTAGAGACTGTGTATTTTCTAGACATAACTACTTGGTGAGTGGTAAAATGATGAACAACTGCACTGAGATCATTTGCAGTATAATTTAAGTTATGTTTATTTAAAACTAATTATAGAGATCGGGAAGGATGTCTTTCAGAATTCAAGCCTCAGAAAATCTTTTATGGGGGCAATGTTTCAATGTTAAAGTGCACTTTGTTGTTACACTGCTAATGCAGCAGCTTTCTTTAAATAAAACTGTTGCAGTAAAACGGAAATTATGTATTTATTTTTTGCTATTTATTTTATCAGAAGTCATATCGTTATCGCAATACTGATCACAGTTATCGCACATCGCAGGTAATCCACCTGTTGATGTCCTGTTCTCTCTTAGGGTTTGGCCAAAACCATTTGACTAATTAATCACTTCTGTTTGTGTTTACTAGCTCCTTTAACCTTGAACTGAAACAGGCTAGCGTATGTTATCTTAACCAGATACCTTAAACCAGGTTTCTTTGATCATTAATTTTCTGTTCCAATCATTTTTTGTCAGCTTTCCCACCTTGCCCCTGGTGGCCCCTCCCCCCATCCTCAGGCAAAACCCCCCCCAACCCCATTCCCTTGTGGGATCTACCCCCTCACCCCTACCTCCCTCCCCCACCCCCTCTTCCTCCCCCCCAGCCTCCATCCCTCTGGCTGTCATCCGCTGCAGTAAGATTTCCCCATCATATCCGCCAAGCTGTCGGACATGTCAGGACCCGTGCCAAGCCGGGCCCGAGTGTACACAGAGGTCAACACTCACCGGCCAAGGGAGTACTGGGACTATGAGTCCCATGTGGTTGAATGGGGGTAAATATTTTGACTTCTAGACAAATTTACACATGCTAGTTGAGAAATGTTCGTAACTGATATTTGGTTGCAAAATTACTGTATTTTACAGAAACCAGGATGATTTTCAGTTAGTGCGGAAGTTAGGACGTGGCAAGTACAGTGAAGTCTTTGAGGCAATCAACATCACCAATAACGAGAAGGTTGTGGTGAAGATACTCAAGGTAAAGCTGTACAAAGGCTTACTTTTATATCTCATGAAGTCATTATGCATCCTAACTCTTTTTCTTCGTTTATCCTTTAGCCTGTAAAGAAAAAGAAAATAAAGCGTGAAATTAAGATTCTGGAGAACCTGCGTGGAGGTCCTAACATAATCTCTCTAATTGATATAGTGAAAGACCCTGTAGTAAGTATCATAGTTATTAATGAAGAACATTTAAAGTCTTGTTCACAAGTACAGCAGAAATTATATTTTATTTGCGTTTTCTTTTTTCTGATTACATAATGTGTTATTCAGAAAAAAGATGCATTAAATTTTGGGATGGTGTCATTGTACCAATAGCACATTGAACCTACCACTTGTGCCAGCTTATTGGTTACACTTGGGAAATTTGTGTCTGTAAGTACTTAAATAACCACGGCTAGATAGATACATGTAAGCAGTTTTATAGTAATAAAATGTAGTGAGGGCTCTGTCCAAGCAGTGGAGCAACACATTGTGTCTGAGCCATCATGGTCATTCAAGATTTAAACAAATACAGATTAAGATTTCTGATTTAGAATTTTAGAAGTCAAGAGCAGAAGTACCCTGTTTATGAAATATCTACCCTATTGTAACATGTGGTTTCTGAGTACCTATTTTATTTATTTTTGGACAAACCTTCTGCGACCAGTTAAAAAAAAAATGTGTCCAAAAAGCAGAGGGTAGAAATCTCCAGAACTCATCTCCCTGGGTGAGAGTGGAGAATATCTTTCATGGTTATTTCTACTTAAATAGAAACTGATTTTAATAGAGCATCAAAGATTTAATAGTGAAAGTTGGTAGCTCTGATTCACACTGTGATTAGCATTATTTGTGGATATGGTTGTGCAGCCTATGGTGAGAGAGACCACAGTTTGATTAGACTTTTGATGTTTTATATTAAAACAAAATGTAAGGCTCACAGTGTGGCTGTCTGCTTGGCTTGTACAGAGATAGATTTAGTGCTTTTTCTTTGTGTCGTCTTCTTCTTCTTCTTCTTCAATTGTTTGGATTTTGTATGAAACTGCAAACGAAAAATAAAGTACACGAAATGTCTCTCTTGCAGTCCCGAACACCTGCCTTAGTCTTTGAACATGTTAACAACACAGACTTCAAGGTAGGAACACACTATGATTTTTATTCTGTCGCGCATTTTATTGTAATATATTTCACCCTCCTTTCTTGGCATACTCGTTGTTTTACCATACACGTGTGTGTATGTGATGGAGGAATAGGATAGTCCAGTGCTATGTCTTCGGTGCCAGAAAGTCAACAGTCTTCTGGTTCTATCCTCAATCACTGGCACAGTGCTCCTTCTGTGTGACACATGGGTGCTGTCATTTAGCTGTAGGACTTTACCATTAAAAGGCTAATGATTTTATTTTTGGTATTCAGCAACTATACCAGACCCTGACGGACTATGATATTCGATTCTACATGTATGAGATCCTCAAGGTGAGTCCTCCAGCTCACTCTATGATGTGTCAAACTCAGAACGTTGTGATACATGTTTAGATGAAGACCTTTCACAAGACACTAATTCCCTGGAAAATGTTCTTTGACTGTGTTTTTCTTTGGCTTTTTATACTTGAATTCATTTTGTTATCAGCATTTTCCTGAAGGGAGAATCAACTAATTATCTCTAGCTCTTTTGGAAATCTTGGGAAGAAAAACTTAAACAGTATTTAACAAAGTCCCTTTGGTATTGTTTGTAGGCTCTGGATTACTGCCATAGCATGGGAATAATGCATAGAGATGTGAAGCCACATAATGTGATGATAGATCATGAGCACCGTAAGGTGGGTGAGAGATAATGTTGCTTCTGCAATGTAACAACATGATAAAGTTCATTGTCATTGCTGTTGTGCTTTTCTGTTTGCCTCTCTGTGTGGATTCCTATTCTTCACAGTCCCTCTACTGCATTCACAGGTTGAAGCACAATATTTTAATTTCCACTTACTTTACTTGTACTTAGTACGTACCCTGGTTCTGAGTGCTAATCGCTTAATTTCTTTGTAGCTGCGTCTTATTGACTGGGGTCTGGCTGAGTTTTACCATCCAGGACAGGAGTACAATGTCAGAGTTGCATCTCGCTACTTTAAAGGACCCGAACTTTTGGTGGACTATCAGGTATGGCAGTGAGGTAGTAGCGTGTGCTTTAGCGTTTTTCTGGAGTGCAGTTGGAGGTCTTTGTACTGTGGATACTGAATTTTGAGTCTTTGTCAGTCACTGAATGAACCTGTTGTGTCCAAAATTACAGTCTTGTTCCTTTTGCTAGGCTGTATTTTAAGTCAAATCAGTTTAGTTTTATTTATATAGTGCCAAATCATATCAAGTCACCTCAAGGTGCTTTATATTGTAAGGTAAATAAATAGACTTTGTAACAGATTTCAGCGAGTAGTGTTTCAGTCATCTTCTCTCATCTTTCCTCATTATTGGCTCTTCCACTGTATTCTGTATTCAGATGTATGACTACAGCCTCGATATGTGGAGCTTGGGCTGTATGCTGGCATCCATGATCTTCAGAAAGGAACCTTTCTTTCATGGTCATGACAATTATGACCAGGTGAATAAATCTAAGCTATTATTGTGTTTCCCTGTACTTGTTAATTTTAAAGATGATGAGGTTTATAACGCACATAAAGTATACACAGAATATTTATTTTGGCTGTTGATGTTTTCTGTCCTTCAAACTAGTCAACTACTGTAGTTTCTTTTTCTTTTTTTAAACGACTATTAAATTAATTCCCAGCAGGATTTATAGATATTACCGTGAGCTTTGTTTAATAGGGTTTTGATCTACTAAGTGTCTAGATGTTTTCTGTAAACAGCTGGGAAATAGATTTTATTATAGTGCATGTGTGTGATTGATGATTTCTAAATGACTGTTGCATGTTCTCCTGCAGTTGGTGAGAATAGCCAAGGTGCTGGGGACAGAAGACCTCTACGACTACATAGACAAATACAACATTGAGCTGGAACCTCGCTTCAATGACATTCTTGGCAGGTACTAGGTTCAGCTGAATTATTGTTAGCAAATACACCTGCGGCGGGGGGGGTGGTCATGTTGTCAGGTACATGGTTATTATCGTTAACGAAAACTAACGAAATAACGAAAACTAGAAGTAAAAAAACATTTTCGTTAACGGAAATAAAAATAAAAACAAAAAAGGAAAACTAACTAAAACTGTAATGAGTGTTCACAAAACTAACTAAAATTAACTGAAATTATAGCAAAAATGTGTTTAGTTTCATTGATGTGTGCGTGTCATACAATAGTCAAGGGTGAAAATGAAGTTTAGTTTCCAGATTTTTTTTCTTGCTGTCTAATTATGCCAGCAGGTGGCAGCACGTTAGTCGAGTCGTCTGTGTTGCTGCTCCGTCCACGCGCAGAATCATGTCAGGAAAAGTCGGGAGAAAGCGCCAGAGTCCAATTTGGGATTACTTTGAATATGACTGTGTTTTGGATAAAGCAAGTGTCTTGTAGTGGAAAGAGACAAATTATGAGGGACATTTCTAAAGGGGAAAAAATCCCACAAACCTTAAAGTGCACTTGAAAAGCTCACACAAGAAGGCTAACCTAGCTTACCTTGAGAAGGTAAGGGAGCACACTCAACCCTCATCCCCAGAAACAGAAACTAACCCCAGGCAGGCAGCGTGATGCATCCCGAGACAACAGGACTGGGATATCTACATAACTGTGTGAGTCAATTGCCTTCACAAAGTTTATCAATTCACTTGAACCAAAATTACGAACACCCGGTGCTGCAAGAGTTAATAGTCTCATTGGGGCCAAGATATAAATTTTATAGTTGCCTGGTATCAGTGGTTGTTCATCTGCATTTATTTATTTATTTATTTATTTATTTATTTATTTATTTATTTATTTAAAGAATCCATAGGTGGGAATGTGAGTTGTCTGTCTCTGCGTGTTAGCCCTGCGACAGACAGGCGACCTGTCCAGGGTGCAGGGTATGGTAGCTGGAATAGCAACATACCCAAGAATAAGCAGAAGAGAATGACTGATATGATGAAACTGGGATTTTGTTACACTTAATTATTGCAAATACAACTAAAACTATAACAGAAACTAATCAAAACTAAACTGAAACTAAGGATTTTCAAAAAATAAAAACTAAACTAAACTAGCAAACAACTGGTAAAAACTAATTAAAACTGATATAAAATTGAAAATCTGAAGTCAAAACTAAATAAAAATAAAAACTAATGAAAATTGCAAAACTTTTAAAACCCTGGTCAGGTAAATCTAAGATGGGTCAAATTGGAATTTCTTCATGGTTTGTGATATTCCAGTCAGAAACAAACACAACCAAACTCCACAAAGACTGAACTCATTTAAATATCCACAAGAGAACAGAGCAATACAAAGAATCAATGTGAATAAAATTGTATTTATGTTGCACATTTTAAGTTAAATATCACAGTTCAAAAGAAGAGTTTTAGCTCCTGGGTGACTGATGATCCACTGAGTATATCTTCTCCACTCCCATCTTATTACTCATTCATGTGTGTATACCCATTTTGGTGGCCACAAAATGTTACAGAAATTTGTAATGGGATAATCTAAAGCATGAGTGTCAAACTCTGGCCCGTGGGCCATTTTTCAGCAAAACTTGTTTGAGTCAATAAGAAAAGATTGATTCTTATATTTTTTTTCAATAAATATTAATGTTAGCCTGCGACTTTGTTCCAGTTTTGAATTTTGGCCCACTGTGATCTAAAGTGTTTACTGTTTTGTAAACGAATACAAACACAAGGCACTAATCCCCCCCACCCCAAAATAGGCATTCTCGTAAGCGGTGGGAGCGATTTGTCCATAGTGAGAACCAGCACCTGGTCAGCCCCGAGGCTCTGGATTTCCTAGACAAACTGCTGCGCTACGACCACCAGGCCAGACTCACTGCCCGCGAGGCCATGGATCACCCATACTTCTGTAAGCCCTCACCATCACCTCTGTGTCTATCTATGGTTATTTATTTTTTCTGCTAACAATAAAATGAAGGTTGCCATGACAAGAAGTAATTTATTTATTGTTTCTACAGTCCCTATTGGGAAAGATCAGTCTCGTGTGACCGGATCAGCCAACCTACCCAGTGGGAACCCTGCTGTTAGCACAGCAAACATGATAACTGGTGAGAACGCGCACTTATACTGATAGTATACTGGCCTATAATTTAAATCCCCATGCCTTTAAATCCATCCAAGTTTCTCTTTAAAAAAACAAAACTTATGGGTTTGTGCATCCTTGTGCTTTAGGTTTACATTTTCCTCAACTAATATGGCAGAGTTATTATGCATTAGCTTCATTAAGATGCATGTCAAAAATCTGGATGTCAGTTTACTGTCATGTAATGGGGCGGTCGTGGCTCAAAGAGTTGGCAGTTCGTCTTGTAACTGGAAGGTTGCCGGTTCGAGCCCCGGCTCGGACAGTCTCGGTCTGTCGTTGTGTCCTTGGGCGAGACACTTCACCTGCCGCCTACTGGTGTTGGCCAGAGGGGCCGATGGCGCGATATGGCAGCCTCGCTTCTGTCAGTCTGCCCCAGGGCAGCTGTGGCTACAACTGTAGCTGCCTCCACCAGTGTGTGAATGTGAGAGTGAATGAATAGTGGCATTGAAAAGCGCTTTGAGGGCCCCGAAAAGCTCTATATAAATGCAATCCATTATTATTATTATTATTATTATTATTATTAAAAAGGGAGGTGTGTACCTGGGACGGCCATATTAAGGATATCCACTGTTGTCCTAAAGTAAAAATTTACTTCAGATTCGTAATATTACTTCCTGGTTTACCTTTGGTCACACACAGTGTGATTGCATTAAATTATGGATTTATTTCTTCTTGTACAGAACCAGTAGTTCAAATCCTTGGAATTGATAAAGCTGCCTGCTTTGCTTACTGGTTTCACTTGCAGTTGGGCAGTTTGTGTGCTGGAGGAGGAAACTAGTAGTGCAGTCTACAGCATAGATATGGGCATCACTTTTATTTCTATTGCACAAAAGGATCAGAGTGCAGTGGTAAATTTTAAATTGTTTCCAGGAAAGAAACAACTACATTATCCCATTAACACAACTGTGACTCTTTGTAAGCAGCTGCACACGCAGCATGCTAGCCACAGCTAGTCAAGAACCCAAAGCTGAGTGAATGCTGACCCCAGCCCAGCAGCCAGACCCTGAACTTCAGCAAAGTGATGAGCAGTCAGGCTGCAGCTTCTGTATCATATGTCTAAAGTAGAATTACTGTGGGCTGGGTTTTAATCTTTGCTTTGTGCTGTTGGCTTTATGTTCACACATAAATACTAAGAGAAATATCATCTCTGTCTTATTAGGATAGGGATTTGTGTTGCTGTGTGGGACTGTAACCCATAGGTTTATATTATTAAAAGGTAATTATGAGATAATACATTTCATGTTATTTTACAGAAAAAAACCCTTTCTCCTGGGAGTAAGAACTGTACTGCAGAACTGTTCTGTGTAATGTGTAATACATTACTTTTTTAAAATAATGACCCCAAAGCTGATACCTCCAACATGCAACACATTTGGCCACACAGCATTCAGTTAATTTGCACAAATGTCTTTGGCTACGTTCACACTGCAGGCGAAAGCGCATCAAATCCGACTTTTTTGACCCTATGCAACTCATATCCGATCATGGTGTGACAGTGTGAACGGCACAAATCCGATATTTTTAAATCCGACCTGGGTCACTGTCATATGTGGTACTCAATCCGATACATATCTGATGTTTTAGAAAGCGACTGCTGTTTGAATGGTCATGTCGCATTAAATCCGTCTTTTACGTCACTGACACAAGACAGACGCCGATTATCAGCGCCGGAGAAGACATCGTGAACGCTTCCTGGTCATCCAGTGTAGATGTCAGTGAAACTGTTTGGAAGACAACGTTGGAGAAACGTGAACATTTTATTTGTACTGTATAATCTGCAGATTCTGACAGAAATCTGCAGCAAGCACCGCTCCTCTAAAACAGCAGTAAGGATCATTATTAGGCCAAATGTAAATAACAAAATAACTTTATAACTTAAAGCAAAATTGGGAAACGTAAAGTCCGAAACAAGTCTTCATATTAAGAGCCATCAGTCAAACATACTGTTTGCTCTGGGTCTAAACTGAGCGCGTTGTGCGTGACGTCTTCTTTTGCGCATGCGGGCGCTTTGAGCGTTCACACTAGAGCGCGTTTGCTGTTGCATTTTATTTGTAGTGTGAACACGCAGACAAAAAAAATCGGATTTGATCAAAAAATCGGAATTGAGCTTTAAGACCTGCAGTGTGAACGTAGCCTTTGATATGCAATGCGATGGTGGTGACTCTTCAAGCGGGTCAATGAGCACCCAATCAGAATCGATAATGGAATTGGTTAATTCTTATCGATTCCCATGCGAATTTTAAACTGTTGAAAAATTTCTGTCAGCTCTGAGGTAGAAATGCTAATATTCAGAGTGCTCGACTGTCCTGATGGTCTCATCTGGCTTCTCTCTCTCAGGTATCTCTGCCTTGCCAGCCTCTACTGCCCTGGGGCCTCTCACTGGCTCACCTGTCCTATCTGCTGCCACCAATGCCCTGAGCACCCCGGTGCCCGCTGCTGCTGGCGCCCCACAGTGACACCCTCACCCAGATTCACACTAAAAACACCCCCACCCCTCCCTGTGTTATCAATCTCCCACTTTCACCACCACCCAGTCAGGATGGGGGAGGGGTGTCTTAGCAGTTCTCTGCCAGCCGTCACCATATCCAACTTAACTCTGTGTGACTACGCTTCAGCAGCTGGAGGCAGCAGTTATCTTACAAAAAAGAGCTGTTTTCCCTCCTGTGAATGAGAGTGTTAACATGACATATGAAATGAATGTTGTTTATCTGGTATTTTTTTCATTTTGCCCCCAAGTATGTTTTGGGTGGTGAGACTAAGCAATGGTCATTCCTCCCCACTGTGTGTTTTAGTTTGGCGAGAGAAGGCACTGGTCAATAAGAATATCAGCAGAAGGTAAAGGGAGATGCTGACTGTCAGGACCAAGAGGATATATATAGTTTACTACTGAGCAGCGTCAAACACACAACCTAATGAGAACACCCATCTGACCTCCCCAGGAGAGTTGAAACACCCTCCAGATCACAGTATTTTGGTGCTGTTCTGTACCCCAGGTGTATGTAAACACAATGACACTTCAACACTTTCTCTGCCCGAGTAGCTTTGTCTTGCCTTTCTTACCAAACAAGATCACTCGACTTCTTTTGCTATGTGACTCCCTGTCACGTCATCCTCCTTTGTTTTGTTTTTTATTTTCTCTAATCCAAAACATTGTGGACTGCTGGATAAAAGTTCTCTACCATCAAGGTGTCTGTTCGACTCAAGTGTTGTTGTGCGATCTTTTAAGAAGCCAGGTAAGGGTCATTCAGGTTCTCAAAGAAATGGTTTCTCTAAATGTGCTGCTTTCCAGTTCCTTGAAATACTTCAAGATCTAACCAAAGTTTACTCAAGTTGTTTGGAAGAAGAGGCTGACCAATTGCTTTTTTTTCCTTCCCCTCCAGTGGGAAGCTAGTAGGAGTTGCTCACAGAGTGGACAGTGTGATATGTGTAGTGAATGAAATGAAAACATAGGACATTGTCATTTGCTGGTAGGGCTGTCACAATACCAACAAAATGAAGTACAGTGATGTATATCTTCTTTTTTTCTTTTTCTTTTTTTGGAACACCTTTGTGCTTTAAAGCCACATGCGAGGATTTGTATTTGTGTAATCACGTCACAATCAGAGGAGGAACATTGTTGGCCCTCTATGTTCCTCTGCTGAACTTTTTATGGAGCTGAAGAACAAGATGAGGGGCTGTCATCAACTCTCTTCACGTGCCTCTCCACAAATGAAACGGAATTGAGACGCAAGTGCAACCAGAAATGAAAGCAAAATGGGATAGACTCCCATTTATTTGAAAAGGAGTGTGCTTAAATGAGGGAAATGCACCCCTTAAAATCCAGAGTAAGTAAAGTAAATTAAGATTAATGTTGCATTGCGTAGGGCAGGTATAATCCTTTCACTGAGACAGCCCTACCTGCTGGTGACTGTTAGAGAAAAGTTCACCTCTCATGTATAGTGAGTGACGTTTTTGAAGAGTCATGCAGTTTGTTGGCTTTCACCAACACGTTGAGGGAAGCAGTGGAGTATAATAGCATTTGAAAGATGGTTTCCCGTAATGTTTTAGTGCCAGAGTTTGGAAGTGCAAGTTTTAGATCCTGCTGTACATACGCCTTTTTTCCATTTCAAAACCTGAAAATGCAAATAAATCAAAACATGTATACATTGACCCGACAATGGAGCAGTTTAAATCCCTACATCACTGTATATATTTTTCTGTCCTTATGTAGAAGACTAGTATTTGAGAATATTTGTGTAAATAAACATGTGTTTTATTTATCAGGTAAATCTGTCTGATTCATGTCTGTCATGATTACACAGACTTGGGCTGCTACAAATGCAACATCTGGATGTCTTGCCACAAATGCTCTAAATTAAGAGTTTAAGAAAGATGCACTGATGCTAAATGAACACTGAAAATATAAATATGGAAAAGAAATATTTGTGTATCCCAAAGTGCAACTTCAGTTTTGAAAGGTGTTGCCATCTCGAGTTCAGTGTGTACAACTCTGTCCTACAGCAACAATGACTAGGATGCCGTTTCTACTAGTGGTTAAAATCTACTACCTCTCTGTGCAAAAACAAATCTTTGTGTCCAGTTGAAGTGGATGCTTTTCTTCAGATGTTGCACAATATCAAGAATTTGAAGCCTGTTCACATGGATGGAACACAGTTGTTTTTCCTGCCATTAATTTTCCTTTTTCCATTAAAAAAGTCTACCATAAGGATGGGTCCGCTTATAGGCCCAGTTGTGATAGAATATAACCCCCCCCTCCACACACACACACACACACACACACACGCTTCTGTTGTAGATGGTGGGAAAACAGTTATTTTGGTGTAGTATGAAAGATTTATTCAGTAGGACAAGCTGTAAAATCTATGAAAACAAAAGCCCAAAAAAATTTGCCGTCCTCCACATTTTCCGAAGACTTAACATCTTAAAGTTGATATTTTGAGGTAAACAAGCAAACCTTTTGTTTGACAGTCCCCTCTCATCCCCACTATCCCCTGCATCTGGATAATGTAGTGGTAAGACTAGACACCTTTGGAGTGAGAGTCGCAAGTTCGTTTTCCCCACCTGGTATCCAGTAAGGGTCCTGGCTAGACCCCCCCCCCCCCCAATGCTAAAGCCAAGTCCTGGAATGGCGCGGCTATGTCTACAGCCTGTCTGCAGCTCGGACACAAGCATTTCACTACATGTTGTACTCTGTATGAATGTGTATGTGACAAAGGTTGTTTGTTTGTTTGTTTTAAAGCAAGAGCTGGAAAGATGTTGACCTGTTAAGTTCTCTTAACAAAGAAATCCAATAAGCCCACAGTGGTAAAGAAAAAAACAAGCTCATGTCACCCAGTTAAACTCAAAGACATGTTACAAAGTCCTATATCATTCATGTTCAACCCTCATGAACTTAGGCACACGCTAACTGTCGATTTTATTTTGACTAAAGATTTCAGGTCAGCTGTTTGAGGTGATGTCTTCCTAAACAGTTCATTATCTTTTTGGTTCACCCCGATGTGCAAACCTGACAGTGCACTCTCTGGTATTGTGAGGAGGTATTTCTGCTGCTGATGAAGCCACAGCACTCCAGATGGTGGTAAAACCTGCAAAACAACAGTGGAGGCCTCACATTGCATCACTCGGGACTCTGTATTTGATCAGGTGAATAGACTGCAGATCATACCTGTTTAAACGCAGCTCCTTGTCTATTTCCTCCAGAGTCTTCCCTTTTGTCTCTGGTAGCATGAAGTAGAAGAACACTGCAGCTGCCACAGCAGTCAGCCCATACACAAGAAACATCCCTGACAGGCCAATCATATCTGCAGAATTAAAACACATTTCTTTTTGCTACCATGTTCAAAACATATTTACACTGTGGGTCTTGATATGTTTTTACTTTGTGTGTTGGGTTCTAGGTCAATGACATACAATTAGGGCCATACGTTTTGAATAATGAAAATAAATAAAGAAAAACAAATTTGCTTCTGTAAATCACAACAGTGGATTTTAAATCAAACAAGTAATCTTAACTGTTAAACTTTGAGCTTTTAAAAAAAATCTGCATTTATAGATTTTATATTTTGCATTTTTTGGTTATTCATTATCAAAAAAATATTAAACTATTTTGTGCAACGCATTTAACTTCAAACTGGAGAGCTTTTATTTTGGTATACCATTAACTTCATGTAAATTGTCCTTCTGCACAGGAGATCCAGCTCATTACATTTCATGCTGAACTTTTAGGGTCAAGGTTGGGTTCATTTAAAAGTCAACATTATAGCTATCGTACTTTTAAAAAAAGGAGAAACAAAAAGTATAATTCTCCATATTTCACACTTTCAGACTTGTTTCCATTCAGTTATAAACAAGTCACTCTGAATTTTCACATAATTAACAGTTAACAAGCTTTCAAGCAGCTTTCAACTTTTATATGCCAGCATGACACCGATCACAAATTCCCATCTCAAGAAGCACAAATAATTGTAGTATTTGAGTATTATCCACAGCCAGAAGCAAAGCTGATAAAAACTGGAGGTGGGAATGAGAGAGTAACTTGCTTTAAATACTACCCATGATAACAGTGGTATCTTGATGCATGCTCAATCATCCAGGTAAGTAAATCCCAAAAAGGTTGATTCTGTTCATCTGGACGTAGCGTTTTCAGTGGGAGAGACGTTTCGTCACTCATCCAAGTGACTTCTTCAGTCTTCTGACTGCAGGTTTTGCCATTCTTATAAACAGTACCTTTGCACAATGACTGAAACCAGCACTACTAATGAACAATGGGCTGTGAGGTCAGTTCCTTGATCATTAATGATGTAAGAACATCACATCAAGAAGGCCCTGAGTAAACGTGGTTATCCTTGCTGGACATTTGTTAAACCTGGGAAGGCACCTAAAGAAAGCTCCAACCGATCCAGGAAAGAAGGACAACCACTGCCTCCTGTGTCAGGAGTATTGGAACAGTTGAGATGCATTTTTTCTAAACACTGCGTCTCTGTGGCTTTTAAGCTAAGGACCATGGTCTTAGACTTGGAGATGCTAATTCTCATCCCAAGCCACTTCACATACAAGTTATAAACAGAACTGTTAACAAAGGACAGCCCTGGCAGAGTCCAACTCCCACCAGTAATGAGTCTGACTTAGCAAGTCGAGCCATTTGTCAGGGTGGGATCACCACTGGTAGCTTAATGTTAGCAGTTAATGTTAATGTTAGCGTGTTGCTTTTTCAGGCATTTAATGTGTTTGCAACAGTGGATCCTTGTCTTTTTGTACATTATATATGAGGTCATATGTATATTCACCACATAATACAATGTAATTACACTTTATTGTATCCAGTACTTTTATTTTAGGGTACGCACTAAATTGGATACAATACAGAGAAGTTTAGCATAAAATGTTAACGTTTCTCCAACGTTGTCTTCCCAGCAGTTTCACCGGATGGCCAGGATGCGCAAGGATGACATGCAAATTCGTGAAGCGTTCCACATTTTTGTGGGTGGCTGTAGCGCAGGAGGTAGAGCCGATCATCTACTGATTGGAAGGCTGGTGGTTCAATCCCTGGCCCTACTCTGCAAATATCCTTGTGCAAGATACTAACCCCAAGTTGCTCTCTGATGCATCAATCAGAGGCTGGGTGAATGTGGCATGTAGTTTAGAGCGCTTTGACTGAGCAGTCCATTTATCATGCATCATGAAATCAATAGATGTAATGAACTTTTTTTTTGGAAGCATTTTATTATTATAATTATTATGATTTTTTTTATTCATTTATTTTTTTTCTGGTAAACTAAAGGTAAACATCTAGCTACTTTAAAACCTATAGTGCTATTGAAACTCCAAGACTCACCAATAACATTCAAAAAGGTGAAGGTGACCAGCAGATTTGCAGCCCAGTTGAAGCAGTTTGTGAATGCGAATGCTCTTCCTTTAACAGCAGCTGGAAATATTTCACTCAGGAGGAGCCATGTCACTGATCCAAAAAAAAACAACAAAAAACGTTATGATAACCCACAGGTAAAAATTGTAATGGAGGTAAAGCTATGCTTGACAAATACACAGAAATTATTTAAGCTTTAAATCTATAAAGTAAATAATATTGAATAAATTTACACACTTGGTCCAAATCCAACAGAGTATGCACTGACAGTACCCATCATACACAGGAGGATGATCCAGTTGATCACTTTGCCGTGGACTTTAGTAAAAGTTTGTGGAGTGGGTTCCAAAGAAATGTGGCCGATTTTATCTTGTGTGGTGTTTTTAAAAAGAAAGTGGTTTCCAGCCAGAGACGTATCAAAAACAGAGTAATTGCCAACAGGTGAGTGACGTGCCCGTGTTTCGTTAACGTCAATGTTTTGAGCATTACAAGGTCTCATAGCGGTCACCTGCGAATGTCCACTGAAGAGTCCGATGGTTATTAGGCACAGAGCCATGACAGAGCAGCCTCCGATGAGCAGAGGCCTTCTGCCCACTCTGTCTGAAAACGCCATGGATATCAGAGTAGCAATCACTTTGACCAACCCCAACCCAACTGATGCCAACACTGCTGAGGAGTCACTCTGAAATCCCACTGTGTGGAAGATGGTGGAGGCATAAAACAGTACGTTTGGCTGGCCTGTGAACTGCTGAAAGAGAACTAATCCCAGCCCGATGACAGTCCGAGTCCTCATATTGTCCTGGCGCTTGAACAAGTAGAAAGTGCTGCGTTGAACCTTCTTATTTCTCTTGCTAGACTGCACTTTTGAGTCATCTGCTTCTTGGGCTTCAGTGCTGTCATTTTGAAAGCACTGACTCTGGTTGAAAGAATCCTTACTACTGGAAGGGAGTAAGCAGATGGACATGAGCTGTACCAGTGTTGGTACCACAGCTAGACCAAACATCCACTTCCACCCTCTTTTATAGCCAGACAGGATATAGTTAATGGCATAAGCTGACAGGATGCCCACAGTAATCCCAGCCTCATACAGTGTTACCAGGAAACCTCTGCGGTCTGGACTTACTACCTCAGACACAAAGAGGCAGCAAGACATGGAGGATACAGACATGGCAAAGCCTATTGTGATCCTTCCTATGACCAGTGCTAAGAATGAGTTGATGAGCAGAACCAGGCTGGCTGTCAGGATCATGACATTGCTGATGAGGATGGAGTTCCTGGAGCCATGACGGTCAATTAAGCAGCCGCCAATGATCGAGGCCAGCAAGGCTCCTATCAGCAAGGAGCTGACCAGCGCCTCCTGCTGAATGCATGACAGCCTGAAATCAACCTTGAGCTGCAGTAAAGCACCCGATATGATGCCCAGCTCATAACCAAAGACAAGTCCGCCCAGAGTAGACACCACACTGGCCAATGGCGTGATAGGACAACCTGTGAGGAAAGAAAAATTAAGATGGTTAATTTTTAAAGTATAAAAGAAAATGTACTGCCTCCCAAATAATCTCAGTTGTAAGGAATTACACAGAAGAAAACTACTGATTTGAATCCATTCATTTTATGTTATTTGTGGTAAACTGAATTGGAAACATTCTTTTTCTTTGTGTTTGTTGGGTTAGCGTCTAGAAATAAAGATGGAACTTGAAACAGCTTGGTTTGATGCATACTTAGATGATGTTATTTGGACAAAACCTTAAATCCTTCAGATGTCAGGAGTTAGTTTACAACTTACTAAACTCCTGACATCATCAGCAAGTGGTACTACAACTTCATCTTGCTGATCACGTTAGAACAACAGGTGCATTTTAGCTTTAGAAAGTACCCTAATAAATGAGCCACATTGGTCACTGTGATCAGCCTGTGGTTCTCTGATGTTCAGAATCTATTGATTGAAATGCAAATGAGGCAGAAAAAGATGAAGATGTAAGCTGCTGGAGTTCAGTCTTCCCTTGATAGTCATTTAATTTTCACCTTTGCACCTTTGAGTAATTAAAGATGTTGTGCTGTTCAATAACCATGTTCTGAATGTAGATTCAGGGCTTCAGTGTGAAATGTGAGCTATCAGCAGCTAGAACAATCAAGCAAGCATTTGCACTGGCGGATCACATTAGTCAACACTAATGCATTTCACACAATATTTACACCAATTTACTTTATGTCACAGTAAAAATCAGCATTTGATTGTGGTAAACTGATTTACATAAAATTACTTACTCATTGCTTCTGTCTTGTTATGTGCACATTTAAGCCAGACCATGCAGCTCTAAATCCATCTTTCAGAAGACATTCACTGTAGAGTATATGGGAAACAATAAAAAGATCATCTCCATTTCGTGTACTGTCCTCCTGCTCTGGCACCAACAGGAAGCCCTGCTGACAGAAAATCAAAGGAAGCCCATCAGAGCCTGTAGCAGCACCGCTGCCATGACAACACTTTTGTTGATTACAATGATTTCATTAGGGAGTCCATGCAAAGAAGGTATAAAAAGAATGAAATAAAACATGTCTGTGTAGAAAGCAGTTAGCTCGTCAAAGTATAATTCTGCTAGACATCCTGTCACCTGACAGTGACAAGGCAGTGGAGAATTTGATGTGTCGCTCTGAAATATCAAGAGGGAGAGGAACACCACTACTGTAGTTAAAAAGCACTTGTGTCTCTGCTTACTGACTCTGGAAGACATTAATTATCACCGACAAGCTTCAGTATTCATTAGCTGGAACACTGAACTGTCACCGAAACATCCAGACTTTCCTGACTGGTGGATGAGTCATTCAACAGTTCATTCACTGATCAATAACTTGGACAGTGCTCATAACTAACATACAAAAGACAACGATTCAACTTAACGCTTTAATTGACGTATGTTGGCAGAGTCGTCTGTCTTTTTGTGCTAGTGTCAGTCCAGGGTGTATAAGAGCCTTCTATGAGAATAACCTGACTAGTTTAACAGAGTAACTTTTCATCACTTTTCTTAAAACAATTAATTTTTTTGACAAACTTTTTTGTGTAAAAGGTGGATTAATTTAATCTTTCAATTTATTAAATATTTAAATATTTAAAATCTGCAAGTAGAATGATTTCACAAGTTTCTTTACAAAGTTTGCTGTGCTTTTTCGATAGTAAGGCAGTAAATACGTTATACAACTATTATATTTGTTTCCGACTATTATTGCAAAAATAATGATAATAATAATGATGATGATAATAATAGCAATCCACCTGGAATTAAATACGATGTTTAGAAATCTGTAGCACGGCTGGGGTTCACACTTAAAACCATGACAGTAAAAAGTAAAATATTTCCTGTTTAAAACACTTCAATAACATTTTTACTTATAGTTACGTAAATGCCACCATATTTACGTAAAATTCAAAATTCCGTAAAAATTCCTCTTCACAACTCTCTTGCAGCCTATTTTAACGCTCCAGCTTCTTCTGTTGTGGAGAAATGTAGCTCCATTATTCATCCCTCCCACTGTATTTCAGCAAGCACAGTGGGCACGCACGCACACACACACACACACACACACAGGGCAATCCGCTGTGAATTTATATATTTTTGGGTAGGACAGAGAAATGGACTCACCTCTGGCAGCAGGAAACAATACACAAAAATGCTCCT
The DNA here is from genome assembly GCF_041146795.1 of Maylandia zebra. NCBI lineage: Eukaryota > Metazoa > Chordata > Actinopteri > Cichliformes > Cichlidae > Maylandia > Maylandia zebra. The sequence goes on along the minus strand of NC_135171.1, from coordinate 5,897,310 downwards.
GGAAAACCTCTGGCCCTCCAGGAAGTTGGGGCTACGTGGCAGCAGTGTCGGATTGCAAAGAAGAATTTCTTGGCCAAGTTTTGACGCCAGAGGTCGTCAGCTATGGAAGTTCCCCGGGAAGGTAATCCAGGCAGAGGATCTGCAAGCACCGCCCACAGCCGGCCAGAGCAGAGAGGAGGACCAGTCCGCTCGCTTTGTCACACACACACACACACACACACACACACACACACACACACACACACACACACACACACACACACAATAATGACGGAAAAAAACCCAAACCACATTTAACGTGTCTGTGAAAGTGACGTGCTGAGTTATAGTTAACTATTTATTTTATAAGTAGCATAAAGAGCTGAAGAGTTAAAAAAAATACTCGTACTGCATTTTGCGCGTATTATTAACTGTGATATAATTACTGGTGATGATAGTGATATGTCAGTGCAGTAAACATAATATAGTATCACATAATCTGCAGTGCTGACACTGGAGGTTTCTAGAATAATTAAAGCTGTAGAATATATTCTTACATTTTAAAAAGAGATATGTAAGAAATCTATATACTGTATACACTGTAGGCTTGCCTTAATTAATTACACTATATTGTAGCTGAACAGAAATACTGTTTAACAACCTCTGTTTGTGTGTGCCTGCTATTTGTTCTGGTTTGGTAAACTGGAAATGGTGAAATTCTGCTCTTACTTCATATAATTGATTTAATTTTCAATGAAAATGTTGCGCTGATGGTACCTTAGAAATATGTGTTTAATATGGAATTCATACTGGTATCTGTATCTGAAGTTCAATAGCAGGACCACACCCCACAAATCCCCCTTCCAGTGGTGTGTCTATCAACGCCGACTTCCTGCCACACAAAAGTTTATCATTGTTTTCATGCCCCTCGCCTCCTCTCCTCCTATTTGCCATCCCCTTTTAAATTTATCAAGATCTGGCAGGCCAGGAAGGTGCCATTTGTCTTCAGCCTGCCAATGGATTATTTTTTTGGACAGAATGTACTGTAGAATTATTTTTTTAATGGTTTTGTAGGAGTCTTCCAAAGTATATATAAAGAAGACAATTTGATCTCAAATTTCTAGAAATGAGCTTCACCACCCTCCATGTTGAAACTACTGTGATGTTGAAACTACTGTGGGCAGCTATTTTTTTTTTTGTCTAAACAAATTTTAAAACCTGTTTTAAGTTTAAAAAATTTTTTTGTTTTCCTTTGAAAATTCTATCAATGTCTTTTCTTTTTCATAATCCTCTCAGAAATAGATTCAGGGATCTTTGAGTTACTTAAAGAAAAAGAAAAGAAAAGTGATATAACAAAGCCACAGGATTTACAAATTCTACTTTATCCTTAATTTGCTGAACAGTTTTTCATCCTGACCCCATCTTGTATTTTGTCAGTAATGGCAAATAACTCGGAGTGGTTATCAGGTGCCAGGAGTAAAGCTGTTAAATAAAATCATCCTCACCAAACATGACTGCGACAAAGCAATAAAAACAAAAAAACCCACACCCGCTCAGAACTGGGATTGAAGGGTTTAGGTAAGCAGCAGAATGGCCGACGGCTGTCTTCAATTTGAAAATGCTGATATGGATGTAACAGGTTGTATCAATGCAAGCTACACTTAAAATGTTAATACTATTATTACTGCTGGGTCTTGACATTATAAAGTGCCTTTAGGCGACTGTTGTTATGATTTGACACTATATAAATGAATCGAATTGAATGAATACACTAACTGGCCACTTTATTAGGTACACCGTGTTGTACCGCCTTTCCCCTCAGAACTGCCTTAGTTTTCAAAGGCATTGTTTTTGCAAGGTGGTGAAAACATTCTTTGGTCCATGTTGACATGCTGCCATCACACAGCTCCTGCAGATTTGTCAGCTCCATGATTTGAATCACATTCAAAAGGTGGTCTATTGCATTAATAGTAACAATGAAGGCCTCTTTATGTACAGTGAACCCGAGTCATGTTCAAGAAGCCGGTTTTAGATGGCGTGAACTTTGTGAGTCATAGGTTATTTGTGTATATTTTGTGTATTATTTGTGTGTATGTGCTCTACATCGAAAACGTTTCTCTGTATTTATGTGTAGGTATTTTTGTGGTCGCTAGGTGGCAGACGTAAAAAAAGAGCACGGAGGAGGAGGAAGTAAACATGGCGCGGGAGAGCAACATGGCGGTCCCTGAGTTCCTCAGGCAAGCAAAGTTGTTGAAGCAAGGGGCAGAAGCCCGGGTGTACCGGGCCGAGTTTCTGGGAACGCCAACAATAGTGAAGGAAAGGTTCCCTAAACGCTACAGACACCCAGCCTTAGACGAAAAGCTGACACACCGCAGGACCGTGCAGGAGGTCCGCGCCATATTACGGTGTCGGAGAGCAGGCAAGTCCTCCGCTGGTGGAGGTGATCCAATTAGCACCACCCTAAGGTGGTTTAAGAATATTTGTAGCCAACTAACCCACTGGATAGACTGTTGGCTTTGCTGGTCGTGAGTCAATGATTACGCCAGATTGACTTTTCAGCTAAATTGCGTTTATTATCTGAACAACAGACGATATTCAGTCTGCAGAGACGTACACAGCAGCGGTTCTATCTTGTTGGAAGCTTCAGATCTGTGAATATTTATACTTGCACGATGATTTAGTTTTCTGGTTTGTGACCAAATGATTAAGCAGCCAACAACAAAGTGGAATGTGTTTATTCCTTTGCTCGTTTCATTCAAATGCAAGAAAGTGATCCCTACATAACTCATAGTTGGTATATGTTGTGTACAAACCCCTTCTTCTCCACAAGGGGGCACAATAGATGAGCAAATGCTTCCACAGATGTTTAGTCACAGCTTCTGCATAAAGTCAGCTTCATGAAAAATTACAAATTCAACCCTTCTCACATTTTATCTCTTATGTTTTGTTGTGCATTCTCAACTTCTGTGTTATCTATTCAACATGGATCTGAACATTTTCTCTAAAATCTGCTCCGCCCACACTGAAACATCTTTTAGCCACACACAAACCTTAATCGATAATTGAATGGTATTGTAGTCACACAAAGTTTGTAAAATCAGACTTTTTCTTCTTCACAGGAATATCTGCCCCTGTAGTCTACTTTGTGGACTATACCTGCCACTGTATCTTCCTGGAGGACATTGTGGGTTCCTCAACTGTGCGTGACTATATTGCATCTGCTCAACAGTCTGACTCCTGCAAGGAGCTGAAGTTGCAGAGGCTGGCCGAGCGCGTGGGGCAGGTCCTGGCTAAAATGCACGATGAAGATGTCATCCACGGAGACCTGACCACCTCCAACATGCTGCTGAGACCCAGCCCAGAGGGAGGAGAATCCGACCTGGTCCTCATAGATTTTGGTCTGAGTTACATCTCTGCTCTGCCCGAGGATAAGGGTGTGGACTTGTATGTGCTGGAGAAAGCCTTCCTCAGTACCCACCCCAACACAGAGGAACTGTTTGAGAAGCTGCTGAAAAGCTACACAGCGTCATCCAAGAAGTCATCAGCTGTCATTAAAAAGCTTGACGAGGTTCGGTTGAGGGGAAGGAAGAGGTCAATGGTGGGGTGAAGATACTCCCCATGTGTGTACAGGGGCAGACTTGTGGAATTTCATAACGCTGAAATTAAGACACTGTTGTGCACAGTCTGTAAATTAACATTATGCAAAAATTGTAATTGAATATAACAATATTTCTAATAAATGGGGCCTCAGATCTTGCAGTTTATGTGGTGATTTATATAAAAGCACCTAAGGTACTGCTCAGTATAAATGGTAAATGGCCTGCATTTGTATAGCGCTTTTCTAGTCCATAGGACCCCAAAGCGCTTTACACTACATTCAGTCATCCACCCATTCACGCACACATTCACACACTGGCGATAGCAAGCTACATTGTAGCCACAGCTGCCCTGGGGCGCACTGACAGAGGCGAGGCTGCCAGACACAGGCGCCACCGGGCCCTCTGACCACCACCAGTAGGCAAACACGGGGTTAGTATCTTGCCCAAGGATATTTGGCATGCAGCCAGGATGCAGCCTGGGATCGAACCACCGACCTTCTGATTAGTGGCTGACCTGCTCTGCCACCTGAGCTACAGCCACCACTCAGTATCCTCAAGGTTTGAGGGTCAGGCTCCCAGGTAGAGGACCCAAGCTTGAAGGATAGACTGCCCGTAGGGGCGAAAGGGAATTGAGACATACATAGATAGATATGTGTGTATATATATCAAGTAGTTTGTGTTCCATGAAAAATGGAACCGGTAAACTGAATTTATGAACACACACACAAGTGGATCAATTTAGTATTAAGAACTTTATAAAACTACTGCATTCCTTTTGACATGAGCACTGATAAGCTGAAGCAGTCATGCAGGATTTTAAAGACGGCAGAAATGAGTGTTTCCTCAATCACGGAGAAGGTTACTTGTAGAGAACAGTCAGCTATTCAAGTGTCAGTTTTAATTATATAGCAGCAAATTCCAACAACGGTTGCCTCAAGGAGCTTTATATTGTAAGGTAAAGACCTTACAGCAATACAGTGAACATGTTGGATGCAGAACAAACTTTGGAATAGAAATTACCAGAAATTTTCACGAGTACCAATTTGTAATGGTTAGACCAAACCAGAACTTACTGGTGACGACATACGTACAGGGTTTTGGGTTTAAATTTCATGGTTGGCTGGAGCCTTTGTGGATAGTGTTTGCAGATTCTCCTTGTGCCTCTTTGGTTTTCTTCTGCAGTTAAAATTCTGAGTCTGAATGGCACTAGAAGTCAGGTAGGCAGGTCAAAGTCCAAGAGGAGGTGCACTATGACTGATAAGCAGACACTTAAGGTGAATGTTTAGCCACCACAACCATGCTTAATAACACAGGATTTGTAACGCACCACGTGATCTTCAGTTAGCTGTGTTTGAATTGTGCGAACACACCCAAGTAAAAACGAATGTGTCACATGTTGCTTTCATTTTTAATTTACAGTGACGGTAACATCTGAGACCCCATGGATCAGCAGCGTATTACAAACATGACGATTAAACTCATGGTTCTTGCCTTGTACTGTAAAGGTGAGTGTTTGTCAGTGTTCCGGCTTGTAAATGACAGCTCTGTCCTTTTCGTTCTCAAAGTCTACATGACTCCTTCCAGGTTCCTTGGCTGAGATCACCAGAGAGCTCAGTGTCTTAGTGGGCAATGAGGTAACGCTCAGCTGCATGTTCGACACACCGCATAAGCTAGTGGAGTGGAGTGCTCTTAGTATTGAATGGAACATGGTGGACAAACACGCAAAGAAGAGCATGGTGTACACGCTGGAAGATGGAAGAGCTCATGTGTACAAAGAAGGCTCTGTGGTGAATGAAACGTGCCTGCGTCAGAGTGATGCGTCGCTGCAGCTTCATAATGTCACTGTAGGAGATGAAGGACTGTACACCTGCAGAGTCATCAACCCTCTGATCTACACAGAGTCCACTGCTCTGAAAGTGCTCGGTACGCCTGAGAGTTATATGGGCCAAGAAAGCCACAGTGTTTATCTAGCTTAATAATACAAAAAAGGAGGAACTTTAACGTGAAGTTGCAGGTAATTTAAAAATTGACATTTCAGATGTCAGCGAGCTTCACCAAACAGACAAGCTGCAGGTTATTTTTTGTTTAAGACATCACGCTGTATGAAATTTATGCATGCATGAATTTATTCTCAAAGTTTAAACAAGGTGACCCTGTGGAACAGGCTGAACTATAAAAAGGTAGTATTCTCATAAGATTTACAGTAATATATATATATATATATATATATATGTGTGTGTGCACAAACAGTTGCCTGCAAACCTAAATGAACTGTCTCAAAGTTGTAAAAATTCCAGCGTGCAGCTTATCAGCAGCACGGTATGGAGATCTGCCAGTTGTGTTTGCTGCTGGAAGATCCCACTAGTGCTCTACAGAGCTTCCATGTTAAGCTTTGATAAATGAAAATAACAAACTTGGGCTGTACTGAATCCTGTACAGTGGTCATTCGTTACATAAGCGATGGATGGGTGCAGCTAAAGGTGGTTTTGCATCTTGGCTTAGTTTTTGTTAAATAAATAATGGCGTAACATGCCATGTTAATCTGTGATTGTCTTTACTGGATATTTTTATTATGCCTATAAAACCTTAGCATTGAACGAGGGTGTACTTTCTTTTTAAGAAAATTACCCAACTGCTCACTTGATTAATAATAAATGTGTTACTGAGGACTTTATGGTCTTCATAGCTTCAAGACCAAGATGCACAAAACAATTAGTGACATTATATCCATTTTTGTGCAAATTGTCGAATTCAAGCACAATCATTTTAAATAATTTTAATGATAACAATGTAATATCTGTTTCTGAACCGTACACCTTCAGCTCTGCCTTCAGTGTTGCTCCCAGAAAAGGCAACAGTGAGAGAAGGACAGGAGAAAACCATACAGTGTGATGTAACAGGTTTCTACCCAGAGAAAGTGGCTGTGACGTGGCTGATCCAAAATGGCACCCAGACCATCCATGCAGGGTTGGGCCAACTGTCCCGTGTATGCAATGAGCTGGCTGTACACAATCCAGATGGCACCTACAGCATTCGTAGTGGCATCACGCTGCACTCCTCAGTTCTAAGGGGTGGAGAAATACATGTCATCTGCCAAGTTGAGCACCAGACCTACAATGGTCTGTACAACCGATCTGTAACACTGGCTGTTCAAGGTGGGATTTTATTCATTTATTCTTTGGATCGCTTGATTTCATAGATACATAGTGGTATACTGTAGCGCAGGTAATCAGAAGATTGATAGTTTGATCCCTGGCTGCTCCAGTCTGCATGGCAAAGTATCGTTGGACAAGAACCAAAAGTTGCTCATTGGCGTATGAGTGCGTGTGAATGTTAGACAGGAAGCACAAAAAAGCAAAGTACAAAGCAAAAGCGCCTGTAGTTCACTTGAGTTTTCCAGTAGAGAAGAAAAGCACCATATAAGAACCATTCCATTTAATATTTACTATGTTACTTTCATGTGCTTTTCCTTCAGCTCCATCAGAGCCGCTTCACAGTACAGCCACTGTGATAGCTGTTACAAGTGCAATAACTTTGCTACTGGTCACCTGTGTTACTGGAGGATCTTTATATCTCTACAGATATTTTTACAAAGGTATGTATCAACACAAGCACATTTCTTTTGTTAAATTTTGATAATTTGCTTTGCTTGGTCTTATTTGAATGCGATAATGTCAGATGTTCACATTAAAGATGTCTACAGATTTAACAAATTTGGCAACTATGTGTAAATTAAGGGAAAAACTACAGCTTAAGTTGTAAGCCTAATCTTAAAAGTAGAGAGGGTGTTCTTTCCCAAATCCAAACTGGAAGCTGGTTTCACAGAAGAGAGGCCTGAAAGCCTCCTGTTCTACCCCTCCCATTCTACTTTCAAATACTTTAGGAACCACAAGTAAGCCCGCAGTCTGAAAGTGAATTACTTTGTTGGGGTGATACGATACTATGAAGCCTTTAAGATAAAACAGAGCCTGATTATTCAAGACCTTCTATCTGATGAGAAGGATTTTAAATTCAATTCTGTATTTAGGGAGCCTTTTTTATCCCTTTATTACCATCCCTTTAAAGTTTTACCTAGATATCATAAAGTTTGTTTGATTTTGAAAAAGTTTGATTTCATTAAAATGAAAAGAAAATGCTGCTATTTCTCTTCACAGTTCCATTTAATGTTTCGGAAATCAGTCAGCCCAACATCATATACGCTCAGGTACCCACAGAACTGAAGTGCACCATTCAGGGAGCCACAAGGTGGGAGCTCAAAGTGAAATGGTTTAAACAAAGAACCAGTCCAGACTCAGTGATTCAGTCAGAGTCAGGTTCTTCAGATTCCCTGCTGGAGACTGAGGATCTCAGCGAACGGGCTAGTCTGCAGTCAGATGGCAAAAATCACACATCTCTCCTGCCTGTATTTCTGACTGTTACTGAAGACCAAACCAAATACCAGTGTGTAGTGTGGTGCAAGGACAGGAGCTTCAGAAGGGAGACCACAGTCAAGGTTAAAGGTGAGTAGTTTTGGCTTTGGGAGCAGATTATCAGACAGGGCACTCTGAGAATTCAGCTCAGTGGGGAAATCCTCAGCCCGGTTTCATAAGAAAACATGTTCATGTGCACACAAACTGTTACGTTTTATGTGAGTGTGAGCATGGATTTGTAATTAAAGTTCTTTTAATAGGGAGGATATTTCATGACAGAAGCATGATGTTTCAGAGAAACACAAAGTATCACACTGAGAAAAGAAAGCTATTCTTCCCAAACCACAATCTTTTTCTAATTATAAGTTTTTAATCCCTAACCTCAAACAAGCTGTTTGAAAATCTGTGATGTGTATGACTTGAAATTGTCGTACACAGCACAGTGGCAAAAGTTTTTAACTCCGCCCCCAATTCCTCTTATCACTAAAATGCAACCTTTAAAAGTGGGAAATATTCAATATGTGCAAATGGACATGAACTGGTACAGAAAAAAAACTATAAAATTTGTTTCCAGGAACAAATAACAATAGATTAAAGATTAAATATTACAACTATTTCGAGAAATGTCATGAGACTGTGTTGGAATCCCATAATGCCATGCATCCTAACTAAAAGTTTAACTGGAGAAACACGTGACCCAATCCACGTGTACCAGTAAGTGCAGTAGGCATATTTAATCCTATTTATAGAAAAGAAGTAATGATTGTGTTGAAATTCTATTTATCTATATTACATTATATAATTAAGTTCTGTACCATAATTTATATACATATAGTATATATAGCTATATACCAGACTAGGAGGCACAGTGGCTTGGTTCAAATGCACTGGCTGTGGCCTCTGTAGAGTTTGCATGTTCTCTATACATGTGCTGGGTTTTCTCCAGGTTCTCTGGCTTCTTCCCACAGTCCCACATGTCCCCAAAGACATGCAGTTATTGGGGTTAGTTGGTGAATCTAAACTGCCCATAGGCGTGAATGTGAGTATAAATGTTTGTCTGTCTCTCTGTGTTAGCCAGAGACAAATGAAATGAAATAGGAAGTTTGCCAGATTTTGGGAAAATAAACACATGATCCTATTTTAAGTGGTGTCTACATATAAGGCGACATAATCGCACCAAACATCTTTGATTCATATATCCGATGACATCATTCCAAAAGTCCTCATCTTTGGCTTTTACTTCCCATGAGGTTAATGAAAGATTCAACGATAAAATTTATGCTAGATCTTCTTGTCACAACCCCAAAGGGGATTTGTAAGAAAGCACTAAATGTTTGTGTTACTGGAAACTTCTGGGTTTTTTTTTGTTTTGTTGTATTTAAATGAAACAATCTCATTTGGGGCTGCATGTCTTGCCAATCCTGAAAAAAACTACTTTCATTGTTATTTAACGACAATCATTTACAGTTTGGTCCAGATATATTAGAACACTAACACAAGTTTTGTTTTTTTACCTGTTTACTGTAGTTTGACAATGGACATTGAACATTATGTGTATCTCCAAAGGTTGATTCTGTTCATCTGGACGTAGCGTTTTGTGGGAGAAACGTTAAGATTAAGGAACTGACCTCCCAGCCCATTGTTCCTTCAGTGGGCTGGTTTCAGTCATTATGCAAATGTACTGTTTATAAGATTGGAAACCTGCAGTCAGCTGAGACTGAAGAAGTCACCTGGATGAGTGATGAAACGTTTCTCCCACAAAATGCTACGTCCAGATGAACAGAATCAACTTTTGGAGATTTACTTTCCTGGATGATTGAGCATGCATCAAAACAAAAGTAATTGGACAGTTCACTCAAAGTGCTACTTCACAGGCAGGTGTGGGCAATTCCTTTGTTATGTCATTATCAATTAAGTAGATAAAAGGCCAGGAGTTGATTTAAGGTTTGGTGCTTGCATTTGGAAGATTTTGCTGTGAACAGAAAACAGGTGGCCAGCTCCATGCCGTTGAAAAGAAGCCATCCTGAAGCTGAGAAAACAGAAAAAACCCACTCCTAATATTGGTACAATAAATTGAGTGGCAAAATCTACAGTTTGGTACATCCTGAGAAAGAAAGAAGCACTTGTGAACAGTGGTGGATGATTGCAGAATTATTTCCATGGCGATGAGAAACCCCTTCACAATAGCAATTAAGTAAACAACACTCTCCAGGGGGGAAGCATACCACATCATCTGTAAAACACAGCAGAGGCAGTGTGCATGGCTGTTAGTGGCACTGGGACACTAGTGTTTACTGATGATGTGACAGAGGATAGAAGCAGCCGAATGAATTCCGAGGTGTTCAGGGACATACTGTCTGCTTAAATCCAGCTAAATGGAGTCAAATTGATTGGGCAGTGTTTCATAATATGGATTTACAATGACCCAAACAAACAGCCAAATCAACTCAGGAGTTTATTAAAGCAAAGAAGTGGAATATTCTTGAATGGCCAAGTCACCTGATCTTAGCCCAACAGAGCATTTCACTTGCTGAAGACTAAACTTCAGACACAAAGGCTCACAAACAGACAGCAACTGAAAGCCGCTGCAGTAACAGCCTGGCAGAGCACTAAAAAGGAGGAAGCCCAACATCTGAGTTCATACATGAGTTCAAGACTTCAGGCTGTCATTGCCAGCAAAGGGCTTTCATACAAGTGTTAGAAATGAACATTTTATTTTCAGTTATTCAATCTGTCCTGTTGCTTTTGAGCATCTGTAATTAAGGGATTGTGTTAAGATTGCTTTGGTTCCTCACATTTTATTTTTATCTTTTTGTTCAACCCACTGAATTAAAGCTGCAGGTCTGCACTTTAACTCCACCTGAGTGGTTTCATTTCAAATCCGTTGCAGTAATGTACAGAACCACAATTAGAAAAAAGTTGTCCGTGTCCAAATATTTATGGACCTAACTGTATTTGTGGTATGACACAATCTTAGCTTTTTCTACCATTAGCATGTTTGACTACATAATTTAATTATAAAATTATGCCTGTTGACTGACTTCATTTTCTTCTCATGTACTCTCCTCCCACCACACACACATACTTCCAGTGGAACCATCTTTTCTTAAGATCTCCAGCATTCCTCAGATCCCAAAGGTGGAGAGGCTGCTGGTTCTTTGCTGTCGCGTGGAGAACTTTTACCCCCAGGACATCGACCTGGAATGGTACAGGAATGATGGGGAGAAGGTCCACCTCGTCACTCACTTTGGCCCCTTCTCTGACCAGAGCCGCCTCTACAATGTGTGGAGTAAGATCGAGCTCATCATGGCCATAGAGGATGAGAGGGCCATGTACACTTGCCGTGTTTACCACTCCAGCTTCCAAGCTCCGGGGTACAAGGATGTCTTTTACCACATCAACACTCAAGGTAGCAGCTTCAAATGTTTTAGATTAGATGAGATTAGATGAAACTTTATTAATCCCTCGGGTGGGTTCCTCCAGGAAATTCAGTTTCAGGGACAAAGGAGTTTTTAAGTCTGTTGGTTCTTGACTTTGGGAGAAGCAACCTGTCGCTGAACAGGCTCCTCTGGTTATTTATGACCGTGTGCAGAGGATGCCCAGCATTGTCCGTAATGTCCAGCAGTTTCTTTAATGTCCTTTTCTCTGCCACTGTCACCAGAGTGTCCAGCTTCATGCCGACCACAGAGCTAGCCCTCCTGATCAGTTTTTCCAGCCTGGATGAGTCCTTCTTTACTGTGCTGCTCCCCCAGCACACCAGAGCATAGAAAAGTACTCCAGCAAACACCAGCTGGTAAAACATCCTCAGGAGCTTCCTGGAGATGTTAAAAGACCTCAGCCTCTCTGATTAGATTAGCTGGTTAAGAAAATGTCCTGGTGATGATGTAGTATGCAAAGGTCTTGAGACACCCCCTCATTTCTTTATATCTTGCTAGGAAATGGGACCTAGATGCAGTGATTTATGAAACATGCAGACATAAATGGAAATATGTCTACAGTAAAAATACCACCATGCATAGCTCCCGATAGTTTTCCATGGTCATAATTCTATCAATTTTGACAACATCCCAAACACCACTAGTAGCCCCAAACATGACAGTCTCCACAATGTTTACAAATTTATTTCTCAAGGACATGATACTAATCCTATAGATAGTTTTAAGGCCTCCCACTTTTTCTTTTGTCCTCTTTCGTGTTTTGTAGTTTCCTCAAAGTTTTTAAGGACACACTGAACCTTTCTGCTAAGATATGACAGCTAATGGAAATTTTTGTTGGTGTAAAAAGACTATAACTGTGTTATAGATTCAAAATTGAACTATAGAAATTGGAATAAATCAGGTGTGTGTGTCACAGGCTGAAAACGGTGCCTAAAGATACAATTTGTAATTGGTTTGTTGCTAAGTTTTCTGTTATATGTTCACACAGCACTGGTCAGAGATCAGTCTGAAAATGGTCAGAGGCATATAAGAGGTCCCTTTCTGGCATTAAATTGATTGCAATTTATGGTAAATCACAACCTGACCTTCAGAGTCAAAGGTAGCAGAGACCATGATGCTCTGGGAAGATAGACTAGTCAGTGTTAAAAAGGACTACTTTTCTATCAGCTATGGTGACAGGTTTATGTTTCTTTTTGATGTGTTAAAAGAAACTGGAGTCAAATTCCCAAATGTCAGAAAATAAAACAAAGTGACTAAACTAGCTTTAGCTACTGATGATCTGTGAAACTGTACACTCATTGGCTAACAACTTGTCCTCCTCATCACATCTGGGGTTTTACAACCAGGATGGTGATGACAGAAGCTTTAAAATGGTACTTTAGAAAGTAGCAGGTCATGGTATCTTTTTTGTTGTCTATGCCTCACTATCCTAAATCTACTTACTATCCTAAATTTCAACCACATCTTATAGTTTTTTGGGTTTTTTTGTTACCAGTAGGATACTTTAGACTTGTAATTAGCAATTTAATTATTTAAAATTTTACTTTGAATTACTACTTTATTTCCATTCCACAGTTTGCATTTTCTTTCTCATTGAAAATTATACAAACAAGAGTTATTCAAAATGATCCTTCAATATCAATATATCCATAATGCTTTACTACATGTGTTGCTTTGTTCAAACAGGAACCCCCCCTGATGTGATGTTCATCAACCACGAACCTCAGTGTCCTAAAGTGAATGAAGAGTGTACTTTGCACCTGCACATAAAAGACTTTTGTCCTGAGGAGGTGTTGGTGACATGGACTAAAGATGGAGACAAGGTTGTCTCTGGTGTCTTTAATACTCCCCCCAGCCTGAACGTCAACGGCCTGTACTCCATGTTCAGTTTCCTCAAACTCAATCCCACCAAGAATTACCAAGGCTGCACATTCAAATGCCAGGTGGTTCATAGTGCTCAGAAGGAGCCTGAGGAAAGGCTCTTCATATTTCCAAAACTCTGCCTGACAGACAGCTGTTGATGTCTAAACCTACTTTGGACCATTTCACATCTGGGGAGTAAATAATTTTAGTTTTAATTCTGCAGTTCTGCTGACTACAAAACTGTAAAACAGAAAACAAAAAAAATTGAAATGCTTTAGTTTGATATCTGCAAATTTTATCCTGCCTGAATATCACTTTAGGTTAAACAGGCTGGGTTATCCACATTTAAGACTGCTATAAACCTTTTCTGACAATCTTAAAGACCACGTGATGCCCTCTGGATAATACAATAGCCATTTCATTATTATTTTTTGTTTTTATCACACACAATATTGTATTTCATATAGTTAACAGTGTCAGTTAACTATTAAGCCATTAAACTAACTCTTCTAAGGTGATGCTAGGCGCTCTACCTTCTAAGCTACCTGCAGAGTTAGTGCAGTCAGTGCACACGCTGCTTTGAATTTACTCTAAGTTTTGAGTAACCTTGGTTTCATTGCTATATGTTCCTATATGTATTCTAATTGCTGCATATTTTTTTGTTCTATTTTTTTGTGCAGAACATTTTTATTTGTATAGCAAACTGTAGTTTGTAGTTGCAAACAATTTCAAGTTTTGTTACAAAGATTGTTGAGAGAGGGACAATTGTTTTGTTGTTGTTTTCTATTAACAGAATTAAATGTTGAAACACAAGTAAGTGTGTTCTAATTCCTTAAAAATTATTATTTTAATTTCAATTTATAATTTGTGTATTCCAGTTACAGTGTCACAATGTCATTTTAATTAAGTGAAAATTTACATGATGTGATAAAGCAGGGGTAATCAATTACAAACCCAACAGGTCCGGTTACTAAGATTTCTTTCACAACAAGGTCCAGATCTCAAGTCTTTTTCATCCCATGGATTAGGGTTAAATCGAAACCATATATTTCCCTTTCATTATAGTAATATTTAAGTTTTTGTTCAAATTAGGACACATGAGTAACAGAGTGAACCTCAGGCCTTACTTGCAAATAATAAAAATATTCTTTTTCAATTTTAAAATTTCTATTTTCTGAATCAACTTTTTTCACCTTCAGTTGTCTGCTCCTCTCTATTTTGTGTCTGCAGTAAGCTAGGGTTTGATTGGCTTACCTAACTACGTAAACAGTAGGCGATTACTGTAGGGACTGGTTTACCTGCGACCATTGTTTTATGGTGTACTGATAAAACAGTGCTCTGGGTTTATGCATTACGGGCAAATTTTTTCTGTCACTGATTATTGGTCTGGACAGAACGAGCACTTCGTCTGGATCTGGACCAAGCTCTGCCATTTGGTGATATATGTGATAAAGCAACCCAACATTAAAAAAAAAGAAGAAATTTTTTTTTTAAAGGCGAAAATGTAGTAATGCTTTATTGAAGCAGTTTTATGTCATTATTATACTGCTGGCAAAGTAAAGCTAGTATTTTGCTGATTTCTTTTGTTTTGAGGTTCATAGCCATTTGATTTTATAAATTATTGGTTCAAAACAATTCTACTAAATCTACCAGGTTGGCTTTGTCAGTTTTATTTACCTTCTACCGTGAAATAACAGTACAAATAGAAGGCAACATTGCAGACATCAAGGGCAGCTAAAAGTCCCTGGGAATCCCACAGGCAAATGGCAACCACGAAGAAGCTGCTAGGAAAGTTGCAACCACGAAGTACCTGCAGAGGGTCAGGCAAGTCCTGAGGAGTCAGCTGAACGGTAAGAACAAGATCCGGGTTATCAACACCTACGCCCTGCCCGTGATCAGGTAAGGTAAAGCAGGGAAATGCCCTGTAACTTACTTTAAAACGAAATATGTTCCCTAAAACGATGGACAGAGCTACAGACCCATGACACCCTGTGCAGTTAATAAAAGGACAGGTAATGTTCGTCGCTCACACAGTACACTCATTTGTTTCAGTTCATCAGTTGCCACAAGACAGCTTACCAACATGTACACAATAACCTAATACTCCTGTGTCCTAGACGTCACAAGAAGGTAACTATACTTTAGTTACTATAGATGAAAAGATATCTTCTTGCTGGATGCAGAAATGTTAAATTATTATTAATTTTATATAGATGCTACTCTGAAAGTGCTGCTGAGCCTGGATTTGCCTGTTTTATTAGACAGATGGTCAGAGCTGGTGTCCCCCTCTCCATCATCGTGTCCATCATTGCTAATAAAAGGAGTTATTTACAACCTCTTCACATGCCATCTTCTCCATATCACCAAGGTATGAGGAAACTCATCTGTCACAATGATAAATCTCTGAAGCTTGTTTATTTGCTGGATGTCTTTCTGCACAACTGTAGCTGATCTCAGAGTGGTGAAAGAAGAGGCAGTGGCCTTGCTCTGTTAAATCAGTGCCAATCTGCCACTGATTTAAGGTTAAGGTTACTTTACTTATACCTGTAGGTAAATTTACTTTACAGAAGAATGATAGCATTTGACATCCCTTCAGATGAAACGTAGGACTGCCGGGTGCTGCTTGTGCACACGCCCCGTCAATTTAACGTATCATCCAAATGGTTAAAAAAAGATTAAGCCATAGTTGTTATGAAAAGTGTCCATAGAGATTAAAACAGTTATCTGTACTTATTTGTACCAGGTTTTAAATGTTTATTTCTCAGAAAGATTAGTATTTTACTGGTATTGCACTGGTGTATCAAACTGATTTGAAGGAATTACTGCTCTCTGGCACACTGCAAAGCAGTAAGTTAACACTTAATAATTGAGCTTCCTGTATTGGTGCTGCTTATATTCATGGGTCTCACCAATATAAGATGAGACACTTGTAACAATCAAACGTGAAACAAAAGCACACAGAAAGCTCCAGATGTGCCTTTATTCATTTACAGCACATTGCTGAGAGTTATAACAAAGGTTCAAAGTACACAGCTTTGCCAAAAAAATAAAAAAACAGTGGTCCTTGGAAAATATTAACATTTAAACACAAAAAAGTGTGGAACCAATTATAACTTGATGACTTTCAGAATGCTTTTTTTCCTGTCTGTGGCATAGATGAGCACACTGAATCTCTGAGTCAAAGCAAAGCAAATGATTATATAGTAGGTCAGTATAATCACAAACTGCAGATGCATTACAGAGAATTCATAACTTATTAACCACACTGGGTAAATCTGGAACACAAGGCAAATGCTCAGATTTTTTATTCTCAAACATCTGTAATTATTCAGTTATGGAGTCCTTTTCTTAAAAATTTAAATCTTTTTAAAATTACAGAAACACATTCTTACAACAATAATCAAAATAAATACTAAAGATATTCTAGGCTATTCAGAGGTGTGCCTGTATCTCTTTGTTCTAAGGATATTTTTAAACCACCTGACATCTTCAGGTCTGATGGACCTGCAGGTCCGTTTACATTTGGCAGGAACTTGAGCTGATTTTGGTCATATTGCAGTTATGTCTGCGACATTCATGTACATACTCCCTAGTTATCTGATATTCTAACATTTTTCAGACATATAAGGCATATGAAGGTTGAACAGCCAACTACATCCTCTTCGTAGTGAATGCAGTTCACCCCAGCTCCACAGTAAGTCGTAGGTGTAACTCCATGATGTTGAGAATTTTTTTTTTCAACTAAGCATTCACCATAAATTGGTGTTACAGCAAAAAAAAGGAGGAAGAAGATAAAGAAAAATCTAGCTGACTTAAATCCAAAAGGTTTGCTCTAACCAGAAAATTGCCCAAGTACAAAAATACAACAATATATTGCTATTGTTAGTGATGTGACTGGTGTGAAATCACTACAGAAAAAATCTTTATCTGAAGCAACTGTTAGGGCACTTTGGAAGCATACACAATCAACTCACTCAGAATCCATCTAAAAGTGTAAAACCTGAGTCCATCTTGACAGTAGCATTATTGACAAATTTAATGTAAAAACAGACAAAAAATAAGAGCACGCTGTGGAGACTGGCTGATCAGCTGAAATCTCGGTTGGTGAAGACCATGGGGGCCACCAGTGTCCATGTGTACAAAGCCAAACAAACCCAGCTGGAGGTGATTTTCACCCATACTGCTGGCCACTTGCTTGTTATGGTGTAGTCTGTATTAGGGCTGTCAGAACAAAAAAATGCAATAAGTATATTTATAAAAAACTGAGAAAGCTACTTTAAGAAGGAAATTCCTTAACTTGTTCAAGCAGAAATCACAAAATCTCTGCACCTCAGAAAAATAAGGTCAGCATATCAATTATACAGTAGGAAATGCCTTTGCTTGGCCTATATGGTGCCATTAAACCCCTAATGAAACATTGTGGGACCATTTACAGTTTTAACAATGAGTTATGAATTTCCTAATATAAATAAAAGCACAATGGACTGACAGCTGCACAGAAAACTAGATCATAATCAAAAAAAGAGTTCAAAACAAAAGATGAAACATATTTTTCAGTAGCGATGATTATACTGATCTTGTAATGACCGTAAACAGGGAGCTAAAATTAATAAAAAAATGGATGGACATAAATAAATTATCATTAAATATAAATAAAACTAAAGCAATGTTTTTTGGTAATTTAAAATATAATGTAGAATTACCAATTATCATTGAAGGTGTACCAATTGATAATGTGAGTGAAAACAAATTTTTGGGAGTCGTAATTGATAATAAAATTTCATGGAAACCCCACGTCAGACACATAAAAACCAAAATTTCCAGAAGCCTCGCAGTTTTGAACAAAGTGAAACAATTCCTTGATGCACTTCGTACTCTGTACTGTACCCTGGTTCTTCCATATCTTACATATTGTGTGGAAGTGTGGGGAAACACATATAAAAATACAACTAATCCATTAGTCACAGTACAGAAACGAGCACTGCGTATTATTCACAAGGCTGGTTATCTAGATCATACTCACAAATTCTTTCTTCAGGCAAAGTTACTTAAATTCCAGGATCTGGTTAATTACAATACATCCATAATTTTGTATAAAGCTTTTACTAAACTTTTACCGGCAAATTTACAAACTAGATTTGAAATTCGAGAAAAGGTTTATAATGTGAGAGGCTTTGGAGAATTCAAATTACCCAGAACTCGAACAACCCGTAAAGGTTTTTGTGTGTCTGTATGTGGTGTGAAAATCTGGAACAGTCTGAGTTTACAATTGAAACAATGCAAAAATATTCATAGATTTAAATTTCTCTACAAACAGTTGGTTTGGTCACAGTATACTCAATGATGCTTTTAGTGTGCTCTGTAATGTCTGTCCTCTTACCATTGCTGGTATGGATTCCAAAAAAAAAAAAAAAAAAAGTGTGCGTATGTATGTACATATATGTACATGTGTGTGTAGATATATATGTATGTATATGTATGTGTGTTTGTTACTTGTAGTTATTACTGCCTGTTACCTGTGGTAATGCAATTTATAATTTATATATTCTGTATTCAGTTATGAAGGCTCTAATTGTTGTTTGCGAGCTGCCGTTTAGATGCTTGTATGTGCCCGGGGCTGTTGATGTGTCTGTATGCAATGATGGGCGTAGCTGCGGGAAGTTTGTTTTTTTTTTGTTGATGAGTGAGTATAGGGGTGGGATTTAATAAGTTTTCTTCGTCCCACTCCTTTTTCAGGCAATTTTTGTTTTTTGTTTTGTGCATTTTATGTTCAATATAGGTATTTGTTGTGCCTGAAAATGAACAAATAAATGAAATGAAATGAAATGAATATGCAAATTCAGTAGACCATTGTTGTCCTCATTCTTCTTGGTACTACTTGACCGAATAATACCAGCCGCAGACACCAATAAAGGGCAATTCTGGATATTTAAACCATTTTCTGGGTTATGTTAGTGCCAGACTGTGACTCTCATGGTCAACCATAACATTTGTGTCATATCACGTCTCCCTCTGACACAAAAATAATTGGATGTGTTTTGGTTTATAACCTATTTTGAATGCATTGCTTCATATAGCATTTATCCCTTCTGTTGTTTAGTTTCTGTCAGTCTGGTTCATGCATCTGAATGGATACAATTGCATGAAACAGTGTTTGCCACACTTAAATGTTTCACATCATCAAACAAATGTAAATATTTGACAATAATATGCAGTTTTTTCAATAAAGGTTTTAAAATAAAGATCCAAGGAAATTCAGGAGAACTGAGAATCAAAGTAATTGACATATTTCAGTGTGGAAAAGGTTATGAAGCCATTTTTAAGGCTGTGGGACTCCAGTGAACCACAGTGAAGCTTCCCAGGAGTGGCTGTCTGTTTAAAATTACCCCAAGGATGCAGCGACAACTCATCCAAGAGCTCACAAAAGACCCCCAGAATGCTTTTGTGAGCTCTTGAAAAAAAAATTGAAAAGAAGAAGAATGCTTGGACACTGCTAGCACACAAACGCAATGCAGAGGATGAAGCATCACCAAATATGTTTCCAAAACAGCTTCCTTCCAAAACCCTCCAATGTGGCTGAATTACAACAGTTCAGCAAAGATGTACAGGCCAAAATTCTTCCCCAGCGCTGTAAAAGACTCATTTCCAGTTATTGCAAACACTTGATTGCAGTTGTTGCTGCTAATGGTCCCAACCAGTTATCAGGTTTAGGGGGCAATTACTTTTTCACACAGGGCCATCATTTTAATTTGTCTGATGCTCTGAAACATTTAAGTCTGACAAACATACCAAAAAATAGCAAATCAGGAAGGGGGCAAACACTTTTTCACACACTGTATAAAAAGGAAATGAAATAAACTACCATTCACATATATATATTGTAGGATTATTGACCACCCAAACACTTCAAACTACACTTTAGGTGTTGTGCTAAAAGAGAAGGGAGCCACTGACCTGTACCAGTTAGTGAGGGTCATCATGATGTAAAGTGAGGCCAAGAAAAGCATGAAATGAAAAAAGGAGTAGCTGTACTGGACCATGTCCCGCTCATTGTCCTCCACCCGTCTGGGCCCTGTCGACTCCTCTGACAGTTCTGTGCTGCCCCCCTCAGCGAGGATGACTGAATCTTTGGATGCCATAGTTAGCTTGTTAACCTGGCTGTTGCTGGATGAACGAATGCTGGAATCAAAACAGAGATGAATGAACTGACCAAAAAGAAAGAAAAGCAAGTATTAGGATCACAGTATGAAAAAACAACGGACACAAACACAGTTCACATTAACAAGGAAGGCTTAGAAATGGTCAACCCTTCACCAGGTGAGGAACCATAACTAGTAATTACAGCAGTACTCTACACCAATAACAGCACAGTGTTGAAATTTTTAAGCCAAAGACTAGAAAAGTCTTTGGCTTATGATGGAGGAAACTGGCTACAGAGATCAAAATCATTTTTTGCATCAGTCTGTAAGCATGTTTTTTTTAATGCTCATTAACACTGCAGTCTACAGTAAAAAGAGGTCAAACAGACGGGTTCTTATATAGCGCTTTTCTACTCTAACAAAGCACTCAAAGCGCTTTACACAACATTTACAATGTTACCTGGAATACAGGATGCACAAGATAAATATAATGAGGCCCACAACGCTCTGAGCATCCCACCACTGCAGGTATGGAGATGTAAAGGCAGGTTTTTCTGTCCCAGTGATTGTGGTAATCATTGCCATGGTGGCTGTCTGGTTCTCGGTCTCTGTAGGGCCCGGGGTCGGGGCTGCGATCTGCTGGAAGATACTCAACAGGCTGGGGTTGCATTCCCGGTCTGAGATCAGCAAAACAAACAATAACAATATTAATTAAAAAATACTTTAAAAAACAATTTGAACAAAATAACCCAAAGCTTTTCTAAAAAGCAATAAATCTTAAGGTTATGAGACAAAAAGATCTTTTATTTGAAATGAATGGAGAAGAACATAAATATATGCAGATAAAGGAGTGTTTGAGTCTATTGAAATTCCCAGACAATATAAACAGTCTCACCAGGCTCATTGGTCATGGCAGACCAAGTTAGAAACACAGTGTACAAGGTGATGAAAGAAGACTGTAGTAGACCTGAATGAGGTTGAGACTCCTGCAAATACACAGATAAGGTTTATCAGTGCCAAGTATTTACTTCCCACAGGTTTGAACTGAAACTGTACATATGTATTATAGAAAAAGAAGTCATAATCCTGTGTTTACTGTTTAAGCACTCCAAACACAAAAATTAACCTTTGTTTATTATTTAGAAAATATCTAGATGGTTAAAAAAGGCCAGCAACAGTGGGAATGTTTGTGGGTAGCTTGGGAAAACCATCCATCCATCCATCTTCATCCGCTTTATCCGGGGCCGGGTCGCGGGGGCAGCAGCCTAAGCTTGGGCAAACCTGTTCTGCTAAACTCTAACATGAAAGGTTTTTTTCCTGATAACTTTTTACTGTCTGTACTTTCTACTTCTTACATTTTCAAAACAGGCTTGTTACTTTTGGTTTAACGCATTTGAAGGAAGCTATCATTTCACATCACTGGCCTTCACACATCAATTTTAAGCCTAAACAGTAAAAAATGAAAGGTAATCATGTTCGTGCATTAATCACCAGGGGATATCGCATAAAAGAGAACAAAGAGGCGCAGTCGTGTGCCATAGTGGGCAGTTTAAGTGGGTTGTGTTTTCTTTTTTTTGAGCAGCAGGTCAGCTGATCACAGTACATTGAGTGAATTGTGCTTTTTGTCACCATCTGTAAAACTGATTTTAGGGTTCCCTGCCCGCTGAATCTCACCTTAACCCCTGACTGTACTCATGTTTCTGTTTTGAGGCAAAGAAAATACAGCTATTTTTTCATTTTCCTTCTTTTTCGAGTTTTTCTTGTTCTAATTGATTAATTCAACCTGAGTACATTTATTAGAATTAAAATTTAGACTTAAATAATGTTTTTATTCCCATCTGATATTATTTTATTATTGCATTAACACGGTTCAGTTAGTTTTGCACAAAAATAGCTGGTAGAAATGTTATCAATAGAGCTATGTTTACTTTTCAATATTATCTCCTATAGCAAAACTAAACCAAGCTGCTACAAAACACAGTCATAATGTTTTGAAATAACAGAATTATGAGAGAGATATCCAACCATTTTCAGGTTTATTCTGTCTTTCCGTTTTACACTGTCAAACTCAGCAAAGGGGCCTTAGCATCAATTCCATGTAGATGCTACTATAGATGCTCATCATGACATGATGCTAGTAGCACAAACATTTGCAAACACAAAGCAGAATCTTCAGTGCTTAGAATAGTGTGTCTTGTTTTTGTTTTCTGTTTATCTGTGCATCGCAGACATGCCGTGTATTCACACCTGGACTTTTGGCAGGACTGAGACAACAGAGGCAACTATGCAGAGCAACATGTTGAAGCTGATGAAGAATTTGTTGATGAAGCATTCATTGGGTTTCGTGTAGAAGACAAAGAACAGCACAACAGCTGTTAATGACAGGATGTAGTTCAGGATCGTGACAGCCAGTAGAGCTAAAAATACAAGGTAGAAACAGTTCAAAGCTGAAACCAAAAAACTGATTTGAAAGTAGATTTGTGAAATCTGTGTGTGCTACATGTACGCTTTTTAAAAAAAAATTTCAGAGTAAGTGCTCGCTTATGTAACAGTATTTAGAAGATGAATACAGCATGTAACTGGGCCAGAGTCACTGACCTGCATACCAGCCTCTGGAGTTGCCATTCTCCATCTTGTCAACCCAGGACTCATTCCAGGAGTGGGCAAAGTCCACCAGCAGCACCAGTTGAATCAGAATGAAAAAGAAGGCTCCACCAGAGCCTATGACAAACCATACTGCGACAACACAAATACACAAGTAATTGAACTACTCGTCTTTCATACAAACTAACAAATCTGTGTGTAAAAGAGATCTGAGTTATCAAGGATTTTAAATACAAATTCTTACTGTAGGTGAAAGGCCCTTCAGGGATGTAAAAGGCACCAACTGTAATTGCCACCAAGGCAGCAAACTTAAAGAACCAAAATCTGAAACAAATTGTTACTGTCATAAGTCTCAGGAAAACTGTCTCAATCAAATATCTCATCTGCTTTCACAGTGGCTTGCAAAAGTATTCGGCCCCCTGAATTTTCCCACATTTTGTCACATTACAGCCACAAACATGAATAAATTTTATTGGAATTCCACGTGAAAGACCAACACAAAGTGGTGTACACGTGAGAAGAGGAACGAAAATCATACATGATTCCAAACATTTTTTACACATAACTGCAAAGTGGGGTGTGCATAATTATTCAGCCCCCTTTGGTCTGAATGCAGTCAGTTGCTCATAGACATTGCCTGATGAGTGCTAATGACTAAATAGAGTGCACCTGTGTGTAATCTAATGTCAGTACAAATACAGCTGTTCTGTGACGGCCTCAGAGGTTGTCTAAGAGCAACAACACCATGAAGTCCAAAGAACACACCAGACAGGTCAGGGATAAAGTTACTGAGAAATTTAAAGCAGGCTTAGGCTACAAAAAGATTTCCCAAGCCTTGAACATCCCACGGAGCACTGTTCAAGCCATCATTCAGAAATGGAAGGAGTATGGCACAACTGTAAACCTACCAAGACAAGGCCGTCCACCTAAACTCTCAGGCCGAACAAGGAGAGCGCTGATCAGAAATGCAGCCAAGAGGCCCATGGTGACTCTGGACGAGCTGCAGAGATCTACAGCTCAGGTGGGGGAATCTGTCCACAGGACAACTATTAGTCGTGCACTGCACAACGTTGGCCTTTATGGAAGAGTGGCAAGAAGAAAGCCATTGTCAGAAAAACATAAGAAGTCCCGTTTGCAGTTTGCCACAAGCCATGTGGGGGACACAGCAAACATGTGGAAGAAGGCGCTCTGGTCAGATGAGACCAAAATGGAACTTAGTGGCTAAAATGCAAAACGCTGCACATCACTCTGAACACACCATCCCCACTGTCAGATATGGTGGTGGCAGCATCACACTCTGGGGGTGCTTCTCTTCAGCAGGGACAGGGAAGCTGGTCAGAGTTGATGGGAAGATGGATGGAGCCAAATACAGGGCAACCTTGGAAGAAAACCTCTTGGAGTCTGCAAAAGACTTGAGACTGGGGCGGAGGTTCCCCTTCCAGCATCAACAACCCTAAACATAAAGCGAGGGCAACAATGGAGTGGTTTAAAACAAAACATATCCATGTGTTAGACTGGCCCAGTCAAAGTCCAGATCTAAATCCAATTGAGAATCTGTGGCAAGATCTGAAAACTGCTGTTCACAAACGCTGTCCATCTAATCTGACTGAGCTGGAGCTGTTTTGCAAAGAAGAATGGGCAAAGATTTCAGTCTGTAGATGTGCAAAGTTGGTAGAGACAGACCCTAAAAGACTGGCAGCTGTAACTGCAGCAAAAGCTGGTTCTACAAAGTATTGACTCAGGGGCTGAATAATTACGCACACCCACTTTTCAGTTATTTATTTGTAAAACATGTTTGGAATCATGTATGATTTTCGTTCCACTTCTCACGTGTGCACCACTTTGTGTTGGTCTTTCACGTGGAATTCCAATAAAATTGATTCATGTTTGTGGCTGTAATGTGACAAAATGTGGAAAAGTTCAAGGGGCTGAATACTTTTGCAAGCCACTGTATATCCAGAGTCCAATCAGTTACCCTGAAAGGTCCAAACACACTTTGATTTTGATATGAATGTGCATCACACATGTATTTATTTAATACTTATTTAGTGACTTTATTAGAATTTATTACTATTACTTTTTTTTATGTTATGCTGACCTTACACTTAAACTTGAAAGACACACTGCTGGTGAGACCAAAATAAAACCAAATAAGACCTTTACAGCCAAATACGATAATGGACATTATATATGTGCTAGAATGACATTGGACAGCTATGATAAATATTTATTGTTGCATTTTTAAAACTTTGTAAACTAAAAAACAAAGGTCTTCTGCTAAAACACATCTTGTATAATTTACATTTTACAACCTCACAGTGTTAAAGAGCCAAGGTGGACTAGAGTGCAAACACAGTGAAGGCCTGGAAATGCGATATTTAAATGCAAATGATCTATGGCTGCTTTGTTTATGTACCTGCTATGGTTTAAAAAAGTCTAAAACTGAACCTTAGGATTGGTAGGACTGTGCTGGTAAAAATATTTACATCTTGCTAGCTTTACTGCAGTACTTACCCATTGTGGATAGCAGCACGTGGATCTCTGCTGTTCTTTATGTTTATCATGAGAACGGAGAACCCCAAGAACCACATACTCATTCCAAAGCATATACGGTAAACTGCTTGGTACCCCACAAACATCTCACACTTGACATCCGCCTGTAGACCACGGACAGACGAACCTGCCCCATCCTCACAAAAGCCTGGGATCTACAGAAAATCAGAGAAAGACCCTTGTTTTCTGTACATCCAGACGAGATTTTTATATGCATATGAGGCTTTTAAGAGAGTGTAAAGAAGAGCCACCTTTGAAATACGTTTCTAGTTAGACACAATGTTTTCTAAGATTTTTAATACTAAATACAATAACCTGAATTTTATCAGAATTTAGTAGAAGAAAATTACAGGTCAAATGTATGTCATGTTTTCTAATAATACTGCCTCAAGCACGTATAAAAAAGTATTGGTCCTAGCACAGAACCCTGTGGAACTCCATTACTAACTTTGTTATGTGAAGAAGGCACCCTGTTTACTTGAACAAACTGTAATCTATTAGATATACATGGTTCAAAGCAGTTCAGTGTATTTCCTTCAAATCCAACAGTGTGGTCCATGCTGTCTCGTATAATCTTATAGTCAACAATACTGATTTAGCAGGACAGGTACAAAGAGTCCACTGTCTGAGGCCATAAGAAGTACGGGTACACCACCTGAACTTTTCTTAGCTGATTATGATTTCAAAATTTCTAAAGTACGTTTTGCAGATTCTGATTTGTTAAGAAGTATAACTAATGAAAACAACAAGAACCTTTTTCTAATCTGAGCTTTATATCATTTCCACTTTCCTTCTAATGATCTCTCCTCACTGAAATGACATGCTGATGGCACGGTGAAAGTAATTATTAAAGTTAGTTCAAAGAGATCAATTAGAGAGAAGCCATCTAAATAAATATCACCAGTTGCTGTACTTAGCTCCTGTAGGAAGGATGTTACTGTTTTTTTTTCACCAATGATTCAAATTTTATTTGTTCTCGCAACCAGAGCTAAACTCAACAGGAAGCTTTATTGCCGTAATTCAGGGAACAAAGTTCAAAAATTGAGACTAGGTAGAAACTAGGAACAAACTAAGCACTAGGAAAGAAACATAGCTCGAAGGGAACAAATGACAACAACATGACAAAGAACAGAGAGACAATATATACGCAGCAGGGAATTTTGTGTTTTGATATATATTTGATATATCCTCATGATATTGTTGTTACTAGTTCAGCATAAGTCAAGATTGCATGTGAACAATCAGATTGTTATGATGTCAAAGCTTTGTGACTTGGAGAAAAACCTGCTGATGTCTACTCCGAGTTAGGGCTATGGTGTTAGGGTTGTGATGATCGAGCTTCTTTTACAGTCAGAAGTAAATAAAGAAAAGTCTCTAGTCCAGTCTCAGGTCTTTAGCAGCAATAATGTAATAGGTTTTCTACAAGATTTTATCTGTCTCTGACATTGATAAGGAGAAAATTTGGCTCTTTCATCTTTATGAAATTGCTTTAGTACACTGAGGTTTGTAGACATCTGTTTACGCACAGCACTCTTGATGGAGATGGTTTGAGGCCTGGACTTGTGCTGACATGCGGTTTGGCTTTCATCAAAATTATCATCATCTCCACTTTAATCCTAACTTTTTACTAGCAGTAAATATAATAATAATAGTACTTTACACCTTATTTATCAGAATCAGAAGTATTCTGATTCTGATTCTGATAAATAAGGTGTAAAGTACTATTATTATTATAGTTATTATTATTATTATTGACTATTTATTTTCCAAAACACCATAAGCTAAAAAAATGCTCAGAATTAAATAGAAATAAAAAATGCAATTAAAGAAAGTAAATACTGTGTGGAGCCTGCGGCTTAATTTGACCCAACACGGGAAACCTCACCCGGACACGGAAAGGAGTGACAGATTGATATTTAATTTAATTGCTTCGGTTTATACATATTCAAGTTTTCCTTATCTTAAATGATTTTACCTTTCATTAAAATAGCTTCTGTTATTGCTGGATGTCATCACTTATCACATATTCTAATTTCTTGGTACTATTTCTTGGGAGCTATGAATCTGGATTGGACTGTGTTATCTGGGGCTGACATGTCATCTGCTCCTTGACTTCCACTTGTTTTCTTCTTTTTCTTTTTTCATATGAACTTTGATTACAAACTTTACTTGAATCACAGTTAATGTCTCAGAGGAAACAACATTGTTATGTCAGCATCACTTTTTATTTCTCCATTTTTAAACAATTGTCAACGATTGTTTTAAACGAGAAACAAATTGTGCTGATGCACGTGTTATAAATCTCATGGTGGCTTTGCATGAATGCTCATTTTTTTGCATCAGTTATGCACCAGTTTCAACCATTATAATTTCATTTTAACTTTAAATAATAGACATTTACATTCACAATAAAGTTTATATCTTATGGTATTTTTATGGTCAACTCCTACCCTTTTGAGCTGCCGATCCACACCCGGTGACAGCATGATGCAGGCAACGATGGTGCCTATCAGCATTATAAAGGCATAGATGATCCTGGTCACCGTGGAGTTTCTGATGCTCGGACAGCAGCTACACATCAGGCACGTAGCACTGCTGCACAGGCACGGCACCTGGAGGATCAATAAAAAAATCACACTTGAAGCAAAAGTGGAACATCCAGGGATATGTGTAAGGAAAGATGTAAGCGATCAATGTGAGAACACAACATATACATGTTCTTAATCAAACATTTACCGCATAATATAAAGATGCACTTTACTAAACCTTTGGATTTTTGTTTTTTAAATTCCAGTACTGACAACAAGCACACACAACACATTTTAGTAACTTAGAAAAATATTTCAATCATTTATTTTAGATTTTCAACTATTCAACTGCCAGTATAGACTGATCTTGATGTTTGTACTGTTATGCTGTACACAGTCTACTGTAACGTCTCATTGAGTAACACTGAATGACTCAGCACAGCACTGGCAATTAGAGACAATGACATTCAGAGAAAAACTACTTTGCACTGAGAGCACTCTGTATTTTGACCACTGTGCCATCTGATATGTTGTGTCATAAAGTGACTACTTTATTGCCATCAGGCTTGAGGACATATGAAGCAGATTGGCTTGTGTGGTTCTGAGACTTTAAACAAATTATCCCTCGTTAAGTTTTTTTTCTGCAGGTTAAAAAGTTGTCACAAGTTTGCTTATTACTGGACATTTCCTTCACTCTTATTGTGAAAATTACTTAGTTAATCCTAATGAGTTTGCAGCAGTCCTTCCCATGTCCTGTTTTCCCCTGCCTGAATATAATTAACGATGAAAGCTTTTATTGGCAGCTGCTGTCATGGAGAAACTTGTATGTATCTCTTTTCTGGAACTGCAAATAAAGCAGAAGCACTGAGTGTTTCCAGCTGTTGCAAACTGACAGTAGGGCTGGGCCATATTATACCGTTCACGGTAATACCGGTTTTCATACGCACATGGCCGATTGTTGAGTGAAACAGATGAACCAGAATTGGTTTGTAAAAATGGTGCAACTTCAGTGATGTGGAACTGGTTTGGTGTTTGTCCGTCAGATACACAACAAAGCACATTTTTTTGCAGAACATGCAAGCGGCCGTTGTTATTGTCATATTTGTCGGACTAAGATGCTCTTAAATCTGGGAGTAATCTGGGTCCTAAACTCCGTATGCTTCAGGTCAAACAACACTGCAGCATCACTTAGAGTTAAAAACTGTCTAAATTCTTTCATCTTTAATAAAACGATCAGCATTGCTGCTTTACCAGGTGTAACTATAAAGTTTAACTTCCAGGCATCCATGAAAACAAAAGTTATTACATTTAACGGAGTTAGAAGTTAGCAGGAAGCTAGCGGAAGTTAGCTCGCTAGTTTCGCTAGTTACCTAAGCATGATATTGCATGTTCTGACAGAGAGATTTCTGAAAAAAATCAAACGTACAGCTCTGCTATCACTTCCAACATAAATGAAGACAGGAAACTAAACAGCAGTGACGTTTGTAGGGTTACTGAAGTTGGGCTAGCTGGTATATAATGATGTGCTACGTGATCGCTAGCGACACAGCTATGTTAGCATAACATAAACAGTGAAGCTGGAGGACGAACACTAACACTTTTCCACTTATAAAAGTTAACGTGAAGGTTCTTCATGGTTAGAGACAAATGCAATCGCATGGCAGGATGCTGTAAACGGACCAAACTTCAGTCAGGAGAACAACTGAGATAATCCATCCACAATACGAGGTTAGTCATTAATATACTGCAACAACATGGGAATAGAGCAGCTGCCAGAGAATTCAACATTAATGAATCAATGGTACAGAAGTGGAGGAAGCAAGAAGAATGAGTTTAATAAAGTTTGATTTATCTGACTGCTTTGTTTCGCTTAATGTGCCTTATAATCCCGTGCACCTTATGGTGCGAAAAATACGTACTGCACACTGCAGTTTAATGTTGCAAAGCACCTCTTTTTAACTTCAGTGGATATTATACATGGTTATGCTCAGGATATGTCAGCCCATTTCTACTGGAAATGCCTTTTGGTTAAACTTTCAGCAAGGAATTTGCATTTGCACTGTTACATTTTTATAAAGCTTTAATGTACATAAAAACCAGCTTCTTGTTTAAGTGAAAATAAATGGAAGGTTGTCTTTTTGCGCTAGTAATGTTGTGGAGTTGTATTTTGTCTCGCATCAATTATATCGTCGGTTATATCGTTATCGCAAATTTTCAAATATATATCGTGATAAATATTTTTGGCCATATCGCCCTGCTCTAACTGACAGAGTAAAGTATTCTGCAGTAAACTGGACTAACTGACACATGGAACCTGAGGCCTCATTGTCTCATTTTTTCTGTAAGTTAAATGTGTGATTTCTAAGATAATGAGTAAATCAATATTCTTAGTTTGCTAGGCAAGACGAGGAGTGAGCTGTCGGGGGAAAGCTGGTGTTTGGTAACTAATACATACTGTTACGTTTCGGTGTTGTCAGTGTTTTGTTTTTTGCGTGACTGTCATGTATTTCCTGCTTTACTTTGAAAGTCTGTGTTATCTTAGTGTGTTCAGTTTACGTTTCCTTGTCTCGTCAGGTCTAATTTGCCCCAGCTGTGTTTCCCTCCTGTGGTCCATTCCCTGATTGCTCCTTCTATGTATTTAAGCCTTGTGTTTCAGTATGTCATGGTCGCGATCTCCCCCGTGTTGTAAATAAATAGTTTGTTGTAAATAGTTGTGAATGGGTTTGTCAATGCTTTCGTTATGGGATATTTTCGTTTTGGGATTTTGGTGGAGAGCCTTCGTGGTTTTATTTTCCTTATTTCTGTTTTTCTACGTTGCACCCCGGTTGCCTAGGCCGGGGTGTAACAATACATAAATGAATTTGCTTGCACATGAGTGAGCTTGAATGTTAATTAAAAGTACTATAGTTCAAACACTACCTTGGCTTCTCTGACTGTACTGAACAGAAGGATATTAAGACTTCTAGCTGGTACTTAAAGATGAGCCACTTAAACCTGTTTATATGAGAAACAGATAAAAGTCATTGGGCCTGCCTAGTCACTAACTAATGTTACAGTTACTGTTCATTTAATATGAACATAATATTATAAGAACAACAGGCTGGGCTCTTCTTCTTATGATTATCAAATATTTGCAAACGGTAACATGTTTCTGTCTCTCTCCACACATGTATGGATAGTAACACAAATTTTAAAAATATTGGCAAGCACCAGTGGTACCCCGCAGCCTCCTGGTAGATGCACCTATAGTATTGATTTGAAAGTCCTCGGTGACTTCCTTCTTAAGTTATCGCATTCACAAACTTGAGTGTCTATGCTGCCCGCCTGCCTGGCAATATCTGAAGCTGTTATAGCTGCAAAGGGTGGGCCGACATCTTCATATATCAAATCTATTTCAAGATATAAATTTATTGAAAAATGTCTATTGACCCACTTCCAGCATGTTTTTCCACACTTTGGAATCTGAAGTTAGGTCTCAAAAAATATTAAAGACAAAAGCCTGAAGTTTTAAATACCCCTTCCTACCATGACATTGAATCAGAACCTGCAATGTTGAACAGACACATGAAAAATGTTTGAGTACTGGCTAGTTAAAATATGACAAAAAGGAATTCAAGCAGTCCTGTAAAGCCCCTTATTTAAGCAGAGGCTAATAAAAAAACATTTCTGAATGGTATATTGTTGTATGTTGTATTTATTGTGGTCAAAGTTAAAGTAAACTTTATTGTCATCTGTGCTATATACAGTATATAGAGAGACGAGACAACGAGGCTCCAGTTCCATTCAGTGCAAAAGACAAACAATAAATATAAGAAGAGTAAGAAACAAATATACACTTTAAGATTAAGGTAAAAGGTATACACAAATAGAATACTTGTTAGCATAAAATTCTTAATCACAAATGAAATGAAATGAAAGAAAATGCTACTTCAATCAACTTTCATGCTGGATGGAACAAATATGACAAGTTGTACCACAATAGCATATCAGTAGGGATCAGGCAACCAGCATGCTGACTGCCAGAATAGATGCTGCAAATATATATTATATAATATGTATATATGTATTTATTTAATTTCTTTTTTGATGCACAATTAACGCACAGAGGAATTCACGCACAGTATGTGACTTTGGCCACTTTCGTAGTTCAGGATGTCTGCAAGTGACGCAGCAGTAACAATATGTATGGTGAGCAGAAAGTGATAAAGAAAAGAGACTTTTGAATGGCAAGTTCAAAAAGCTTTGTCAAATGGTCCCCTTGACAAGACCAGTTTTTTTATTTGTATTAAGATACATAATTTGTAGAAAGATAAAATGGAGGAAGCAAATGTGGTTTACTCACTGGAAACTACTGGACCACAGTTACCTTGTGGTAAAGGCACATTCATTTGGACCACAGTGGGAACATGCTTTAAATGTTGTGAGGACAGAGGAGACGCACTTTGCCAACATGTGCGCCAATAACTTTATGCAAGTGGTCTATTCTACCTCTTGAATTAAAGACACTGCATGCCCTCTATGGGGATGCAGTGTCTTTAAGGCTTTCCTGGAGAATATTCATTATACATTCAATATACATTAACAGTTAGAGCTACAGAATCATGTGTGATGTTGTATCAAACTATAGTATGGTAATATGTGTACCTAAATGTATCAAAATTTCAGTATTCACTTTCATTTAATGAGCTATCAGTTGCAGTAAAACCCCCAGGAAAGACTGTTAAAACTGGGGCAGCTATTTAAGAAAGGCAGCATGTGGTGTTTGTGGTCAGACCCAGCAGGCCTGTGGGCAGGAATTTGTCACAGCGACTCCTCCTCTAATATATACTTTAGCTACATTGATTCTACAGCTTTGAAAATATGCCACGAGAATATTTGTTTAGCGTTATGTAAAATATATATTGCTACTCCAAAGTTTCTAAGTCTAGTTTGGCTAGACTTAGAATGTGCCCACAGGCCTGCCCACATGACACATGATTGTGGGAAGCAGTAATATAATGCAAGTAGTACATGCTAACCTTTATATGTATATGTATGTTAGTGTCTTTACTTAGAAATATAACTGGACTAAACTGATAAAGTTTTGGTGTAGTAAAAACAAAACAAACAATCACAGCCTGACATTGTCAGACAGCATATGTATTAATTTACAGTAAACCACTGCCTGGACTCTTATATACACTAATACCAGACGTGGAGTCAAGTGATAACGATACTTGGTAGATAGTCAACAAGTATGCCAGCCAGACAAGGTCAGCTTAGTTCTTCTGCAGACTGGCCTTGACAATGTCTGCCAGAAAACCTACAGCCTGAAAATGGTTGGCCATGCCTCATCATGATCTCAACCATAAATAAACCCAGACAGAAAACATACTGTTAATACCGTTTTTTCTAGTTTTACTTGTGTCTGTCTTTTTGTATAAATGAAGTTGTTAAATTGACAGATAATACAGCTCTGTGAAAAACTGAATGCTTTATTACAAGATATATTTGTGGTATTTGCTCTAGTCCTAATTGCGTATCCATGTAGTGCTATTCCTCTCTTGCCTTATATAAAAAGATACTGTTTTCATTCTCTACGTTTCATCTACTGACATTTCTAAATACGACGCATGTTGTGTTCTTATTATAATGTAACAAAGCGCAAACTAATCCAGTTAATCACATGCCAGCAGATGACCAAGTGCGTTGGGATTAACTATCTGTTGTGCCGTATATTTGAACTGCTCCTCACGCGGCAGCTACTTCAGGGGGATTCTCAGATTTCTGCAGATAAAATCTAAATCCAGCGTAGCTGAAACGTTACCGAAACCATAACTGTTTTAACAAACCTGGGCGAGATCACAGAACACAACGGGAATTAATATAGCAGCTAACTGAGTGTGTCCATGTTCTTTAGCACTAGCCTACTACCTGTCTAAGCTTCAGGTTGTTACGACACCTTACATTTCTCATCACTTTAAATCAAGGTGCTTGTAAAAACCTCACTTACCCAGCTTGCAAAAGAAAATGTCCCCAGAGCAGCTCCCATGGTTGCCGGGTTCCTGAACAGAAGCGCACAGTCTGTGTTCTTCTTCCCGTTACTTCGCTTCCGTTCTTTGCTGGTGTTTTCACTGTCGAAAGAAAATAAAGCTTCTCTGTCAGGCGGTCAGGACAGAACGACAGCGCCTCGAACTACTTCAGAGCTTTGGCTGGCTGAAGTAACGCTGGGTGACGTCATGACGTTGTTGACCTGTTGCCATTTGTACAGGCTTTGGTGACGGTATGTGGACATACTAATACGTAATTAGGTTTTCTAATTGTCATTAACGGTTTATATGTTATAAAGTATTTTAACAATATTAGAACAATGATAAAGTTATTATTAGTTAGTGGTAAAGTCTACTAGTGTTAGTGGTTTACTGTTTATTGTTTCTTCAGTCATAAGTCATACATACTCAATTTCATTTACACATAAAAGAAGCGCTTTCTATATTAATTTATTTAGGATTTGAAAAGCCTGTGTCCTTTTTACAGGTCTTTCATTCTTTCATTTCAGCCCTTCTCTTGTATGTTGTATCACAATCTCTGGCTCGCTTCCATAATGAGTAACCTGTGGAAAAATCAGCTCATATTCACCATTTTCAGTGACACTGATGTGGTTGGCAAAGGTAATGTCATAAAATGTTTTTCAGGTGACATTGCTAACAGTTGTATCACTGTGTTACCCAAGTAGTGAAATCTGTTTTCTTTGTAGTACTCAAAGAAAAAAAATATCTGCAAACCCTATTCCAAAAAGTTTCAGCAGTTGCGATTTATCCCTATGCACTTCGGATGTTATCAGTCTACACAATGGGCGTTATGAGCAGAAATCACCCCCATAGATATGAGCCAGTAGGGGCCTTCTCCACCTGCTAGTTTGTTAATATTAATATTAATAATTCAGATGGAGGGTCACTAACAGGTGGATGGGAAGATTCCAGATTCCATACAGTGATACTAGAGGCCAATGTAATGCAATTCAGTTTCAATTTAAGACTTCTTTATATGGTATCAAAAATTGTTAAAATCCATCCAAAACAACAGTGATGACAACACTCCTGGCTTGAGCGGTCAGCAACAGACGACTTCCCCCATCACCCACTTCACACCAACACCCACCAACAAAGCTATGCCTATCAACCACATTCCGGCAACTAATCAGTACTGTTGCCTGCATCAGTACTGTAATAATTACATATTGGACACCATAACTCAAGACGTACACATCACATCACAGACAACCAGTTAGACAACATAACATGCTCAAAAAGTCCACCGAAGTCGTTTTTTCTTTTCTTCTCTTCTTCTGTCCACACATGGTCAGTCAGTCATAGGCCAGAGGTTACCAGCACATAGCCTAAATATAGTCAGTCTGTGATGTATCTCTCTTAGTGTTAAAGTCAAATCAACGTAAGTTATGTCACGCTGTGTCAAAATTGTCATCATCATGGGTCAAAGGTCTCCTGAAGACGGCATATCTTTGTGACGGGTCTGCACACACGGCTGGTTGGGGTCTTAATCCAGACCTGACATACAAGCTCCTTTTTCTCTGGCACAGCTCCTGTGACTCTGCCAATAATCCAGGAACCACGAGTTGCAGAGTCATTAACTATGAGGACCACATCTCCAGGAATAAAGTTGCATTTAATCCTTCCCCATTTCTGGCGCTGTTGAAGTTGTGGCAAGTATTCTTTAATCCATCTTTTCCAAAACAGGTGAGATATATATTAGACCTGTCTCCATCGTTAAGAGATTACCTTTCTGGAACAGACGGGTAACACGGGTTGGATTTGAGAAGGAGGAGGTGGTTTGGTGTTAAGGATTCCAAATCATTTGGATCAGTGGATTCCAGTGTAATGGGTCTACTGTTGAGGATGGACTACACTTCACAAAGAGCAGTTTGGAGTCCTTCTTCGTCCAAATGCTGTGTCTGCAGGGTGAAATTAAGAATCTTTCTGACAGAACGACTCAACCACTCCCATGCTCCGCCATGATGCGATCCAGTTGGAGGACTAAAGAGCCATTTCACTCCCTTCAAAGACAGCGTATCAGAGATCTTTTCCTGATTTTCTTCCATAGCTCGTGTCAGGTCGCGCTCTGCTTCCACAAAGTTGGTCAAATCTGCTTTCGGGCAAGCCACCCATCTGCTGCTGGCCTGCAACTCCATGAAACGTTCTACCTTCGACATAATGTTTCTAATCAAAGTACCAGCACCAGGAATCCAGTATTTCTGATGCAGCTTCGAGAGTATGTGGTTCCTTCCACCATGACCTCTTTATGAATATGCTGTAGAATGAGATTAGAAATGTGAAGATCTTTAGCGATTATGACAGGGTGCTTTGAATTTTTTTTCCATTGCCCTACTGAGACATCTACCAACCTGCAGCACATAGTCCTCCAAAACAGGATTCAACTCATATATGTGAATGCTTTGTTTCACACTCTCTCCCCTTTGGAGGCAGGAAATTTCTTCTGCATATATTTTCCTCTGACAGAACTTGATTATTATTATTCAGTGTCATGTAGAAAAGTCTCTATCTTCATACGTCTGAAAGCAAGGTCTGCCGAGTTATGCGTTGTGTTCACATACCTCCATTGGGAGGCCCTAGAAGCCTTCAGGATCTCTGACACTCACTTCGCCACAAAAACACAGAATCAGGAAGTCTCGTTATTTATATATTTCAACACTGCGGTGCTCTCTGTCCAAAACACTGAGTTTAGGAGAAGTAGTCTTAGCTCCCTCCTCCCTTCTAGCCATATGAACTGCTGCTACCACTTCCACATTCCATGCTCGGGGATTATGACTGGTTTTAAAGGTGCCAACCGGGACTTTCCCCTTTATGAAGGAACTGAGTATCTGCGAACGACTGTTGTGCAGCAGCAGTGAGGTAACAGCGCCATACCTCTTCCCACTCGCATCTGCAAACTGGTGCAACTGAGCAGTGGTGGTCTCTCATAAATCAGGAATTCTTAAACATCACCTGATGCTGATGTTGTCTAACAGGCGTAATTCTTCCATCCAGCTTTTCCACTCTTGAGCAACTGCTGATTGAAGGATCTTGAAGGATCCTTTTGGCTGTGCAGATGACAGGAGCAAGGAACCCCAGAGGGTCATAAAAGGAGCTTACTGTGGACAGGATCCCTCTCAGGGTCAATGGTCTGTTTGGGATGGACATGCAGAACTTAAACACATCTGACTGTAGGCACCACCACACTCCCAATGCTGGCTCAACAGGTGGTTACAACCCAGGTCTCGGTCCTTAACCTTCTTTGCTCTCTCCTCCTCAGCTATCACTGCCAGAACGCTGTGGCTATTATCCACTTTGTTAAGTGAAAGCCGCCCTTGGCGCAGATGTCTCTGAAATCTGACTTAAGAGAGATGGCTTCCTCTTCAGAGCCTATTGAAGCAAGGCAGTCGTCCACATAAAAACTATGGAATGATGTGAATCACCTGATGGCTAAAGTATGCTTTGTTGTCCTCTGTGCATTTCCGCAGGGCATAGTTAGCATAGTTTGGAGAGGACATTGCCCCAAACAAATGAACACACATCCTGTACTCTTGCATGATCTGATTTAAGCCACCACCAGACCACTAGAAAAATCTCAGTAGGGCAGTATATTCACATGCACATGCACCTGGTAAAACATAGCTTCAGTGTCAGACATCAAAACAACAGCCTCTTTCCTGAACCTTGTCAGCACGCCAATCAAATCATTTGTTAAGTCAGGACCACTCAGGAGCTGCGCGTTAAGAGAAAAACCCTGGAATGATGCTAGACTGTCAAACAACCCGCATCTTCCCCTTGGTAGGACAATACTCTAGTGCCCATCACTCAAGGCCGCTGCCTGAAGAGCCTTTCCATCTTCTGATTTAATCAGTGACCATGAGTGAACTTTATTCAATAAGCAGATGCAATCACATGTCCATTCCTAAAGTGCTCATACAGAAGAGTCTTTGCCTTTACATATCCAGCACCATCAGGCGTATGTTGACAGCTTTTAACAAGTTCATTGGGCTGCCCCTTGGTGTACTGTGCAAGATAATGCAGGCAGTCGCCAGCATCGCCAGTCTTTGCTTCTATGACCTGTTCAAATAAACACATAAAATCCTAAAAATGTAAAGGATCGCCATCAAAGGTTTGAATCTCTCTTTTGGGCAGTGAAGAGAGACTTTGATGATGGGCCGACATACAAGTTAATTCATTTTATTTTTCCATAATGGACAGCAGGTTTTCATTGGCTACAGGATTAGCAGCTTGTTGCCGAGACAAAGGTTGGATTGGTCTAAAAGTGTCAGAAGGTCCCATAAGAGTGGGTGCAGGTCTTTCTCTTTTCATACTCCGTTGTGTTGTTTTTACTTGAAGCTCTGCATTCCCAGTGACTGTCTGTGGTAAGCGTCTGTGGAACAAAAGTCTCTGCATCCGCATTAAGGATTTCGACGCTGTTTCTTTTTGTTTTAAAATATGATTCCATTCCAATGGATTTCCGTGAAGCAACGCTCCGCACAGTGGATCCAGTTCTCAGCACATTCACTTTTTCAACAGTTGCAGCTATATCTGCTTCAAACTGCTCATATCTGCTTGAAGTTGTTCTTTCTTTCTCCTCAATTGCTCCTCCTATTCTTCAAGAGAGTGTTTTTCTTTGAGCATATGTTGACGTGCGAGCAAGGCAGTCATCTGCCCTGAGATGTGCAGATGAAGTGGATGATACACTTGAGTTGGACCTACTGCCTTGATTTGACACACTATCAGATGGCAACAAAGTGCTCAAAGTGCTTTGAGTGCTCAATCATCAGTTTATGGATCAAACTTAGCATCCATCACCAGCATACAACCTTCCTCTCTCTATTTATCCAAGTCAATTTCATGTTCACACATTTAACCATTGTTAATAATTCATGCAAATCTACTTCCCACTAAACAGCTTTATCTAATGTGTCTATATCTCTCTGGATAGCTGCATCATGCTTGAAGAACCCTGAACACTTGGCTGTTCACAGACTGCTCAGTGAACTGGCAAGTTGTTACTTTCTCTGTTATCTTGAGGATTGGTTTGGATTGTTTATTGTCCAATAGGAGAACAGCTAATATTTCTATCTTTCAAATTCCTAATGAGATTTTCACTCAGTATCCAAACATGTTTAGAATTGTTAAGTTTTGTTTTGATGTGTCAAATGTAGATTAAATAAAGGATACTATAAGTCCCATAAGTAGAAATAGTAAGGGTGGCTTTAAACAACACTTTTCTTAAAGACGAACTGCAAAGTCTCATAAGTTTTATACTTCTGAGTGTATTGTAATTTATTTTGAGACAATTCTGCTTATAAAAGCGCTGTAAAGTGGTGTTGTGGTAAAAAAAAAACCCATTGATGGCTAATTACACTGTAATTTATATAATAATAGTTTTACATCCGATATATAAATTAAACCTGCTACTGTAAATTGTTCTTATAAAATAGATACTTTAGATTGTTCGTTTTCAATTTTATCCATTTTCACCTAATCACATGAAGTTTAGATTGGTGAATCCATGTTCTAAGCTATTGTTATAAATGGTAGATTTTGTTGCGAAATCAATCAATGTAGAGCAGTGTCACAAACCACGGAGGCCCCAGAAAAGTGCAATCAAACGTTGAGTTTATTAACAGCCCGGAGAAAACATCAGCATATGTCTTCTGACCAAAATACATGTTGTGGATACTTATAAAGCAGTGGGGTACACGCCCCCCCATGGCGTCAATGACAGATTAAAATAGGCTCCAGACATTAGTCACAGTTAATCGTACATCTTTAATACCTATAAGCAGACATAGAACTTCTCTTTTCTATAACACCTTCCATACAAGGTAATACGCTTCAAGCCCTCAGGGACTCTGAGGCTAATTATTGACTCTGATCATCTGTTACCAAGTAGAATAAAATATAGTAAGACACCAAATGAGTTAAGGCCTCAGGCCGGACACATTCCTAGATTATATGTATTATATGTACTGTAAGCATGCATTGCAGTTATCCTTCTATGTTCTAGTTTCCCTCAACATGTATCACCTGGACAGTCACGCCAGTGAAGCTTAAGACCCTTAATGAACCGAACATCAACTCAAAATAAGCACAGATATGCAATGTGTATAAAATATTTACTTGTAATAAAAGTTAACATAATGGAAGGATCCTCAAATGGACATCTTCAATAAACAACTGTAATGCAATATCAATACTGTGAGAATTATTATTAGATGAAATAATGCTGTAAAGAATGTTATTAATGCAATTATAATGATGCAGATTATATGGCAGCAATAAAAGAATTTCTGTATCTCCACAATTTATAACAACAGGTGGTGAATTGTAAATCTAGAATTGAATGTTTCCTTTTAAAGCTTTCCCATATGTACCTGTGCTGTCTGAGAGAAGATGCATCTCTCAAAAATGTATCCTAAAAAGTTTAGAGCACAGATCTATAAAAATCTAAATCTTTATTAAAATCTTTTGTGAGCACTCGTGTGTACACCTGTGTGCACACCTGTGTGGACATGCGCACTTGTATTCAAAAGGTTTCTCAATGTAACGATCTGCTAGAGGGTGTGGGGAGCCATAGTCCCGTCCCCCAGGGCATGAAGCAGGTATGGAGGAGATCCAGGCCCCAGACATCCAGAGGCCCCCCAGAGCGCGAGAGCCCAAGGAGGATCAACGGAGGGGCAACTGTAGGGATGGGTACCGGTGTCCGGTGCCATCATGGCACCGGTTCTGACATAAACGGTAGTAACCAGACCGAAAAGCAGCGCACATTTCGGTGCTTTATTTCGGTGCTTTATTTCGGTGCTTTTTTTCCTGAGCTGTGATACACTTTAGATTCTAGCCAATCATTTTACGTTTCCGAGGATAGTAGGCGGGTCCAGGTACGTACGTTCTTTTAGAGCAGAGCTACAGATTAAAAATGCCCAAGGCAAAGCGGTCAAAGTCTGGCTGTACTTCACAGCAAAAGATGCAAACTCAGCAGCCTGCAACAAGTGCTTTAAGCTGATACTGTGATACTGTCAAAGGAGGTAACTCCTCAAATCCGATGAAACACCTGGCGACACATAGCGTTTTTTTTAAAGCCGAGAAATGCGCCGTATTTGATAGCTTGCTGCGAGACCTCACACCGAGCACATCTACTGCGGGTGGGTTGCCTGTTATCGGACCCGGAGTTAGCAACATCCCCCAAAAACCCGAAGAGGAGAGTCCTGGCCCCTAGCCCTGCCAGTGTAGCAGAAATGATGACGGATGATGATGCAGCAGCAGCCGTTCTTCTCTGAGTGAGTAGCTTAATGTTGTTCGTGTGTAATTTACGTTGAGTAGGCTAACCACGTTATTACATTAATGCACGTAAGGTGAACTAGCAAACATCATCCTAGCTACATGCAGCTGTCTTCTTGTTTGATGGCAGATGCTCCCTTCACCCTGACCAAAAAGGCTAAAATGACCAAAGAAAAAGTGGAAAACAGTTAAACATGAGAGGTTTTTGGACAAAGTTTATGTTTTTTCCATTGTTTAAGCACTGCTTCCAGCCAAGAGTGATACCATATATGCCCCATAGCTGCAGAAAAGGCTAACATTGTTATCTTTTTACAAAAAAACAGCTGAACATGAGAGGTTTTTGGACAAAGTTTGTGTTCTCCATTCTTTAAGCACCGGTTTGAGCACCGTTTAAGCACCGGCACCGTTTCAAAAGTACTGGTTTGGCACCGGTATCGGATAAAACCTAAACGAT
This sequence comes from Maylandia zebra, assembly GCF_041146795.1. NCBI lineage: Eukaryota > Metazoa > Chordata > Actinopteri > Cichliformes > Cichlidae > Maylandia > Maylandia zebra. The sequence goes on along the minus strand of NC_135171.1, from coordinate 5,855,426 downwards.
ACCCATCCCTAGGCAACTGTGCCATCCTTCCGAAAAGCTTTGTTTCCAGTAAATTGCATGCTCAAACAATGTTTTGTCTCACTCCTATTTCTTCTTTTTGCATGTTGAAGCTCGACTTGGAACCTTGTTAAGATTCAACCATGCAAAATATGATTTTTGATCAGAATTCAATTCAATTCAATTTTATTTATATAGCGCCAAATCACAACAAAAGTCGCCTCAAGGCGCTTCATAGATACAGAGAAAAACCCAACAATCATATGACCCCCTATGAGCAGCACTTTGGCGACAGTGGGAAGGAAAAACTCCCTTTTAACAGGAAGAAACCTCTGGCAGAACCAGGCTCAGGGAGGGGCGGGGCCATCTGCTGCGACCGGTTGGGGTGAGAGAAGGAAGACAGGATAAAGACATGCTGTGGAAGAGAGACAGAGGTTAATAACAGATATGATTCAATGCAGAGAGGTCTATTAATACATAGTGAGTGAGAAAGGTGACTGGAAAGGAAAAACTCAATGCATCATGGGAATCCCCTGGCAGCCTATGTCTATTGCAGCATAACTAAGGGAGGATTCAGGGTCACCTGGTCCAGCCCTAACTATATGCTTTAGCAAAAAGGAAAATTTGAAGCCTGATCTTAAAAGTAGAGATAGTGTCTGTCTCCTGAATCCAAACTGGAAGCTGGTTCCACAGAAGAGGGGCCTGAAAACTGAAGGCTCTCCCTCCCATTCTACTTTTAAATACTCTAGGAACAACAAGTAGGCCTGCAGAGCGAGAGCGAAGTGCTCTAATAGGGTGATATGGTACTACAAGGTCATTAAGATCAGATGGGGCCTGATTATTTAAGACCTTGTATGTGAGGAGCAGGATTTTGAATTCAATTCTGGATTTAACAGGAAGCCAATGAAGGGAAGCCAAAACAGGAGAAATATGCTCTCTCATTCTAGTCTCTGTCAGGACTCTTGCTGCAGCATTTTGGATTAGCTGAAGGCTTTTCAGTGAGTTTTTTGGACATCCTGATAATAATGAATTACAGTCGTCCAGCCTGGAAGTAATAAATGCATGAACTAGTTTTTCAGCGTCACTCTGAGACAGGATATTTCTAATTTTAGAGATGTTGCGCAAATGGAAGAACGCAGTCTTACATATTTGTTTAATATGTGCGTTGAAGGACATGTCCTGGTGACCCTTCAAGCACGCTGTTGTTCAACCTCTCCTTAAAAAGCCTAATCTAGATCCATCCCTACTCTCTAACTATAGGCCCATTTCCAACCTCCCTTTTCTGTCCAAAGTACTGGAACGAGCCGCCCTCACGCAGCTCCAGCTATTTCTTGACAACAACAATCTCTATGAGAAGTTCCAGTCTGGTTTTAGAGCTCGGCATAGCACAGAAACCGCCCTACTGAGAGTTTTTAATGATTTGCTTTTAACTGTTGACTCTTGTACTGCTGTCTTAGTAACCTTGGACCTGACAGCAGCCTTCGACACTGTAGATCACAACATACTGCTAGCCCGCCTTCAACATTGTGTCGGTTTAAAGGGCACCGTCTTAAAGTTTTTCCAGTCCTATTTGAATAATAGGAGTTTTTCTGTTCACCTTGGTGAACTGTCATCTCCCAGAGCTCCTTTAACCTGTGGCGTACCTCAGGGGTCCATACTAGGCCCCCTGTTGTTTATTCTGTACTTGCTCCCTCTGGGCGATGTGCTCCGTAAACATAATGTGTCCTTCCACATCTTTGCCGATGATATTCAGATCTACCTCCCTCTGAGGTTGAACTGCAATGTTTCTTTGCAGCCGCTACTCTCCTGCTTGTCTGACATTAAGACTTGGATGACTCTTAACTTCTTACACCTTAATGAAAGCAAAACTGAAGTCATTGTGTTTGGGCTTCCTAAAGATCCCAACTTCTCTCTTGACTTTTTGGGACCCCTAACCTCCGATTGCACTTCTTCCATTAAGAGTCTTGGAGTTATTTTTGACAATGCTTTTAAACTTGATAAACAAATCAGCTCTGGATCTTTTTATCATTTACGGATTTTAGCCAAAGTCAAGTCTTACCTTTGCAGGAACGATCTAGAAAGAGTGGTCCATGCTTTTATTACTTCACGGCTGGACTACTGTAATTCCCTCTATGCTGGCCTAGATCGTTCCTGTCTACATCGCCTTCAACTGGTGCAGAACGCTGCCGCTCGCCTGTTGACCGGTTCAAAAAAAAGAGACCACATCACTCCGGTTCTCTGCTCTCTCCACTGGCTCCCAGTTGCTTTTAGGATTGATTTTAAAATCTTACTGCTGGCTTTTAAGGTTTTAAATGGCACTGCACCTTCTTACCTGTCAGAACTCCTTAGTACTTATCGCCCCAGGAGATCTTTGAGGTCAGCCGATCTGATGCTTTTAGATGTTCCCAGGTATAAATTAAAGACAAAGGGAGAGAGGGCGTTTGCTGTGGCTGCACCCAGACTGTGGAACAGTTTACCTCCTTACGTCAGATTCTCCAAAAGCCTAGAAACTTTTAAAACTGCTCTTAAAACTCACCTCTTTTCATTGGCTTTTAGAAAGGTTAAATTTATTTGTTTATTTATTTTTTATTTGATCAGCGAGGTGTTTTACGAAATTGTGTTCTATTGTATTTTTATCTGTATTTACTGTACAGCACTTTGGTCAGCCTTGGTTGTTTTTAAATGTGCTCTATAAATAAACTTGACTTGACTTGACTTGACTGGTCAAAAATGACTCCAAGGTTCCTCACAGTGTTACTGGAGGCCAAGGTAATGCCATCCAGAGTAGGAATCTGGTTAGATACCATATTTCTAAGATTTTCAGGGCCGAGTACAATAATCTCAGTTTTATCTGAATTAAGAAGCAGAAAGTTAGCGGCCATCCAGGTCTTTATGTCTTTAAGACATTCCTGCAGTTTAACTAATTGGTGTGTGTTATCTGGCTTCATGGACAGATAGAGCTGGGTGTCATCAGCATAGCAGTGAAAATGGATGCTATGTCTTCTAATGATGCTGCCTAAGGGAAGCATGTATAATGTAAACAGAATTGGTCCTAGCACTGAACCCTGTGGAACTCCATAATTAACCTCAGTGTGTGAAGAGGACTCTCCATTTACATGCACAAATTGGAGTCTATTAGATAGATATGATGCAAACCACTGTAGCACAGTACCTGTAATACCTACAGCATGTTCTAATCGCTCTAATAGGATATTATGGTCGACAGTATCGAACGCTGCACTAAGGTCTAGCAGGACAAGCACAGAGATGAGTCCACTGTCAGAGCCCATAAGAAGATCATTTGTAACCTTCACTAAAGCTGTTTCTGTGCTGTGATGAGCTCTGAAACCTGACTGAAACTCTTCAAATAAGCCATTCCTCTGCAGATGATCTGTTAGCTGTTTGACAACTACTCTTTCAAGGATGCTTGATATGAAAGGAAGGTTGGAGATTGGCCTATAATTAGCTAAGACTGCTGGGTCTAGAGATGCTTTTTGAGTAAAGGTTTAACTACAGCCAGCTTGAAGGCCTGTGGTACATAGCTGATTATTAGAGACAGGTTGATCATATTTAAGATCGAAGCATTAATTAATGGCAGGACTTCTTTGAGCAGTTTTGTAGGAATGGGGTCTAAAAGACACGTTGATGGTTTGGAGGAAGTAATTATTGAAGTTAACTCAGAAAGATCAATCGGAGAAAAAGAGTCTAACTTAACATCAATGGTACTAAGAGTAGCTGTAGATAATATTACATCTGTGGGATGATTACTGGTAATTTTTCCTCTAATGATAAAAATTTTATTTGTGAAGAAGTTCATGAAGTCATTACTAGTTAACGTTAAAGGGATGGTTGGCTCAAAAGAGCTCTGACTGTTTGTCAGCCTGGCTACAGTGCTGAAGAGAAACCTGGGGTTGTTCTTATTTTCTTCAACCAGTGATGAATAGTAAGATGTTCTGGCTTTGCGGAGGGCTTTCTTATAAAGCAGCAAACTATTTCTCCAGGCTAAATGATGATCCTCTAAATTTGTGACACGCCATTTCCTCTCCAGATTACGAGTCATCTGCTTTAGGCTACGTGTTTGAGAATTATACCACGGAGTCAGGTACTTCTGATTAGAGACCTTAGTTTTCACAGGAGCTACAGTATCCAGAGTCGTACGTAGTGAGGAGGTGAAATTAAAAACTGTACTACTACTAATAAAAATGAATTCACAGAGACTATAATGACAATAAATTAAATTTTTATTATATTTATAACTGAATATAATATAACAAGAAGTAATGATTAAAAAAAAAACGAAGACATTTTAAACTTGTTAAACATACAAGAATAAAAAATTCACAATAATTCATTAAAATTTAATCTGATGGCAGTTGCTTGTTACCACAGAGACAGCAACAGTTAATGATATTATACAAAACCATGCCCCACATATCCTGATTTGATTATTAGCTCATTAGCTATACAATTACAGTGAATTTATTCATTTACGTAATCTAACTAAAAAGTCAGACTAGATCATAGCAGAACCAGCTGCCCTCTCTCACAAAGAGTCAGGACTTCACTTTGGTCTATTTAACTTTCTGTTAAACAGACCATATGTGAAAGTTAGAAGTAGAGATGATTAACACTAATACAAGCTCATCAATGTGTCGTCTTTACTGTTTTAAGTGTACATCAAACAAATTCATATTCAAATGTATTGAGTATGTGTCAGGGCTCGTGTGCGAAGGTGAGGAAGGGATGACCCACATGCAGGACTCGTGGTGCAGAACGAGGTTTATTGAATATGTAGACAACAGATGATAGGATGGATGGCTGGCTGGCTGGACTTAGCGGACTGGTAGACTGGCTGGCTAACTGACTGACTGGACGGAACACACGACAGAAACAACATCATCAATGACCCGACACTGAATGGGTAGAACAGAGGGCTTAAATACACAGACTGGTGATAATGATGATAATGAGGGACCGGTGAGTACACAGCTGAACATAATGAACTAATGATAATGGGAAGAGGATTGAACATAATACACACAGACCAAGGCTAACACAATAAAACAGGAAGTGGAACAGGCAGTAGATAAACAGTGAGTGTGAACTGAAAACACTGGGTCACCGACCCAGGAACCCTGACAGGACCCCCTCCTTCAAAGGCTGGCACCCGACGGCCAAACGAAAAAGAACCAGAACAGGGCGGAGGGGGCCCAGGACGGAGGGACGGAGGCCACACAGAGACAGTTCGGGTGGGCGGCCACGTGGCCCGAGGCGAGACTGTTCCGGTGGACCGACCGTGCGGAAGGCAACGGCGGTGACGTGGACACAGTTCGGGAGGCCGGCAGTGCGGAAGGCAACGGTGGCCAGTCAGGCGAAGGCGAAGGCGGTCCGGAGGCCGGCCGTGCGGAAGGCAACGGCGGTGACGTGGACACAGTTCGGGAGGCCGGCAGTGCGGAAGGCAACGGCGGCCACCCAGGCGAAGGCGGTCCGGAGGCCGGCCGTGCGGAAGGCAACGGCGGCGCGGAAGGCAGCGGCGGCTCTCCAGTTTTAGGCGTGCTGGCCATGGCCCGGTGGGCACAGGACCAGACGAGGCAGGATCAGGCGAAGCACAGGCCGGAGCTGCAGCAGGCGAAATAAAAGCCAAAGTCGAGGCCGGGCCAGACGAGGACGAAGGCTCCGAGGCCGGGCCAGACGAGGACGAAGGCTCCGAGGCCGGGCCAGACGAGGCAGAGGCAGGGTCCGAGGCCGGGCCAGGCGAGGCAGAAGCAGAGCTAGGTGACAGCGAGGCATGAGGCTGGTGCGGTTCCCCTGAACCCCCAGTTGATGAAGAAGGTTGCCGGACGGGCTCCTCGGGCCCTCCAGCCGACGAGGCATGAGGCTGGTGCGGTTCTCCTGAACCCCCAGCTGACGAGGAAGGTTGCCGGACGGGCTCCTCGGGCCCTCCAGCTGACGAGGCATGAGGCTGGTGCGGTTCTCCTGAACCCCCAGCTGACGAGGAAGGTTGCCGGACGGGCTCCTCGGGCCCTCCAGCGGAAACGGTCTCAGAACCAGTGGGCACTGGAGCCCCTGGCACACACAGGACAGGGCCAGCGGGTGCGGAAACCCCTGGCTGAGGAGCGGCCGGGCCAGCGGGTGCGGAAACCCCTGGCTGAGGAGCGGCCAGGCCAGCGGGTGCGGAAACCCCTGGCTGAGGAGCGGCCGGGCCAGCGGGTGCGGAAACCCCTGGCTGGGCAGCAGGGTAGCTCACAGCAGGCTCTGGGTACTGAACAGGTTGGTGGACGGGCGACTGGGCTACTGGTGACTGGACAGGAGGCGACTGGGCTACTGGTGACTGGACAGGAGGCGACTGAGCTACAGGTGACTGGACAGGAGGAGACTGAGCTACGGGTGACTGGACAGGAGACTGAGCTACGGGTGACTGGACAGGAGCGGACTGGAGAGCAGGTGAGTGAACTGACGGGGCTGGAAGCTGAACAGCAGGTGAGGCTGACGACGGAGCTGAGGTTGGTGTGGCTAATGGCTGGGCTACAGACTGAGCTAATGAGGGAGATAAAGCTACAGCCTGAGCTAGTAAGGCCGGTGCCTGAGCAGGGGACACTTCAGCCAGCCTAACCAGGGATAAAGCTAGTGCGTGAAAGGCTGGGTCAGGAGGTGGATGAAGTGGTGGACTGATTAGCTCTTCCGTGCCTCCAGAGCGTGAGGGCACTGGCTGGAGAGCCTCAGCTGAGTCTCTAGGGGGGTCAGGCTGGATCCTGGCCGTCCTCAGCCTAGGTGCTGGGACAGGTGGCTGGACACCAGTCACCCCCACTCGAGAAACCGAAGCGGGTGTGGCGGTAGACTGGGTCGCAGCTGCCCTCCTCCTGGGAGCTGGCACTGGCGTGGGGGTAGACTGACTGACGGGAGTGGAGATAATGACTGGGTGTGTGATGTTAGCAGGTTTATTGGGGATTGTTCTGGTTTTCCTGCCACCACTATTTACAGTCTTTGGGAGAGCAGAGCAGAACAAATCTTCCCAGTCCACAGAATCTTCCAGGAGGGAAACATCCCACGAATCAGAGATGGGGTTATTGTGCGTTTTGAGTGAATAATCAGATGGTGAGTGCGAAAAACAGTCACTGGAGCTCACCATCGGGAGTGGCTGAAAGTGGTCTGTTTTATGGCGGCGTGTGCGCCGATTTCTCCGGGAGGAGGAAGCGGGTGGGGTACACGTCCGAGCCTCTGGCACGGGAGCCTCTGTTGAGCCGAGGTGGAAGACGGAGCCGCTGTGTGTGAATGAGGCAGGTGATGTGTGAGCGTGGAGCGGAGTGGCGAGAGAGGGAGCGGCCGAAGCGCGGCGTGAAACGTCCACTCTCCGCGGCAGATGCTCCGGTGCAGGTGAGGCAGCAGGTGGGGGAACGCGGCGTCTCCGAGGCCCGCCCAGAGCCAAGCGAGTGCCCTCGAAGACGTGCTCTCGCTCCGCGAAGAGCCGCTGTCTCTCCTTGAGTTTTTCAGCCCACAAGGAGAGCGCTACCTCCTGCCGCTCGTAGAGGTCCGAGTCCGCTGGGTCAAAAGCGTGTCTTCTTGGCACGGGTCGGGTCATTCTGTCAGGGCTCGTGTGCGGAGGCGAGGAAGGGATGACCCACATGCAGGACTCGTGGTGCAGAACGAGGTTTATTGAATATGTAGACAACAGATGATAGGATGGATGGCTGGCTGGCTGGACTTAGCGGACTGGTAGACTGGCTGGCTAACTGACTGACTGGACGGAACACACGACAGAAACAACATCATCAATGACCCGACACTGAGAAGTAGAACAGAGGGCTTAAATACACAGACTGGTGATAATGATGATAATGAGGGACCGGTGAGTACACAGCTGAACATAATGAACTAATGATAATGGGAAGAGGATTGAACATAATACACACAGACCAAGGCTAACACAATAAAACAGGAAGTGGAACAGGCAGTAGATAAACAGTGAGTGTGAACTGAAAACACTGGGTCACCGACCCAGGAACCCTGACAGTATGCTTTATACATAACCATACATTTTCTTACACCCTTATCCAAATCTGGATCGCAAGGGTTGAACCCATCTGAGCTGATTTCTTTTTAGAAATGACAAATAGTCTGAATCTGGAAGAATTTTAAGTTCCAAAAAGATACCAAAAATGTGAAGCAGCAATATAACGAGGTCACAAGTGGACCATTTCTAATTTTCCAAAATATTTGCATGACAAATTTATTTGCTATCAGAATAAGAATACTTTATTAATCCCTAGGGAAATTATGTGGGTTACAATTGCTTCAGTACAGTAACATTAAGAAAAAGAGAAACAAAAACAAAAACAAATTACCAAATAATAAATATCCAGGGTTGACAGATATAATTATAAATAAATATCAAGAAAAATAGACAGCAACATTACCAAGTAGAAAGGAGCGTGTGCAAAAAGATGTAGCTATTGCCGTGTTTACAGTGCATTAGATGGAGGAGTTGTACAGGGAGATGGCCACAGGGAGGAATGATTTCCTGTGTCGTTCAGTGGTGCTTTATGGTAATCGTAGTCTCTCACTGAACGTGTTCCTGTGGCATGTGGTCTCTGGCTGCAGCTGTATCATGTTGTTGCTACCTCTAACTTCTCCTACACACCCATCAGGCTGGTTTCTGTTTTTGTTACCAGACTCTGCTTACAGAATTAGAAATGATGTCCCAGGAAAAATCTGCCAGATGGTAATATTTATCTGTTGTAATAACATTCGTTTGTTTGGATCCTTATCAAACACCAAAAGAACATAAAGTACACATTCAGAAAGAGGAATTTTTGTCTCTTGGTTTCTTTCCACATCATAATATTCAGTTTCAGATTCAGAGTGGGGAGATCCATTCAAATATATGCTTGAGATGGGAGAATCATGATGATTTGTAACCTCAAAGGAAAAAGATCCTCCATACTACAGCGATTTATTGCCATAAAGCAGACAATATATTACTTCCTACAGAGATGTGTTTTACAAAATATTCTGGTGGGAAAGGAAGTTGTGCATGTTGTTTTTGCAGAATCAAGAAGCAGTTCACAATTCTTGTTTCAACTTTAGTCAAATATCTCAAGGCACTTGTGTCTTCTGTGTACACTTCAGTCCACCAGGAAAATGTTATACTGGGAAAATATAAATCCTCATTGTGTTATGTTCCTGTTTATAAAACAGTCCTGGTGTGATAGCAGCCAAAGCTCAAGTGGTTAGTCTAACAAGCCTGGTATGTACATACTGGCTGCTATGCGAGTATGGGTCACAGATCTGATAAGTCATTTAGTGAAATTCTTATACGAAAGCCAGACCCATGTTCCTTGCCCTTAACTTCCTATGTTATTGTGCTGCTTAAGATAGGAAGTTAGACCCCATTAACGTCGCAGTTCCAGAGAATACTTAACAATAGATGACATCAGCAGATGTAATGCTTACTGTCAGACCTTGTTAATTCATTTCTTCGCAACTTGTTTTTCTTTTGTTTTGTTTTTCTTTTTGTTCCTTAGACTCTCTTACGATAAGCTATAAATGTGTGTTTTTTATTCTACTGAGCTTTTGCATTGAAAACCATGCAAATGTTATACAGGCAAGGAATGTGCTGTTACTATGAAATTACGTGACCGAGCTGTTATAGGCTACATACAGTGGGGCAAAAAAGTATTTAGTCAGCCACCGATTGTGCAAGTTCCCCCACTTAAAATGATGACAGAGGTCAGTAATTTGCACCAGAGGTACACTTCAACTGTGAGAGACAGAATGTGAAAAAAAAATCCATGAATTCACATGGTAGGATTTGTAAAGAATTTATTCGTAAATCAGGGTGGAAAATAAGTATTTGGTCACCTCAAACAAGGAAAATCTCTGGCTCTCACAGACCTGAAACGTCTTCTGTAAGAAGCTTTTCTGTCCCCCACTCGTTACCTGTATGAATGGCACCTGTTTGAACTCATCATCTGTATAAAAGACACCTGTCCACAGCCTCAAACAGTCAGACTCCAAACTCCGCCATGGCCAAGACCAAAGAGCTTTCGAAGGACACCAGGAAAAGTATTGTAGACCTGCACCAGACTGGGAAGAGTGAATCTACAATAGGCAAGCAGCTTGGTGTGAAAAAATCAACTGTGGGAGCAATCATCAGAAAATGGAAGACATACAAGACCACTGATAATCTCCCTCGATCTGGGGCTCCACGCAAGATCTCATCCCGTGGGGTCAAAATGATCATGAGAACGGTGAGCAAAGATCCCAGAACCACACGGGGGGACCTGGTGAATGACCAGCAGAGAGCTGGGACCAAAGTAACAAAGGTCACCATCAGTAACACACTACAACGGCAGGGAATCAAATCCCGCAGTGCCAGACGTGTTCCGCTGCTGAAGCCAGTGCACGTCCAGGCCCGTCTGAAGTTTGCCAGAGAGCACATGGATGATACAGCAGAGGATTGGGAGAATGTCATGTGGTCAGATGAAACCAAAGTAGAACTTTTTGGTATAAACTCAACTCGTCGTGTTTGGAGGAAGAAGAATACTGAGTTGCATCCCAAGAACACCATACCTACTGTGAAGCATGGGGGTGGAAACATCATGCTATGGGGCTGTTTTTCTGCCAAGGGGACAGGACGACTGATCCGTGTTAAGGACAGAATGAATGGGGCCATGTATCGTGAGATTTTGAGCCAAAACCTCCTTCCATCAGTGAGAACTTTGAAGATGAAACGAGGCTGGGTCTTCCAACATGACAATGATCCAAAATGAGGAATGGGCCAAAATACCAGCTACTGTGTGTGCAAACCTGGTAAAGACCTATAGTAAACGTTTGACCTCTGTTATTGCCAACAAAGGTTATGTTACAAAGTATTGAGTTGTATTTTTGTTATTGACCAAATACTTATTTTCCACCCTGATTTACGAATAAATTCTTTACAAATCCTAACATGTGGATTCATGGATTTTTTTTTTTTTCACATTCTGTCTCTCACAGTTGAAGTGTACCTCTGGTGCAAATTACTGACCTCTGTCATCATTTTAGGTGGGGGAACTTGCACAATCGGTGGCTGACTAAATACTTTTTTGCCCCACTGTAAGCACACCCTTTCCTGAAAATGTGCACATGACATAACTAGCAGCTGGGCTTACTGCCAAGTTGCTCCACATCTGGAAAGAAATGTATGGTGCTTTTGTGAAAGGCATTAAAGAAACAGGTATTTACTGAAGGACATCAAAAATACATTGAGACCACTGGATAAATGTAATTTATGTTTAATACAAACTTTCCTGCCAAATTATACAAATTTGAACACTCTTAGCTGAACATGTTAAAAATGTCAGGGTGTTGCAGTGGTTAGTGCTGTCACCTCACAGCAAACAGGTTCCTGGCTGGGCCCTTTCTCCAACTTGGACCTTCTCAGTGCGATAAATAAACTATTTTTTAAAATGGCTTAAAAATAGTATGCCTAAAGAGTGTACCTGTAACCCATCTCAATTTCCTTCTAATGCTTTGATGACAACAGCACTCAAGATGACTCAAGATTCATGGACTTCAACCTGACACATGGAGTCCAGCATGATCTGATAATGTTTGAAAGAGCTCTTTTATAATACGTTTCACGTTCTCAGAGATCCTCGGCAGAGCCAGGCTGTCTTTGTCCTAGCTGACTGACAAAACCTAAAACTCCAGTCAGAGATGGTGTGTATCACCACTGTGATTATCAAAACTGAAAATACAGACAATATCCTCACTCACTTTAAATTACTATCCCATTTGGCATTAGGTTAGTAATAATTTATTGATACAGATATTTTTCCTAAAGAAAGAAGCTACAATGGATCTGTAGCCTCAATGTTTATGGCAACCATCTTCAATACCATTCCTACAGCGTTGGCCAAAACAGATGAATAGGCAAAGCTGCACTGCAAACAGGAGATCCAGGGTTACCAATTGTGGTTAGTGTACAAATAGTACAATCCAGCAAAGACTGAAAGCGAGCTTACTGCAAACAGGCAACCTCATGTGCTCCAAGTGCGTACTCTGAAGAGCACAAACCCAGGACAGGTCCAGTATCAGCAAATGTCCAGTTTGTTAATTAAACATTGCTTTTAGACAGTGAAGACTTGGGTCACTTTTTGAAGTTTAATGCTGGCTCCTTTGAGCGACCTGTTTTTTCACCAGTGTTTGTAGAAGCGCTCAGCATTGCCATTTAGTTGATACAACATGCTCTGTTGTATCAACAGCCTCTGACCTCGCCTCCACCCTCTTTATTTCAGTTTGGCTTGGTCCAGGTGCACTTGCTCCTACCCGATGCCGAGCAGTAAGACGTTAGGATGGCTCAGTTAAAATTGAAGTCTGTATTTAAAGAAAGAAAAGAGACAGGGGGGAATGAAACAAATAAAGTCCACAGACACTGTTTGACTTAATTAGCTAATATATTTAATTTCTAACAAAAAATAACGTGTTTGAGTTATTTTAGCCAACACGTAATTGTACTAAATGTACTAAATCACTTATCTGCTACCTGCTGCAAGGCCAAACAGATCAAACCTCTGGCTCAGGCTGTTGTATCCTCACACCCACACTCCTGACACTGAACCAGCCCCACTGATATGTGAAGAATGAGGTAAGTTATTTTAAGTAAAAAAAACAAAACATGTCTAATTGCAGGATGTCATTTGGGACTTTTTTCCCCATGCACTATTAATGTTTTAATTTGATTAATTTAATTAATAATCCATTATCATTATAACATCACATAAAGTGCATTTTTGGACAAGTGTGCATTGCTCTGCATATGTTTTGCACACTGCCTGTGACTGCTGCAAAATCACATTTAAACTTATTTTGTTTGGCTATACTTTGTTTAATTATTACCCAAAGGATTATTTAAGTTATGTTTTCCAATACCTAATTTTATAAAAAAAATACTTTCACCATTTTATAGATAAGAATTTAAATACTCTTCCATCCAAAAAGTTAACATATATTTGTATTTATATTTTATAGTTATATTTTGTGTAAAGTACCAATCACTGTAAAATAAATAAACAATAAATAAATGAATAAATAAATATTTTTAATGTAATGTTATCAATAAAAATATTAAAATGTAAAAAATGACTTGCACACATCTCATCAGTCATGCATAAAATAAAAATATCTATTTAAACAGAATATTGATCCTTGTCTGCAAAGTGTTACAGATTTAGGGCTGGCATGGTTTGCAATAGTAAAGTGGTCGGGCCAAAAGGGATTTTTTTTCTCTTATCTGGGCCCCAAACCTTAAAACAGTCCTGCTAACTAGATTTAAAGATAAGACATGCACAATTAATTAAACATAGAAAAAGCACAGGAGAGGCTACGTTCAACTAACACACAAAGAATCCATTATTATATTTCTAAAACACCAGACTAGAATAGTCCTAGAATAATCCTAGAAACATAATAATAAATCAAAACTAGAGCTCAAGAATAACAATGAAAAGTAAACTAAAAACTTGTAATACAATAACCTCACAATAATCACAATAACCAGGAAAGGACCCAACAAAAACCAGACCATGTCACACTTTCTTTTATTGTAAAGATGATCAAAATCCTGATTGTAATAAAGCAACCATTTGAAAAACAGAGGACTAGTGTTTAAAGTGCGTCTTTAAAAACGAAATAAAAATAATAATAATGCTATTATGTCTGTAGAATTGGGGGGGGGGGGGGGGGGGTCTACAAGTTAGACCTTTGCAAATGTAATAACCAGACAGTTTCGCGTTTTTCAGTGTAAAAATACTTGACTGTAGCCCATGTAGCCTATATTTGCCCGTATTCTTATTCCTGTGTAATGGTGGTTTCCCCATAGCAGAGATGGCAGTATATTCGTTATTAATTCTTCGCTGTGATTTTCAAATTTTGCAAAGCAACACAGTGGACCAGACTGAAACCCAGCAACTTTTATTCCCACGGTGCATGTTTGACACGCATACTTCAATGGAACCGCGTGAGGGTTCCGCATAATGTGCATCGCCTTTGCTACCCATCTGTATGAGATATAATTAGATTATTTCACCTTTGTGACACGCGGATTCATTTGATGATATTACTTTTTTATTTAGGTTAAAGAAAAAAAGAAGAAGAAATAAGAGAGCACTTGAAAAGTTTTAGTGGTATTTCTACTTCAGACTGTCCACTCCAGTTTCATACATAGCTGTTGCTGTATTGTGTCCGTTTTCTCTAAACAAACGGCAGTAATTAGGCTGTGCCAGACTCTTAAAACAAGTGCTGTTAAAATCCCTTTTATGGTTTGAGTCTGAGTCGGTTACATGTTGAGGTGAAAAATACAACTCATGGTGAAGTATATCAAAGCTTCATCTAACAGTCCAAAGCAGTGTAGCACATAACACAAATAAGTGTCAACAGCATACTTCCTGCTGCACTGTACAGAAGAAAGATTTGAGGCTTACTAAATACGCAGAAAATAAAAATATATAAGTTGTTACAATGCTTAACACTTGGAACAGTTCAAAAATAGAGGTATATGAGCTGGAGCTTCAGCTTTAAGTCTTTTCGGTAACATCCAGGGAACCATCCGGACACTTGACTTTCTCTGTGCATTGACACCTCAGTGACCTACCCCTCGCCAGTCCTCCCTTAAGCACAATCATCAGTCGCAGTCACGTACTTTGTTCACGGATCTGTGGAAGTGCTGGCGGTGCGTGACATGTATAGACGAGCAACTCGCGTAAACTGATTCTGCGCCCTATCCACTCCTCTTGTCGAAACTGGTGCACATGTCTGCGGGTAAATCCACGTCCGCTTCTATGGGTTTGCGGTAAATAATTGCGCTTTTGAGTCCGGCAAGAGACATCCTGGTCCGATTACTGAAGTCTTGAAACTTAGTCAGGAAATCATCATTTCCTACTATATAAATCAGCGGGTTTATCGCGCTGTTTAGACAAGCCAGGAATCTGCCGACCTGGTGTGCAATGTAGATGTCGTCGAAGAGGTGGTGACAAAGCCCATCTTGTTTCAAAATCCTGGTAGTGAGATTTAAATTTCGAAATATATGGTAGGGAATGAAACAGACGGAGAAAAGTATGACCAGAATCACGACCAGTTTCAAACATCGCTGCTTCAGCAGTGGGTTGACATTGGCGTTCTTTCCCAGAACCACCACGATGTGTCCATAACAGCCCAAAATGATGACCAAAGGCAGGACAAACCCGGTGACCGTCCAGCTGATGCTGTATGGCAGGTAGTATCTGGTCAGGTTGGTTGAGGTGGTGTCAAAACACGAGTTTGGTTTTTTTTCATCATTCTTGTCAAAGAACATATCAGGAGTAATTTGAATAATGACCAAAACCCAGACCAGAGCGCTTATGGCCAGAGAGTGGCGACTGGTGATTTTCCCCATCACTTTCATCGGGTGCACAATGCCCAGGTACCTATAGATGCTTATGCAGGTAAGGAAGCCGATGCTGCCATAAAGGTTGAGGTTGAAGCAGAAGCGCGTCACTTTGCAGAAAGGCTGGCCAAACTGCCAGTCACTCTCACGCGCGTAATAGTAGACGAGGAACGGCAGGGTAAACAGATACAGCAGGTCCGCCACCCCGAGATTGAACATGAAGATGTTGATGTTTCCGTTTTTCTTCCAGCTCACACATACGCTTCTCAGTCCACAGATATTGGACACCGTCCCGACAATGAACACGGTGATAAAGACGGGCGGCAAAAAGCTGTGCGTAAAATTTAGATTGATTAGGTTTCCCTCACAAGGTCCTTTTGTGTTGTTTACAGACATCTCTCGCATTGATGTAAAACCTTTGTCATATAAAATCTCCTACAAAAACACAGCAGTCAGTGATCGGCTCGCTCAGAGCAATGACCTCCACTGAAAGCTAATCGTGGAAAAAAAAAACAAAACCCACAAGTGAATATGCAATTTAAAAAAAGTATCCGCCCACTTTTTTCCAGCTATGGTAGCACACTCATAATGACGTAAAGAATGGGGGGGAAGTAAAAATAAAAACAGACACGCACAAAGTACAAATTAAATCATGTATTGCTTTAAATCATTTGACATCACAGATGCAGTCAGCTCACTGCTGTGTAAAACGACACTAAAGGATACAGCTAGCTATCTCACCGTACCTTATAATATTTAAATGACTTCGATGGTATGTGGCCCAACCAACTGAAACACATAAAAACAAATGAAATGAAATAATATTTAAACAAGCTACAGAAACGTTTTCAAAGATCAAAGAATATGGATTTATTAAAAGATTAATCAAAAAACTGTTCTGTTGTACAGAATGTCACAACATAGACATTCTGCTTTATGACATTAATTTCCCCAGGCGTCTCTACTCTGTCCCAGTTCCCCTTTTTTGTATGTACAGTCTCTATAATCCTTTGTCACACTGTCTGTGGAACCAGTCTGGCCATTCTATTCTGACCTCTGGTGCCAGCAAGCCACAAACTAGATAAGCAATCGTTAATCTACTTGATTTAATCAGGCTAAGATATAATATATGACACACTGGGTTCTTATATGTTCTTATTTCAGTTCTATTTACATGTGCGTATTGAAGTAGACCAATGACACAATGGAAGTCGAAGTACTATACTAGTAATGCTGATTATTTGTCGCCACCTAGTGGCTTACCCCAACACATACATACATGGTTGTTCTCAGAAACAGGTAACGCTATAAAACGAGACAACATTCGAATTCACAGCAATTTAGAATACCTAAATAATCTAATAAGTATGTCTTGTGCTGTGGGAAGGCACAGTACATGAGATAACCCACATGGTACATGCATAATATGGAAATGCCACGCAGACCCCAGCTAGTTTGAGCTCAGGCCCTTCATGCAGTTATAGCACTGTGATCTGCACTGTTGCCTAAGTTTTGCCATGAACTGCTGAACCTTCTTGTTATTGTGTGTGTGTGTGTGTGTGTGTGTGTGTGTGTGTGGATAGATAGATGTATGTGTGTGAGTGACCTGTGACAGAAAGAGATTGCCTTCACATCACAGCCAAGACAGACTAAAAGGTCCCGATGTTAGTAAAAATGATCAGTGCTAAAACAGAGCTTCTCCCTGTTTCCTAATAACAAAGCACTGCTATTCTTAATCAAAGAAATCAAAATATAAGTTTGATCAATACATAAATGAGAAATGTAGTGTGAATAGTAAAAAATGACTGTTCTTATGTCTGGTCTTGTTGCAGTCTTGGGCAACTGCTTTGTCTACCAGTAGACAGTAGTAGTATTCATGCCCATTTCTTTCTGTGCCCCACTCTGCCATGTACCTGTTAAAGTGTCTCAACTGCTCTAGAATCAGTTAGTGGTGTGCCTTATAACTACTGCATCAGATGCTTTGCATTGTATTTGGTGATGTAAAGCTTGGATGCAACTGCCCAGCCAGTGAAACTCATTGCATGAAGCGCTCAATGAACTGTTCTTGAGCCAGTCTGTAGGCCACATGAACTTTGGAGGTCTGTAGTGATGTCGCTGACCCCGCTCTGTGATTTTACATCGCCTACTATTTTAATGACTGTTGCTGTCCTTCCCAGTTGTTTCCACTTTATTATAAAACTGCTAATAGTTGACTATTTGACTGATATTTAGTAATAAAGAAATTTCACAAGTGGACACAATTTCACAGCTGCACAGGTGGCATCCTGGCACTGAAATTCACTGAGCCCCAGAGAGCTATCCACCTAGGCATGTAGAAGCATGCTTGATTTTATACACCTGTAGCCATGGAAATGATGAACTCCTGTATTCAGTGAGTTGGATGGCTGAATGAATACTTTTGGCAATATAATGTATAAGATTTCAGTTCACAACAGTATACCATGGTCATGGAGATGTTGACTATGTTTTAGTGCACATGGACAAGATGACATAATGCATATTTGTTTGTCTCCGCCCATTTAAAGATTATTGGTACACATGTAAGAAGAAACAGACAGCTGCTTTTCACATTCAATGTCCATTCTGGTTTTTCAGCCCATATGCAGTTTGTGTCTTAGCAAATGACGGTTACAAAACCTCAGATTTTGAAGATAAACATAATTACTGGGACCCTCTGGTGCACTGTGACAAAGTAGCTATGCTTGAACTCATTTATCACTTCTCCCTCTACCATATTGATAATTTATCCCTTGTTTGTTTGTTTGTTTTTTTACAGTTGACCATAATGCTTTAATTTAGACATTGCTGGTGTAACTTTGCTTTACATACTTTCCCGGGTTAGTTTGTGGTAGAATTGGTTACATCCATTACATCCATGCATATATTTCTAAAGCAAATACTATACTAACCATCAAGTCTTTTGAATTTTCTTCTGTTCACAGGTCAATTTCTAACAAATTATGTTTGCTTATGTTGCTTTGGTTATACTTACCATGTTTATCCATTTGTTCAGGTCCTAGATCTAAAACAGGTGCGTGGGAGGGGCCGCCCCAGTACTTGTTTATATAGGGTCATGATGTCATTGGTGCCCAACTGGGTACAACCAACTAGAGGGTTTTTAATTTTGTATAGTATTATTTATTTTATTTTTAGTTGTATTGTATGCAGTGTTTTACTTTTCAGGCCATTTAGCTGGGTAAATTAGTTTGTCGACTGGATGCATAAATGCATTCCTGTTTTTTGATTAGAATTGTAGTGTTTGTTCCAACCTATTTTTCAATGGTAGAGACTAATGAGGTTCAGGTGTGTGTAAAGTCCTGTTGAAAGCAAGTGAGATTTTGCCTACCAGTAGTGATGGCCAAATGAAGCTTTCTGAAGCACTGAAGCTTGTATTGAAAAACGGTTCATTACTCGAAGCTTTTCAACACAGTCCTCTCTGGTGACATCTGGTGGCCAAAAATACGAAGAGCAGCTTGAATCCACAAAATAAAACCAACTGCTTCATTATGACTGATATTGGGCCGCCGTTGCTTTGAAAGTTTATTTTTGGGAGGTTAAGAAAATGTGGTTTATTTGTTTAATAAATAATTTTGACCAGTAAACTCTTCTTGTTTAAACATGCACCATGGCGTGGTCTTTCTTTGCTTGTGACTTCTTGATGTTGGTAAATACAATAATTGAAAAATACCACGTTACATATAATATACATATGATAATGTACAACACATTGTGGAGTATGCTTCTGCTGTGAGCATATATAATATATATAATATTATATATTAGGGAAATTTTCCTAGACATATTTTTGACCTGGAGGTAGAATTGATTGTGAAATGGAAAGGGAAAATGCTTATGAACAAAAACATGATGCATTTAAAGTAGCTCTTTCTCATTTTTATTTAAGAAGAGAATTTGTGCGATGGCCGAAACTGTTCCTTTTCGTGGAGATCATTTCTCCTGCCTTAAGGCAAATCCCTTCACATGGAACAGAGGAGGCTGGAATGCAGAGAAACTGGTAGAGATGCAGTTATACAGTCTACCTGGGCCCCACAAACTATCAGCTGAAGAGAATAAATAGATTACATTGCTGCACATTTGGCAGACTAACATTTTCAGATTAATTAAACAATAAAATATATATTTTTATAACATTACATGTAAAGAGTCAAGTGGAAGTTTTTCTAAAGTTATTTAATGATATTTATACTATGAAAGCAGATTTTTTTTTGACATTTTAAGTTTTTTCCCATTATAAGATATAATAAACACGCACAAAACAAAAGCAAACGGCCAGAACACAAAGCTGGAAAACCCACCCAACTGACCAAAATCAACTCAAAATTCTCCCACACAACAGAACCTCCTCTATTCCTCGCTGGCTCCAAATCTCTCAATGGAATGATCGGTGGTTTGCTATCTGTCACCATCAAAACACCACAAATCCCGCGAATGATTCGCTTCCTTATAAACCATTGAATCAGACACCGAAGCAGTTAGGTTCTAAATGAAGCTTCGGACGTCACTGATCACGTGACTCTGGCCAAACGAATCAAGCTTCGACACAGTGCTTCTGAAGCAGTGTGTTGATTTTTTTGACACACGCACCGGAGCTTCAGCTTCAAGCGGACCATCACTACCTACCAGGTTTTAAAATGGTATAATAGAGATGCCGAAAATAAAAGTACACTTAAAAGAAACTGATGTTGATGCTGTCTACTTATCGCCTTCCTAGCCACTTGGTCTACACTACCTCACATGCACACAGATGCGGAAAGTACAGTTGTGGTCAGAAGTTTACGTACAGTCATCACAAATACCGTCATAATTTGGGGCTTTTAGTGATTTTTTTTGACTGTTTGGTTGTCCTTATCCTTGGGTGCTCCTTGGTTGTCCTTGGGCTCACTCACCAATTTCTTCTTATCTGAGGGTGACAGTTTGGGTCTTGCAGACCTTGGCATATAGTGGTGACATATCCAAATAACTTGTAAGCATTTATGTGCAATTGTTTGAACTGATGATCTTGGAATCTGTTTGGAAAGTGTTTGGACTGTCACATTCCAGCTGTGAAATGAGCACTGGTGTGCAACAGCTTGTCAATTTCAGATTCAGTTCAGGTTCAAAACAGAGTTCAGACAGAGGTCGGGCTCAAACTGCAGAAGACAGAGTGCCTTAGTAAGTGCCACATTTATAATGTGGCACACATCTTGTTGGTGCTGTCACTTGGTGTTCGCTTGCTTTGTGGTAGAGTATCACTTCCTGTTCCTGCTCAAACATAGTGGTGTTTCTGAGTAGTTTATCTGCTTAGCAATTTAATTAAAAACTTTTCCTTTTTCATAGTATAATCTAGTGATGGGCAGATGAAGCTCCATGAAGCACTGAAGCTTTTCATCCAATTGGTTCACCCCAGCGCAAAGCTTCTTGAAGCTTCATTTGCTCTAGCAGGACACCTACTGGACGTAAAAATATTAGTTGGCATGAATTTGAAGAGTGTGGCCTTTTGCACACAGCCTGTAAATGTCAACAACAAAAGGAGTGTGTAAAACATGTATATTGTAGTGATGGCATTATACTGTGTATATTTATACTAGCAGTATGGAAAATGATTATTTGGAAATGCTTAAAATGGAAATGATCATTTACTGTGAGGTGAGGTGTAGTTGGAGTGTGGACAGTGGTTGTGAGAGTTGCAGTCGTTCACACTGTAGGTCTTAAAGCTCAATTCCGATTTTTTGATCAAATCCGATTTTTTTGTCTGCTTGTTCACACTACAAATAAAATGTGACAGCAAACGTGCTCCTGTGTAAACCCTCAAAGCGGCCCACTATGCAAAAGAAGACGTCACACACAACGCGCTCTGTTCAGACCCAGACCAAACAGTATTGTTTGACTGATGTAATCAGTATTGTTTTACTGATTATATCTTTATATTAAGATATAAAGACTTGTTTTGGACTTTACGTTCCCCAATTTTTCTTTAAGTTATTTTGTTATTTACATATGGCCTAATGATCCTTATTGCTGTTTTAGAGGAGCGGTGCTTCAAAGGATAGTTGCAGATTTCTGTCAGAATCTGCAGATTATACAATATAAATAAAATGTTCACGTTGTCTTCCCAACAGTTTCACTGACATCTACACGGGATGGACAGGAAGCATTCGCGATGTCTTCTCTGGCGCTGATAATCGGCGTCTGTCTTGTGTCAGTGATGTAAAAGACAGATTTAATGCGACATGACCATCAAACAGCAGTCGCTTTCTAAAACATCAGATATGTATCGGATTCAGTACCACATACCAGAGTGACCCAGGTCGGATTTGAACATATCGGATTTGTGCCGTTCACACTGTCACACCATGATCGGATATGGGTCGCATAGGGTCAAAAAAGTCGGATTTGACGCGCTTTTGCATGCAGTGTGAACGTAGCCTTAGTCCAGAATACAGCAACTAGGCTGTTAACAAAAAATAATACAGAATTAATTTTGAAATTCTATTGACCGCTTTAAAAGCCCTGTATAAATGTTTGATCCCTTCCTGAATTTGTAAGTTTTTCTCTCTTATCAAGAGATAAACAGTCTATAAGTTTTATGGTAGACAAAATATTAACCAAAATCCTGAAGAAAAAAAAGCATGTCCCATAAAATGTATTAATTGATAATTGATTTTCATTGAATGAAATCAGGATTTGATACCCAAGCAAAATATGGCTAGCAGCTGATGGAGAAACACTTGTGGGCAAGCGATATCACCTTTCTTAGTTGCGTACCAAATTTGTATACATCCCAGGAGGGATTTTGGCCAATTCCTTTTTACAGAAACACTCCAGATTCTTTAGGTTCCCTGGCTGCCACTTGATAACTTCAAACCTCAACTCCCTATAAAGATTTACTATTGGTGAGGTCTGGACACAAGCTATGACCTTAATGTGCATCTTCTTTAGGCACTACTTTGTTGTTGTCAGTATGTTTTGGTTCATTGTCATTCTGTCCACAATCCATTGCATCCTGGCTGAGGGTGGGAGATTCTCATTCAAGATTTTACTGTACATGGCCCTGTCCATTGGTGCAGAAGACAGTGACGTTGTCTTCTGCCTTTAGCATAACAGCATAGTGTTTCCACTTTTGTGCTTGCCTGTGGGGATGGTGTTGTTTGGGTCATATTCAGCATCTCTATTCCTCCAAACAAAGCATGTCCAGCACAGTTTTGGTTTCATCTTACCACAGAACTTCGGATAAATTTATTGCAAATTATTTTTTCTGGATTTTTGGTCTCTCACTTCATTAAACTTAAACTAAAATAACATTTAAAGACTGTTCATTCCTTTTTAAATTGGCAACCTTATGATTTTAGTTTTAGTTGGCACGGTGGTTAGCACTGTTGCCGCACAGCAAGAAGGTCCTGAGTTCAATTCCACCATCAGGCCGGGGTCTTTCTGTGTGGAGTTTGCATTTTCTCCCCGTGTTTGCGTGGGTTCTCTGGGTACTCCGGCTTCCTCCTACCGTCCAAAGAGATGCAGTTAGTGGGGATAGGTTAATTGATTAATCCAAATTGCCCATAGGTGTGAATGTGAGCACAAACGGTTGTCTGTCTCTGTGTGTTAGCCCTGTGACAGACTGGCAACCTGTCCAGGGTGTACCCCGCCTCTTGCCCTATGACAGCTGGGATAGGCTCCAGCGCCCTCCGCGACCCTGAAAAGGATAAGCGAATGGATGATTTTAGTTTCCCCCAATATCTCAGCACTTTCTTGCATACTCAATATGAGTATATTTGCCTATTTCAAGACCTATTCTACCTACCCACCATTTCACGACTTACTGCTCTGGAAGACTTTTAGAATTCATATTAACTTTAATATATATACAGAAGACAGTTTACGGATGGACCATGGACGGAAGTAAATTGATACATTTTGAACGGGTTTTCAGCTTCAAGTTCTTGGGCACCCACATCTCTGAGAATTTGTCCTGGCCAACTAACACCTCCAGCCTGGTCAAGAAGGCTCATCAGCGCCTCTTTTTCTTGAGGACACTGAGGAAGAACCACCTGTCTGCTGACATACTGGGTAACTTCTACCGCTGTGCAATAGAAAGCATCCTGACCAACTGTGTCACGGTCTGGTATGGGAACTGGTGAAAACCGCCCAACGCATCATAGGGACTCCACTTCCTGCTATTGAGGATGTCCACAAGAAGAGATGTCTACACCGGGCACGCATCATTCTCAGGGACTCCTCTCATCCTGCCAATGAACTCTTCCAGCTCCTCCCCTCCAGATGTCGCTACAGGACCCTTCAGAGTAAAACCAGCAGGTTTAGGAACAGCTTCTTCCCCACAGCTGTCATCGTACTGAACTCAGTCCCTTGCTGAACCTTCTCATCCACACTTACTCAACCCTCCTACGCCCCTCCTCCCCCCTATCCCTCCCGATGACCAAGATCATGACTGTCATTCATTCTCAGCCTCCACCATATGCTCACACTAGATACTGCTATAGTTCAGGACACTGACATAGCATAGTCTCTGTTATAGAGCGTACACTGTTCAGTATTATAGTCTTTTCAGAGCACTACACCTCTGCTACTGTTTAAGTAGTGAAAGCTATATTCATAGCACTCGGTACATCTGTACATATGTATACAACACTACATTTGTCTGGAGTTCATCTGTTCATTTGGTCTCTGTATAGCAATATAAACATCTGTATACTTAACTGTATTTTATTACCCTGTATTTATACATGTGTAATGACAATAAACTTGACTCTGACATCACAGCGACTGGAGTGTTGGTAGGTAAGGGGAAGTTTTTGATGACAAATATTAGGATTAAATGTTAAGAAGTCACACAGAATAGAGGCATTTCCAACCTTTATTAAAACAGTTCCTTTATGTAGTTGGCAATAAAAAAAACAAAAACACAAAAAACCCCCACAAACATTTCCATTTATTCAAATGGCTTTAGCAGTCAAAGGCAGAACGAAGGACTGCTGCAAAGGGTCAGCCACTTAAACTCTGGACCTCATTGTGTTCAACTGTTTGTAGAGATGTGAAGCAAAGGGCTACAACCAAATTAGCCAGGGCTGGATTGCATAGAAAACAAGTGACTCAGTCACTGAAGTTTAGACAGGCATAATAGTTCCATAACCTGAACAGCAAAAGAAAGCACAAAGCGGGAGCAGAATGTATATGGATAATATTTTAAGAAGAGTCATTTGAATCAAACAATAGATCAGAAGTCTTGATTTAAAAAACAAACAACAACAACAAAACAGTCATTTCAAGTTTCCCTCTTCAAATTAACTCATCTCCAGTTTATCAATAAAACATTTAAAAAAACAATAAAACAAAGGAGGTGAGCTGAGGTATGTTCATCACAGAAGGTCAGGAAATTAACATTTGTTTTAAGAGCTTCATGACCTATCCGGGGCTAAATAAATGTAATCATCTCTGTCAGTGTTAATAAGGGTTTTGTTATTTTTAATTTTTAAACACACTGAACAAAAGGAAAAACAAAGAAACAAGGCAGCAGCAGATTTTTCAAAACCTATGTGATGTTCTTGTAATGCAAATCTTTTTAAACATGCCATCAAGGAAAATTAGAACAGACATTGATGAGTGGAAGCAAAAATGAAATCTACCCAGAATGTGTGAGGAATGGCTCAATGAAAAGGGGAAACAGGAGGTAGCACGATTACAAAGACAACTTTTAGTCAGCTCAGTGCAACTCTGCAGCCAACTGAATCCAAAATATTGAGCTGGGGGTCATTGCACTAACATCTCCCTCTGCTTACAAATGCAATCATTCAAACATTTGATACCAGGCACAACTAAACTGCATAAAATTTGAAAGACATCAGCAGCTTTGCTTCTTTGCTCAAACAGCACAACTGCAGTTCCCAGTAAAAATGTGACTTTGCATGCCAAAAGCTCCAAGAACAGAAAAAAACAAACTGCTGAGTCACCATCTCATTTGAAATTAATGGAAAACTTATTTGGGTAAAATTACATTCATGGTTCCCTTTTCTATAATTACAATTAAATACTGAAGAAGCTAAATTATCAAGGCCCATATACCCTGGATCATGTAGTTGCATGCAAAATCAAAGATGGTGAAGCAGCTGGTGCAAATTTGAATTTAAAGGTATGACACATGGAGCGGTGATGTGTCACTAAAGTTCAACTTCAATGAGAGATATTCAAAAAAGAAGCCAAAATGTTGTATAGGTGGTGCAATCTGCAGTAAGAAAGCATGCAGTAGTGACCAGGAGGGGGTGGAGTGTAATGAATAGGTCCCACTTCCCAAATGTGAAGATACACCCTTTTACCTTCAGCTGAGTAGATCTGATTGTCGTGGATTGTGATGGACAAGCACATTGTAGATTAAATGATTAGTAAATTTTGAAAGGACTAGCTTGGACTGACACCTTGGCCTGCAAGACAGCCTACAAGCAGCTTGGAAAGATGGCAAATGGGACCACAACACAAATTCAGGCTTAAAACATCTGGAATTATTACAGTGGCTAACAGAGTTTACCAGCTATTATTACTTAATTCTAGAATTTAAACCCAACAGAGAAAAAAAAAAAAAAAAAAAGCAGCTGACATGCTTTTCTATCATGTCCTAAGATCAGAAAGCTGTCACTTTTTAGAGAAAAAACAAAAACAAAAACAAAAAAAACACCCCCAAAACAAAACGAAAAAATTCACACACACGCTCCACCGCATCAAGTGAAAATTTTCCAGCAGCAGTTTTTATCTTACATCACAGTGTTTTCATTAAATATCATCAGAGTTCCAGGCTGGCGACCAAAGTGTCGCCATTTCAAGTCAAGTGTGAAATGAAAAATGTTGCTGCATCTCTTTTATCCGTTCCATCTATTCCCATCGTGAAGATGAAACAAATCATTTATCAGTAGCACTGGCAAATAAATTTAATCTAACAAGCAAAAGAATTATGATCCCATTTCACCATCTACATTACAGGAGAAACTGCTCTTTACTTCTTTATCTTCACAGTCTTCAGGTTGAATGAAGGCAGATGCACCAGCTTTGGACAGCAACACACATCTGCAAAGAAGCAGGAGAACCAGTGAACAAGCAGACAGATGCACAAAACCTTTGGTTTATTACACGTGGGACATGGAGGTGGACAAGCTTGGGACAAAGTGACAAAGTTTTTGTTTTGTTTTTCTAAAGTCCTATATTACAAATACAGAGGATAAATTCATTTGCTATAAAGTTAGAAATTAAAAAAAAAAAACCTGTAATGTCTGGCACATTTTGCCATCAGAATTATGATCTGAATGCACCGTTGTGCCAAAGTTCCTTGACTGTGTGTGAGAGAGAGAGAAATTACAAAATGTACTTGATTACAAGGGTGGCTAGTTGCAATAACAATCCCCAGGAGCCAAAGGCAGACAGAGATAGATCCAGGAGATCGGGCCATCCACAGCCCAAAAGAGTACCTGAGAAGACCTGAGATCACACATTTTGGCAACAACTGTGTATCCAACCCAGCAGAAGGACGAGAGTCCCAAAGAACCAATTCAATTCAATTCAATTTTATTTATACAGCACCAAATCCCAGGCGACTGTTGCTGGGATCGACCAGAGGCAATGGGCAGCTGACCTCACTAGAGGCCATGTGCATGTGCCTCGGGGCCTTGTGACATCTGTCTAACACACATTTGTGACTTCAAATATTCTAACCAAGCGTGTCAATCTTAGCTGATTTTTGGAGTTAAAAGATCAAACTGCACACTGCTTTTCTCCTGACACATTTCTGTTTGGTAGCAGCACATCTGCCATTAAAAATAATAACATGTTTAAAAAGTGTTTTCCTTGTCCCCTGGAGGATTTCAGATCGGTGCCAGGTGTTGTTCAGATTCAGAAAAACATGTATGGCATAGAGACAGCTGGACAGACCTCAGTGACATACATTCTACAAGGCTGATCTATGTGCAGTGGCGAGTATGTGAAAAGAGCAGCAGATGTGCTGAATCAGTACCTGTTGCAGTAAATAGCTCCCAAATTTATTACAGCAATGCCCACTGCAGACTGCACACACGTTAAGCAATTGACACATTTGCTTCCAGCAGATGGACAATGAATGTAAACTGAATTACACAGAAATATCTTCAAGGGCAAAGTCAGCAGTATATCAAATGAGTGAATATCAATACTGTAACCTACAAGAACAGTGAGTAAGCTGACTCTAGAGTCAAGACAAAACAAATGTTTGACTTGGCAGATCCCAGGGTATATCATAAAAGAATCCATCTCAGCCAGACCAACCCCAAATCGCTGGCAGAGATGACAATGTAACATTATGGTGGTCAAATAAAGGAATCTGTGAAAACCTGGTTTATGTGATCAGCTCCCAAAAACCTTGCATCCCCTGGTCATATTCACACATTAAAAATATGTGGCAGCATGGCAGACTGCACAGATGTGTTTATGGTAGAGCTGAGAGGATCCAAAAACTCTGCTGAATTCTGCAGCACAAACAGGCCCTTTGTTAAATGTGACTTAACCATTACGCCTTTCCCTGCGGACTGCACCCAGTTATGCAGTCATGCATTTCCACTTGTACTGTTACATAAGTGACTTAGATAGCTTTAACAGGGATTTGGAGCTTCATCCTGCAATCTGAATACGCATTGATAATGAGTGCTGACTTATGAGTGTTGCTTCATGCAACACGAGAATCTGATAGACCCTTTGCAACATACTATTCAGAACAGGTTTATTGTATACTCAAAACGCTCATCACACAGGACTACCTTTTGGAGCAATTGTGTGATGGAGAGCTTACCTTTACATGAATATTTGGTGATTTTTAGGTCATTGTGAACTGTAGCTAAGCCAAAGAGAGTTAACTAGGATGTCAGCAGAACAAATACCATCTCTCTCTCGTATCTCTGTACACACTGAGGCTGCAATTCTTCCAGACCTATTGGGTCAGCAAACCTCTACAAGTCTTCTTGTCCCTCCTTCCTTGCTGAAGAACAACTAGCACACCATCACGCACAAAAAATGCAAAAATACTGGCAGCTTTTACCCTTCCTTTCTTTCTTCTTGTTGTTTTCACATTAGTAGGAGACAAAATAACTGACAGTATTGTGTCTTCTGGATGTTGGAGATTTGGTGTGTATTCATGTGTTTTTGTGCATGCGTATCTGTGTGTTTGACTCTAGTGAATCACTATGTGTGTTAGCCTTGAAAGGAGCATGCGGTGACTGCAATGAAGAAAAACAAACATATACGCATTCTCTGATGTTTATCCAATGATGCAAAATTTTGCACTGCAGAAAAAAAATCTGTGCTCGTGACTTTACTTGCATAAATATTAATTATTAAACTGTAAATGAGTCAGCCCATTTGAACTCATGACAGTCTTGCTCAGCATGGAAAACGTGCAGGGAGATGAGCAGGGGATGGCTGAAACAATGCATGCAGGGGTGGTGGGAGTCTTCACAACACTTAGAGGAAGAAAGCAGAGCAAGAGACCGGAGGTCAGCTGGGTTTGTAGTGCCCCCACCCCCCAATGTCACATTATGCAATGGCAAACACAAGCATAGTGTGTTGTACAGTCACGGCATACAACGCTCACCCATCATGTGCACTGACCATGTTCAATAAGGGAATGTATGCTCCCTTTATAACCAGCCATCTGTGGCTCAGAGGTCAAAGGATAACTGGGGCTTTGGTCACTCAACCAGTGGTCTTGGTTAGCACCACCACAATACACACAGGCATTTATACATGTGAGAACAAATATCCAGAGTCCAGTCACTAAATAAAGTATGTAGGCACTACACAAACAAATGCCCCGCCCACTATTACAAATAAATTAATTCTGTATAATAGGTCCCAGTAGCTCACACCTCAAATGTAATTTGAGGCAAATAACGTACAGGAACCAGATTGGAACAGAAATGAGAATTCTCATATGAATAATATAGATTGTTATTAAAGCACAGGTAGGCAGCAATAGACGATCCAAAGATGTTTCTCAGAAGACGATCCGATTTTCTCTTTAATTTGACAGCAGGGCAGAGCCAATATTAAAAGAAATACAGCAGTGGTCCTTCAGATGCTTGGCTACAAGATGAACAGCCAAAAGCAGTAGTACTCTACATGGAGGAGGAGACTAGATAAGCTCAAGGCAACACATTGGGAAGGCAGCCAACTATCTGTAATGTAGAGAAGTGTGATGAAGAAAGGGATGCCTAAGAAGTACAGCAAACTGTCCATACCGGAGTCTTTGAAAACTGCAAAGCGAAGAGATATAGGAACAGAAGCCAGGAAAATAAACCAGCTGTTCTCCACTGAACCATCCAAGGTGTATTCTTAATGGCAAGGGAACAATATGAGAACAGCCCCACCAAGGCTGGAGACAGAACAATCCTTGAGAAGGGAAACCGTGCACTGTATATTAGGCCAGTAAAGTAGGGAATCCACACACAAATATGAACCAATCTGACAACATGTAAAACTCTTTTACAAATGCATACATCAAGAAAATGATCAGATTCACGAGTTGAACTTCATAAATTTTGCGTACATGATCAGTGTTGATTCAGGTTTGGATATATGCATTAGTAAAACAGTTTTACATGTGGTCAGATTGCTTCATATCTTTGTATGGATTGAAGCACATGCGGGAGTCCTTAAATGTTACACATAAATCACAGAACATTTCTAAGGCTTAGTTTACCCTTGTGGATCATATCATACGTACTTGCTACCTTTGTGAGGCAAATTTGTCTCCATACTTTACTGGCCTGATATACAACGCATGGCTTCCCCAAACACACTTTACTTGGACCGTTTTCCTGAATACATATGGCAACTTATTATTGACACCATAAGTTTACTAGTGGATGATCCACCTCAGTCAATCAGTTGTTCATGTGGAGTCATATCGAACAGTCTGCGTTTATTTTTTCTGCTGTCTATGGTTTTTACTCTATGTTGGCTAGCTGGCTAGGTTGCTGATGCACTGTTTTATATATCATTCAGCTACTTAACCAAAATCATATCATCCTATGGAATGATAACTCTCAGTCTCCACCTTTGTGGACTGCAGCACTTGATCTGCTCTGGAGATCCACAGTGAGCTGGAGGGTCACTCTTAAGCTGGGCATACACTGCGATTTTTTCAGTCGCGTTATTCAGCTCCTGCTCAAACTGTGCGACTGAATCGCAGGAGTTAGAAGTTCGTAGCTCATAATGCATGTTCTCACACTATATGCCCGACGTGCTGATGTAACCTGATTGCTCACAGTGTGCGTCCATACACAACACGTGGTGTTCTTGTTTCCGGAAATGTAAGAGGAACCCGGAAGTGGGGAGACTGCAATCTGTGTCCATGTCCAGATCCCACACTGCACTGCCATGCTGCTCTGTCTTTTTCACTTCTATTTCTGTGTTTGCGCATGCGCAGCGTGAGAGGTTGCGTTAAATCAGCTTGTGACACTGCTTCATCAGTGAGATACCCTCACGAGGGGTGACCAGGATTTCAAACAGGTTTGATTTTCTTGTGACCATACGACCGTTGATCGGGAGATGGTCATGAGGTCTTAATCGCCTCTCATTACCCCATGTATACTACACGATGCACGACACACAGGTGAAAAATAGTCTCAAAATGGGCCAAAAAAAAAAAAAAAAAAAGTCACACAGTGTATGCCTGTCTTTACAGAAGCTGCAGCAGGTGGAAGACTGGTTTATGTGCTGAGCAATTACCACTGGGGCGAGCTGCAGTTCAAGACTGGAAGGTTCTATTCCTTTACAGAATAAGAGACTTACTGGAGATCGGCTGGTGATATTTCCCACTTTTCTGTCAGAAGGTACTTAGTGAATAAAAAAAAATTCAGTAGTAATATTGACTAAATAATATTTAGTAATAAGTTTAAGAATTAATTAGGTAGCCCAAGGCCTTCCTATCTTGTACTTTTCCTTGGCGGCTGGTTCCTTTGCTAGTTTTCTATTTTCTTGGTCCTCAACATCAAATAAAACCTGTGCAGTCAATACTAAGCATATTTGATGTTAAACCACAATAATATCTTGATTTCATATGAAGTAGTATTGACATAGCATTGGCAATGCTTTAGAGAAATTCCCCAAACTGTCTCAGTCTAAAGGATGATCTGAAGTTACTTCATATGATACTTCTCCAGTACATTACAGAGCAGGCTGAACATTTCAGATAGCAGTAATGTACAATGAGTTCAGATCGATTTTTTTCTTTTCAATTCACTTTGACTCAGCAGAGGGAGCAAATCTGGACAAGGAATGCTGTTAGCTAAACAATACAAACAGTACTAGCAGACGAACTGAAGGCAGAATAACCGTCAGCAAAACAGAATGCTGGAGGGTGATTAAAACGAGACGTGTACCTGTAGAACAGTATGGCTGAGGGTCATGTAGTACACATAACTTGGTCCATTCTGGCTTGCAGCTCAAAAGCATCTGGTCGGTCCTGAGGGTTGACAGCGAGCATGTCCTGAAGCAGCTTTTTCACTCCATCTGACATACATGACCTGCGTTTCTGTGGGATGCTCAGTACCATCTTTGGATTCTCGAGAAGTGCCTCACCAACAGGCATAATGTCACCTCCCTGTCGCACATAGGTACCCAATAGCTCCCTCTTAGACTCAGAATCAATAAAAGTAATTCTCTCCAGCATGGCCCAGATGATGATGCCCAGGGCAAATATGTCAGCCTTGGCTGTGTAGTGGCCCTCCCACACCTCAGGAGCCATATAGAAGTCTGAGCCACAAGCAGATGACAACCAAAACTTGTTGAGGTTGACGTTTTTGTTCTTGTCTTCACAGTCTTTTCCCTCACTGGTGTTTCCTAAACCAGCGCAAACTTTACTCAAGCCAAAGTCTGCCACCTTCAGAACTGGAGTCCCTGATTTCTCTGAAATTAGGATGTTGTCAGGTTTGAGATCTCGATGAACAATATTGTTTTCGTGCAGGAAAGCAACAGCACTTGTTAGTTGGAGCATGAAGCTGCTGTTTGTTCGTGGGTTGGGTCGCCGAGATAAGATGAACTGGTTGAGGTCTCCTCCTTCGCAGAACTCCATGACGAACCACAGGTAACAAGGTTCCTCTGGGGGGCCAAGCACTCTCTCACCTGTAACAGCGAGACACTTATCAGATAGACAGCAAAAACAAAAATGATAAAAAAAAAAGAGAGAAAAAAAATGTAGAATGACACAGTTTATCAAAGTGATGTGTATGTGGTATGATGAAGTGCCTTAGACCTGCATTCATTTTAATGGCCAGCAGGCATCTCGATGTGCAAAAAGACTTCCAGTTCTACAGATGGGAAACCGTTAGTCATCGAGTAATTTAATGAGTCATCAATTACTCAAGTAATCGGATAAGAAATACTCCAGTCACTCGATGAATCATTGCAGCCCCATTCAAATTATATATGACCATTTAACATGATTTTCTTTATCTCCCTCTCATTTTGCCCCCTCCACAGCTTTCCTCCACTTCACCTCAAAACTCATCTCCTAAATTGAAATCAGGGCTCTAACACACACACACTATGTGCATAAAAATCCTTATTTACTCCCGACATTGTGCTAAAACTCAGTTTCCCTCTGACAAACAGTTTGATTACATTTTTGACTGCAGTTGGCTGAAAATGTAATCTACTGATATCTAGCAGTGATACACACTGTACACAATCTACAAAAGGTCTATATACAGGGCTGCACTGGTAATCTAGCATACTGGGGATTTTTCTGGTCGGCTGAAGAATATATTTTTATTTTCCTTTGTCGATATAATTATACAGGCTACAGCACTGACAGCAGCATGTGCATTCATTTTCATTACTGACACTGAATTACAGAAATAGACGCAGCAAAATGTGTCAAATTTACTGACATGTTGGGGCTGCTGCACTGGCTGGCTATAATTTCTCTGTATCTGTTATTGTATAATCTGCTGTACATTATAAAGCGCCTTGAGGCGACTGTTGTTGTGATTTGGCGTTATATAAATAAAATTGAATTGAATGATCCCTTTGCAAGTTATGGTCCTCGTAAGTGTCCAGATGTATGATAAACAGGGTATGCTGTACTAGGGCTGGCCCACATCATACCGTTCACATTAATACCGGTAAAATGTTAGGCAACGATAAGAAAGAGGAATATCACGATAGAATATGGGTAAAATGCGCCTGCGCAGTGCCTTTGTTTTCATGCACACATGGTGGAAAAAGCATAGCGGCGACAGAGAATGTGAAGGGCGAAAGCGGATCGTTGAATGAAACAGATGAACCAGAATTGGTTTGTAAAAATGCTGCAACTTCGGTGGTGTGGAACTGGTTTATCTTTCGCCCGTCAGATACACAACAAACCACAATTTTTGGTAGAGCATGCTAGCGGGCCGTCGTTATTACCACACAGCACGTTTAAAATCAATCCTTTGATTTTTCTGAAAATTGACAGTGTAATCCCGTGTGCCTTATGTATGAATTCTGGTTGTGCTTACTCACCTTGAAACGATTTTATGTACACGGCGCTCGAAAATCTGTCAAATGTTTTAGTATGACTTTGCTAAGCTACTAAGCCGCACTGCTTGATGGACTATCGTAGGCAGGAGCCTCGCGCAGTGATACGTACTGTGCTTCAACATAATATTACCGTATTGTGTGTGTATAACCTCTTTTTAAGTTTTGTGGATATTATACATGGTTATGCTGAGGATGTGTCGGCCAGTTTCCAATGGAAATGCCTTTTGGTTAAACTGTCAGCCAGGAATTTGCACTGTTAAATTTTATTTATTTATAGAACTTTAATGCACATAAAAAACAGCTGCTTGTTTAAGTGAAAAAACATTAATGGGGTTTCTTTTTTTTTTTGCACTAATAAAGTTGTGGAGTATTTTGTCTAGTGTCAATTATATCGTCAGTTATATCGTTATCGCAAATTTCCAAAAGCAGGGCTCGCAAAATCGCTAGCCCGACGTACCGCACGCTGCAACTTCTTATCTGGTGCGCGTCTTATTTTGACAACGAATGCCGGGTGTGTTGTTGGTTTTCCCTCGATCGACAAGCGCCTTTGTTACTGGGACCAGTAATTTTAAAAAAGGCCCCCATTAGAATCCATGAGAAATGCATTACTAAAAATAAACCCGAAAAATCTGTTTAGAACAGCGCACTATGTTGCAAAGAGTGAACTACCACTGGCAAAATTTAGCAGTCTTTGCAAACTTCAAAAAGCAAATGGCCTCGATCTTGGTTCCACTTGTCTCTTACCCGTGACTTCAGTGGAAATTTCAAATTCAGGATCTGACACAGACTGATTCATGTCCTACACAGTAGGGCTGCTCAATTAATTGAATTTTAATCACGATTACGATCTGGGCTTTCAACGATCATTAAAAATGCCTGAGCCGATTATTAGCCCCTCCCTCGTGCTTTACTCTCGCGCTGCTCCGTGTGGCAAATCGAGCGCACCTCTCTGCATTTCGAACACGTGTCACAACAAGAGGACCCGAGGGAAGCTCGGAAAGCTAAGCAGAAGTTATTTGGAGAGGAGAGTGACTGCCGTTGGTTGAAAAGAGAGGTAAAAAAAAGAAAAAAAAAACAAAAAAACAGACGTGGATCAAGTAGACATAGTGTGTAAACTTTGCTACAGTGTCGTAGCTGCACCACAGAGCAACACTGCAAAGTTCACTAAACAGATGTTTACATTTTTCATTTATTTTTTATATTGCAAACATTTGCACTGTTATCAGTATTTGCACACTATTTTATATTATTTTTTGACAGTCTTTAAAGTCATTATTCAATACATTGTTATTGTTAAATAAATATCGTCAAATAATCGAGATCTCGATTTCAGTGAAAATAATCGTGATTATCATTTTTGCCATAATCGAGCAGCCCTACTACACAGTTCTTACAAGTTCATAGAAATTTCTGTTCAATTAGAACCAAGTATTTAAGTTGATGATTGTAATTTTTATACAATGTTGTAATTTGTGTTTCAACAATTTTTTGATTAATGTTTTGTTTCCGTTACAATATTATACTTTAATGTATAATATTATAACGGAAACAAAACATTAATCAAAAAATTGCTCTCTTTTTTTATTCGGGCTACTTAAATTTATTTTGGGCTACCAAAAACTGAAGAGTCCCTGCCCGAAGGGCTACCAGGGATTTTGAAATTTTGAGAGCCCTGAAATGTATATTGTGATAAATATTTTTGGTCATATCGCCCTGCTCTATGCTGTACTGACAAGTTGCTACATTATTTGTACTCTCTTTTAAGTGGTTGTGTATTATCGAGTCTATGTTATACATGTCTTTAGGAAAACCTACTTTTAGATGCTTCCCTTGTCACGTAGTTTGACTTGCCAGAGTTTATGCCTGCTGTCCTTCCTGACGCAACCCCAAAGGGGATTTGCGTCTCTGCCTGAAATTAACCTTTCACTTACCAAGAAAATGTGTTACCAGTACACTGTGGGAATATTTTATGTCACTAAGAATTAGTGTCAAAAAGGTGTTGAACAACCAGTCTATAGCTTATGTTTTCTTGTAGAAAAACAAAAGTTAATAAATTTTATAAATACTTTGTAAAGAAATGGTAAATGGCCTGTATTTGTATAGCGCTTTACTAGTCCCTAAGGACCCCAAAGCGCTTTACACATCCAGTCATCCACCCATTCACACACACATTCACACACTGGTGATGGCAGCTACATTGTAGCCACAGCCACCCTGGGGCGCACTGACAGAGGCGAGGCTGCCGGACACTGGCGCCACCGGGCCCTCTGACCACCACCTGTAGGCAACGGGTGAAGTGTCCTGCCCAAGGACACAACAACCGAGACTGTCCAAGCCGGGGCTCGAACCAGCAACCTTCCAATTACAAGGCAAACTCCCAACTCTTGAGCCACGATTGCCCCATAACACAGTTTTTAATCCAAGGCAAACTGCCCACGTCTTCTTTGATCTTCTTGAGGCAATAATCTTTGATGGGGTTTTTGTACTTGTTACATAAGTAAACTAAGTAAATGGTGAGACATATCTACACCCCCCCCCTTATGAAAGAAGAACACAGATGTGGTGTATGTTAATACACATATCAAAAGCCACTTCTACTGAGAAAACCTACCAATCAATGACTGGTGGGCCTGAGATAAACTGTCCTAAGATAACATTGTCACTGTGCGTTTAAAGAAAGCATCGCCAGGGAGGTGATAGCATCGCCAGGGAGGTGATGGCACCGAGACAGGCTAAACCAACAAAGCAAAAACGGTGTAAGTGTAAACTTGTCTTAAGTGCACGGATTGTGAGTGGAATGTGAAAATTACCTCTAACACAAGCAACGCAACAGACTCCATTTTAGTGTGTCAAAATCTACCCATCCCCCAGCGAGTCTGTGTCATGGCGACAAAAACAACTGTGCTATAATGACAAAGCTAACCCTCCAAACTAACCTTTGCAAGCATAAGAACCTTATTATGGGCCTTTAAAAGATAGCTACAGGCCAGCACAAGGCACGAATCACAAAAAGTAAAACCAGCAAGATTAAACAGCCTCCTCTGGGTAACAATCAGGTCACCAGTGATCCAAATTGTGACCAAGCCAGAACTGAAACTGAAAACTAATGAACCCCAATGATTAGTAATTGAAGCAAAATATGACAAAACCGTGGCACAAGCAGCAAATCCATATCTAAATCTGACGCAGTGCCCCGTCCTTAGAACGTAAAGTCAAAAGTACACTGAATAATCCTCTTATTTTGGTTACATTAACCTAAAAGCAAAACATGTTGCTACACAGCACAACTATCTAATACCTAGGATGCTATTTTATTTCGGCACTAATTGTGAACACATCTTTTATCCAATTTATCTAATCTCAGCTCAAACAGGTAAAGCTGTAGGGCTAAGCGAGAGCGACCCCCACCTTTTAATGATGTCTCCACCAGGCGCAGGTACTGCTTGGACAGTTTGTTTCCATGACTCATTTTCTGTGCCATACCGTTCCTCTGCAGCACGCACTCCTCTAGATGAACAACATTTTGATGCCTTTTTTCTAGACTTGCTAGCGCCCAGAACTCCTGCAGGGCGAGCTCCACGTTTTCCGGCGCGTCGCACCGCAGTTTCTTTACAGCAACTTTAGCACCCGATCTCCGGGCCAGAGCTTCGTACACCACGCCGTACGTTCCCCTTCCCACCTCCCGCAGCAGACTATAGCGGGGCGCCATGACCTTCTGCTCCAGGCCGTCCTGCTTGAAGAGGCTGGTGTCCTCCTCCATGTCATGGTCCTCTTCCGTGTTTCCCACGTTCAGACACCGAAGCACGCTGGACTCGTCAACTCCCGCTTCGGTGGTTTGTCTGCAGCACGCTCGCGCACTCCTTGTACGTCTCCGCCAGTTATCCCCACCGACGGTGTCCGCGCGACAATCGCTCATCCTTTCAACAAAAACGGTCACATTTTTCCAGCAACAGTTCCCGTGTGTCTCGTCACCTTTCTACAGAGAACACAGAAAACTTCCACAGCAATGTGGAACGATATCGCACGAAACACAAACAGGAAGAAACGACAGTGAGGAAACACTAAGCATTTCCGGCAAAGGCCTTCACAATAAAAGGCAAGGCCTGCGTTACATAACAGTCTGTCCCTTTCTCTCCACACACACACACACACACTTCCTTTTTTTCTGCTGCTTCCGTGAGAATTTTACTATTGGTGTTGTAGCTACAAAACTTAATGTCACAGTGAACATGGAAAAAGGTGACTGGCCCTGCAAGTACTTAAATTGTATTGAATTATGAATTATGCATGTTGTAAATATTTAATTTGCTGATATTAACAGAAAATTTAATTTCTGTTTAAACATCTGTTTAACATTTAGATTGATTGTTTATATTTGCTTGGCTTCTAATCCTCCTGCATGATTTCAATAGATGATTTCGTGGGCGTGTCCCTCGCTGAAGGCATACTTCCATCCCCGTCCATGACCTGGATAAAAATGTCATCCTTAAGGAAAAGTGGGAGAGTTGATCGCAGCTGTCTTGAAATTGCACTGCAGTAAGGGACAAATTAAGCTTTACGAAACACTGAAGCTTGTACTGACATGGGTTCTCTGCTCGAAGCGTTTCCATATATACTACATTGTTAATCTGAGTATAGCATCAAGTCAATTAAGCTTTGTATTAGAGGAGGTTATTAATCAGTTTCAGCTGCTTTGTTGTTAATGAAATTACCACTATTCTTATCCTTGCACTATATGGCAAGGATAAGAAACCCACAACAGAGGAATGGTGGAGGCCACTGACAATTTTCTCCTCATCTTTTCCAGCAGTTTTTTCATAGGTTTATATTTGAATATGATCAATGTCACTACTGGTAGCATGAGATGATACCTGGATGCTCCAGAGGCTGCAGAGGTAGTCCAACTCCTTCAGGATGGTACATCAATGTGTTTCATTTTCAACAGGTTTGCTGTGTGTCCAGCACAGCATGGAGAGGATTCCAGGAGATGGGAAGTTACTCTAGGAGAGCTGGACAGGGCCATAGGAGGTTCTTAACCCACCAGTAGGACCAGTGTCTGCTTCTTTGTGCAAGAAGCAACACAGGAGCACCAGAGTTACAAAGTGACCCAGGCTGGTTTAAATACAGTATATCTAACCAAACAATCAGAAGCAAACTTCACAAGGGTGGCTTGAGGGCCTGGTGTCATTTAGTGAGCTGCCCTGTACTGTGGAGCTTGAATGGCATTTGTCATAAAATACCAGAATTGGCAAGTACACCACTGGCACCTTGTGATTTTCACAGATGAGAACAGGTTCACCCCGAGTGCATGTGACAGACATCAAAAGGGCTTGGGAGCTTATTATGCTCCCTTTAACATTGTTTAACAGGACTGGTTTGGTGGTAGGTCTGGGGCGGTATATCCAGGGACAGACCTTTACAGGCTAGGCAACAGAACCCTGACTGCCATTAGTATGGGGATGAAATCCCATTGTGAGACCCTATGCTGGTGGCATAGGTCATGCACGACAATGTCCAGGCTCATGTGGTGAGACTATCCAGGCAGTTCTTGGAGGATGAAGAATTTGATATCACCAACTGGCCCCCAAACTCATCTGAGCATGTTTCAGGCCATCCAATGCTACCTCAAACTGTCCAGGAGCTCAGTGATGCCCTGATACAAGTCTGGGAGGAGATCCCCCAGGGCACGATCAGTTCAGAATCTTTGGATTTCATATTTCAGCTGCTGTCCTCTTGAGTAATATTTTTGGTGTTGAAAAGAGATGGCATGAGGGCTAACGAAGAAGCTTTGTTTTGTAATGAGCTTTTTTCCTTTTAAAAAAGCTCATTACAAAGCACTGTCAGGCTCAATAGTGCACACTATTTTGAGTACCATTTTGAATGGCTCTATGAAACTTTGGCAAAATGGACTAGCATGCAAATTGTTTTTACTTTTATTTTTTGGATGTCTTTGAATTTTTCCCTCTGTAAGCTGATGATTTTAATTTCCATCAAAATAAATGTGGCACTGTTTCATTTTTAACAGTCCTTATCACCAAAGATATCCAGCATGATTGAGTTTGGATGTGTTTACATTTTTTTGAGCAGTTTATTAATTATTTATTCAATACAGTTCATTAGCCAATCAAAGACAAAACCCACAGTGAATATTGATCAATTTGAGAGCATTATTACTATTACACTATATATTTGAAGACAGAGTTCAATGTGAAACATGGTATAAAGGAGCAATATCATTTAAATTCAAACTTATAATTTACACATGTCAATACATACAACAATACAACAAACAACCAGGATTTTGGTCCAAAATTCCAGCTAAAGCTGATCCCTGAAGATACAATATAAAAAAATGTAAAATTAAAAAAAAAAGCAATATTATAATATTTCCTTAAAAACAGTGACAGGCTCACTGAATGGTGAGGCTGTTTAAGTGCTAAACCAAGGTTTCAGGTAAGAAAACAAAATAATTCATCAATAAGCAGGAACTACTGACAATTTGATAGTTCATACAGCTCAAGTATACCTAAATTAACTTAAAAGATCTATAATAACATGCCAAGTCTCCTGCTAGCGATACACAACTGAAATATCCACTGTGATACAAAATTCAATATTTGCAATTCATGTAATGAAGTGTTGTAGGATTTCCTACTTACTATTCATATTTCAAATGAGTAAGGTGAATGTTATAAAAGAAATATTTCCAATATAAACTTAAAAACAGAACTGAAAAAAAAGAAGAAAACTAATGACATAAAAAAAAATCATAAAATTGTACTAGCTTCCCCGTAGGAGCTCTGGTCTGCTGCTGCAAACTTCACAAAGCACAGAATCAATCAGGTGGCTGAACACACTGAAATCTTGTCTGCACCTGTCACTGCATTGTGAAGAGTGTAGTGGTTCAAGAGATGTCTCCAAGTTGGACTGCACATGAGCAATTCTTGGTCACCTTTGAAACAATAGACACATGTTAGAGACTGCTTCGTTCATCTTTGTAATGTTGCTGAATTTAGAAACATCCACTTTTAAAAAGTGATGCTGAAAACTAGATAATGATCTGGTCATCAAACTGACCTGTATAAAAACGTCTCGCCAAAAATACAGTGGCAATACAGCTGATTTGCATCATCATTTACCACCCAAAAAGCAAATATGAAACAAGACTACAACTGCTAATATGGCCTCCTGCATACAAGCTGCCTACAAATTGCAGACAACGCACCAAAGTCAGACTTTTTACTCAGGTGAGGTATTTGCCATGTACAAGTAGCATTGTGAATGTTTAAAATTAAAACTTATTATGACTTATGAGTATCAATAATGAAGAATTGAATAGTTTACTCTACACAATAATAAATTATATTTATAACTGAATACATTTTAGGTTTTAATTACCAAAATGTTTTAAAACATGCTTTAAAATAATCGTTATTGGTTATTCAGTGAAACTAGGTTAGGAATATGACAGTGGTAGTAATTTCAAAAAATCCACAACTCAATTAATAGTGTAAACAAGAGTGATTTTCTTAGACAACTGTATATTAGGAGCTCAGCAACGTCTGCATAATTCTTAAAAACAGATCTGCACAGCTGCATTATCTCACCAATGATGCAGAGTCCCTCCTTGGCCCTGGTGATGGCTACATTTATCTGATTGGGATCACCAACAAAGCCCAGATGTTTGGAAAGCCAGCTTCTTTCTGGTTGTTTCTCAATTTCTTCATTTGGTAGAGAGCACACTGTAGATAAGATGACATAACGCCATTCACTTCCTAAAAGACAAGACTGTTGTCACATATTTTGCTATCATTAAACAGCATAACTGACTTTTTCCTGTGTCTATCCTTTGACACTTTTGAGTATTGCTTATTATGCAAACTGATCCTAATCCCCCAATTTCCTAGTTATTATCCTTTGTTGTAGTTCTTCTGGTTTCATGATTTTGTGAAAAATTCCTGAATCATACCCAGAAAAAGAATTCCATGTCAACTGAATTAAATGAAGTCAGTTATATTTGCTTTTATATTCCAAAACAAACTGCAAACTACAACACATGGGTCTTTTTTAAACTGAACAGTTTTTTTGTTCTGTTGGCTTTTTTCCAAATTATGTTTTGTTTATCTTATATTACATTTTGATATAGTTTTAATGTTTTATTTATTCTAAATATATTTTACTATATTTTGAAACATATTCTGAAGCCTTTCCTCTTTAGGAAACTTTAGGAAAGGTTTTGTGGTTGGGTAACAGAGTAGCTCACCTTGACTTTTTGTGATCGTGGTAACTGGGATTTGTTCCATCTTCTTTTTCTTCAGCTCATTCCTGATTTCTGACACCTGGGCATTATAAGGTGATAAAATCACAATACTTTGCTGTGCAATTCTGGCAGTCTTCACTAGCTTTTCAGCAATGGTAATCTGCAAGAGAACCAAATTGAAATAGTTGAGCATCCAGTAGCTTTACAGTAACTTTTGCTTTTTTATATTTAAATGTTACTGTTTAAGAGGAAACAAAAGAACATCCAATAC
Organism: Maylandia zebra; assembly: GCF_041146795.1. Lineage (NCBI taxonomy): Eukaryota > Metazoa > Chordata > Actinopteri > Cichliformes > Cichlidae > Maylandia > Maylandia zebra. The sequence goes on along the minus strand of NC_135171.1, from coordinate 5,812,934 downwards.
TGTACCACTTTGTTTCTCTCTTCAAGATTAGCTTTAGAGTTTTGGTTGCCTTGGGCTGTGTTGACAACTAGACTTATCGTCTTTCCTTTGACATCCCCAAAAACAATGGGTTTTGTCTTGTGGTCAACTTGAAAGACACTCCTCTGCTGTTCCACTCCAGTTTTCAGGTTTCCATTATAAAATTCATTTGATGGGAACTTACATATGTCCTCGTGCTATCAAAGTAAATAACAGTTTAGTTAGAATTTGAATGTGGTAGTCAATGTAGTGTATAAAGAGTGCAATCCAAAAGTATGAGACCACTTGGCAAGATACTTATACTAATAAGTATACTAACAAATTGTTAATCTGGCATTGTCAATTAGACTTAATATAGGCAAGATACTCTCTATCTAAACAATTTGAGTGAGGAATGGAGTGAGTAAGATTTGAGTGAATCTGTGAAACCTGTCAGTAGTAAATAGTTACAGCGTATTTGTTTGGCCCCCTTTAACTATAGAGCTGCAGAGACTCCAAAAGTTTGTTCAAATCTGATAACTGAGGCCATATTTATACCCCCACATAGTCAGTGATGTTTTACTTTTCCAACAATGTTTTGATGAAAAATTGACTGACATGCAGGTCAAGCATCCAGGTGAATAATGACAGCAAAATTATTGATTTGAACAAGCCTCTGTTGAGTAGATCAAATTTACCTGAATCACTTGAAACCTACTTCCATGGCAGGCTACAAATGTGTTCCCACGGGCAATTTTACTAATCTGCTGTTTAAATTCTTGTTCTATTCCCCCCACACACATACAGGATTGCGCATGTGTGTGTACTTTATTAAGTTTAGCATATATAAAAACTTTAATATGGTAAGATTAGATTTTTGATGTGGTCTTAAACTTTTGTAATCCAGTATATTTATTATGTGCTATACATCGTGTAAAGTTAATGTTCTTACCATTCTGTACTGGATGTCCAGCATAACTGCCCTCTTCTCATGGATTGTATAGTAGCGCTCAAACAGAGACTTGGCCATTCCAAGCTTCCTCACAAATTCGTTCCTCACAATGGGTCGTAGCTGTTTGTGGTCCCCAATCAAAACAATCTGAAAGTTATATTGGTGATAGTGTAAGACAGAGTGAGTAACTAGCAATAGAGTGACTACTGTCAAAGCAGCGATGAGGCACCCTCTTTTTTGGGGTCTTATTTACAAAAAATCATACCCTGAAGTTAGGAGTAGTCATAAATGAAAATGAAGTAGTAGTCCTAGGTGAACCACTTGAACCTTGTTTTACACTTCTAACCAACAGAAAACTGCTTAGTGTGTTTCTGTGCAAAAGTATATCTTTTTTAAATGTCTTGTCAGCAATATGAAGCAACATCATTTTATCTTTTACTTATTAACCACATTTAGTACTGATGGGGGTTCTTTTTATAAACTTCTTTAAACCCCCTGGTTTCAGTCCAAGAGAGCATGCTTTTTAGTTATTAAAGAAGACAGAATGCAGAAAGACCTCAGAACAGGCAGCAGTGGTTTCTATAAAGGCCTAGCAGGGCAACTCAAGGAAGGAAACACAGCATTTGATGATGTCCAAACCTTTTCTGGTTTGTTGCAGACTAGTGGAATCAGGGCCTGGGGTTCAGTGGCCATAGCACACTCATCAATTAGAATTTGACGTGCAGTGACAGTCTTAGTCAAGACTGGGGTGGAAGACTGCGTACATGTGCACAGTATGATGTCATGCTGTTGTAGTTCATATGCCCGAGCGTCTCTGAGAAGGTTTTTGTATCTAGGAAAACAATCCATACAGTTCCTTCAACTGATTTTTATGCAAAATTGATTGCTTTTATTGCAAATAATAGTTTCACTAACATTTATTTAAAAAATGTTCCAAAATCTTCCAACAATACATTAATTTAAATGGTCAAAAAATAATGTTTCAGGCACTAAAAAAAAAAAAAAAAAAAAAAACTTACTCTTTCACTTCTTCAGCAGTCAGTTCTCCCTTTTTTTCAAAAGCAAGTTTAATACGTTTATCAAAGTCTCTTATTTGAACTGAATAAATGTTTTGGTCCTGACGCATGCGGTGATGCATAGTGATATCCCTAAATTAATGTAAAAAAGGCCAGTGTTATATTAACAATCAACAAAACAATCCAAAAGCAGTTAGTCACCAACTGATATGATTGCAGTACCTGAGCTCTGGTTTGGAATGATCTTGGCGAAGGGTTCTTTGGGAAAACTGCAGCTTGCAGTCTGGAAAGGGGAAATCAAGCATCTCCACTTCTTGGCTGTAAACCCTGAGGGGCCTTAGGCTGTCCTTAAACCTCATTAAGTACCCTGTGTTACAGCAATAAAAGACACACGGAACACGACGGGTTTTGATGACCACTTCAAAGATGAAATTGAGATTAAATTCTGCAGAGAATCAACATAACTTGCCTGCTACAACATCAACAGACTTGTTGGATGGCCCACAGTAGAGAATGACCTTTTTCTTTTCCTTATCCTTTGGGTCATCCAATTTCATTTTGTTTTTAGAGTTGTGCTCAAAAAAACTGTGTACAATGTACACACCTACTACTGTTTTTCCAGTTCCTAAGAGGCAAAGAAAATGGTTTAAGACTTAGCAGAAAATATGAACCATCAAGGTACACAAGTTGACACACCTACCAGGGGGTCCTTGTATCAGTGTGAAGGTATTATTTAGAGCTTTATCTACTGCACGATGCTGGCTCTGGTTCAGCTCTGGCAGTCCATTTATGTTTCTCCTCACAATATTTAAGCTTGATTTAACTGAAAGACAATGCGAAAGATTTAAATAAATTCTGGGTTTGGAGCTTGTAATTTTCTGTGTAACTAATGTGGATATAAGTATCAAACTATTTATTGATGAATGATGGACATACCCTCTTTTGGAATGCGCTGCCCTAGTGCTATAGCCTTAACAAAGTCACATGCCGATGTAATGTTGACTACAGCATTTTCTTTCCGGCTACATAAATAAAGAAGTAAATCAGTGTCAATCAAAATAAGAAAATTTGTAACTGAAAAAAAGTTTCAACTATCCAGTAAGCAATGTAATATAAAACTGAACTACAATTGAACTTACATGTCAGGGATGAGTTTTGGAATGATTTCAACAGTGAAATGAGTGTTTTTCTGAAAAACACATTCAGGAATGGTCTCCATAGGCAGGTGACTAATGTAGAACTCCACTTTACTTCCACCATTTTTTAATTTTTCTGCATTACTTGTGAAACCATGGGCTACCCATGTGAACTCTTTTGGGTCTACCAGGGTGGAATTTTCCACGTTTGAAGTTTCCACATTTGAAGTTTCCAGTTTGAGACCTCTTTTCCGTATGCACAGAAAGCAGTTTCGAAGGTTAAATTCAATGGCCCATTCGTTGATCCATTGTAGCGGTAAGAAAAAGCTTCCTTTGAGTATGCCTTCCAACTCTTGGTTAAACTTTACCTGGAGGTTCTCAATGATAATGATATCACTTTCATTCACTGCATTGGCAGCAGATTCCATCTCACACAAAGGTTTCCAGATCCGTATATACTCCTTGGTATCATTGTAATGAGTCCTTGAAGGAATATCTGCCAATCTGGAGAAGCATGTGATAGGGCTGTTGACATGGTCAACACACATTTCAAACTTTGGTTTAATGTGTACCAACTGAACAGTGGGCATTTGATAACCTCTTTTAATGCTTGAAGTCAATTGGACCTGTAGGATGTCACCTGGCTGCAACTCGAGTTGGATGTCAACAAAATGCTCAGTTTGCATCTCTGGTATTTCTTGCTCCTCAGAGAGACACTTTTCAGCCTGAACATAGTAACCTTCAGAGGACTGAGGCAAAACAGTTTGTTTTCCCAGTTCCTTCAAATCAGCATCAGCATGCATTATGAGACGCTTTGCATGATCTAATTTTCCATTGTCAATTGCCTCAATAGTATCTTTCCATACTCTCAATGGAACCTCAATGCAAGGATGACTATCTGCCATCATTTTCAGCTCTTGGTGGATTTGCATGGCATCAGCTGAATAGATCCGCCTTTTCCATTTAAGAGTGACACTGTGTTTTTCTTCATCGTAAAATGGTTGATCGTCTAGTTGCAAATCTTTGTACATAATTCGCAAATTCCCAACAAATATGTTCTTGTTAAAGGGAAATGCTACTGCAAAACTGTCTTCTTCAGGATTTGCATGAACAACAAAGGCTATCTTTGAAGCACTTTGTTTTTTCATGCTCACTGCATATGAAATTTGCTCAGCCTTCTGTTCATACTTCTCGGCATTCTTGAGGCTCTCCTGAAATTGACTGCACAAAGCCATGATCTTTGATTTAGTGTATTGAACATCTGTATTACATATGTAAGAATGCAAGAGTCTTTGCAAGATGACATCCATGTACTGCCGTATTGGTGAGGAAGCTTTTGTGTAAGACTTTAGGTTCAGAGAATAATGCCCTATTTCTGCCTCAGGAGATGATTTTGAACAGATGAAGTAAGCTTTACTGAAGCACCTTCTGAACTTTTGAGTGACTGGTTGTACCAGAGGGTGGATTTCGTCAGCAGCAACTAGATCTATCATTTTGTCTGTATCATCTGTTCTGGTAGCTGCAACAATTTCTTTCCACACTTCAGGGAGTATGCGAAAGTTTTGACACTTTGGGCTTTGTTGTTCATGGTCTACTTTGTGCCGCACGAGAAAAGACAATGGTATAAATTCTCCACATTCCTCTTTGAATTCTTCTACCTTTACAGGATCTGGTTTTGCCTGACAGCGAAGTGGTGTGGAATACCTGGTTTTGTCACAGCTGATCAAAGTCTTGGATGCATGTTGGTTAAATAACACAGCAAGCTCTTCAATCATCAGATGTGCTTTGCGCTGCCCGGGCAATCTGTCAGCATCGGTTTGAGAATAAGCCCAATCAGATTCAAGTCTTATCTTCCTTTGAGCTTTTGCAAAACAATAAGCAACCGTTACACAATGCTCAACAGTATCACATTTGGGGGTCTCTTTATAGCTTTTGGAGATGATGTCCTCTGCCTCTAAATATGACAGCTGCTTGTCAGAGTTGATTGTAGACAGCTGAAATTTGGGTTTTCCTGTTATCTTATTTGTATCCTTTTCTGCTTTGAACATCAGTGAGACCACCCTGCGATCTTGACCTTCTTGCAGACTGAGTTGAATGCTCAAGTCCTGGGGAAACATGTAAATAGGTTTCTCCTCAGCACAGTAGTAGGTAGTGCCACTTTGTTCTGCAGCCCTATCTAAATCATCACCTGGCTTCACAACACTTGCCACATCAGCAATATGGAGTCCCAATTCGTAATGATCTTCAAGTTCCCTGACGCTGATAGCATCATCCAGGATCTTTGCTTTTGCAGGATCCACAGTAAAAGTGATTATCTTACGCAAGTCCTGTCTGTTTGTATTGTTTTCATCAGTGTTGTAAACAGCCTTGTCTGATTTGCATGGATGGTATGCAACTTTGAATTCTTCATTCAGGATCTTTAGTCCAGAATCCAAAGAGCTGCCAACTGGAAGAATATCTATGATGTACCCCAATGGAAAAAAATTGTCTTTGTTCCAGCAAATCACTTGCACCTTGAATAGACTGTTCTGTTTTAGATTTTCATCAATATACTTTTGTGTTGCAACTGTCCATTCTCCATCAATTTCCTCCCATATTGGCATATAGTTGCGCTTCTTCTTTAAAATCAGTATACATATTTTGGGCTCCGATTTTTTTATCGGTATCATCATCCTTCTGATAAATTTGCTTTCAGAATTCTGTCGTGATTTGCTGTGATCTTCATCCTCAAGCAGGCACAGAAGTACACGTGCTGATTCTTCTTTCTTGGTGATGCTTACAACTTCTGTTTTGTGGAGGACCACTTGATCTCCAGTAAAGGCCTTACCAAGATTTGCCTGTCCCACGATGCTTATTTGTTTGGTCGGATTATGAAATGGTATGACGTAGCCTTTCCTGTGTGATTCCCTGAAAAACTTCCCATGTTTGTAAATCTCCGGTTGTTTTTTACACATCTTTAAAAGATCTGTGCCAGTATCGGTGAAATTGTATAGTGCCCTTGACCCATCGTGATTTGAAAAGGTCATCTGAAATTCCAAACTGTCTTCATCTGCTTTCAGTTGCTCATAATCATCTTTCAGCTCTTTAAGAATCGCATCATCTAGAGTATGGCTCTCATCCACATGTTCGAACTTCTGAAACTTTACAGTTTCCATAATATCTTGTTCAAAGAACTCTTTAGTGAAATGTTGTGGTGCAACACTGTTGCTGTTGATGCAGTGGTTTATGAAACTCTTCCAGATTCCTGAACATTTCCCAAAGCAACACAGGGCGGCAGCATCTCCAATTACAACCACGTGGGATTGAGCCCTTGTCATCGCAGTGTTTAAAACACGGGCATCATTGAACATCTCCAGACCAGGCAGGTGAGATGTTTTTAGGCTGTCACGTGTTTGCACAGTTGTCATTATGACTGCTCTGAACTGTTTTCCTGTTGACACATGCAAGGTGTTATTTGAAAATGTTAATAATAGCGATGTTAGTTTAGACTACCTTTCTGTCTACAGTAATGAAGAATCTGGCAAGGGGTCTTTACCTTGAACATTTGCAAGTCTCTCAACTTTGATGTTTGCAAGGTTTCTGCTTGAAAGTGCTGTCCTAATTCGAGGAACCTATAAATCAAGGAAATCAATGAAAAAACATTAAATGTTATTAATCATATCTTTACATGTGTGTCTTGAAATTAATCTTAAAGTCCTGTATTTATCATTACTGTGATTAATGTTTATCTTTTAGTCTGATTATAACTGGACTCAACACAAAAAGTTATTACCTGAAATCCCTCTGACAGAATGCAGATTGAGCTTTGGTCCTTGTGACCCCAGCTTGCTGGCCAGTGTTTAAGAATATCTTTCACTACTTCAACCACTTCTGTCACCTCTGCGTTGTTATACCAAGACATCGATACTGTCTCCAAGAGGCACTCTCCCCTGACATGGTGAAACTTCAGAGCATGGCAGTTTGTAGGAGCTGGAACATCTCCAGCAGCTTTGATGAAATCATTTTTACCAACGTAAAAATGGGTGGCGACAAACTCCACAATTTCTCTGGTTGAGCGATAATTTTCATGCAAAATGATTCTGCTTTTCTTAGCAGCATCACAGTTTTGGCCTTGATAATAGTGGAACAAGCGAGTGAGGAGTGTGTGATTGGAACGATCATGGTCAGGCACGGACAAAAGCTTTGGTCCCATTTGCATGTGATCTCCTGCTAGAACAACTCTTGTGTTTGACCCAGCAAGACCAAGGGCCATTAGGGCTTCACATTCTAGCATCTGAGAGGCTTCATCAATCAGAATGTGGGTGAAGTATCCCTCTGGAAGATTTAGGTCATGAAAATGTCTTGCCATGGTTGTGGTAGTTATGATTATGTTGTGCTGATCTAGAGCAGCTTTTGTAGGTGGTAGAAAATAATGTCCTTCTTCTGAAAGGAGACAGTATTTCAAAGTAATGCTATCAGTAGCATGCAAAGCAGTCCCTTGTTTGTTTGCTTTTATTCTGATTGGCCTGATTCCACCATTTTTCTTGCTGATGATTGGATGGAAATGTTCTCTGACATATAGATCTGCTGAACTGAAAGGAAATGACAAGTAAATGTTAGCATTTGATTATATTTTTTTTCTGTGCTTAAGTGCCTTCTAGTTAGTGACCTGCTCTATCTACTCAGAAATGATTTGTTCTTTAAAGAAATGTATAGTTATTAAAATGTTGTTGAAATATTACCAAAGTGTAATGTTAACTGAGATATACCAACCCTTCACTTTAGAACAAAGTTTAACCCAATTTTAGACTCTGAATAAGTCTAAAATTATTCAAACTTTGAATAAAGAGAAAACTGCCCAGACTGATGCATATATTTTCAATATATTACCTGTTGGTGTGGGTGCAAATTAGAACTTTGTTCTGAGGATCCTTACAAAGCTCTCTGGCTGCTGTTGCAAGGGTGAATGTCTTCCCAGTTCCAAAAGGTCCATAAATCAGGAGGGGTGCCACAAAGTTTTTGACATTAGAATTCCCTGTGATAAATTCAATTGCTAATTGCTGCTTTGTGTTGAGATTTTCACAGGTAATGTTACCAACAGGAATTACACAACTTTTAAGGACTGGCAGCACAGTCTTTGTATCGGGAAGAAGATCGACAGCCCTGTGCATGGTGCAGTAGTTGAGGCGGTCCAGCTGGAATTGCACCTCCATTTGATATGATTCATTTCTTTTTAGTGCAAGATCAAAGCAACATTGCTTTGACAGTAGCAAAAAAAGTTTATTCTCAGTTGTTTTGTATGGCAACACGCTTGCTTCATAGACTTTAGAGTTTGGGCGAGAAGTTAAAGGGGCTATCAGGGCAGATCGGATGCTTCGTTGTAGTGTCAGTCCCTCAGGGCTGTCTTGTGTAATGTGACAAGGAATCAAGACAACACCAAAAAGTTGCCCCCAAGGAGCCTCCACACCAAACTGCAAACTGTATAATGTATCCAGTGCTGTAATTTCTCCACAAACATTTAGTCTAAAAAAATATGAAAAAAAAAAACTTAGGCAACTGAGTATATGTGCAAATTCAAACAGAAAATTTTAAATGATATACAAAAACCTGTTACCTTGAAACAACCTGGTCTTCTGCACATTCTTCATTGTAGAGGAAATGGTGCATTCTTTCTTTGTAGTTTTCATTATTCAGTGGTGTTTGAATGTTGTGGGAGGATTTATACAGGAAACTAATCTGTGGAGGCTTGTACATCTTTAATAACTCATCCTGTTCTTCTGTCCTCGACGAACATGGGATGATTATCCTGTTCCCTCTGTGCCAACGTTCACAACTCTGAAATCTTGCTCCACTGCTCACAGCTGGTTGTTCAGTGACTACTGAATGGCCTACTCTGACTTTGAGTTTTTTCAAGAGCACTGGTCTCATGTCAAAATCAAGCACTAACCATTGTCTGTACAAGCCTGGGTTGATGGATGTGAATGATAGGGTAATGTCATAGGTCCCATCCTCCCTGAGAAAAGGTTCACCTGATGAGTAGATGCAAGGTTCGGAATCTGCATCACCAAGGGTGAACGAAGCTCCTGGTTCTTGCTTTAGCAATGCCACATGCACAAGCTCTCTCTGTTTGAACACAAATTTGGATACTGTAACATAATTCGAACCTTTCTTGGGCAATACAAATTTTGCATTGAGCAGTGAAACCAGACCACACAAAATTAGTGTTTTGGTAAAAGATCTAACTGTTAAAGCCTGAAAGTCTACTTTGTTCAGTCTAAAATACCATTCAGATGTTTGGGGTTACTCAGAAATATCCTTGTTATTCAAATAAAAGCAAAAAATAAAAAACTATTTAAAAAAGAAAAAGGAAAAAAACAACAACCTTTTTTCATTTTTCTTTTTTACATATTTTTTTATTCAGACATATAAATTTACTATTAATCACCAATGAACCATTATTTAAAAATCATAGTAATTAATGTTTCTTAATGGACCCTTTAAAACACCTTTGAGGTACCTCTCCGCAACACTGAACGGGGAGTCAGCCTAAACCACATTCAGAGACTTTAGCATCTCATCACAAAATCTCATTCACATCCTACACCTTGCCATTGAGGAGTTTTGCAACTACCACAACTAACTACTGGAAAATTTGCAAGATTTCCCCCAGGTAGGTCTTCAGACTTTGCCTTCTGTACTGAGGATGCGTTGCTTGGGTTCAGGAGCTCCCCAGTATTTTTCCACTATTAAACCAAGTTCCTGTTTGGGATCACCAGTCTCCATGTGTGAACAGCCAAGCCCTGTTTCTCCTTCTTGAGTTACCAGATTGTTTGTTAGAACTTGAGGCCAAACAAAAAGCTTTAGTTATAGCTCCCCTAGACACTTCATACATCCATGTTTTTTCTTCAGTAGTAACTGAAGAAAAACTGTTTTTTGCTTCAGGAAAACCCTGTGCCAGCCAATCCTTTTTCAACCTTACAGCTTCCTCTATCACTGCTGTTTTCTAGCAGTGGTAAACTTCTCAGGCTTCTGCTGTAATAGGCTACCTCTGTAAAGGAGATGTTAATTAAACATGGTCTACTCAGACTGCAGGTCCCCAGCCTCCCCCAGGATGCAATTGGACTTATTAGACCCTATCAAGGCTCAAGCATTCAAACAGTGTTTAGAAAATGTGTTGTTTCAAGGCTGGAGGATTCTGCCATTAGTGTCATTATTCTGAGATACATTTTATTAAACGAAAAGTTTGGCTTCTTTTATGCTGATTGTGTGAGTCCAATTTTGCGCAAATTTCACTATTTTCGTGACTGTGGTCCCAAAATAGTGAAACCTGTGCTTGGACACAGGGAACACAAATTTCACACTTGAAACAAAAAAACTGCAATGAACATGTTTTCTGAAAATAAAAAAAACATTAAGTCTTACCTCTGTCTCAATTTGAAAATTCCATTTTAGTGTTGCATTAATCTCTTGACACTCCACAGTTGAATCTTCATCGCAAGAGATGCTGACATCGTCAACATGTTCAGACATCTGTTCAGCATTTGAAAAAGTGAAAGACATCATTTAGAATAGTCAAAAGATGAATAAAAAAATTCTACTCATAAATCAACATGTAAAAAGTAAGATTCATTGCATTAAGTCAGCTAATTATGCTCTGGGCAGGCTTGCTGCTCTATATATTTTATCAGTCTGTTGTTGCGAGCACCATCTTCTTTGGTGCAGGCATTAAAGCAAAGGACACAAACAGACCAAACAAACTCATCAGGAAAGCCGAGTCTGTTGTTGGCATGAGATCGCCACTCTGGTGGAGGTGATCAGTGACAGAATGGTGGCAAGACTTGCTGCCATTCATAGATAATGACTCCCACCCCTCCATAACACACTGGAGCAGTCTGCACATGTTGATGTTTGTGTGCAAGCGGTTTATGTTGTAACTCGTTGTTTAAAAATTGAAAATTGACAGGCTATTTCCTCAAGAAATTATTTTTTTTCCATCCTTGTAAAAACTTTGTGACAAAATGTAAAGCACAAGTTGTATTTATCACTTCTGGCTATAGCATGCCTGGTCACACTTTGTTGGCTTTAGCACAAATTTCAGCCATACCATAAGTTATTTCATTCTAGAACCTGGACTGAAACAACAACCTTGTCAGTCAAAAATGTTAAGGGCTGCAACATGTCACAGTTGCAAAAAGTCATTACCCTTATGCTTAATTTCAGCCTGTGTGCTTTCAGTAACTGGAGAAAATTCCTGTGATGGAAATGCTGCCAAAGACTGTAGCATACCTTGTTGATCCACCAACATACCCTATCAAATACAAAATTCTTCAAGACAATATGAAGATTGTTTACAGTGGATTCAAGCCTTATACTTACAATGTACACTTCATTACTGCTGTTTTTGTATTCCTCCAAGAGCATATCATTATAAGACATGAGACCCTGGGCTTGAATGTTATGTTTGATCTCCTTCTCTTCTGCAGCACGCATCATCCATTCCTGCAGCTCTTCCATAGAATGAGCTTTTGGGCACTTACTGCCGTACTCACAAGTTTGGGGTCTAGGATCAAATGACAAGTTCGACAAATAATAAGTGAAATGAATCAGTCAAATTAGCAAAAGAAATGGAAATGGTCCTTCAATGATTTTTACCACTATAGACATAAACAATTAGGTTTAAATTCTTTATATTTTTCTGTTGTTCCCTAACATAGAAGATATAAACTTATCTGATTAGAGTGAAACAAATAAAGTAATTTGAAACACATTTCCCTTCCTGTAATGATTGTTACTATGGTATGACAGAACATGAAAACAGTTTATGATTATGAATTTTGCTCCTTGACAAAAATACATTTTACAATATACATCGATATCAAATAATTAAATAAATTTTACTAAATATTTTTAAAGTAAAAAATAAAAGAAAAATGTTAAGCAATGCTTTGTAAACCATCTATGAAAATAACATGGATGTCATTATCATATTCATAATATCCATTGATTCACTTATCCTTTTCAGGGTCACTGGGGGGTTGCAGCCTAGCCCAGTAGTCTTAGGGCTAACTCACATTCTTAGGGCTCACTCACATTCACACCTATGGGCAAATGAGAGTTTTCAATCTATCCACACTAACTGCATGTCTTTGGACTGTGGGAGGAAGCCGGGGTACCTGGAGAGAACCCACACAAACACAGGGAAAACATGCAAACTCCACACAGAAGGCCTGATGGAGGAATTGAACTCAGGACCATTGCTGTGAGGTAACAGTTCTAACCACCATATGTCTGTGAACGTTCTCAGTCATCCAGGTCATCGTAGTCTAAGGAGCTTGGAAAGAAAAGCGTCTGGACTTCTTTAAGTTGCTTGAAGGCATTTCACCCACTCCTCTATACATGAAACCCTGGCTGATTGTGACCCACACCCATTTTCACACCTTGGCTCATCTGATTAGGTCATCAAAGGACTCCCTGTCTTTTGTCCCTCTTTGGGGGGATACTCCCACTTTTAAAACTGGGACTCTCCACCATTTGACTTTTAGAACTGAAGAAGCTTCTCGGATGAGAGGTGAAACGTCTTCAAGCAACTTAAAGAAGTCCAGACGCTTTTCTTTCCAAGCTCCTTAGACTTCTAATCACCATGCCACTGTGCTAACATTAGTTTTAGAATGCTTATAAGCTGGCAAATGAGGTGCTGGAAGCATAACTCATGAAACTATGTCCTATTTCAGTTCTGCTCACTTGCTGTTTAGTTACATTTAGACAACAGAACCACTTTAGTTAAAATATTCAGTTGATCTGAATCTGAATACTTGTTCCACATCTGTTTGTCCTTGCTTTGAACAAATTACATGACAGAATGAGCTTAAACTAAACTGAACTGAGAAAAAAAAAGCTTTGGTGTATTTGCTTAAAGCCTTCTTACAGAACCTTCATGGTGAAAGAAACTGGAGCCATTTACCTCTCACAAAGCCAAAGCTCAGCTCGCCGGTTGTGTGGCACCTCGCGTCCTCTCCACCTGGTAGTGGTGTCCTGGGCGACTAACTGGGCATGTTCCAAAGAGGCGCAGTGCTTATAGAAGCTCTCTGGGGAAGAAAGACTCAGGTGGCAAACTTTGCAGTACATGGTCACTTTCCTGGGCTGTGTCTGCGCTGGTTGACTCAGCTGAAGTAGGTGACGCCGAACACAGAGCCCGGTATGCTCTGCTTTCCACACAGCCATCTCCACCTCACTTTGGGCAGACTGGCATTCACTGGCAGTGTGCCAGCAGGGCTTCCCTTGTATTACATAACTACAATATGTAAACTGACAGTTTGGGGGAAGCGGGCGCACCTGACTGTAGACATGTTTCCTGCTGTTCTCTGATAGGTGATAAACTAAGACTGGGTTCCAGGCATGTGCTATGTCTGCCGCACAAAAATCATTCCACCTTTTGGTTGTTAGTTTTTGTGGGTGTTCCTGAAAGCAGTCTTTACAGACCTCAATGAATTCACCTGAAAAGTGCCGGAGCATGCTTTCAGCTGCATGTTCTGGTGTTAATGAGACAGACTGTGTTAAAAGTCTGATTAACTCATTCTTATCCATTTTTTTCTCTCTAAGATAGTTCCAAACAGTGGCCTCTTCAAGGCTTTTGGCATAAGTGCATCCTCGACCCTGCGTGTGTTGTGTGCATCTGGAGTCCTCAGCAATATATTTACACACTTTGTAACAAACAGTTTGAGCAAGTGTAGGTCGCTTAGAGACAAGCTTCCATAGGTCGGAGGCTTTGCCTTTAGCTAGTAGCAGAGATCTTCTACACTTGTGCACAACTGACTGAACGTTGTATGTTATTTCATTTACCTTGACAGAGCACAAATTACACACAGCTTTTAAATCTACATCTGCCAAGAGGTCACCCAGAGGTTCATCAATGTTAGCCTGACAAGTTCCTCTCTCAGACTCAGCAATGAGATTACAGAGAAGTGCGTGATCCAATCCCTGGTGCTTTTCAAATGTCCACACTGCAGCTTCCTCATCACTTCTGGCAAAGGTGCACCGGTTCTTGTGCTGGGTGCAACCACGCCCCTCTACATAGTACCAACAGGCCATATACTTATTTGGGTTTGGAAATATTGGCCGTCTAGAAACGGGCCTCCATTTAATGCCACCTTTGGCTTTGCAGAGCAGGACATTGTGTCCGCACTTGTGTTGAACTGATTTCAATCTATATGTAATTTCTTGTTCCTTGACACAGCACTGAGTGCAAACAAGTTTGAGGTCATAGACCAATAAAAGAGGAGACAGTCTGGAAGCACTTGCTGACATTTTGATACAATCATAATCTTTAAACCAGGCACTGAATACAAAAATGTATAATGACCCTTGAAATGTCTTGTGGGTGATGAATCTCTTGCTTGGCCTGAATGTGTCTGGAAAAAAAAAGAGAATTATAAGAAGTGTGTTCAGTCACTGCAGAAATTATCTACTAAGACTCAGCCATTTAATCTTCAGAATCAGAAACTTTATTGTCATTGTCATGAGAACAACGAAATTAAGAATGGTCCCCGATCATTGCATCATCCCTAGCAATATCAAAATATAAATAAAACAATAAAATTCAATAAATAAAATAGATAGAATACTTAAAATACTAATAAGATATAACAGTAAAGATAGATTAGTGAAGTACTTAGTTGGGGATGTGAAGAGAAGCAATGTACATTTAATTTAATTCTCAAAACTACTATTATTGGATACAAAATGTCTCATACTTCATAGAAAGTGCATTTCAAGTGTTTTTGCAACTTAGATTTCCACTTCCATGCTGATGCTAGTAACCAGCACTGGCAAACTAAGTGGGGCACATTCCGGGTTAGACAGACTTAAATAAACCGTTTACTTTCAGCAGCTCAATTTAAAAATAGCCATACAGTTTTTAGTCTTTATAGAGGTATATTAATTCACTTCAGTATATTTTCAATTGCATGTTCTGGTGTTAACAAAACAAAATCTCATTGACTTATTCTTAGCAATGTTTTCCTCTGTAATATATAGGCATTTTATTGGTGTTAGATTCTGTTCAGTTAAATTCAATTACATTTTATTTGTATAACACTAAATCACAACAGTCACGCTTTAAATATAAAGCACCTTGAGGTGACTGTTGTTGTGATTTGGTAATAAGGTAAACACTTTGAAATAATACAGAGAAAACACCAGAGCTGAACTGCTTTGAGCATAGTGTCTGTGAAGGTTCTCAGTCATCCAGGTCATCGTAATCTAAGGCTACGTCCACATGTAAACAGGTATTTTTGAAAACGGAGATTTTCCGTTTTCGTTTAAAAAAAATAATCCCGTCCACATGTAAACGCAAAAATGAAGGAAAACGCTGCTAAGAACATGCCAAAGCAACAGGTGGCGATATATTCCTAACTGTGTAGAAATGTTGGCCAATCAGAAGTCTAGAAGCCTCGGTGGGAAATAGTAAACAAAGATGGGGCATAGAAGCAGAACCGAGTCGTATGTGTGGAGGGACAGTAACTGTGTGTGTATATGTAAGCATTTAAACAGTGCAGAGAGAACAATTAACAGTAACAGTATTGTAGAAATTCACTTCACCGAAACAATAACGTTGTCACGGTTTGCCAGGGCAAGCCGTGTGGAATATTTAGGACCAGGACGCGGCAGCTCTGGTGCAGGTGAGTATTTATTAACGAAGGGAAAAACAAACAACAAAGGCACTGGGAACATGAAACTGGAACCTAAACTGGGTAAAACTAACAAAGGCAAAACAAAACAGGAGCACTAGAAGGCCAAAAGACAAAAATAAAAACAAAACACGAGTCCAAACCAAAAGAAAAGAAGCACACCAGAGCACAGGAAAACAGAGTCCAAAACAGAAGAGGTCAGGGGGCCGGCCAGCACAGGAGTCCAAACAGTTCAGGGGGCCGACCGTGCAGAAGGCAACGGCGACGACGACAGCACTGGTCCGGGGGCCGGCCGTGCGGAAGGCAACGGCGACAGCACTGGTCCGGGAGCCGGCCGTGTGGAAGGCAACGGCGGCCACTCAGGCGAAGAGGGTCCGGGAGCTGGCCGTGCGGACGGCAACGGCGGCCACTCAGGCGAGGAGGGTCTGGGGGCCGGCCGTGCGGAAGGCAATGGCGGCCACTCAGGCGATGGCGGTCCGGGGGCCGGCCGTGCGGAAGGCCACGGTGGCCACTCAGGCGAAGAGGGTCTGGGGACCGCCCACGACGGCGATGGCGCCTGGCCAGTTGCCTGGCCAGCGGCCTAGAAAGCGGCCGTTTAGCTGCAGACCCAAACGAGGCAGGGCCAGGCGACACTGAAGGCGGAGACACGGAGGCTGGACCAGGCGACGCTGAAAACACGGAGGCTGGACCAGGCGACGCTGAAGACACGGAGGCTGGGCCAGGCGAGGATGACGAGGCTGCAGCTGGACCAGGCGAGGATGACGAGGCTGCAGCTGGACCAGACGAGGCTGACGGCTCTGCAGCTGGACCAGACGGCGCTGCAGGCGGCAGCGTGGAAGCCGGAGACGGAGGCGCTGCAGGCGGCGGCGTGGAAGCCGGAGCCGGCCGTGCGGAAGGCCACGGCGGCCACTCAGGCAAAGAGGGTCTGGGAACCGCCCACGACGGCGATGGCGCCTGGCCAGTTGCCTGGCCAGCGGCCTAGAAAGCGGCCGTTTAGCTGCAGACCCAAACGAGGCAGGGCCAGGCGACACTGAAGGCGGAGACACGGAGGCTGGACCAGGCGACGCTGAAAACATGGAGGCTGGACCAGGCGACGCTGAAGACACGGAGGCTGGGCCAGGCGAGGATGACGAGCTGCAGGCGGCGGCGCTGCAGGCGGTGGCGTGGAAGCCAGAGCCGGAGGCGCTGCAGGCGGCGGCGTGGAAGCCAGAGGCGCTGCAGACCCTCCAGTGGAGACAGGAGACAAAGGCCGGAGCGGTCCTTCGGACCCTCCAGCGGAGACAGGAGACAAAGGCCGGAGCGGTCCCTCGGACCCTCCAGCGGAGATAGGAGACGAAGGCCGGAGCAGTCCCTCGGACCCTCCAGCGGAGACAGGAGACGAAGGCCGGAGCGGTCCCTTGGACCCTCCTGTGGAGACAGGAGACGAAGTCATCACTAAGCCAGCAGTCATGGAGGCCACTAGCTGACACAAAGGCGACTGGCAATGCACTGAGCACGGGCTCTGCCCAGGCAATGCTGACATGGTGCAGTTCTCAGGTGGCTGCTTAGACTTCAGGGGTCCAGAATCTGAGACGGGGACTGAGACCTAGCCTCTGGGGAAGCCCTGGAGTGCAGAACGGTGCCTGAAGCAGCTAAAGCGCGAGAAATTCCCTGACTGGAACTTAGACTTTCTCCCTGCGTAGAGTGAGTGTGTGAGACCGGTGACACTGGAGCCAGAGCTGCGGGTAGCGGGGGCACTGGAGCTGCGGGTAGCGGGGGCACTGGAGCTACGGGGGCCTGAGCTACAGGTGACTCTGGAGCTACGGGGGCCTGAACTACAGGTGACACTGGAGGCGCAGGGGCCTGAACTACAGGTGACACTGGAGGCACTGAAAAGAGGGAGACACTGGTGGCCGAGCAGAGTGTGGCTGCGGGGCAGCTAGCTGAGAAGAGTGTGCGATCGGCGTTTCCTCCCCGCAGACGGCTCCGACGGGCCGGGCAAGATCACATCCGGCGAGTCGGGCAGCGAGGCAGGAGTGGCTGAGAGAAGGTGCGGTGTGTGCTGGAGAAAAGCCTGCATGGTCGGAGGAAGCGACTTCAGAAGCCATGGCAGGCCAGAAAAGAGCCATTGTAGCCGACTTTCCACGGTGCGGCGAAGCTCCTCTGGAGGGTTCTCTAGCCACAGCCCAAGGAGAATCTCCACATTATATGTAGTGTCGTCCCGGAGCTCCTCGGACGGATTTACTGCCGCTGGGTCCATGGTGGCTGGTTCGTACTGTCACGGTTTGCCAGGGCAAGCCGTGTGGAATATTTAGGACCAGGACGCGGCAGTTCTGGTGCAGGTGAGTATTTATTAACGAAGGGAAAAACAAACAACAAAGGCACTGGGAACATGAAACTGGAACCTGGCTCAAGAGTTGGCAGTTCATCTTGTAATCGGAAGGTTGCTGGTTCGAGCCCTGGCGCAGACAGTCTCGGTCGCCTACTGGTCGCCAACTGGTTGCCTACTGCACACCTCAGAGTGCCCGGTGGCGCCAGTGTCCGGCAGCCTTGTCTCTGTCAGTGCGCCATGCTGCCAGGCATTGTTATTCAATTGATCACAGTGGCAATGTAGCATGCCATCACCAATGTGTGTGTGAATGACTGAATGATTCACACACAGAGTTGGGGAGTAACGATTACTTTTTTCAAGTAACAAGTAAAGTAAGGGATTACTATTGCAAAAACGGTAATTAGATTACCGTTACTTTCCCGTAGGAACGCTGCGTTACTAAAAACGTGATTTTTTTGCGAGAATGTCTCATGACAGTGACGTAAGCAAGTGTGACGTTCGTGACAACAGCTGTGTGCAGAGCAACAATGGATAATATATCAGTGCGGGCGAGAGTATGAGCGTGCAGCGTTTAAAGCGTGGAAGTACTGATCTTACTTTGAGTTTGATTCCATAAAAAGTGACAAAAACATTAGTGTCCGTTGTGCGTGGGAAGAAAACTTCTTTTTACAGCAAAAAAACCCCCTAAACTTCCGAACAAGCACCGAGTAGCTACCACGTAATGGGAAATTCACAGAGAAACTCGCGGATTCTTCCTCTGACTTCTGCGGCACACCTGCACCAGGGTAAACCTCCGCCTACCCTACTCCTGCTTTACAGGTGAAAATAGAGCAAAAGGACCGCTAGTCTTTGACTTTATTTATTTTCTGCTGTGTTTTACTTGCATCTATTTGAAAGAGTGAGTGTAAACACACAAAAAAAATGTGCTGGAATGTGCAGAAAATAGGTTTAAATATTAAACAAATTTCTTCCAGTCAGAGAATGTTGCATATAATTACATTTATGCTTGATGCATGAAGTTAAAAGATTAAAACTAATAAAACAAGTTTTAAAAAGAGACTTTTCCATTTGATTACATTTTGTATGATGATTATGCAGAAAAAGTCGAATTGGGCTGAAAGATCTATCGCTTTATCACCTATTCAGGTTGTAAATAGGGCTGCCACAAACGATTATTTTGCTAGTCGACTAGTCACCGATTATTTTTGCGATTAGTCGACTAATCAGATCATCATCCATTGGATGTACAGCGTACAGCTTATTGCACCAGAAGCATCTGGTCTTATATAACTATCATTAGCTTACAGCTTGAAGTGTTTGTGCTAACTAAAAATAAAGACAAGATGGTAGTTTATAAATTTTTAATGAAATTTGCAGATTGTTTCGGTGAAGTTTAATAAACTCCTTGCTTTCTAAAATATAACAGGACACCGGAGTATATTCTCCAGCGTCTCACACTTCTGACAATCAGCTGTCTGCTTGACAGTTTTAGCTGTGCAAAAACTATAACTTTAATCTCAGCCAAACCGATTTACTCAGGAACAAATAAAATACTAAAGAAAGCCAAACAATAACATTTTTAAGTTATCTAAGTGACTTATATATATGTTTAACCTGACTAGTGAAAGACGGCGGTGGGTTTGAAAACGATTTGCCGGGAGTCCGGTGTTCTCACGGCTCTAGTTAGCCTTGCCCCCGCCTAGCTAACGAGCTAGTAGGTAACAGACGTCTCCGAAAACGTCGGAGCGCTTTTGAAAATACGTGGTGTCTTGATAAACTGAGCAGATATTTGAGGTTTACACAGCTACATTCTCGCCTGAAAATATGTTAAACGTTTATTTTGTGACCCAGAAAGAATAATAAGAGTAAAGTTAAAACTAACTAGCTGCCACCATTGTTGACAACTGCGCTGGGCTGCGCTATGAATTCTGGGACACAGCTTCTTCTTCTTCGGGGTTTAACGGCAGCTGGCATCCTTGTACATGCAGTGCTGCCATCTTCTGTTTCAGTCCGTTATTACACTCTTAAATCCTACTACTCATTCCTGCGTCCTTTGGGATCTTACAAAGCTTCAAACGATGCGTCGACTATTAAATCAGTCGTCGACGATTTTAATAGTCGACATAATCGTGACTAGTCGACTAATCGTGGCAGCCCTAGTTGTAAATCGTGTTTTTAAAAAGTAACTAAGTAATTAATTACTTTTGAAAATAAGTAATCAGTAAAGTAAAGGGATTACTTTTTTGGGGAAGTAATCAGTAATTAGTTACTGATTACTTTTTTCAAGTAATTTGACCAACACTGTTCACACACACATTCAAGATGACTGAATGCAGTGTAAAGCGCTATACAAATACAGGCCATTTGCCATATTTAATATTAAGTACAATTTTGATTACATTCAGTTTACAATATTAAGTAAATGGATTAAGTAAATTGGAGAATCACTTCTGGACTGTAGGCAAAGCAGTTTAGCACCCAGGGTCTTCTTTGTAGTAGGAGCTATGGCTGCAATAAGCACTGTCTTACTGAAAAATGCAAGCCCTCCCCAATTATGCTTTAATTGTGTATAACATATGGGTTTATGAAATTTGCAAATCTTGCAAATCTTGTGGTTTCTCAATTTGTTGAGGGGTTGTACATTGTGTAATGTGTTGAAACAAAATTATGCAACAACAGTTGCCCTTTGAGATCTGGATTCAAACCACACCAAAAATCAAAGTTAAGTTTTTCCTAGTTTTTTGAGAATCACTAAGCACTAAGTCTACCTAGATATGCAGTCTATAGTCTACTTAGGGTGGTAGAGGAAGCTATTGCTTTTCAGAAATTTGGTGGCTCCAGGTATTTTAGTTTGTTTTTTCTATTGTGTCTTTACTGCGACAGTGCAGTGGAGATAAGACCAGACAGCTGGGAGCTGAGAGAAAGAGCAGGGGGAGGCAAACGGCAAATTGAAGTGAATTTGAACCCCGGCCTCTGCATTAGCCTGTCAGTTTGTAGGTCACTTACTCAAGATGCTTACTAAACTCCCTCAGATTTCTATTAAGAATTCTCTCTGTCTGTAAAGGATTCTCGCATTTGAGCTACCAGTGTTTAACCAGAAACATCATAAGAAAATATAACTCATAAACCCAGAAATTAAATCTATGGGGCAAAACCATATTTATAAAATTAGACCTGTGATATATAGACAGTTACCCTAATGACCACTGAAATTTAAACTTATTGAGATAATGCTTCTAAATAACTGCCTAAGGAAGTGCCCCGATGCGCTTCAAGATGGCTGCCGAGTAGTGACATTTGCCACCACCATTATTAAAACGTCTGTATTTATATACAATAAATAACCACGTAGAAAAAGTAAAGCGGGTCTAAAGTCCGCTAGATGGCGTAATTACACATCTTTAAATACAATACCAGGTGTAACGTGGGCTTCCCCATATAATAATAATAATAATAATAATAATAATAATAATAATAATAATAATAATAATAATACCATTAATATTTTCACTGACTGATGTCCTTGGACAGCATCGCGTGGACTCAGCTGGAGTCTTACTTAAGTTTCATTTCTCTTCTTTTGCGTCAGCAGCAATAATGCTGCTCCTTTTAACAGTAGCTTCCTGTATTCTTTATGATGTTCCTGCACGGTTAGTCTGATGATGCAGGGGCTTCAGCCTCCCTCCCATTTCTGTTTTTCTGCTAGCTGAAAACTGATTATTGACTTCTTTAAAAAAATAAAAAAAACAAGACTTCACCTGAAAAGCGTATGATGTTATGATATACATTGGTCGTGTCATCACACAGAGCATAATTTACATTATTACTATTATAATGGTTCCAGAGGAACAAGAAAAAAAAACACTTATTATAATAAAACTTATAAAGAAACTAGAGTTACTGAAGTGTGACATTAACAGTCGGTTTCGCACTGTCCAATGTTTTATAAACAATTTGATAACCATGAGAAAATGCCGAATACCGGCCATTAAAAAAAAAAAAAAATCCACATTCACGTTTAGAATCATTTTGTATACACATAATGAGACTTCTACTGCTACTACTACTACTACTAATAATAATACCACTAATAATGCTTACCGTTAAACCAAGGTCCTATTTGTCAACTGATCCCAATGTGAGTCTGATCGACAACAGCGGGACTTGGATAGCATACCCTGGACTCATTTTGGCTGCAACCGTCGGTCTCAGTTAAGTTTCATTTCTCGTCTCTTCCGTCAGCAACAGTTTGGATATAATAAACACGACCTTAACCCCACCCACATTTGTTCACAGACAAATGCTTGGTCATCGAAAAAAAATGTTGTTTCTATTACCTGCAGCTTCCTGTATTCTTTATGTTGTTCCTGCATTGTTAGTCGGGTTACTCCCCATTCCTGTTTTTCTGCTTGCTGCAAACTGATTATGTACTTTTAAAAACATTATTATTAAAGACCAAGGGCGTAGATTTGGCATTCACCCAGCGGTGCAGAAAGAGTTAAATTACGTTCTCTACTGGAGTCCTATATCATGTGACAAATATGGCCAATGCGATTGGCTGTGCCTTTCAGGGAGCTGTGTTTAGTTTTAGCAGCGGCAAGCCTGCGCTGCAAGGACCCGCAAGGAGGAGAGGAGGATGGCAGCAAAAAGAAAGAACCTGGATATAAGAAAGTGTTTTTCAAAGAAACCTGTAAGTCACTTAAAGCCAAGTTCACTCATAAAATCTGTCCATCATAATAACGTTACAGGCTATGCAAGGCAATACATGCCCCTCTTATTACTCTTTCTGGGTTGCAAAATAAACTTTAAAAAAATTTTCAGGCGAGAATGTAGCTGTGCAAACTTCAAATATCTGAACCTGGGAGAACAGCAAACTCCCAGCACATCGTTTTAGGCTTTGGCCCACATCAGTCTAAAATTGTATGTAACCATGAATAACGTGTTACCATGTCCACCAGGAGAGACTGGACAGTATAGATGTAAAACAAATATGCCAGCAGTTTATCTCAGTTAATAAGAGGAGAAGGCATGTGTTTGGCTCCTTCACATAGTGGACATTTGTCATGATCCTGGGCCATGTTGGCCCAGCAGTCTTAGTATTTATGTCTTTTTGTATTTTGTTCCTTATTTGATTTCCCCTTGTGACTTTTATCCCCTGTGTGCCCCTCTATGTATCTGTGGGCCCTCGTCTCCCCTCGTGTTTCATTCCATGTTTCCCCAGCCCACTATGCCCGTGCTCTCTCTCCTCCTGTCTGCACCTCTGTGTACTTCCTGTTTTACTTTGACAGTCTCTCGTCAGTATGCCTCATGTTGTGTTCACTCCTGCCCTGTCCCGTTACGATTATCTGTGTCAGCTGTGTTCCCCGTGTGCTCCGACTTCCCTCGTTAACCCTCTGTGTATTTATGTGCATGTCTCCCTCAGTTCAGTGTCGTGTCGTCAATGTCTCCTCCCCGAACCTGTGTGTCTTTCTGTGTTCCCTCGGTCTTCTGTTAGCATTCCCAGTTTAGTTATGTTTCTTTGTGAAGCCTGCAATGAAGCAGTGATTTTGAGTTCAGTTCCTGTCTCCGTGAGTTTTGCGTTTGGGTCCTCATCTGCCTCCACACAGCCAGTTCATGAAAGACATTGAGTTGTTGTGTGGGACACCAGTAGTCCATGTCTGTTGCTGTAACAGTAGTTCATGTTTAGAGTAAAACATCCAGCTCACTGACTTGATAGGGGCAATAGTGTGCCTAAAATGTTGCATAATTTTGCTAAGAGATCTGTTACTTTGTGGTAATCTTAGATGAGTAGTTTTATTGACAAAAACCACCAGGTCATTCAGTGTTCCCTTAGTGATAATGTATAAGAGATGTTGGTGTACTATAACTGAAGTAATGTTGTTAAGTCCTTAAAGTCATATTCTTTTATTGTCATGACTGTATTTTAAGGTATTTTTATTTTTGTATGATATCTGATTTATATGGAATATGGTTGAAGTAAACTAAAGTATAAAATACTTAGTCAGTTATTTGTTTAATAGTAACTTAACATTATATAATTCACATATAAAACTATGAATTGTAATTTTAAATGGTTTAAAAGCATGTAGAATAGCATATGTAGGTCAGAATATTTCTCCTTTTTTTTTTTTATCAAGAAGCAAAGACGAAAAGGAGAAAAAAAAGAAACAGGGCAGGGTTCGGTGGTTGAATCATCCATCCCCACCAATGTCAAAACCAAATCTACGCCCTTGTTAAAGACTTTACCTGAAAAGCGCATGATGTTATAATATACATTGGTTGCATCATCACACGGAGCAAAATGTATATTTTTATGGTACTGTGATGAAGTGAAAATGCTGGTATGGTGGGACTGAATAATCTAGATGTAAGGAATAGAGATCCAGAATCATAGGTGCAGCAAAACAGTAGCTTCCTGTATGTATCATGCTCTTCTTGCATGGTTAGTCTCTGAAACATCCTTTTGGTGTAAGAGGTCATTATACTGTGGCGTGGACCTCCTTCCTCATTCTAGAGATGGTTAAACGAGTGTTTTTCTCTGTGCCTTAAAATTTTACTCCAGTTACGGTCTCTAAAATGCCTTGTCCCAGCATTAAAAAACAAAACACACACACACACACACACACACACACAAAACCCCACTGATTACAATAACATTTCTCAAGCAAATGTGGTCAGTTAAAAAGACCACTATTAAAAGACCCCAAGCATTTTACTGTGTGCTTCTTTTCTTTTCTTTTTAAAAAAAAATTAAATATTTAAATATGAAAGCCCTGTTAGAAATTTGTATATTTTTTTCATAACAGGGACAGTGGCAAAGCAGTTATGTAATGCTACTGTGAACATTTTAAGAACACCTGTTTGGCCACTGTAAGATGGGTGTAGATGTGTTTTGGTTTTGCAATAAGAGATCAAGTAAATGTTGCTATAGATAACTTGGCCTGTTGTTAACAGCTGTCCCCTTTACAGCAATCCTCATCAATGTGGAAGGGCAAGAAAAATATATAGATATAAAGATTATCATCTCTGTCAGTGCGCCCTAGGGTGGCTGTGGTTACAATGTAGCTTGCCATCACCAGAGTGTGAATGTGTGTGTGAATGGGTGGATGACTGGTTGTGTAAAGCGCTTTGGGATCCTTAGGGACTAGTAAAGCGCTATACAAATACAGGCCATTTACCATTTATTTACCATTATCACCACTAAATTAAGAGGTCTATATAAAATCACAAAATCTTAAGAAGCAGTTTTGAAATTTGAAAACAATTTAAGATTTAAAAAGCTGCATTCCACATACTACGTGATATTGTTTGATTGCTTTGGCAAACAGTCAAAATCCTTTTCCTCCTGTAGGCTACCACAGGCCTACCACATAAACTATCCTTGTAGGATTGCGTTGATTTTCTATCCTTGAGGATAGAAAAATGGACTGGATACCTCTGAGGAGCGCAGCTGGGCAGGGATGGACAGTTTCAGAACATTAAAAAGGAAATGAATGAAAATAGTAAATGGTGCAGAAAGAATATAGAATATAAACATTAAGAATGCACTTCTGTTTTTCACAATAATAGCTGAAAGAAATGTTGAATGAGATATCGATTTGAGTTAGTGAAACTAGAGCAATCTAAGCAGCTCCATACTTGATGACTTTGGCTCTCTTTCAACACTACCTGACTGTTTCAGGCAGTCAGTCAGTGCTGGGTCATTTTCATGGTCATTTTCTCCCTTTGAGGCATTCCCTTCTCACCTACCAAAGCCCCTATGAATCTGCTTTCACAACTTGTTGACTGAAGAATTGAAGAACAGAACTGTACATATAAAACTGACAAATAAGACCTTCAAGGCAAAATTTCAATCATAGGTCTTGGTCATCAAAATTAATGACTGATGGTGGGCAGTGTTCCCTCTAAGCTGCGCACGTACGCAATTGCGCACACTGCACTGCTCTCTGCGCACAGAAAATCTGCGTTGCGCACAAAAAAAATCTAACCTGAATTGAAATTAAAATTAATACTTCAACAATCCTGTTTTGCAGTGTTAGTCAGTGACTGGCTGCTACCATTTGGGATTAGAACGATGCCACCTTATCCCATAGTTCAGCCAATAATGCGTATATCAACGTCATTGACAGGCTATGACAGCGTCTTTATGTGCCGACACCGGTGTTTTAGCTGGCAAAGCGACGTGGCTGATGTGGAGTGAAGCCACGCTAATGACAACGTGTACAACCATTTGAGATGTGAGCAGGACAGACGGAACAATTTTGGGTTAGTAAAGTCGACTTTATACCAGTTTTTAAATCGTGTTGATAGGTCACTAAAACCAGAGTTGTGATTTAAAAAAAAAAATCTGCAATGTTTGGTTTTCTTCAAACTTGCTTTTTGTTGATTTTTATTTTTAGGTTTTAGCTTCTGTGAAGCACTTTGTGATTTTTATCTTGAAAGGTGCTATATAAATAAAGTTTTACTTACTTACTTCCTGAATACTATCGTTGTTTATACACTCAACAAAAATATAAACGCAACACCTTTGTTACTGCTCCCATTCCCCATGGGATGGACGTAGAGACCTAAAATTCATTCCAGATACACAATATAACCATCCCTCCCAAACAGTGGTCACAAATCAGTCCAAATGTGTGGTAGTGGGCACATCTGCTATATTGAGATAATCCATCCCACCTCACAGGTGTGCCACATCAGGATGCTGATCTGACATCATGAGTAGTGCACAGGTGTACCTCAGACTGCCCACAACAAAAGGCCACCCTGGAATGTGCAGTTTTTTGCGCTATTGGGGGTCTGGGGACCCAGAACCGGTCAGTATCTGGTGTGACCACCATTTGCCTCATGCAGTGCAACACATCGTCGCATGGAGTCTATCAGATTGTCAATTGTGGCCTGTGGAATGTTGGTCCACTCCACTTCAATGGCTGTGCAAGGTTGTTGGATATTCGTGGGAACTGGTACACGCTGTCGTATACGCCGGTCAAGCACATCCCGAACATGCTCAATGGGTGACATGTCCGGTGACTATGCTGGCCATGCAAGAACTGGGACATTCTCAGCTGCCATCTGCCCTGAACAATGTGAACCATGATTCATCCGTGAAGCGTACACCTCTCCAACGTGCCAGACGCCATCGAATGTGAGCATTTGCCCACACAAGTCTGTTACGGCGACGAGCTGGAGTCAGGTCAAGACCCCGATGAGGACGACGGGCATGCAGTTGAGCGTCCCTGAGACGGTTTCTGACAGTTTGTGCAGAAATTGTTTGGTTGTGCAAACCAATTGTTCCAGCAGCTGTCTGGGTGGCTGGTCTCAGACGATCTTGGAGGTGAACCTGCTGGATGTGGAGGTCCTGGGCTGGTGTGGTTACACGAGGTCTGCGGTTGTGAGGCCGGTTGGATGTGCTGCCATATTCTCTGAAACGCCTGTGGAGACGGCTTATGGTTGAGAAATGAACATTCAATGCACGGGCGACAGATCTGGTTGACATTCCTGCTGTCAGCATGCCAATTGCACGCTCCCTCATTGCTTGTGGCATCTGTGGCATTTTGCTGTGAGACAAAACTGCACATTCCAGGGTGACCTTTTGTTGTGGGCAGTCTGAGGTACACCTGTGCACTACTCATGATGTCAGATCAGCATCCTGATGTGGCACACCTGTGAGGTGGGATGGATTATCTCAATATAGCAGATGTGCCCACTACCACACATTTGGACTGATTTGTGACCACTGTTTGGGAGGGATGGTTATATTGTGTATCTGGAATGAATTTTAGGTCTCTGCGTCCATCCCATGGGGAATGGGAGCAGTAACAAAGGTGTTGCGTTTATATTTTTGTTGAGTGTATGTACTGATGAAAGAAAGGGTAAAAACTGCGTTTTATAAGAACAAAGGCTCGAAAGCACTCTCCGCCTGTGAGCAAAAACAACCCCCACCCCCCTCTTCCTTTCCTATTCGTCCAAAAAAAGTACCAAACAAAAATCAAGGAGCACAAGAGTCCAAAAATGCAGGAAAACACATCAAAAATGAAACTAGAGCTCAACAAGAGTCCATGAAAAGTTCAGGGGACCAACTGTGCACATGGCAATGGCAACGACGGGCAAACAGTTCAGGAGGCCGACCGTGCACACGGCAACGGCGGTGGCGCAGGCAAAACCAATCAGGAGGCCGACCACTTGGAAGGCAGTGGCGGCCACTGAGCAGGTCCGGAGGTCGGCTGCGATGCCAGCGGCGGCGACAAACTCTTTCCGGAGGCTGTCCCCGAAGGCCATGATGCCAACTTAGAGGCCTGGAAAACGGCCGGCAGAGGCGAGGCGGAACAGGTCGAGCTGGCTCTGACAGCGGTGTGGCAACCGCAGGACCAGACGAGGCAAGACCAGACAAGGCAGGACCAGACTAAGGCGGAGCTGGACCAGACGAAGACGAAGGCGGAGCTGAAGCTGGACCAGACGAAGGCGGCGTCACGGAGGCTGAACCAGACTAAGGCGGCGTCACGGAGGCTGGACCAGCCGTGGATGAAGGCACGGAGGCTGGACCAGCCGTGGATGAAGGCACGGAGGCGGGACGGCTGCGGAACCTGACGGCGGCGATGCTGCAGGCGGCGATGCTGCAGGCGGCGATGTAGAAATCGCGGGGGATGATTCAGCAGGTGACAGCTGAACAGACTTCCCCGGACCATCAGCAGATGTGAGGATGTGCTTACTGGGTCCTCCGGGACCCTCAGCTAACGAGGCGTGGTGCTGGGTGGGCTCCTCGGACCCTCCAGCAGACGTGGCATGAGGCTGGACGGGCGACTCGGGCCCTCCAGCTGACAACACATAACAATAATAATAATAATAATGGATTGGATTTATATAGCGCTTTTCAAGGCACCCAAAGCGCTTTACAATGCCACTATTCATTCACTCTCACATTCACACACTGGTGGAGGCAAGCTACGGTTGTAGCCACAGCTGCCCTGTGGCAGACTGACAGAAGCAAGGCTGCCATATCGCGCCATCGGCCCCTCTGGCCAACACTAGTAGGCGGTAGGGTAAAGTGTCTTGCACAAGGACACAACGACCAGGACAGAGAGCCCAGGGATCGAACCGGCAACCTTCCGGTTACAGATACGCTTCCCAACCCCCTGAGCCATGGTCACCCCGTGAGGCTGGACGGGCACCTCGAGCCCTCCAGCTGGAGCAGATGCAGGACCAGAGACAATTGGGACCCCTGGCTGAGGGTGAAGATGAGCGGCTGACTGAGCAGATGACAACGCTAATGATTCCTCCACTAATTGAGCTACTGACTGGGTCATGGACTGTAACAAAGCTTGCAGAAAATCCGATTGTGGTAGCGACTGAGCTATAGATAGCGGGGGTGAAGACTGAGCTATGGGTGACTGAACTTGAGATGAAAGTGGTGGGGGTGGAGTTGGTGACTGGGCTACAGGCGGCTGCTGAGCAGGAAACACAGGACACTGAGCAACAGGTGGCTGATGAGCAGCTAGCTGAACTGAAGGTGGCTGCTGGTCAGCTAACTGAGATGAAGGTGGCTGCTGATCAGCTGACCGAGCTGAAGGTGGCTGCTGATCAGCTGACCGAGCTGAAGGTGGCTGCTGGGCAGCTGACCGAGCTGAAGGTGGCTGCTGGGCAGCTGACTGAGATGAAGGTGGCTGCTGGGCAGCTGACCGAGCTGAAGGTGGCTGCTGGGCAGCTGACTGAGTGGAAGGTGGTTGCTGGGCAGCTAACTGAACTGAAGGCCAGGAAACACACTGGTCATTTTTAAACATGGGCACAGGAGTAGGCACAACAACTTCTGAATTAACTACTCCTGAGTTACCTGGCAGGGGCTTATGAATATCTGGGATAACACACACGTTGTTTGCGCTCACAGATGTGTTGAGTTGAGGACGAACAGCGGTCTCTACATGCTTGACAGGTTTCGAAGCATGACAATCATCCAGAACATTCCTAGCCGGCTGTTCAGACAAAATCCCAGACTCCTGCTGGGACTGTGAATGCTGGCAGCGCATCCGCCGCTTCCCAGTTGAAATGGGATCAGGGCTGGTAAAAGGTGACATGGAGAAACGCTGCTGCGGAGTGGAAATGAAAACTGCACCAGTCCGTACTACAGGAGAAAAGGGAAGTGTGGTTGGGTGGTGATGCCTAGGGTTGCCTTTCTTCTTCGAGGATGGATCAAACGATTTGGCGATAAACCTTGGCAAAAACTGCCGCTTACGTCGAGAACACCACGTGGTGAGGGACTCCAGGAGGGTAGCTGAATCGTCCTTTCCTGGACCGCCCATGCCAAACAGTTTGAAGGCTAGCCTCGCTCTTAGAGCTGTTATTATTTGCTTAAGTCCATTTATGTTTAGAAAACTGATGGTGGAGGCAGTGGACGACAAAAAATTATCAAAAAACACTACCTCCAGCTGCCTCTTGTAGGGGCTTGCAGCGTGGATTATCCTCCAACAGTAATGACTGACTGAGCTATGGGTGACTGAACCCATAGGTGCGCGAGATTCTCTCCCTCAGAGGTGAAAAGTGAGTCCGCTGGATCCATACTGGTTGCGTCGTTCTGTCAGGGCTCTGTGTGCGGGCAGGTGGAGATGTGGATCCAAGTGCAGGACTCTGAGACAGAAATATACTGAAAACCACAGCTTTATTGCTGGCACCAACAAAACAGAAACCAAACATGAAGACACTAACTGGAACACACAAGCAGGATCTGCGGGTACGATGCGACACCGAGCACAGGAAAACACAGGGCTTATATACACATGGTAGTAATGAGGGAATGGGCAACAGGAGGCAGACACAGCTGGGAGAGATCAGGGCTAACGAGACAGGGGGAACAAAGCTGCACACACTAACCTAAGACAAAGACTTTCACAATAAAACAGGAAACATGAAACACTACTAAAATTCAATTTTCAATTCAATTCAATTTTATTTATATAGCGCCAAATCACAACATAAGTCGCCTCAAGGCGCTTCATAGATACAGAGAAAAACCCAACAATCATATGACCCCCTATGAGCAAGCACTTTGGCAACAGTGGGAAGGAAAAACTCCCTTTTAACAGGAAGAAACCTCCGGCAGAACCAGGCTCAGGGAGGGGCGGCCATCTGCTGCGACCGGTTGGGGTGAGAGAAGGAAGACAGGATAAAAGACATGCTGTGGAAGAGAGACAGAGGTTGATAACAGATATGATTCAATGCAGAGAGGTCTGTTAATACATAGTGAGTGAGAAAGGTGACTGGAAAGGAAAAACTCAATGCATCATGGGAATCCCCCGGCAGCCTATGTCTATTGCAGCATAACTAAGGGAGGTCCAGCCCTAACTATATGCTTTAGCAAAAAGGAAAGTTTTAAGATAAGATAAGATAACCTTTATTAGTCCCACACGTGGGAAATTTGTTTTGTCACAGCAGGAAGTGGACAGTGCAAAAGTTATGAGGCAAAAATTAGAATACAATAAGAATAAATACAGTACACAACTGTACAGAATAGAATAAAATAAAATACTATATACAGTAGAATAAAATAAAATAAATATACAATAAGATAAAAATAGAATACAAATACTATATACAACTGAGTAAAAATACAACGATGACAGAAAGGATTATTGCACTTAGTATTATTGCATATGTATGGATGTGTGTGCTTGATCAGTTAAAGTCTTTATTATGGAGTCTGACAGCAGTGGGGAGGAAAGACCTGCGAAATCTCTCCGTCCCACACCGTGGGTGCCGCAGTCTCCCACTGAAGGAGCTGCTCAGTGCTGTCACAGTCTGCTGCATGGGGTGGGAGATGTTGTCCATCAGGGATGACAGCTTAGCCGCCGTTCTCCTGTCACTCACCACCTCCACTGGGTCCAGAGGGCATCCTAGAACAGAGCTGGCCCTTCGGATCACCCTGTTCTGTTTTAAGCCTAATCTTGAAAGTAGAGATAGTGTCTGTCTCCTGAATCCAAACTGGAAGCTGGTTCCACAGAAGAGGGGCCTGAAAACTGAAGGCTCTGCCTCCCATTCTACTTTTAAATACTCTAGGAACAACAAGTAGGCCTGCAGAGCGAGAGCGAAGTGCTCTAATAGGGTGATATGGTACTACAAGGTCATTAAGATAAGATGGGGCCTGATTATTTAAGACCTTGTATGTGAGGAGCAGGATTTTGAATTCAATTCTGGATTTAACAGGAAGCCAATGAAGGGAAGCCAAAACAGGAGAAATATGCTCTCTCTTTCTAGTCCCTGTCAGGACTCTTGCTGCAGCATTTTGGATTAGCTGAAGGCTTTTCAGGGAGTTTTTTGGACATCCTGATAATAATGAATTACAGTCGTCCAGCCTGGAAGTACACGGACTAAAAGACACGGACTCGACACAGAGGGGCGGACAGAAAATAATACATGAAACTCAAACAATACATGAAACCACAATTCCTAAAACATAGATAAACAAAACATGAAACTCTAATAATAAACATCATCATCATCACAACAAGAGAATGGGAAAACAATCCAAAACACCAAGATAACTGAAACACAAAGTACCAGAGAAACATAAAGAATAATCCATGATAGGGCTGGGCCATATTATACCGTTCACGGTAATACCGGTATAATGTTAGGCAACGATAGGAAAATGAAATATCGCGATAGAATGGGAGTAAAACGCGCATGCGCAGTGCCTTTGTTTTCATACGCACATGGCCAATTATTGAGGAACCAGAATTGGTTTGTAAAAATGGTGCAACTTCCATGATGTGGAACTGGTTTGGTGTTTGTCCGTCAGATACACAACAAAGCACATTTTTTTGCAGAACATGCAAGCGGCCGTTGTTATTGTCGTATTTGTCGGACTAAGATGCTCTTAAATCTGGGAGTAATCTGGGTCCTAAACTCAGTACTCTTCAGGTCAAACAACACTGCAGCATCACTGAGCGTTAAAAACTGTCTAAATTCTTTCATCTTTAATAAAACGATCAGCATTGCTGCTTTACCAGGTGTAACTATGAAGTTTAACTTCCAGGCATCCATGAAAACAAAAGTTATTACATTTAACGGAGTTAGAAGTTAGCAGGAAGCTAGCGGAAGTTAGCTCGCTAGTTTCGCTAGTTACCTAAGCATGATATAGCACGTTCTGACTGAGAGATTTCTGAAAAAATTCAAACGTACAGCTCTGCTATCACTTCCAACATAAATGAAGACAGGAAACTAAACAGCAGTGACGTTTGTAGGGTTACTGAAGTTGGGCTAGCTGGTATATAATGATGTGCTACGTGATCGCTAGCGACACAGCTATGTTAGCATAACATAAACAGTGAAGCTGGAGGACGAACACTAACACTTTTCCACTTATAAAAGTTAACGTGAAGGTTCCTCATGGTTAGAGACAAATGCAATCGCATGTCCGGATGCTGTAAACGGACCAAACTTCAGTCAGGAGAACAACTGAGATAATCCATCCACAATACGAGGTTAGTCATTAATATACTGCAACAACATGGGAATAGATCAGCTGCCAGAGAATTCAACATTAATGAATCAATGGTACAGAAGTGGAGGAACAGTGGCGTGTCTAGAAAATTTTTGTTGGGGGGGCCAGGTAGGGGCACAGATTTGGAGAAGGGTGGCAGATTTAATTGGCAGATAATGTTTTAAAAAAAAATTCTACCAACCCTTAACCATAATTCAATAATCCTATAAACCTAATAACCAAATGCACTTTTAACTCTTATTAGAATGAGATTTTAACCACTATGGTGCAAAGTTTTTAGATACTGCGTTGATAAAGTACAAGAGATACAATCAGTGCTTTGTCAGTGCTTACTCAGCAGTCAAGGACAACAATATTTGCATAGTATTTTTACTGACATATAGTGCACATATGTTTTGGGCAAAAACATTTTTGAAAATTAAAATACGAACATTTGTAACAAACAATTGACAAATTAGCCAATGCCAATGCAAAACTTTATCTGCCTGTTAAAAAAAGAAGATAATCTTCTCACAAACTGGTGTTTGATTTTGAAACAGGAAAAAAGTGGGGAAACAACTGAAAAGACTAACATTTGAATGAAACCTGAAAGCAAGTAAATACTTTCTATGCTGCCTTATCGTAAACTTTGGTAATATTGATAAAGAACAACACTGGCTGATGATAAAATACAGTCAGCTGGCATGGTGACACTGCCAGTATTAACCTGCAGGGCTGGACTGGGACAAAAAAATTGGGCATTTTTACTACAGACCGACCCACCAGGTAGTAAAGCCATAAAGACTTTGACTGAAAACAAACCCTGTTGTGACAGTGATGTACAGTCTTGTTGGTATATGTATGATTTCTATACATTTTACGTCAGATAAAAACTTTGGTTGTAAGATTTAGATAATTATTTAATAAAAACTAGGTATTTTAAATGAGAATAAGAAAGAAAAGTATTTCTTTGTGCCCACCTTTCCCTGTTAATGCCCTACCTGGCCCCCTGGCAAAACTTTGCTAGACCCGCCCCTGCACAGTTACCAGCTGTCTGCTACATAAAAAAGGATCCTGGTGTTATTTGTCTCTCAGAAACAGTTCATAACTTCCCTTCAACTCATTCATGTCACCTAAAAGGTAAACCTGTTTCTCCATCACCTGTTCAGCTCTGATGGTTCAGTAAGGACATCTCCTGGTTTCATCTTCATGTTTCCCTCTCACCACATATCTAAACAGACATCATGACCAGCAGCTTTACAGCTGTGGCTCCAGCAAACATCAGCTGATACTAGAAATTAATATTAAATACATTCTAACAACAGCCGATCAAGCTTAAACGTGCTGCTGTTGTTTAGCGCAACATCTGCTGGTTTCCTCTTTCTGGCGCAAAGTGGGCGATAAACAAGAGAGAAAAGCCGATCAGCTGATCATTGATCAGTTTCATGATTGAAGTAGCAACAGGAGAGGGAGGGAGAGAGAATGAGAGAAGAGGCAGCTGTGCAGCATAAAGACAGAATAAATCCAGCTTTGTGCCTTTTTTCCATTCTAGCTAAAGTCCGGGACAAACTGCGTCTCTTCTCAGCTCAATACGAAACGTGTAATATTTTCTCTGAATGAGGGACCATTCCATTTTTTTAAGGAGCCGTTGGCAACTCTACTAACCTTATGAATAAAATAAAGTTCACTATCAGTAACATCATAGCACCCACCCAGCTGTATAAAAACTCCGTCAAACTGGCTAGAACGCAGTATGAGTTATTGCAACTGACAGTAAAAAGTCAGCAACATGAAAATAAACTCCACCTAAACTTGGTTTATATCTGACCCAGATAGACTGCAGGTCATAACTTCTTACCTGAAGTTCAGTTCACCTGACACTCGGACTGGTGGCTGCTTCGGGTCTCTCCTCCTGCCTCCCCTTCCCTCATCCACCTGTTGCCTCTGTGGAAGCCCCGTCATAGCCACCACCAAACAACGGAGTTATTTCTACACATCGACCTGCATCTGGCCAATCCACCACCTCTCATTGTTCATGCCATTACAAAAAAAATAAAAAATAAGTCACTGGGGATATGCCCGGTATGCCCGATGGCCAGTCCAGCTATGTTAACCTGCAACCAAATCTGCAGCTCCATACAGCAATGTTACGACTTAGATTATATCTTATAACGCATAACTCTTATGTTAGCTGCCCTCAGTAGCATACTGTCTGAAATATTCCACAGCTGCAATAATTCTTTAAGTGTTATTTTTTTCCTTGGTATTCTAATTTCACCGAAGTTTACTAAACTCAGCAAACTTGATATTACTTACCGGGACATTTATTCTGTCCTCATTTTCTTTCACCGAAAAATTGTTTCCTGCAGTGCCATCTTTCGCACTTGGCTCTCCTACCTTTGCTAACGTGATGCGCATAGCGCAGAAGCGATGCTGCATTCACTTACACTCGGATATCTGAGCGTCACCGTGAAAACATAATCGGACATTTGATATTTGATTGAATTTTATTGTTTTGCCTTTGGGGTGGCACCTGGGGTGGCCAGTCTGGTTTGGGGGGTGGCCTGTGCCCCCCCAGGCCACCCCGCTGGACACGCCATTGTGGAGGAAGCAAGAAGAATGAGTTTAATAAAGTTTGATTTATCTGACTGCTTTGTTTCGCTTAATGTGCCTTATAATCCCGTGCACCTTATGGTCCGAAAAATGCGTACTGCACACTGCAGTTTAATGTTGCAAAGCACCTCTTTTTAACTTCAGTGGATATTATACATGGTTATGCTCAGGATATGTCAGCCCATTTCTACTGGAAATGCCTTTGGGTTAAACTTTCAGCAAGGAATTTGCATTTGCACTGATACATTTTTATAAAGCTTTAGTGTACATAAAAACCAGCTTCTTGTTTACGTGAAAATAAATGGAAGGTTGTCTTTTTGCGCTAGTAATGTTGTGGAGTTGTATTTTGTCTCGCATCAATTATATCGTCAGTTATATCGTTATCGCAAATTTTCAAATATATATCGTGATAAATATTTTTGGCCATATCGCCCTGCTCTAATCCATGATGCAAAAGTAAACCAAAACATAATAAACTCAAATTACTGGGTCCAACGGACCCAGAACCGTGACAATTTTTACTTCCAATATTGTTAACACACTGCACAAGTCAATGACTAGATTTTTTTTAATTTTCATTGTAAATGGGCTAAAACAGTTAATTAAAAGTAGTCTAACATAAATGTAAATGCTGTAATTTGATTATTTTAACAAACCATGTAACTTGGATGGATTAGATGCCAGCGTGACCGCAGTGCACACGTCTGATGTCGCTCACAGTGGTCCAAGGGACCGCTCAGGGAGTTTGTGTGTTCGCTCAGACACGTGAAAAATTAGAGGGAACATTGGGGCCTTTGTGGAAAGTGAAACTTAAGCTTAGTGAGTAGAAATGCAACTGATGTCTAAAGCTGATGAATCAGTTATGAAATAGGAATGAAACTTGTGAGTTTCAGAAAGTCTTTGCAAGAGTTTGCACTGACATCACATTTCAACATGTTCTCACTCCCAACTCGTCAAATGTGTGACGCATGGTCAGGCTCCCTCTGCTTCACTTATTGACACGCAGGGTACCTCCCTCGCGTCGAGAATTGACGTGCAGGGTCCTCTCATTGAATACTATAGAGCTCCCTAAACGTTGTTTATTGAAGATAAGAGTTTGCCGCGGAAGAGCTTGTTGTCCGTATATTTATATATTTCCGAAATCACATTGTAGTGACGTATACAGAACACAATAAATTATACAATGTAAGCAACTACCTGAGAAACAGCAGATACAGCAGATAAATTAATTATAGTTATTACTTTTGTATCGTTTATTGCATTTATGGAGGGAGTGGTGTATGCTGGGTAATGGCACAGCTAGCGACTGGGTGACTTTATTCACCCGCTTCGGATGTTATGAGTCCATCAGGCGATATTAGCAGAAATCAGTCCCATATATATGGGCCATCTCCTGCTAGATTGTTCAGAAGGTTGTTATCATCCATCCAGATGGAGGATCACTAACATGAGCGTGGGAAGACTCCAGAATCCACTCTGGCTGGAATCCGGTGGATACAGCAGTGTTTACAGGTAAGACCATTTAAACCATAGGTGTCAAATTCTGGCCCGCGGGCCAAATTTGGCCTGCAGCCTAATTACATTTGGCCCGCAAAGCCATACCAAATTACTATTAAGAGCTGGCCTACTGGTATTATACAGCTAATATATATATTGTTTAGTATTAAGCTTTGCTTGTTCCATATTCAGTTTTTCAGCAAAACGTGTTTGAGTCCATAAGAAAAGATTCATTCTTATATCTGGAGGAATAAATATATTTCAATAAATATTAACGTTAGCCCGCAACTTTGTTCCAGTTTTGAATTTTGGCCCACTGTGTATTTGAGTTTGACACCCTTGATTTAAACGGACAGCATTTATAGAATGACTATTAAAAGTCAGCGAGTGTCAATAATGTTAATGTGCTTATGTTAGCAATACACCAAGTGCTAATATAACAGCTTTAAGATGCATTTGTAGATATTATTACGTGTTTTATCGTCTTTATGGTGCTAGCTTAAATTACGGTGTAAACGTTAGCTTATATTAGAGTAAAGCTGTTACTGTTTAAACGATGCTAGCACAGAAATATTAGCTTCTGTCATGACTGATGAAGTTACTAGTTAATTATCCATGAATGTAAGTGTAAATGGCTGTTTGTTTCTATCTGATAGACTGGTCGGCTGTCCGGGGTGTACCCTGCCTGATAACCTATCACTTCAGGGTTATTTCTCAGCCCTGTTGCAACCAGTATAAAGATAGGAGGATGGTAGTTGTTGTAGACCCCTTCAATTTTTATGGTAACCATAATCTAGATTTTGTTGAACCGCATGCAATATGAAGACAACATGTAGTATTTAAGTGACCAAGTAGTATTTGGATAAAAGTTACTGAATAGTGTTGAAATAAAATGACAGAATTGAAGGATTAAAATATTCCAGGAGCTCAACTTACTCCATCTGAACATGTTTCAATCGTGTTTTATGAACACAAAATGCACAGGTTTACGAAATATGAAAAGGTTGTGTTGATTTAACTCAGTTGTTTAAGTTTCTGCCAAAGCAAAACATTTGTGTGCAACCAGTGTCCACTATTGAATCAAGTAAACCCAACATGTCTTTTGTCGGTGCAAAAAGGAGTTACGGTGCCTGTATTCCTACACAATATTGTCCCTATGTTTTCCCCGTGCTCTCTCTCCTCCTGTCTGAACCTCTGTACTTCCTGTTTTACTTTGCCCGTTTCCCGTCAGTGTTGCGTTCACTCCTGCCGTGTCTTGTTATGATTATCAGTGTCACCTGTGTATTTATGTCTGCGTCTCCCTCAGTTCTGTGTCGCATTCTCCCTCATGTTGTGTGTGTTCCTCCCTGTTCCTTGGCGAGCTTTGTATTTAGTTTTCCCAGTTTAGTTTTGTATTTCCTACGTTCTGTCTCTCCAGCATTAAAGCTGTGATTTTTGAGTTCATCCCCGAGTCTGTGAGTTTTGCAATTTGGGTCCTCCTCCTGCCTGCCACACAGCGATCCTTGACAATTTTATTGGTTACGTTTGTTTTTGCTTTTGTTACAGTGCACTGAAATAAGAACATCTGAGAGGTGTGATCCACCGGTGGTGATATTTTGGTATTTTGTGAGTTCTTGATTTAACAAATCAGCTCTTTAATCCAGGCCTGAGAGATTGAACTTTAAAGCGCTATAAAAATATTCTTACTGAAAACAGTTGCAAAGTATTTTTCTCCATGATTGTAATGGGCTCAGGAGAAATTCACTTATATGGGATATTGATCACATGAGAAGTCCTGAACCCAAAAGGATTGCAGCGAGTCAATCCAGTCCAAAAAACGAGGAACTGTTTTCCTTTAAAATGATGACGTCATCTTGCTGGTGAGGGAGGCTCGAATAGGCTGCGCGTGAGACTCCATTATCAGCAATATCTGGTATGAATGTGTGTGGATGTATGCATGTGACTGGACTGTGATGGACTGACGACTAAAAGTTTTAACTGACTTGATACTGAGAAAAAACGGTACCGACTTTAGGATTAGTAAATGTCCACAAACAATTCACCCAGCCTGTAAAAGAAGGGTGGATGTTGTGTCTGGCTTTGTTTTGTTTTTACAAGAACAGAAGGGTGACAGAGACTAAAGGGGGAGGCTGTAGCTTCACATGAGTGTGAACTGCAGACTTAACCCTTTAGTTGCTAATTTTGAGTTTCTGATGTTTGCATTAACAAAAGTGTGTTTTAGTAGCTGTGTTTCGATTAATGTATCACATTATATTGTTGGGAATGTTAAATGCTAAAGTGAAGAAAAGGTTTGATTTCACTCATGACTGAACATGTTATTATTAACCATAAGCGGGCCACTGTAAAGAGTCAATTAACTGTTATAGAGGGGGAAAAAAAAAGCCAAAAAAACCCCCTCTATTAATATCTGGATAACAGGGGAATGATAGGCGTGTCACATTCAAAATGGAGATATGTAATAATAAACACTGGTCCCCGTCTTTTGGGTGCTTTCATTGAAATAGTCAGCAATCTAAAAGTAGGATAGAACCGACAGGGGCATGTGTTGAGAGGTGGTGCTGCACAAGAACAAGAGCAAAATAAAGAAAAATATTGTGTTTAGCTTTGATAAATTAAAATTAAAATGTACCATTACACTCAGAGGATCAATATGAAATTCGATATATGCTAATTTTGTATGAAGTACATGATTGATAACTGTTCTGTCCTGAGCTTTTGTTTTTACAGCACCCACTTGACCACACCAACAGTTTCTCGCCACCAAAAGGGGGTACTTGCAAAGAACAGAGAGGAATATCATCAACACTGTGAAAGGTAAGCCCCGAAGGGGGTGATGACACCATAAATTTCACTTATGGTCAAATTCTCAAAATTTGACCCCAAACTTGAAAATTCTTCAAACATTTAGAGACAGAGTGGATAAACATAATGTCGCAAACCACATAAGGATGGAGCATTTGAATCGATAAGATGGTGAAATAACACGCAGTAAAAGGTTGATCATGTTGATTACAGTGGGGCAAAAAAGTATTTAGTCAGCCACCGATTGTGCAAGTTCCCCCACCTAAAATGATGACAGAGGTCAGTAATTTGCACCAGAGGTACACTTCAACTGTGAGAGACAGAATGTGAAAAAAAAATCCATGAATCCACATGGTAGGATTTGTAAAGAATTTATTCGTAAATCAGGGTGGAAAATAAGTATTTGGTCAATAACAAAAATACAACTCAATACTTTGTAACATAACCTTTGTTGGCAATAACAGAGGTCAAACGTTTACTATAGGTCTTTACCAGGTTTGCACACACAGTAGCTGGTATTTTGGCCCATTCCTCCATGCAGATCTTCTCGAGAGCAGTGATGTTTTGGGCTGTCGCCGAGCAACACGGACTTTCAACTCCCGCCACAGATTTTCTATGGGGTTGAGGTCTGGAGACTGGCTAGGCCACTCCAGGACTTTCAAATGCTTCTTACGGAGCCACTCCTTTGTTGCCCGGGCGGTGTGTTTTGGATCATTGTCATGTTGGAAGACCCAGCCTCGTTTCATCTTCAAAGTTCTCACTGATGGAAGGAGGTTTTGGCTCAAAATCTCACGATACATGGCCCCATTCATTCTGTCCTTAACACGGATCAGTCGTCCTGTCCCCTTGGCAGAAAAACAGCCCCATAGCATGATGTTTCCACCCCCATGCTTCACAGTAGGTATGGTGTTCTTGGGATGCAACTCAGTATTCTTCTTCCTCCAAACACGACGAGTTGAGTTTATACCAAAAAGTTCTACTTTGGTTTCATCTGACCACATGACATTCTCCCAATCCTCTGCTGTATCATCCATGTGCTCTCTGGCAAACTTCAGACGGGCCTGGACATGCACTGGCTTCAGCAGCGGAACACGTCTGGCACTGCGGGATTTGATTCCCTGCCGTTGTAGTATGTTACTGATGGTGACCTTTGTTACTTTGGTTCCAGCTCTCTGCAGGTCATTCACCAGGTCCCCCCGTGTGGTTCTGGGATCTTTGCTCACCGTTCTCATGATCATTTTGACCCCACGGGATGAGATCTTGCGTGGAGCCCCAGATCGAGGGAGATTATCAGTGGTCTTGTATGTCTTCCATTTTCTGATGATTGCTCCCACAGTTGATTTTTTCACACCAAGCTGCTTGCCTATTGTAGATTCACTCTTCCCAGTCTGGTGCAGGTCTACAATACTTTTCCTGGTGTCCTTCGAAAGCTCTTTGGTTATTTATTTCATATTCTGTATAGTTTTTCATATTTATATTCATATCCTGTACATAGCTTGTACTCACTACAGCCTGTACATACTTATAGTTATAGAATATTCACAACATACTTCATACCGTGTACATTATAACATACCATAATAGACCCATTTCTGTAATATACTCACATATCTATATTATTGCTAATATATATTGTAATATATCTATATCACTAAAGCACTTCTGGATGGATGCAAACTGCATTTCGTTGCCCTGTACCTGTGCATGTGCAATGACAATAAAGTTGAATTCTATTCTATTCTATTCTATTCTATTCTATTCTTGGCCATGGCGGCGTTTGGAGTCTGACTGTTTGAGGCTGTGGACAGGTGTCTTTTATACAGATGATGAGTTCAAACAGGTGCCATTCATACAGGTAACGAGTGGGGGACAGAAAAGCTTCTTACAGAAGACGTTACAGGTCTGTGAGAGCCAGAGATTTTCCTTGTTTGAGGTGACCAAATACTTATTTTCCACCCTAATTTACGAATAAATTCTTTACAAATCCTACCATGTGAATTCATGGATTTTTTTTTCACATTCTGTCTCTCACAGTTGAAGTGTACCTCTGGTGCAAATTACTGACCTCTGTCATCATTTTAAGTGGGGGAACTTGCACAATCGGTGGCTGACTAAATACTTTTTTGCCCCACTGTATGTTTATTCCAGTGTGCAGAGCAAGGTTATTATCATTAACGAAAACTAACGAAATAACGAAAAATAGAAGTGAAAAAACATTTTCATTAACGGAAATATAATAAAAACAAAAAAGGAAAACTAACTAAAACTGTAATGAGTGTTCACAAAACTAACTAAAAGTAACTGAATTTATAGCAAAAATGTGTTTAGTTTCATTGATGTGTGCATGTCCTACAATCCGATTGTTCAGTCTGACGTCACTGGCCGTGTCTGGGTCTAAACTCTGCTGCAGGTCCATATATCAAACGATCACTATGGCATTACTGAGAGTTGAAAAACTGTCTAAAGTCTTTCATCTTTAATAAAATGATCAGCATTCTGCTCTACCAGGTGTAACAATTGAGTTTAACATCCAGGCATCCATGAAAACGGAATTTATGACATTTAACGGAGTTAGAAGTTAGCAGGGAGTTAGCTCGCTAGCTTCTATCTAAATACAATATAGCATGTCCTGACTGCAGGGATTTGGAAACAAATTAAAACGTACAGCTCTGCATCACTTCCAGCATAAATGAAGACGGAAAACTAGACAGCAGTGACGTTTGTAGGGTTACTGAAGTTGGGCTAGCTGGTATATAATGATGTGCTACGTGACCGCTAGTGACACAGCTATGTTAGCATAATATAAACAAGCTAACTTTTTTTTTTTTTTCCACTCGATAAAAGTTAACGTGAGTGTTCTCGGTGGTCAGGAACAAATGTAATCGCATGGCAGGATGCTGTAAAAGGACCAAACTTCAGCCAGGAGAACAACTGAGATAATCCATCCACAATACAAGGTTAGTCATTCATATACTGCTGCATGGGTTGGGCTGTAGTTACATCTGTAGGAGCCATATGAGTTGTTTCCGTCTGACTAAGTGGGTTGGTTTAAATGGACTCACTGTATTGGTGCATGGGTGTGGGGCGTGTCTCATGGGTGTGGTATAAGGTAAATGTGGTTGCACTCACTTGTTCACAGCACCTGATGTGATGAGCAGAAGGTAGGGTGAGCACGAGGCAAAACTTTCTGTTGACCGCAACATACCGCAACTTGAGCACAATTTGAATGATTTGATATATTTGACTGTAACTTGATGGTGTTTGTATATTTATGCACTAATTGCTGCCATAGACCAGTTTGGAATTTTGAAATAGTAGCTGGTGCATTTATTTGTAAGTTGCAGTTATTTGCTTGTGCAGTCTGTGCGTTTGTTTGACAGTTGATCCTATGTGCTGATTTATAGTTTGGACAGTTGCATGTGTAAATAAAGAAGCAAATGATACAGAAGTGTTCTGTGCGTTAATTGTTGCGCGTCATCGGTGTCCTCATGTTTAGCCTGCCGCGGCCATTGGTTGGAGTAGCCGCAACAAATTGTCAACAGAAAGTTGTTTTGTAGGTTTTATTGGATTATTTATAAATAGATTAGTTTTATTGATGATAGTTTTGTAGTTTGCTGTTGCCTTTTACCACCCGCTTTTAGATTAAGCCTTTGGCTACACGAGCACATTTTGTTCAGGAGTTTGTTCCCCTGTTAGGTTTTAGCAGTACAGCTGCACAAGGCGTTGTACTGATTTGCTTTCTAGTTATTGTACATCAGGCGGCTGAAGCCATTGGCTTGGGAGTACCGCCGCAGTTTGTGTTTAAGACAGTTTGTCTTTCTCACAGCTGACGGTATGGAGGTACATAAATACCCACCGCTAGTATGTACGGAAGACTAGGTTAAGTTAGTTAGGTTTAATAGGCAGATAGTGGGGGATATTGCTCCTGTGTGTGTGTCCAAGGTTTTATGAAGTGAATGTCATCAAGTGGAGGCGTTGGAATGAAGCTGTGTGGCATAGGTGCAGTTCAGCGTTTGGATTTGTAACGTTTTAAAGAAAAATGGAGACACACCAATTAACACAATGTGGTGATGTGGATGGAAAGAAAAGACAGCCAAAACCGACTGCTAAGGCTTTGGAGAAGCAGATTGAAAGACTTCAAAC
Source organism: Maylandia zebra (assembly GCF_041146795.1). Classification (NCBI taxonomy): domain Eukaryota; kingdom Metazoa; phylum Chordata; class Actinopteri; order Cichliformes; family Cichlidae; genus Maylandia; species Maylandia zebra. The sequence continues at coordinate 5,768,333 of NC_135171.1, read as the reverse complement.
AGAACGTCACACTAAGATTAATAAAATTAAAAAGGTCATAAAGATTATTAAAGAATTAAAGCAATCTGAAGATAATGTTTCCACTGTTCAGACTCAGTTAGAGAATTTGTCTGTGTTGCTTAATGAGGCAATTCATCTGCATGAAACTTTGCTTCCGTTGCTTCCTCAAGAAGAGCAAGAAAAACAAACTGCTTGGTTTATAAGTGTGCGAGCACATAATACTGAGTTTATGGAAGAGATAAAGAAATGGCTTCATGATGCAAAGGGAAACTCTCAGAGCAAAAATCAGGTGTTTGAGCTTGATTTGCCACATTTAAATCCACCTGGGCCCTGTTTCAGGAAGCCGGTTTGGAAAACTCAGAGTGAAAAACGACACTCACGGTTGAGTAACCCCGAACTGTCCAACTCGGAATATTCCGTTTCAGAAAGGCTGATAACAATTAGTTCAGTCAACGCGGAGTTGCTTTAACCCCAAGTGAAGCGCGCGGACGAGGATACATAAAGCCCTGATAAGCGGAGCACAGATTAAGCGAGTCACCATGGAGACGGAGGGAAAGAAGGCGCGGTCAATGTATTTCACAGCGCTTGACGCCGAAATTCTGATGGCAGCATATGCCGATAACATGCAAATTCCGCGGAAAAAAGTAACACAGCCACAGCTGCAAAAGCATGCATGGCAAAACATAGCCGACAGAGTCAATGCGTGAGTGTTAATTTAAACATTGATCGAGGGATTTCCACCCATTTAACACGTTATTTTATCATATGTTATTTTATTTGTTATTTTATACATTTTATTTTGTGATGTGATGTGAGCGCAGGTGCAACCCAACAGGCCCCAAACGTGCCTGGCAGCAAGTAAAAATGAAATATAAAAATATAGTCCAAACAGGTAAGGTGTAATTGTATTATGAGCCACAGTGCTTGGTCTGTTTGTCCCATGTAAATCAATTGCAGTTAGAGGCTACATTAATTTTCTTTCTGTAAGCACTTATTGAAATTATCTGAGCACATTACAAGTACATATTTGCTTACTCTGTATGCTCAAATGTGGCCCGTTATAGCCAACAGAAAAAAAGCGGAGGCCCGAAAAACAGGTGGGGGTCCTCCACCACCACCACTCACAGAGGCTGAGCAGTTGGCCCTCAGCCAAAACAGTGGGCGCCCTGTGGCCGAAGGCATCTCTGCGGGGACATCCTCTGAGGCAATAACCCCGCAAGACACAAGTGCCTACATAAGGGGTAAATTCAAAATAATACATGATGTGCATACATCCTTTCTTCACAGTCACCTTTGCAGTGCGACACATTCATTTGATAAACTCTTTACCATAATGAATTATTTTGTAGTGAAGTTATTTTCCGACTGATTTTGCCTTCCCTCAGCCTTGGTTGTCTTTGAGAGCATAATGACAATGAAGTGTAAGGTGCTTGGTATGTTTGTTAATTGCCATTTGGTCCCTTGTAAGTTATAAGTGACCTGTATAAACCTCATATTCTATCAGTTGATGGTGATGGTGTACTGCATCTGGTGCAGCCTCCTGTTGAGCCAGACCAACATGCAGTTGTGAGTACTCTTAATACTCCACAGATTATGAGTTTACAGTAGAACAGCAATGTTGTTTATTTCTTTACTACAGGAAAATAATGAAGAAACATTGACAGCTGTTACAGAGGAGGAAGCAACAGAGACACTTTATGAGGTTTACATCTTTTAATACTTTGTGTACAGGAAATACAGGCGACCAATAAAGCCAGTTGAACAAAAAATCTGTTTATTCTTCTTTCAACATGTTGAGGTGATGGGTCAAAAGAAATGATTGTGACATATGGTGTCTCTGACTGCTCTTCCATCTTGTATGTCCGTGGGAGGGTCAGGATGTTCATGGTTTGGATCACTGCTGATGTTTGGTTCAGAAGGACAGTGTTCTCCTCTAATTGTGGCAATGTTGTGAAGAATCACACATGCCACAATAATGTCACATGCCCTTTCTGGGGTGACCCTGAGTCTTTGCAGGCACTGGAACCGGGCCTTAAGCATTCCGATAGTCATTTCAATTCTGGCTCTTGTCCTGCAATTAGCCAGATTATATCGCTGCTGTGGGCCCGGTTCAGGGTCAGGGTAAGGGGTAAGCAAATAGGGTAAACATGGATACCCCCTATCACCAAGCAAGTAGCCAGTGAACTCTCCTAAGACAGAAGGGTACACTTCAGTTCAAATGTCCCTGAAGCAATTGGTCTTTATATATTTTAAAGTATTCTCAACTCACCATGTCCAAATTTTGTGCTCAGTGTACATTCACGGAATATTTGTGAGTCATGGACAGAGCCTGGCCACTTGGCTTCCACATTTGTGATAATGTTGGCAGCATCACATATGATCTTCACAGTGCAGAGAACACAAATTAGCATCCATTACTATAATGAAATAATTTGTTAGTTTGACATGCTACAGGGAACTATGTACCTGTACATTAATGCTGTGGAAAGACTTCCTGTTCACATAGTCTCCTTCATTTACTGAAGGAGCAATGATTGGAATGTGAGTGCCATCTATACAGCCAATCACGCCTGGGAACCCTGAAAATAAATGTGCAATTTAAGTAGTAGTCCAAGTATCACCACATCATACATTAAGTTTTGGTCATCCTGATACCTGCAATTTTGTGGCATCCCTCTTTGATAAATCTTGTGGGTCTGTGACCGGGGAACACCACAAACGAGTACAGGAGACGTTTCAGTGCAACTGTAACATTCCTGACTGCCCGACAGACGGTAGCCTTGGAAACGTGCTCAGCGTCATCAATATTATACAGAAAGCTCCCGTTTGCAAGAAACCGAAGTGCAATACAAATAATATGTACAGAACTGAGAGAATGTCCGCGATGTGTCACATGCGTAATATATGGCCTGAGGATGTTATTCAAATAAATTATAGATTGTGCTGAGAAACGGTAACGTTCGCACAGAAAATCATCAGGAAATGATAAAATGTCCAAACGCGCTCTGATCACTCTCTCCCGGCGGAGAGCTCTGCGGAGAATTTGGGCTTCACGATCTACTGGCTCTTCAAGGAAGTGGCACGCCATGTCCGACACTTCCTACTGTCAGGTTTCTGACAAAGGGGCGGAGACAGTCAGGGTTAGTTGTAGTAAACCTGCTAGGGGGCAGGTTAGCTTCACGGAGTGTGTCGTCATAGTGACTCACTCAGGCTGCAGCTGAACTCGCTTTGTGAAACCGAAAACCCAGAGTTTTCGTTAACTCAGGGTATACTTACTCAGTTTTTCCACTAAACCGGCTTCCTGAAACAGGGCCCCGGTGTTGATTCCTCTGATCCATTAGCTGCTGGAAATGGTTCTGGTGCTTCTAGGCACACCGGGAATGTTGGTAAAGGTGCTGCGATAGATGATGTTAAACCAAGTGATAGCATCTCTAATGTTGGAAACAAAAGTTGTAGGAAAAGCAAATCATCACATCACTCAGTGGCCCAAGGTTAAAAATACTTTTCAGCCCAAGGTCGTTTCGTTGGAAAGGTCAGAGACGAAGTTACATCAAGTATTTCCAGGTGCAGTTTCAACTACTCAGATGATGTCGCAGTCTCACTCACAATCAAAACCTCTTACACATACAGTGCAAGGTAGTGAGGGTCATGATCATCTAGTCACAGTTTTGAAGAAACAAAATGAAATTACAACTTTATTGGCTGAGCAGCAGTCTCTGTTTTTGTTACCAAGGCGTGACATTCAGTTATTTGATGGCGATCCTTTACAATATCAAACATTTATGAGAGCTTTTGAGCACATGGTGGAGAGTCAAGCTCACAGTGCTAAGGATTGTTTATATTTTCTCGAGCAATACACTAGAGGCCATCCAAGGGAAATGGTCAGAAGCTGTCAGTATATGCCTGCTGAGTATGGATATGCTAAAGCTAAATCTTTGCTCCAAGAGAACTTTGGCAATTCGCTGAAAATTGCTGCTGCCTACATTGAAAGGGTCAGTAAATGGCCATCTATAAAATCTGATGATGTGAAGGCTTTGCAGGAATATGGGTTTTTATTAAGGCAATGTTGTAATGCAATGGGAGACGTTGAGTCCTTGCATGAGTTGGATGTCTCTGTTAATATGCAAGCAGTTATAAAGAAGTTGCCTTATAAGCTCAGGGATAAGTGGAGGAATGTTGTCTGCGATCTGCAGGAAAGATTTCAATGTAAAGTGGTTTTTTGCGACGTTGTTGAGTTTGTCGAAAGGCAAGTTAAGATCGCAAGTGACCCATTGTTTGGAGATATACAGGATCCTCCAACAGCCATCAGAAAAGAGGCGAGAAAGGATAAGTCTCAGTTTTACCCTAAGGCTAAGCGGAGTAGTTTTGCTACTACAGTGGCCAAGGTGGAAGGGAAGATTGAGCCAGCATTGAGGCGAGAGAATGGTTCAGTTGTGACCAAGGTCTGCTTGTTTTGTGGAGCAGGGCATATGTTGGATTTGTGTCCTTCATTTGAAAGAAAGTTGCACTTTGAAAGATTATCTTTTTTGAAAGAGAATGGCGTGTGTTTTGGTTGTCTGCGCATTGGGAACAGAAGCAGGGACTGTAGGAAACGTCTCTTGTGTAAAGTTTGTAATCAGAAACACCCCACGCTCTTACATATCTACTCTAAGCAGAGGGAAAGTGTTGCAGTGCAAACTATAGGAGGGAGAGAGCCACCAGATGAAGGTCCTTCATGTGCGGTGCAAAGCAGTGGTGTTACTGGGGCCGGTGAGCAAAATAGTGCTCTGTCCATAATACCAGTTAGAGTGAAGTCCAAGAAAGGTAATCGGTCACTGATAACCTATGCTTTTCTAGATCCTGGGAGCTCAGCTTCATTTTGTACGGAAGCGCTCATGAATAGACTGAATCTTTCAGGAAGTAAAACTGGCATTCTTTTGCGGACAATGGTTCAGGAGAAAATGGTCAGTAGCTATGTGGTTTCAGATTTGGAAGTAGCTGGTTTGGATTTAGATCACTACTGTGACTTGCCTGACTTATTTACTCAGAAAAGCATGCCTGTTCATCAACGTAATATTCCCCGACAGGAAGATCTCGACAGATGGCCACATTTGCACCATATTAACATACTGGAGATAAATTCCGGGGTAGACCTGTTGATCGGGACCAATGTGCCCAAGGCTTTAGAGCCATGGGAGGTTGTTAGAAGTCAGGATGGAGGTCCCTATGCAGTAAAAACTATGCTGGGTTGGACGGTGAATGGTCCTCTCAGAGAGGATTGTAATACTGACATTTTTGATGTGAGTGTCAATAGGATTTCCGTAGCAAGATTGGATGAACTGTGAGAACGTCAAATGAAGACTGACTTACCAGAATGTATTCAAGATGAGCAGTTGGCTTTATCTAGAGAAGACCAGCAGTTTATGAAGTCAGTGATGGATTCTGCTAAGTTGGTTGATGGTCATTACACCATTGGTTTGCCTTTTAGATGCAATCAGGTAAACATGCCAAATAATAGGAAGGCTGTAGAACAGCGAGCTCTGAGCCTTAAACGAAAGTTTATTAGGAATGGTTCATTTCACGACGAATACACCAGTTTTATGACTGAAATCATTTCTAAAGGGTATATTCAGGAGATGCTGCTGCAAAAGGGCATGAAATGGATTTTTAATCCTCCTGCTGGTTCCCATCATGGCGGTGTTTGGGAATGTCTCATAAGGTCTGTCAGGAAGGTGTTAAATTCCATTTTGAAAGTGCAGAATTTGGACGAAGAAGGCCTTTGTACAGTTCTTTGTGAGGCAGAGGCTATTGTGAACAGTAGGCCAATAACTAAAGCCTCTACTGATCCTAATGATTTGGAGGCCTTGACTCCTAACCATCTGTTGCTGCTTAAGACCAAGCCATTGATACCACCAGGAGTGTTTCAGAAGGGGGACGTGTATGGACGACGTCGATGGAGGCAAGTACAGTACATGTCTGACCTGTTCTGGAAGCGCTGGGTCAAGGAGTACCTGCCCCAGCTTCAAGAGCGTCAGAAGTGGCAGAGAATCGGACGGAACTTCATTCCTGGGGATGTGGTTATCGTTGTCGATGATTCTGCGCCTCGTAACTCTTGGGTGACTGGAAGGATTGTGGAAGCAATTTCTGACAGTAAAGGACTTGTACGTCGGGTTCGTGTTAAGACAAAGACTGGTTGTTTGGACAGGCCGATCACTAAAGTGTGTCTTCTACAGGAAACAGAAGAGTCATGAAAATTGACTTTTTTGAAATATCTATTTGCATTAATGTATATTTATTTATTTGGAATTGAAATTGTATCTTTGAATGTTTGATAAAAGATTGATCATGTTTATCAGTATGTCTCCTACATGGTAAGTATGAGCCATATGAGTTGTTTCTGTCTGACTAAGTGGGTCGGTTTAAATGGACTCACTGTATTGGTGCATGGGTGTGGGGCGTGTCTCATGGGTGTGGTATAAGGTAAATGTGGTTGCACTCACTTGTTCACAGCACCTGATATGATGAGCAGAAGGTAGGGTGAGCACGAGGCAAAACTTTCTGTTGACCGCAATATATCGCAACTTGAGCACAATTTGAATGATTTGATATATTTGACTGTAACTTGATGGTGTTTGTATATTTATGCACTAATTGCTGCCATAGACCAGTTTGGAATTTTGAAATAGTAGCTGGTGCATTTATTTGTAAGTTGCAGTTATTTGCTTGTGCAGTCTGTGCGTTTGTTTGACAGTTGATCCCATGTGCTGATTTATAGTTTGGACAGTTGCATGTGTAAATAAAGAAGCAAATGATACAGAAGTGTTCTGTGCATTAATTGTTGCGCGTCATCGGTGTCCTCATGTTTAGCCTGCCGCGGCCATTGGTTGGAGTAGCCGCAACAACATCCTAAGGTTTTAAAAAACTGAGTTTAAATAAATGATTAGCGGTAATAAAAGCCGAGGGAGGTCAACAGGGATCACTGACTGTTTTAGGAGCTTCTTGAGATCAAATAGAAGAAAATACATAACATTAAACATGTTAACAACACAAAAGCCATATTAAACGCAGACTACTTTGGACCCGGAAGTAGGATTCGTCGCGTCATCACTGAACAACCGGATAGTCAAGGGTGAAAATAAAGTTTAGTTTCCAGATTTTTGCTTGCTGTCTCATGCCAGCAGGTGGCAGTACGTTAGTCGAGTCATCTGTGTTGCTGCCAGTGTTGCCAACTTAGCGACTTTGTCGCTATATTTAACGAGTTTTCAGACCCCTTATCTAAAAAAGACGTGAAAGCGCGTATCACTTTTACTCTCAACAAGTAGCGGGTGCTGTAACGCAGTCAGTTCTTCTTTTACTCTTTTACTCTTATGCTGTTTTGTGGATCACAAGGTTTAAAACTACTTATAAACACACACACACACAAAGTAACTCCACCAGAGTGCCTATTTCGGGTCACTTTTGCCGGTCCAAGCCCAGGTAAAGGAGCAGGGTTGGAATTGTGTCAAAAAAACAAAAAACAAAACGATAATTGCTAAAAGAAATTTAATTTGTAGTTCTAAATAGACTCTAAATGCATTTAGGACATTTTTTACTCACTTTATGTCTCTTCCACGATGTTATTTCTCTCTCCAACAACATAGGTTACAATGAGATTAGCATGACCAATTATGCAAATTGGGCGATGACGTGATTTAGAGACTTATAGCGACTGTTAGGACAACCAATAGCGATTTTCCTTACTGAGGAGTTGGCGACACTGGTTGCTGCTCCATCCACGTGCAGAATCATGTCAGGAAAAGTCGGGAGAAAGCACCAGAGTCCAATTTGGGATTACTCTGAATATGACTGTGTTTTGGATAAAGCAAGTGTCTTGTAGTGGAAAGATTGTGAGGGACATTTATAAAACGAAAAAATCCCACAAACCTTAAAGTGCACTTGAAAAGCTCACACCAGAAGGCTAACCTAGCTTACCTTGAAAACAGAAGCTAACCCCAGGCAAGGCAGCGTGATGCATCCCGAGATAACAGGACGGGGACATCTACATAACTGTGTGAGTCAATTGCCTTCAAAAAGTTTATCAATTCACTTGAACCAAAATTATGAACACCCGGTGCTGCAAGAGTTAATAGTTAATAGTCTCAACACCCAAGGATAAGCAGAAGAGCATGACTGATACGATGAAACTGGGATTTTGTTACACTTAATTTTTGCAAACACAACTAAAACTATAACTGAAACTATCCATCCATCCATCCATTCGCTTCCGCTTGTCCTTTTCAGGGTCGCGGGGGGCGCTGGAGCCTATCCCAGCTGTCATAGGGCGAGAGGCGGGGTACACCCTGGACAGGTCGCCAGTCTGTCGCAGGGCCAACACACAGGGACAGACAACCATTCGTGCTCACATTCACTCGCACATTCACACCTAAATAAATAAAGATGGCGCCGGTGAGGTCGGCTGCCGTCACGACTGCTCCGACCACTTTTTCTTTGTCTTTGCTTTTTAAGTTAGTTTTCAGCGTTTCTAAATCGGCAAAATCCTCACCATTGGGTACATTAGGTACGGCAGTGACACTCTTGTTTCTATTGGTATACAATGTACTCACAATTCGAAGTTTTTAACTCCGGATCCGAGCTGGCCGAGTGAGATCTCGAGGGAGAACAAAGGGAAGCGGCGGCGGCCTAGAGGGAAGCGAGCCGGCGTCAGGAACAGGCTGAGAGCTCGTGCACACCGCACACCTCTGCCTAGCATCCTGCTCGCCAACGTCCAGTCACTGGAGAACAAGCTTGACGACCTCAGGGCCAGGATAAAGTTCCAGAGAGACATTCGGGACTGCAATCTCCTCTGCTTCACCGAGACATGGCTGAACCCAGCGGTGCCGGACCACGCCATCCAGCCGGCCGAGTTCTTCTCGGTTCACCGCATGGACAGGACACGGGACTCGGGGAAGTCAAGGGGAGGCGGCGTGTGTTTAATGGTGAACAACAACTGGTGCAACAGTGCGAACGTTGTTCCTCTCACACGCTCCTGCACACCAAATCTGGAACTACTGTCCATCATGTGTCGTCCTTTTTATCTACCTCGGGAATTTACATCGGTCATTGTAAGTGCCGTTTATATTCCACCACAAGCGGACACGGTCACCGCCTTATGCGAGCTGCATGAGGCACTCACACAGCACCAGACACAACACCGGGACGCTGCGCTTATTGTGACGGGGGACTTTAATAGCGCCAACCTCAAACGCGCAGCGCCGAACTTTTATCAACACATCACCTGCCCCACCAGGGGTGAAAGGACACTGGACCACTGCTACACTACGGTCAAGGACGGCTACAAGGCACAATCCCGCCCCCCGTTTGGCAAATCTGATCACGCCGCCATCTTCCTCATGCCAAAATACAAACAAAGGCTGAAACAGGAAGTTCCGGTTCAGAGGAAGGTCGCGCGCTGGACGGATCAATCGGTGGCCGCGTTACAGGACGCACTCGATGATGCAGACTGGGGCATGTTCAGAAACAGCTCCGACGATGACGTCAACGTGTTTACGGAAGCGGTTGTGGGATTCATCGGGAAACTAGCGGCTGATACCATGGAGACAAAGACTATCACAACGTTTCCCAACCAGAAGCCGTGGGTGGATAAAACCATCCGCGACGCTCTGAGATCCCGCACCGCTGCCTACAACACGGGACTCATGACGGGGGACATGGACCCGTACAAAGCCGCGTCATATAACGTGCGGAGGGCGGTGAAAGAGGCGAAGCAGCGCTACGGGAGGAAACTAGAGTCACAACTCCAACAGAGTGACTCTAGGAGCCTGTGGCGGGGACTAAGGACAATAACGGACTATAAAGCACCAACAACCGGTATGACGAACGCGGCCGTGACTCTGGCAGACGAGCTGAACACTTTCTATGCTCGCTTCGAGGCTGCAGCTAAGGTCTCCAACAATGCTAGTGTTAGCGGCGCTAACGGCTGCAGACAGGAAGATACTGCCAGCACCGGAAACGTGCTCTTCATCTCCGAGCATGAAGTAAGGAGAGCCTTCAAGAGAGTGAACACCAGGAAAGCAGCAGGACCAGACGGCATCCCAGGTCGTATCCTAAGAGACTGCGCATACCAGCTAGCTCCTGTGTTCACTGAGATATTCAACATCTCTTTATCTCAGTCGGTGATCCCCACATGCTTCAAAGAGTCCATCATTGTTCCTGTCCCGAAGAAACCCCACCCTGCTTCTCTCAATGACTATCGCCCTGTAGCCCTCACCTCAGTAGTGATGAAGTGCTTTGAACGCCTGGTCAGAGACTTCATCATTTCTTCACTACCAGACACACTGGACCCACTACAGTTCGCTTACCGTCCAAATCGTTCCACAGACGATGCCATCTCTCATCTCCTCCACACATCACTCACTCACTTGGACACTAGAAGGGGGAATTATGTTAAAATGCTCTTCATAGACTACAGCTCTGCATTTAACACCATAATTCCCTCCACACTCACCACCAAGCTGGAGCATCTGGGACTCAGCTCATCTATGTGTCAGTGGATCTCCAACTTCCTAACTGGCAGACCACAGGCAGTAAGGATGGGCGGACATGTCTCAGCCTCCACCACTCTCAGCACTGGAGCCCCCCAGGGGTGTGTTCTGAGCCCCCTGCTGTACTCTTTGTACACATATGACTGTGTGGCCACTACCAGCTCCACCACCATCATCAAGTTTGCTGACGACACCGTCGTGGTGGGCCTGATCTCTGATAACAACGAGACGGCCTACCTGAAGGAGATTAGGAATCTGGAGAACTGGTGCCAGAGGAACAACCTCCTTCTAAACGTCAGTAAGACAAAGGAGCTGATAGTGGACTTCAGCACTAAGCAGGAGAGGAACTACCAGACCCCCGTCATCAACGAGTGCCCAGTGGAGAGAGTGGACAGCTTCAAATACCTCGGAGTTCACATCACGCAGGACCTGTCATGGTCCTGTCACATCAACACCGTGGTGAAAAAGGCCCGACAGCGTCTCTACCACCTCAGACGCTTGAGAGACTTCCAACTGCCCTCCAAGGTGCTCAGGAACTTTTACTCGTGCACCATAGAGAGCATCCTGGCGGGAAACATCTTAACCTGGTTCGGGAACAGCACCATGCAGGACAGACGAGCTCTACAGAGGGTTGTGCGGTCAGCTGAGCGCACCATCCGCTCCGAGCTCCCTGACCTGCACTCAATCTACAGCAGGCGGTGCTGGACCAAGGCCAGGAAGATCGTGAAGGACCTCAGCCATCCCAACAACAGACTGTTCTCTCTGTTGAGGTCAGGAAAGCGATTCCGCTCCCTGAAGACCAACACAGAGAGACTGAGGAGGAGCTTCTTCCCGCAGGCGATACGGTCTCTCAATCACACCACCACACAGTACTGACCCACACATATGGTTCTTACACACACACTGGACTTTCTGGACTTTGGTTTTGCACAACACTGGTCACTATATTCTTCATTTCCGGTTAATACTTGTACAGCTGCTGTTATTGTGTATATATTTATTTATATTTAGATTTCTTCATACATTCTTATATAGTTCTATATTGTGTATTGTGTATTTTGTTGTACAGTTATTTTATTTTCAACTTTAATTTATATATTTATCTTTATCTTATTCTTCCCAGTTAAATTTACCCTTCATTCTAATTTGTGTTGTACAGTTATTTCATTTTTAACCTTAATTTATATTTTATTACTTCCTAGTTTAATTTACCCTTTTTAATTTTTCATATTTATTTCCTATCTTATTCATAGCCTTTTCCTTTTTTGTTCTCTTTAGGTCACGAGCAGTTGTCCAAGCATTTCACTACATATCGTACTGTGTATGACTGTGTACGTGACAAATAAAATTTGAATTTGAAATTTGAATTTGTTGTTTCTTCATTCTGAGAAATTTGTATCCAATTTCTGAAATTTTATACATACTTCCATGATCCTTTTCACTCTTCTCCTCCGCTTTATATACACATTGTTACGTTTCGGTGTTGTCAGTGTGTTGTTTTTGGCGTGACTGTTATGTGTTTCCTGTTTTACTTTGAAAGTCTGTGTTATCTTAGTCTTTTCAGTTTACGTTTCCCTGTCTCGTCAGTTCTGAGTTGCCCCAGCTGTGTTTCCCTCTTGTTGTCCATTTTCCTGATTGCTCCCTCTAGGTATTTAAACCCTGTGTTTCAGTGTGTCATGGTCGCGATCTCCCCCGTGTTGTAAATAGTTTGGTGTTTTGTTGTAAATAAATAGTTTGTTGTAAATAGATTTGTCGATACTTTCGTTTCGGGATTTTGGTGGTGAGCTTTAGTGGGGGTTTTTTGTGTGTGTTTTTTTTTTCTTTATTTTTACTTTTTTCGTGTTGCACTCCGGTTGCCTAGGCCGGGGTGTAACATATGGGGGCTCGTCCGGGATTGCCTTCGCTGGGGGGTCCGGGGACCGCCCCAGCCTTTGTCGTCGCTGGAGGGTCCGTGGGACCGCTCCAGCCTTCATCCGCCTTCGCTGGAGGGTCCGTGGGACTGCTCCAGCCTTCATCCGCCTTCGCTGGAGGGTCCGAGGGACCGCTCCAGCCTTCGTCGTCTGCTGGAGGGTCAGTGGGACCGCTCCAGCCTTCATCATCTTTGTCTGCCTTCGCTTCAGCTGTCCGTCTCCGCTGGAGGGTCCGAGGGACCGCTCCAGCCTTCATCCGCCTTCGCTGGAGGGTCCGAGGGACCGCTCCAGCCTTCGTCGTCTGCTGGAGGGTCAGTGGGACCGCTCCAGCCTTCATCATCTTCGTCTGCCTTCGCTTCAGCTGTCCGTCTCCGCTGGAGGGTCCGAGGGACCGCTCCAGCCTTCATCCGCCTTCGCTGGAGGGTCCGAGGGACCGCTCCAGCCTTCGTCGTCTGCTGGAGGGTCAGTGGGACCGCTCCAGCCTTCATCATCTTCGTCTGCCTTCGCTTCAGCTGTCCGTCTCCGCTGGAGGGTCCGTGGGACCGCTCCAGCCTTCATCAGCCTTCGCTGGAGGGTCCGAGGGACCGCTCCAGCCTTCGTCGTCTGCTGGAGGGTCAGTGGGACCGCTCCAGCCTTCATCAGCTTCGTCTGCCTTCGCTGAGGGGAGGGTCCGTGGGACCGCCCCAGCCTTTGTCGTCGCTGGAGGGTCCGTGGGACCGCTCCAGCCTTCATCCGCCTTCGCTGGAGGGTCCGTGGGACCGCTCCAGCCTTCGTCGTCTGCTGGAGGGTCAGTGGGACCGCTCCAGCCTTCATCGGCTTCGTCTGTCTGGATCAAACTTTTCACTTGGTGTTAAATGTTTGATTTTTGGGTGGGGGGAACTGTTACGTTTCGGTGTTGTCAGTGTGTTGTTTTTGGCGTGACTGTTATGCGTTTCCTGTTTTACTTTGAAAGTCTGTGTTATCTTAGTCTTTTCAATTTACGTTTCCCTGTCTCGTCAGTTCTGAGTTGCCCCAGCTGTGTTTCCCTCTTGTTGTCCATTTTCCTGATTGCTCCCTCTAGGTATTTAAACCCTGTGTTTCAGTGTGTCATGGTCGCGATCTCCCCCGTGTTGTAAATAGTTTGTTGTAAATAGATTTGTCGATACTTTCGTTTTGGGATTTTGGTGGTGAGCTTTAGTGGGGGTTTTTTGTGTGTGTGTGTGTGTTTTTTTTTTTCTTTATTTTTACTTTTTTCGTGTTGCACTCCGGTTGCCTAGGCCGGGGTGTAACAACATCTTCGTCTCTACCTTCACCTCCAAACAAACATGCACATTCTTCCCTCTACCTCCAAACCGGACCCTGTGGCACAGCTCTGTGAAGCTGGGGTCTGACCATAATGCCCCTGTTGTTGCTGGCCTGCAGGCTTCAGAGCCTGGGAATAGATTAGATGCCTCCATTCCCACTCTGTGACACCCATCCAGGCATACCTGCATGCAAGACAATCTTCTAAGAATGTCCAGACTTGTTTAAGGGGCTGTTGTTGCTGCTTTGTCTCATGCCATTCCCAGATTCCTGCAAGGCCCAAGGCCAGACCTAAGGGAGTATTGGTTTGTGGTAAAGAAAAGCAGAAATACATTTTTCTTTGTCTGTAAGGGAATTCACCTACTCAGCTTACTCCTCTACCTCTCTCTTCTTCTTTTTTTAAATAGCATAGAAGTGCGTGAGAGTGATCCATCAAGTAGAGTTGACAGAGAGGCAAAGAAGAAAATACGACGGGCGCTGAAATCTTGTGAGAGCAAGAAGAAGCAGAAAAAAAACACAACACGAGGTGATAGAGGGGCAAAGATGTGGAAAAGGTGCACAGAGGTGGAAAAGAATGGTGGAAGGTGGAGAGAAAAGGAAGAGCCGAGAGAGAGACAGAGCAGCTAGTTTTTGTCTCCTCATCAGGGTGCTGTCAGGTTTATAAATAACCGTAATCAATGGCTCAGCTGGCTCCATCCTCTGCACTAATTGCTTTAAGTGCTTAAAAACCAACTCATGTACTTTTTTTCCCAGGACAGCATGGTTATAGAACTGCCACGGTGCTTTTGTCTCGCCCGCCCCTGTTTTATTTGGACCCGTGTGTTTTTGAACCCAGTGGTCATATGATTGTTTTTGTGTGTGCACGGTTGAGGTCTTGAAAAAAAAAAGTGATTAGCACATGACATTGTTCCTGTAAACAGCTGGTCACATAGGATGATAATAGCCCAGCAGAGGTTGATTTTATATTTTTAATTACAAGTTGGTGGAGTTAAGGTATTTATCTTAAACTCTAAAAAATAACCTGTAATATAACCTATAATATTGGGGGATGGGGATGGGGGGGGCAGACAGCAGAACATGGAAACTCAACTTCAGTACGCATGTATGTTACACCATTTTCAACCAGGGTATTGTAAGACTAACAGTACTCCAATGTCATATCAAAAATAGTTCTTTTTTTTTTTTTTTATTGTTTTCTTAAATAAGTTGAGGTAAAGATGTAATACTTTACTGGATTATATTCAGAGCGTGGATATTTATGTAGCTAGTGAATTAGCTATTTTGTTTATTAGCCACATAATTAGTTAATTAGTCACATGGTTATTGAGACATACTTGTCAGGGCATCTCTGTATTGTGTTTTCTGTCATTGATTAGTCTTACATCTTTCTTTTTGTATAAGCAGGGTTTCCTTTTCCTAACTGTAGTTATGTACAGTATCAGGATTCTGACCCCTTCTTTCTCAGGTTTGTTGAGCTTTCCCAGTTAATGCAGGACAAATGCCTAAAGTGTAATGACACAAGTGTTTGCGAATTAGTTGAAATCTAGCTCTGCCACTATCTGGACAACTCCACAACAAAGTTTTTAGTGAAACACTTTCCCAGTGAACCTACTTTAAAGGAAACTGAATGTGAACTCAGATTCAGTACATTTTCACACCTACCTTCCAAAACCATTTGGACCAGGGACATTGTTCCAGCTCTTCCTGGCAGATATTTACTGTCTTTGGACTTGCAGGCACAACTCTGCCCATGAACAGGATGAAGGAGCCAAGGCTCCTACTGCCATGAAACCCATGGATTTACTATCCTTTCTATATCACACTGAAAAATGTTCATAAACCTGTTTTCATTACTCTCAAAATGTTTTAGAATATAAGAAGTGGTGAAACAAAAGTTATAGCTTAGATCCAGTAGAATAAATAGGCTAATAGTGGCAGAAACGAGCATTAAAAGATATTGTTGGTAGTCCCAGTAAATTTGAGTATAAGAACAGCTACAGACTATTGTTCAGTGGAACCAGAATATTTATTAATAATAATCCCAGAAAGTATTATGATTTTGTTATGTAATGCACTTAATATATTTATTATTATTTGCTGTAGCGAAGGTAAGTATGTCAGAATTGAGAGAGATTTTGCGACCTGACCAAACCTCAACATCTGACTTTATCTGCCCATTAGTAGTGTAGACATCTGATTCAGGGTCAGTGATTGGCTGTTTTCTTACTGCAGTGCTCTTTAAGATTTGTGGATGACCTCTCTGCAGTACTTAAGATCTTTCATAAATATTTTACAACCCAGTTGTTCATTGTTTCAGGAGAGTTTATCCAAGCCTGGCAACCTCCAGCTACCACTCACCTCACAAAATACAGAGGCCTAATACTCTGTACCTTCAAAAGTTACATTTATATAGCACCAACTTCTTTATATTTGCTAGTACAGCAAAGTAAAAAAAATGTACATACCCTTTGAACAGAGTTTATGATACTATAGTGATAAACATTATTTTAGTAAAATTTGATTTGCATACTTTTTCTTTCTTGTTAATCATTTATAAGATATTGTGGGATGTGCGGTATGAACTTGTTTTGGCTTTTGAAGTGCTGTGTGCTAGAAAAGGTCTGAGAAACAAAAACAACCAAAAGTGAGATGCAAAATAACATTAAACGTTTTTGACTATGTGCTGATGAAAACCTGCTGAGATACTTCTGAAAATAGAGTTCAGGAGACTAACCAGAGGTAAAGCCCACTGAATGAGACTGCTAATATTTACTGTGGATAAATCTTTGACAGTGCCTGATAAGATCTCTTGTTATGGTCCCTTACTTATATGAGTTATTGTAATAAACAATGTAAACTGGTGGATTCAAAAAGTTGTTAGGTTAAGTTCAGTGTTGGGGAGTATTTAAAATACAAAATATGAGTAACTGTATTCCGTTACAGTTACCGTTTAAAAAGGTGGTATTCAGAATACAGTTACTTTGTTGAAATAAATGGATTACACTGCGGTACTTTCCTGTTTCATATTGTCGCGGGTCAGGACTGTTTGGGTTTTGTTTGACAGCTACGTTCTGTTGTTCCAGGCGGCAGCGTTACGGTTGCCATGGTTACAGGGCGACTCTCTCTCTCTCTCTCTCTCTGCGACTGTGTGTTTCCTGGGTGAGAGAGCGCCTTTTCGTTGTTGTTGTTGTTGTGCTAAGCTAACAGGCAGAATGCTACAAGCATAGCTCTAAAGAATGTAGCATCATGGGCAGTGTAGTCCGTGTTGCAGGGAGAATGGACTGCCATACACGTTATGGGTCTGTGAGCGCGAGGAGGGAGAAAAAGGGGAGTGGAAAACTACGAGTTGTCATCGAGCAAAAACGGGAGCTGGAAGCATGTAAATATAATAATAACCACTGCAGCCAAGAAGAGTGCCTGACGAGCCCAGTTGTAAGTAAGCTATTAAGACTCGACTGTACACCATGTTCGTGTTTTCCTCCGAAAACAATGTTCAATGTTTCCTTGCTATCTGGGTAAGTTCCGTTGGAGCAGCCTTTCGACGCCTCTCTCTGTCTCTCGCAGGAAAAGTTGACCCACACAACAAAGTAAAGCTATTTTTCGGCTACGAGCCGACAGGGACCCCGCCGTATTAGTCAGAGGTCCCTTTACTACAGTTCGGAGTCGCGGACCTTCAGTAATAGTAATAAATCACACAGCAATAGTACATTCACGTTGTTGTAAAAAGCATGATAATATATTAAGTAATCCAAAGTATTCAGAATACGTTACTGTCATTGAGTAACGTAACGGAATACGTTACAGGATACATTTTGGGGCATGTATTCTGTATTCTGTAATGGAATACATTTTAAAAGTAACCTTCCCAAATGGTGGTCACACCAGATACTGACCGGTTCTGGGTCCCCAGACCCCCAATAGCGCAAAAAACTGCACATTCCAGGGTGGCCTTTTGTTGTGGGCAGTCTGAGGTACACCTGTGCACTACTCATGATGTCAGATCAGCATCCTGATGTGGCACACCTGTGAGGTGGGATGGATTATCTCAATATAGCAGATGTGCCCACTACCACACATTTGGACTGATTTGTGACCACTGTTTGGGAGGGATGGTTATATTGTGTATCTGGAATGAATTTTAGGTCTCTACGTCCATCCCATGGGAAATGGGAGCAGTAACAAAGGTGTTGCATTTATATTTTTGTTGAGTGTATGAAGTGCAGCGAGAGTATGACCGTGCAGCGTTTAAAGCAAGTACTGGAAGTACTGACATTACCTCGAGTTTGACTCTGTGAAAAGTGACAAAAACATCAGCGTCCACTGTACACTTCTTTGTACTAGAGATGGACCGATCCGATATTACGTATCGGTATCGGTCCGATACTGACCTAAATTACTGGATCGGATATCGGAGAAAAATAAAAAATGTAATCCGATCCATTAAATATCACGAAAGCACCTCACAAAACTTGCAACACGCCGTAACTCACCTCAGAACGTTAGCACGTCGGAGCAGTGTGGTCACGTGATAGAGCGGCTTCGCTAGCAACCCGGCATTTCATCTCCGACAAAGTTATCCCGAGAGAAGTAAAGCAAGTGTGTAAGTCCATCTCTGAATGTTTGTAAAGCATTCCTGCGTTAATCTTAACAAGCGACTGCCTCTCGCTCTCCGGCTGCTACTTCAATCGTGAAACTGCTTAACGATCAGCTGATCGGCTTTTCTGTCGCGAGTCCGTGTCTCTGGTTTGCTTTTGGCCCACTTTGCACCAGAAAGAGGAAACCAGTGGCTGAACAACAGCAGCACGTTTAAGCTTGATCAGCTGTTGTTTGAATGTATTTAATATTACTTTCTACACCAGGATCTTTTTCTACGTAGCTGACGCTGGTAACTGTGCAGGGGCGGATCTAGCAAAGTTTAGCCAGGGGGGCCGATAGGGCATGAACAGGGAAAAGGGGGCACAAAGACATACTTTTCTTTCTTATTCTCATTTAAAATGTCGAGCTTTTAATAAATAATTATCTGACACCCAAAGTTTTAATTTGATGTAAAATGAATAGAAGTCAATTACTGTAT
Organism: Maylandia zebra; assembly: GCF_041146795.1. Classification (NCBI taxonomy): domain Eukaryota; kingdom Metazoa; phylum Chordata; class Actinopteri; order Cichliformes; family Cichlidae; genus Maylandia; species Maylandia zebra. The sequence goes on along the minus strand of NC_135171.1, from coordinate 5,749,548 downwards.
ATAGTGACTATTAACTCTAATATATATACCCTAGTAAGCTATAGTACTTTTTACTTTGGGAAGGTACCATCTGTGCAGTCTGCAATTTTGTTGAAGAAAGATGTTGAATCTATTTAATATTTCTTGAAAAATAATTGATTTCTGTGCATTTTTTTCACACTTCATCAAATTAAGGTTGATTACGTCGATTAAGCATCATAAGGTGGAGCGTGAGGGGTGGTTCCCTATTTTTTATTTATTTATTTTTGTTGTTGCTGGGAGTTGGAACCCTATTAGTTAGGTTGCTTAATATTTACGCTAAGTACTCTTTAAAATACCAGAATAGTGAGGATGGTGTAGGTTTAAGTTTATTAGATTGATCAGTATTGCTGAACTATGAAATATTTTTTTTGTATACAGGTATAACAGAATAGCTTTAGTGTAGTTGTTGTTTTAAACTTGAGTATGAACTTGCAGACTTGCAAAATGCAGCAAGATATTTTAAAAAACAGTTTTGTTGATTAAAAAACATTATATCGGATTCATATCGGTATCGGCAGATATCCAAATTTATGATATCGGTATCGGTATCGGACATAAAAAAGTGGTATCGTGCCATCTCTACTTTGTACAGCGAAAAAAAAACTAAACTTCTGAGCGAGCATCGAGCACGCTGCCACGGGAATGTGACATTCACAGAGAAACCCCCGGATCCTCCCACTGACATGACCGCTGCGGCACCGGGCAAACCTCCACCCGCCCCACTCCTGCTAAACAGGTGACAACAGATTTAAGAGACAGGACTTAGTGCTGCTCAATCTTTGATTTTATTTCTTTTTTGCTGTGTTTTACTTGCATCTATTTGAAAAAGTGTAAACACAAAACTTTATTTTATTTTATAAGATGGAATCTGCAGAAAATAGGTTTAAATGTTAAACACATTTCTTCAAGTCAAAGACAGTTGCATATAATTAAATTTTTTTGCTTAATGCAATGTGCATAAAGTTAAAAGATTAAAACTAAGAAAACATTTTTAAAAAGAGATTTCTTCATTTGATTCAGTTTTATATGATGGATTATGCAGAAAAAAATAAAATTGGGCTAAAAGCTCTATTGCTTTATTACGTATTCAAGTTGTGTATCATGTTTTTTTAAAAATAATTACCGTATTTCCCGGACTACAAAGCGCACCTGAATATTAGCCGCACAAGCTAAAATCAGGGGAAAATCCTGTTTTGTACATACATTAGCCGCACCTGACCAAAAGCCGCAGGTGTTTCAATGTTGACTTATCATATGTAAGAGAATATGCACAAAGCGAATTGTCAGGAAAGAGATGGCTGTTTGGAGACACATCCCTTTTATTAATATTTTGAAAAACAAGTTATGGGTACATATTTGCACATGTGCTGTGCTTCATAAATGAGTAACAAATGTAGTACATAATAACCTACAGCACACCAGAAAAATAGATTCAGACTACCTTTTAGGCTCAGGTGCAGCGACACAGCTTTAACAAGAAGAAAAGTCAGTCATTCACCATCTTTCTCTTCTTCCTCCGCACTAAAACCACCAAAGTCCTCTTCTCCAGTGTCGGAAACGAACAGGCTCAGGATGGCTTCGTCATCCACTCTCAGCTTCTTTCCTTCGTTGTCACTTTCAAAACAAAAGAAATCCTCGTTGTCAGTGTCAGAGTCGAACACCCTCAGAAGGGCCGTGGCGGTGTCCTCTCCATCATGCAGCAGTCCAGCCCTTCGAAATCCGCTGGTGATCGTGGATGTTTTCACACTTTTCCACGCTGTCAGAATCCACCGGTGGAGTTGAGCATAACTTGCTTTTCGCAAGTTTATCGCCGCTCATCATCCACGCCTCCCTCTGAACGCATAGCGCTACTTTGAAGTTTGTTTTTCGCGCTACTTGTACGGCACTATGTTGCCTGGCGGAGGGACATGTGACCAACATACCACTCTTGAACCCCGATCCTTCCGCCAAGCAACGTAGTGCCGTACAACAGTGGAACAAACAAAACAAATCGTCTTACGATATCACAAAAATCATGGAAAATCCATAGAAAAGCCGCACCTGACTAAAAGCCGCAGGGTTCAAAGCTTGTGCAAAAAGTAGCGGCTTATAGCCCGACAATTACGGTAATTAATTAATTAATTACTTTAATTAATTAAATTAAAAAGTTACTAACTACTCTTGAAATCAGTAATTAGTTAGTAATTACTTTTGTCAAGTAACTTGACCAACACTAGTTAAGACTGTACAACAATACTTCAATAATAATTGAATTGCATTGTTTTAATTTCATTTAATTTTAAATTGAATTACAAATTTTTGAGCTTATTCTTGATGGAAATTGTCAGGCTGTCCATAATAATAATAATAATAATAATAATAATGGATTGGACATCCATTATTACTCCCAGACAGGGAGGGAAGGAACTCAGATATTAAACAGCATGGAACATCTGGTTAATTTTCAAAACAGAAGACTTGCTTGAGACTGAATTTTCCATTTAGGTGATCGTGGCTCAAGAGTTGGGAGTTCGCCTTGTAATCGGAAGGTTGCCGGTTCGAGCCCCGGCTCAGACAGTCTCGGTCGTTGTGTCCTTGGGCAAGACACTTCACCTACCGCCTACTGGTGATGGCCAGAAGGGCCGATGGCGCGATATGGCAGCCTCGCCTCTGTCAGTCTGTCCCAGGGCAGCTGTGGCTACAACTGTAGCTTGCCTCCACCAGTGTGTGAATGGGTGGGTAAAGCGCTTTGGGGTCCCTAGGGGGGACTAGTAAAAGCGCTATACAAATACAGGCCATTTTCCATTTATGATACTTTCTGCTGTGCTGTGACTCGATGCCAAGGTATTGTCCATTTTAGTCACAGAAAGTCACTGATGCTGGCAGATAGTTGCTACCTGAACAGAGATGAAGCACAGCCTGACATGTGGAGAGCAAACAGTTTTTCCCTCTCATTGATTCCCCTGGATGGTACTGCTTGTAAGTAACAACATAGCATGTCTGTTAGAATGTATCTTTTACAGAAACACCGACCTGTGTTTTACTTGAAATCTATACCCTAAACACAACAGCAGTCCTGATATTTCTCTGAGCTGAAGAGTTATCACACAAATGAGCGCTTGGCAATGTTGGAGTGTAGATTGATTTTTCAGGCATGTGAAGGTAAGCGCTTAGTTCCACAGCAAGCGCCCGGCAGTGCAGTGGCTGCTTTTATACTGATCTGTCCTGCTGTCATGGATCAAATCAAAATGAAAAGAACTAAATCTGTGGGACATCCCAGAGGCTTAGCGCGCTAGACAACATCTCTTGTCTTCTTTGTCCTTTGGTTCTTCTTTTTTATTTTATTTTCCTTGCATTTTTTTTTTGCCCTTCTTTTTGTTCCTCTTATTTCCCCACTCTGTCAACCTTTCCTAACCCTCTTTCCTTCTCATCCTTGATCTCTCTAAGGGAAGCTCAACCGAAGAGTTTCTTTTTCAGTGCCCCTGGCAAAAGTTTGTCACTTTCAAGACTGCACTATAAAGTCATCTGTGTAAAGACATTAGCAGAGTTGCACTGAATTACAGCGAGGCCTCCAAAAAATTCCCAATTGTACTTTGACGTAATACTTTGCTGTGTCACATGAAGTGCTATCTCCAAATAAGCATGCCACTTTGGCGTGTGTGTGTGTCTCTGTTTTGTTTGGTTTTGGTTTGTGTGTGCAACAAATTGGTTCTTGATGCCAGTTCACTACTAAGAACTTTACATGGAAGCAATAACTGCAGCCTTCTTAGTCTCTTAACTGTTTAGAGAGTTGAGAGTTGATTCTAAAGTTAGCTCCTCTAGTTCTTAAACTATGCTTAACTAAACTTGGGCCTTTCTTTAACTTTCAGATTACAGTAAGATTACATATGTGGCATAAACTTCTCATTGTACATGGTTCTGACTATAAAGTGAGAATCAGCAAAGTGACCTAGGAAAAGGAAAACGAACACAAAGACACACAAAAAGCCCTGTAATAGATATAAACAAGGCAAAACTTTAGAGGAAGAAAGTGTCTTCTGCTTATCGTTATCAGGGTCACAGAGGCCTGGAACCTACTCCAGCCACAATAGGGTGAGAGACAGAGTACACCCTCGACAGGTCACCAGTCTGAAGCAGTGCTAACACAGAGAGAAAGACAACCGTTCAAACATATGGGTAATTTAGAATCACCAATTAACCTAATCCCACTAACTGCATATCTTTGGTCTGCGGGAGGAAGCCAGAGTACCCGGAGACTCAGGCAAACATGCAAACTCCACACAGAAAGGCCCGAGCCAGATGGTGGGGTCAAACTTAGGACCGACGGTGGTAAACATCGTGCCACCATGTCGCCCTGGGACACTACTTATAGACTGATTTTTAGAAAGAAAAACCTTTGAAGAAAGATAAAATCAAAAGCAAAGAGCAGCTTCCCTCAGAATGCAGTTGCATTTGTGGTAGTAGCGGGTGCACATGTGAATTATATTGAGCTTTTCTGTGTAGCTGAAATAAATGGCATTCAAATTATTCTTGGATAATCCATGGATTTCAGGTGTGCATGTTAGATAGTCACAGTTGTTGCATGCTATATAAATTAAAGAGCTTCAGGTAACAATGGTCTCTATTTATTTATAATGGCTCTAGTCCTCCGTGGAGGGAGGAGGTGGGTTATAACATAAACAATATACAGTACAAAAATGTAAACGCTACTGTCTTGCTAGGAATTACCTGTTATTTACTGAGCAGGGCCCAAATACTTTAATTCTATTTATTATTTTGCAAAAAATTTAATAATTAAATAATATACACTGGATACTAATAATTTATTATTAAAGATACATCTACCAACTGCATTATTTCAAGCTACAACTTTAAAGTGATGACTTAATGAAGCAATATTAGTAATAATCAAGTAGTATTATATCATTCAAAATTGATAAATACTGATAAATATACTAATAAGTATAGTACAGTATAAGTACAATGTGATGCTAAAATGTCTGTTCAATTAGACGGCGTATGGATAAGCCTTTTATGAAGTTTGATTTTTTTTTTCATTATTCTGATTTCTTATGCTGCCCGGTTACGAGCAGGTTGTCAATAACAAATACACACCTTACATTATAAATTTCTATTTCCAGATTACATATCCAGCCAGCTGTATATTGATAAATAGGAGAACTTATAAGTCATTCTTTACAGCACACTTGCACATTTTCGCAGAGGTAAAAGATACATTCAAATTATGTACAAGTGATGCTGTAATGAAAGGTCTGGGAGGTCCAAGGATGACCCAGCAAATCACCAAAATACATTATGAATAAATGTGAAAAAAAAAAATGTTTACTGTCAATGTCAATGGATGTTTGTGGTAATTAGAGGGCGATGGGTTTAAGTAACAGGGAGTGACTCTTCAAAAATATGTTTTTCTGAAAGATTTGCATAGATACTAAACCAGCTTATCCAGATTTAGGGGAGTTCAAATCAAAAGTGAGCTGTGTGGCCAAATGGCCGATGAACCGTGAGCAAAAACAGATTTTGCTGGGATAAAAACAATTATGTGTGATAAGATTAGAGAGGACAATTAGTGGTGAAACAGCACTTTTATTCAGTGGCATTAGACTAACAAAGAAGTCCTGGGGCTGTTTATTTAGCATAACAAAGGCTATGTAGATGGAGCCAAATAATGTGGGCTAGCCAGACAAAAACAGTCCATCAAAACTCATTAAAGCTGAGAATAAGATACATTAGGAAAATATGATGGTGAAGAAAGGAGGAAGTGTAGCTCTGAAAATAAAGGATGTTTTCATTGTTTAAAATTTCAAATGCTTACTTTGATCAGCACGGTGAAATGTTGAAAGGGTCCACTTTGTATTCTAAAGCAGGAGGCATGGCAGCTGATCCCAGCCGTTATTATTAATGGCCTTCACCTCAGCACAAACTGCACAGCGATTCCTTAAAATGCAAAAATGAGATGCCACCACCTGTAGACAGATACAAAGGGTCAAGAGGATAATGTCAGCCAGAGGTTCACAGGTCAACATAGTAAATCTTGTCAAAAGGGATAAACACTGCCTCCGAGCGCACTGACAAGCACTCTCTGTCTCCCAGAATGTGGAAGTCTCATGAAAACTTTATTATTTATCTTCTCCTCTGCTGCTTGTGCCTAAAATGGAGAGGAGAGAAAAGATTGAGCTACACAAGAAAAAATAAAAAGGGTTAGGGCCGAACCACTGCAATAAAAGTGATGTATGAGACGTCACACAGTGATTGGCTCAATACATCACCCTCAAAACGCGAGCCCGTGTGCACGCATGCACAGACTCACTCTATGGTGCGCTGAAGTCCTGAATGCCCGTAGGCTAATAGATGCAAGATAAAATAAGAACTTTGCAAATATGGGATGAAGCAATCTTTTATTGGACTGTATTAGCTCCACCCGTAGATCCACACACGCTCACATACTCTCACATATGCACGTTTATTGTTTAATTGGAGCTGTTCTGAAGCTGAAAGCGCAGGAGCATCGGGGCTGAGAATAAGCAGATGGTAACTAAGTGGGATAACAGAAATGGCAACTGACCTGATTGATGTTTCTATTGGTGCTCGCTGATGCTTGGTGCTTCCAGCAACACTTACGAACCTATAAAAGTATGGCGGTGTAAAATTGGGATGGTGCACTTCCTCGCTGCTGCGGAGTCCAAGAATAATTTTTTCTCTGTTCCCTCTGTTTTCACTTTGAAATCAAATAAGGCTCGTCATTCCACCACAAAGACGCTGCACATGTTAGTAAATGTTCATATATTTAGCTGTCTGTAAAAACATCTCAATCCAGATAAAACTGGTGGAATTACAATCCAGATTTTAAAATGACCATGAAAACGGTATTATTGTACAATTACTATTACATTACAACCAGTGCTTTTAAAATCTGTTAGACTTTATACTCCTAGAATAGAACAACTCACACCAACACCTACATTTCGAATATGTTTCCAATTAAAATTGTTGCAAGTAGTAAGATTTGTAGTTTTGTGTGTTTAGGGAAGACTAGGTTATAAGAATTAAGTATATAGTAAGTAATTAAAATAAAAATAAAATTGAACATATACAAAGGAAACTTGAACACATCAAAGAGCCTGACTGTTTATCACAGTGTTTGTTACCTGTGGAAGATCAGGCTCTGGCTGCTGAGGTGAGTAAACAGCTTTAACATCACTCTGTTTGTTGCTAGGCTTGAAAATATGCTTCAGTAGAACATTTGCATAATGACTGAAACCAGCCCACTGAAGGAACAATGGAGGTCAGTTCCTTAATCGTAATTATGCAAATTCTCATGACCATTGATCAACAACCACTGACCAAAACCCACTGATCAAAGACCACTGATCAATGGCCATGAGTACCATTCACAGAGAGCTGGAGAATGGCCGCAATCACAGCCTTGTAAGATGGCAAAAGATGTACCCTTAGGCCCCCTCCTCGATTCAGAGATGGTCTTTCCCCTTTCACGTTGGGATTGGGGAAACCTGCAGTCAGCTGATTCTGAAGAAGTCACTTGGATGAGTGACGAAACGTTTCTCCCACAAAACGCTATGTCCAGATGAACAGAATCAACTTTTGGAGATGCTTCAATAGACAATCTCCAGAAAACCAGTAATCAACAAAAAACCATTATCTGTGCAAAGATTGATGCTGCTGAAGTGAAACCCAGAAATGTTACAGTGGGTTTAATAAACTCGTAGTCAGGCTTTTTGCCATTTGGCATATTTTGGCACCATTTGTGAGATGAAATTTCTTATGTATTGAAGAGCAGAAATGATTTACATGCTTAAAATAGTTTTATTTTAGTCCCACGCACTTTGGGACTTTTTTCCCTTTGCTTAACTACGCTACCTTTTGCTTTTCCCTTTAAACTTTGTGGGGCCAACTTTGGCTTCTATTGGCCGATCCCTCCTTTTAGTAGCTTGAGCATCACGGTAACATCTTCGTGTTCACATCAGTTCCACCAATCAGAAGTTGCAGGGCGAGAAATACACCTGACACTAAATTTATGACACTTGCCCCCATCCAATCAAATGTCTGTAACTGGGCAGAAAATTGCAACTTTTGATGGGAAATGGCTCTGGGGCATTGAGTTAGTCAGGAAAAAGCTCTCATCCTTTATAAACCACTAATAATAAGACACAGTAAATTGAGAAGTCCTCGTCTTGTGCCTGTGCTGTTTTTGTCATGCTTATACCAAACAACTTGAGTCTGTCACCTTTGTTATAAAGCCCAACATTTTCTAACAGGATTGCATGTCCTGTTTCCCTTTCTCTTAGTTTTTTCTCTCTCTGATTAAAAACATAAAGTGTGTCCATGTGATTCTATTAGAAAACTGTTTTCATTCATCAAGTTAACAGATATATGATAAACTTCTGCTGCTTTTGTTGTTAACTGCCACAGTTGATTTCTTTCTGCAAATGTCCAAACTCAGGTGAGACTGAGAAACCCACCACTGCAGGTGAGAGGTGACAGGACAGAGGCTCTCCACCCCGGTGATACAACAGGACAGATTCAGCAGTGTGTGAGGAAGAGGAGGAGAAAAAGGAGCCAGCAGCAGCTGAGAGATGGAGAGGAGTACAGGGGGAGAACAGACAGACCTTCTCTGTAGTTGAGGGACTGGTGGAAACAGTTAAAACAGTTTCTAGATATTTGCTTTGTGTATTTGCAGAAGTATCTCCAACACAAACTGCAACAGCTGCATACAGGGAACCCCTCACTGATGTTTATCCTGCAGGACAGGATCTGATGGGGAAACAAGGAAAAATAAAGGGAACCACGGATAACTTTGATAATACTTTGATTTATCCAGAGTATTGTTTTCATCACAGTGGGATTGTGCTGGTTTCAGTGTAAAAAGTATGCAGATCATTTAAATACAAAGTTCAAAGAGCTGTGAAAAGTTTGTCAGTATTTTATGAGGACGTCAAGTTTCTGTATCAAGAGCCTCTTACCCTGTTTAATGCTCTCATATCTTCAACATCTTAAGCAAATTATACTGCACAGTTTTCTCATCAATAAAATAATTTTACTGCATCAGTTTGTCTTCCGTTTTATCTGAAACATACAAGGATCAAATCTTATTAGTTTATTTTTGGGATATTGCTCTTAAATATAATTAAAGCTTTCACACAGTGGTCACTATATATTAATATTTGTCTGTCAGACAGTAAAACTGGTATAAATGATATGAAATATAAATATTCCTTGAATTTGAACTGAAATGTAATATTTGAGACACCTAATTTCACCACTGAGCATTTCTTTTTCCAAAAATCGTGTATATATAGTAAAATATCAGTGATGTAAATCTATTACATTTGTACCATCAAAATGAGACTTGTTTCAAGAGCTAAACTAGCAAACTAGTTTACTAGCTAAACTTAGCATCATTGTTGGCTAAAGGGACGCTAAAGGGACTCATGGTGCACATGGTTGTGGTATTCTCCCAGATCACATGGAGATGAAACAACACAATTTTTTTCAATCAAAGTCAAACAAATGATATAAAATAAAGATTTTCTCTGTTTCTATCGAACATGCTGTCCGCCATAGCTGTAGCTGCTTATGTCGCAATTGCTAGGTAACAGGAACCGCCTGTCGTAGATTAGACCATCCAATAGAACAGCACTTCTGGCCTTTGAAGGATGCAGCCTCTGAATTTGGACAATGCCAGTCACTTTTCACCTTAGGAGCAAAAGCATTTTGGTTATGGCCAAAATGCTAATAATCGTGAGTCGCATTTAGGCCATAACCATGCACCTTCCTGTCAAATTTATGTAGTAAACAACTGATTGTAGAGTAATACATTAAAGTACTGAGTTAAGTATACAAATTGAAATGCATTAGAAAAGTTTGCACGCAGAGAAACATTTATGTTCTATTTTGGTGAAAAATTAGATAGAGAACTTTTTTTAATTGAATATTTTTGGTTGTTTTGTAGCTGTAAACCCAATGAGCTTTACAAACTGTTAATGTTAATAAAATAAAAGTTTATAAAACACACTGCCTCTGCCTGCAGGGAAGCAGAGTGTGGCTGGGGTTTGGGCCGATGGTCGGGTAGTGAACTGGTGACTCAGGCAAGACACTTGAAGTCGCCCATCCTGCTGGCCTTGCTCTTGACGCTGACAGCGCCGTTGCCCTTGCACTTGAAGATGTCAGCACCTCGTGTGTCCGGGTGTGTGCGCGAGCAGCAGTGCCTGGATGCAGACACTTAGATGGCAGTCACCATGACAGGGTCAACAAGGAGGGAGAGCAGTGACACTGACATCACTCGACCTCTTATGACCGCTCTGTACACACATACACGTACATGTGCTTCCTGCTTAAACCAGCAGAGGAAAAGTTACATCGAATTAAAAATGAATGTGAAAACTTGGATTGGAGATGTCACACCGTTAAATGCAATGAGCGTGTGGCTAACAAAACACATTTACAGCAGTGAATTAGAAGCATGCAGAGACTGGAAACTCATTCACACCTGAACTGATAATATGCTGTCACTACATGAAGGTTTCAGCGATTTCAGATAAACAGAATGGCTGTTCCCACATTCCTGGCTTTGGCGATAATTACAAACTTATCTGAAAAGCTGCAGTTCATTCCCAGAGAAGCTTTGTTTGATGCAGTTGCAGCAGCACACTTTGGCAAAATTAAAGCTGTGGATAAAAAGAAGTCGCAGGAATTAAAGTTTCGGGACTTGTTTTTAATCTTGCTGAAGAACTTAGATATGCGCTGCAACAGCTGGAGAAGCAATAAACTGCATCGCCAATAAGCTGATTTGCAAGAGAGTGAGTTTGTGTTAAGGGTCCCACTTACTTTACATAATTGAATTCAAGATATTTAAATTCTATTTAAGGTTATTTGTCCAAGCTTTCCACTTGGTTGCACCAGAGACTCCTGGAGGCTAAGGAGGCTAAAAAGGGGTTGTCATGGGTCAGTTGGCTGCACTCAGTCGGCATACCTCAAAGAGCAGAGGAAGAGTCTTATCTGCCGCACTAGACTATGTCCGACTCTCATAAAGAAAAGCCCAATCAGAATAGTGGATAGAACCAGGTGTTGTGTATTGAGTTCTATTTGCAGGTGATTTTTGTTAATCTAGTATTTCTTAAGTGATGTGACTCAGTGAATGATTGAAAATACACAGTTTTCCTGCAAAAGTATCTTTGAATGTAAATGGCGAATACTGCTTGTCATGAATGGAGCAAATTTCAGAAGAATTATTGGGCTCTTAATTACAGATCGTACATCTTCTTTTTTAAGAAAATAACAACAATAAATAACAGAGAGGGACCTGGGACCTTGATTGTAACAAGGCCGAACCATTGTTGGTTCTTCTTGCTGAGCTTTTGAACAAATTCTTATAAGACATTGTACGGGTGTAGAGTGAGGTCAACTTAACAATCTATTAAAATTTGGCTTACATCCACTAAGATCTTCAAGGTGAACTTAATAATTTATTGGTTGAAAATGAGCAAAAAGCCTTATCACTTAGAAACTATGACTCTTACAAGTGTGTTGTGTATTGTCAACACTGTATAAAGATTTAAAATATCATTTGACCTCCCTTATTGCTGCAACATCATTTTGACTGATTAGAAAATAGCCTCACCTGGCACTGCACTCTGAACCACAGCCCAGCCACACACTGATGAAGAACAAACCTTGAGAATAACGCAACAGATAGCCAGGCCTTCATGATCACTCAGCCACAACCCCTGCTGAGTTTTGGGATTTGGTTTGGATTAAGTTGAGCTTATAGATGGTGTCACCAAAAACTGATGTCAAAATATTACAAAAATGGGCACCAACAATCTCTCATGTGCAGCTGCAGTCTGTAGTAGAGACAGGCGTTTAAGAGTTATACCAAAACACTGCTGGTGTCAATGTAGGTACTGTCAACGGTGCCTTAGTCTAAAACTAAAATTGATGTCAGTAGAAGAAACAGGTGTCCTGAAACGTTTTTCTCAAACTCTCACAAAAAGGTTTTTTGTTCTATAAATTATACAGATAAGCAATACTTCTGTCTTTACTGTCCAAGCATGTTACAGTGGTTTGCCTTGAACCTTTGAAGCAAGTGACTTTTCAAAATGCTGAAGAATAAAATGTAATTCATTATAATGTATTATATGATACACTAAGTACAGGGGTTAAAGTGAGCCAAATGAGCCAGAATGGCACACTGGCACCTTTTTTAAACATCATTAAATTGAAAAAACTGTTTCAAATAATGTCACTCAGCTTCTCTTTTCATGTGCTGCAGCCTAGTTGCAATCCTAGGTGATGCCAGAAGACATTAAAGTAACTACATGGTCTCACCTGCATCCATGCTTTTTTTTCTTTTTAAATCACTATCATGTCCGCGCTGAGGCTGTTGATAAAGTTGCAGTGTTTCAGCATCTGGATAGCTCTACTGACAAAGAGTAGAGCTTAAACATAGTAACACTTTCTAAGTTGCAGGTAATTTCAAATGAAAGAGCTCAATCCATATCAGCAACCACACCACAACTGTTTCTGAGCAGTTTTGATAAGTCATCTGTCTGTGAGCTACGGTACAGTTGCTGTATTTTCGAGGGAAGAAAAAAGCTATTGTGGAGAAAAATTTATTTTGTAATTATTTTGTGTTAGATAGAAGATATAGACAAGACAGGACAGGGGAGGAAGATGAGAGTGAAATTTATAGTATAAGTAGTAGAGGTGTGAGTTGCAGAGGAAAAGGATTGTCAAACATTGTTTGTGAGAAAGGTCAGTATACTCTCAAGCACATTTGCTAGGATGATAGTATGTTCTATGGTGACACTTGCCAAATGCTAACTGTCTTTAATGGAATGAGAGATTTGCATCATAGATATGCATCTGATGAAGCTGCAGCAAACATGTCTCTTTAAATTTCAGCATTGAAAACAATAAATAGAAGTTATTAATATAAACTGTATCATGATCATTCCCAACATGTCATGCACACATTGCTCAGAAGTTGTTGTGTATTCCCTGACTGACTGGCAGTGGTTCCTGGAGCTTTCTTGCTTTTGTTAGATGGAAATGTTAGCAAAGAATGTGCTGCACCAAAAACTTCCCAGTGATTGCTTTGGTTGCTAGCAGATTGGCACAGTCATCTGTAGTTTTTCATGTTTTTCTGAAAATACCAACTAATCACTTGCAGAGTGGTAGTGAAACAGAAATGGAGAAGACTTGTTTTGAAAGTGTGTCTCAGCACAGCAACTTTGACTTCTGACTTTTGAAGAGTACCTGATCAGTGTTTGAAGACAAGTTTGTCACTTCCATTCAAAATACAACTGCAACAGTATTATAGTAACCAAAGCAATCGCAAAGAAGATTTTGCCGTCTGCTTAGGTAATGCAGTTTTACAGGGAAAGTGATTCACACCATTCATGTCATTCCAATGCAATGTTCTGTAGTAATAGTAGCATTAGTAAAAGTAATACTGTAGATTTGAATTATATGAATTTTAATAAAGTAACTTTAAATTAAATGTGTGAGTTGGGGTAGAATAGAATAGAATAGAATAGAACAAAATAGCATTTTATTTTTATTGTACATGTAAAACAAAACCAGGCACAACAGAATACCCCTAGAGCAGCGGTCCCAACCTTTTTTGCGCCACGGACCGGTTTATGTCTGACAATATTTTCACGGACCAGACTTTAAGGTGTTGCAGATAAATACAACAAAATAAAACCAGTACCGATACCAAAAAAAAGAAGATTTATTTGTAACACACGGGAAAAGACCCAGGGAAACAAAGTTAACAATAAAAACGATTTAAAAAAAATAATGATAAAAAACCTGAAAACAATAAATTTCACACCCGAGCCTCAACTCTTGTGGCCCGGCACCAAACGACTCACAGACCAGTACCGGTCCGTGGCCCAGGGGTTGGGGACCGCTGCCTGTCCACATGCCAACAGGTCAGAGCAATTTTAGCAGCACAAAGGGGGATATAATAAGCAGTCTTATGCAGTGGGTCTTTTATTGTTGGTTTTAGGATTTTAACAGGATTTTTTGAGAATATGAAAAATAAAAAGTACCATCATCCCTTTAATCTCTAATATTAAATTTTCATAGGTTCCTTGTGTATGTATCATGCAAACGAAATAAAAAATTAAGTTGAATAAGGAGAGAATATATAATATCTGTATTACTGGGAATCATAAAACATGCTGCTGAATCCTGTCACTATCAGCAAGGTGGGAAAGGTAGGGTTAGGGTTAGGCTAGAGGTTAAAATCGTTGTTCTATAGAGCATCAAAATTCTTCTGTAAAATACTGTCACATCAAAGATGTTGAGTTACTTGGTCAAATATGTCATTATATTTGACTTTGTCAGTATTGCCAGCCTTAACGCTTCACATTTATTACTCTACATGTCCTTGCTGTTGCACTCTGACTGAGTTCATGAAGAGCTTTTGAGTATGCTGCTGTAACATTACAGTGAAGAATAGGAATGGGCCAGATTTAAGAGGTGATAGATTGTCCCCCGTAAGAAGTTTAACCCAAAAGCAGGATCTCAGAAAACCGGGATGGTCACCATTATGGGTTACAGTGTGAAGCAATCACCATGGTTATCATTCTAGATGTTAATGGACTTTTTATGGAGTGAGAGACAGATGGAGAGTGACTGCAAAGACACATTAATGTCCTCCTCTTAATTTTTTAACCTTGACCTACCTATCGTGCTCCTGAAATAATCGCAGACACAGTGATGCACACACACACACACACACACACACACACACACACACACACACACACACACACACACACACACACACACACACACACACACACACACACACACACACACACAGAAAAGAATTCTGCAGAGGTCATTTATAATTAGTTACACAGCATGAAAGTAGTGCTGCAGTGCCACACACAATTCCAGACAACTCACAGCATCCACTGCATGCAAAAAATAATCAGCATTCAAGGCAATCAAGTAATCATATTTTTAATAATGCATATCCCACTTGGGGATGGTGTTCTACTGTAGGTTAAATGTTAGATAATAAGCAAAAAAGAGATAGAAGGAAAGAGAAAAAGCCAACCCATTATCTTGGTGCTGACCGATATCATGCACATTTCACCAGGGCCAGTGGTGTTGGCTAAGGCCATTCACATTACACCAGGGTGTGTGGTGCTGACCAATACCATCCATATTTCTCCAGGGAAAGAGTTGTTAGATGAGGCCATCCACATTACAACAGGGCCTGTGCTACTGGCTGAGGACATTTACATTTCACCAGGGCCTGTGGTCATGGCTGAGGCCAAATACATTTCATCAGGGCCTGTGGTCATGGCTGAGGCCAAATACATTTCATCAGGGCCTGTGGTCATGGCTGAGGACATTCACATTACACCAGGGCCTGTGGTGCTGACCAATACCATCCACATTTCACCTGGGCCAGTGTTGGTAGATGAGGCCATCCACATTACAACAGGGCCTGTGCTACTGGCTGAGGCCATCCACATTATACCACGGCATGTGCTCCCTGTGAGGCTATCGTCACCACACCAGGGCCTGTATTGCTGGCTTAGGCCATCCACATTGCACCAGGGCTAGTGCTCCCTCTGAGGCCAACTTCACGACAGCAGGGCCTGTGCTGCTGTCTGAGGTCATCTACATTTCACCAGAGCCTGTGTTGCTGGCTGATGTGATCCACATTACACAAGGGCCTGTGCTACTTTTTGATGCCATCCACATTAAACCAGGGCCTGTGGTGCAGGCCCAAACCATCCACATTTCACCAGGGTTGTGTTGCTGGCTGATGCGATCCACAATACACAAGGGCCTGTGCTACTGGCTGATGCCATCCTCATTACACCAGGGCCAGTGGTGTTGGCTGAGGACACTCATATTACGACAGGGCCTGTGTTGCTGGCCGAAACGATCCACATTTGACAAGGGCCAGTGGTGTTGCTGGCTGATGCCATTCACAATACTCAAGGGCCTGTGCTACCGGCTGATGCCATCTACATTACACCAGGGCCTGTGGTGCTGGCCAATACCACCGACATTTCACCAGGGCCAGTGTTGTTTGCTGAGGCCATCCACATTACACCAGGGACAGTGCTTCCTGTGAGGCCATCTTCACCACACCAGGGACTGTGCTGTTGGCTGAAACCATCCACATTACATCAGAGCCATTGGTCCTTGCCGATATCATCCACATTTCACCAGGGCCAGTGGTGTTGGCTAAGGCCATCCACATTACACCAAGGTCTGTGGTTCTGGCCATTACCATCCACATTTCACCTGGGCCAGTGTTGGTAGATGAGGCCATCCACATTACAACAGGACCTGTGCTACTGGCTGAGGCCATCCACATTATACCACGGCATGTGCTCCCTGTGAGGCTATCGTCACCACACCAGGGCCTGTATTGCTGGCTTAGGCCATCCACATTGCACCAGGGCTAGTGCTCCCTCTGAGGCCAACTTCACGACAGCAGGGCCTGCGCTGCTGTCTGAGGTCATCTACATTTCACCAGAGCCTGTGTTGCTGGCTGATGTGATCCACATTACACAAGGGCCTGTGCTACTCGTTGATGCCATCCACATTTCACCAGGGCTTGTGTTGCTGGCTGATGCAATCCACAGTACACAAGGGCCTGGTCTACTGGTGAGGACATTCACATTACAACATGGCCTGTTGTGCTGGCCAATACCATCCACATTTCACCAGGGCCATTGTGGTTGGCTGAGGCCATACACTTTACATCAGGGACGGTTGGTTTGTAGCAGTTAGCAGGCCAGACTATTTGTCATAAAAAAAAAATACTCCAAAAGGCACCATGAGCACAAACACAGTTGAGAGGTTCAGTTCAGCCACAGTGTATTAGTGGAAGCCAAAGAGTTCATCAAAGAGGACATGCACCCAAACTTTAAGCCTCAGCAAAACTGAAGCAGTTTAGTTCTGAGAAAGAGTTCAGTTATCATAGACAGAAACTATCCATGTTTAAAGTTGGACATTTTAACATGGGACACCCATGATTCCCAGCCTCAAGTGGCCACTATTGGAACTGCATCTTTCAGCACCTCAGTGCTGCTTTTGTTTTCCAGCCCCAGATGATGTAGCTTTGTGTACCTATCTACACCCTAATTACAAACATTGGTAAAAAAAAAAAAAAAGAAAAAGAAAAGGAAAAAAAAAGTTTTCTTAAGTTTCTAACTTTGGCTTGATTCATGGCTTCCTCTTCATTGGTCCATACATGATGTAAGTATGTATTCTAGTTGTCAACTAGAAAGTGCATTTTCTGAAGAAACTGCAGTGTGAATGCTTGAATCTGAATGTATGCATTGAAATGAATTAATTGCTGAATTTTAAGTTAAAAAGTTTGAATGAGATAAAAAGAAAAATAATTTAATCTGAAAACAAAAGTGCTGAAGTGCTAAAAGCTGACATTTACACAGAAGAATAAGTTGGAAAAAAGCTGAAAATGTTTTAATTGTAAATTAGAAAAACCTTAGAAATGAGAAAAGAAAATTTAGAGTCAGAAAACCTCTGAATGAATATTAAAAGTTCATATTCTTTGAATGACTAAAATGTGATCCCTCCACTTGGATCCACACAGTTTAAAATTTTTAAATGTCTGAGCTTTGAAAGACAAGGTGTTGGAAAGAGAACAACGATGGCAACGTTTTGAGGGTAAAATCATACCTGTAGAGCAAACACTGAGGACACAGCAGCAGTTGAAAGAGAAGTGTTTAAGATGAATCTTGGCAGAGTGAGAGACAGAGCTAGTTAAGCAGGCAGGTGTGAGCCTGGTTGCTATAGTGACTGCACCCAATGGCTCCATACACACGCACACAGACATGCGCCTCACTTCTGCTGCTTAAAATGAACAGAAAAGTCATGTGAGTGAAGTTGCCCCCCCCACCTTCTTCAAATCCAACAAAAGTGGTATCAAACGTTTGTGCTACGTTTGTGCTGGTTTGTGCTGCAAAAATTTTCATTTGTGCTACTATCATTTTAAAGATATTAATCAAAATTTCTATAGGTCATCAGAGGTCAACCAGCCCCCCCACCACATTAATGGAATCGAACAAAATTGATGTCAAATGTTTGTGCTACGTTTGTGCTGGTTTGTGCTGCTAAAATTGTCGTTTGTGCCGCTTTCATTTTAAAGATATTGATAAAAAATTCTAGAGGTCATCAGAGGTCAACCAGCCCCCCCACATTAATGGAATCAAACAAAACTGGTGTCAAACGTTTGTGCTACGTTTGTGCTGGTTTGTGCTGCTAAACTTGTCGTTTGTGCCGCTTTCATTTTAAAGATATTACCAAAAGTTTCTAAAGCTCAACCAGCCACTTTCTTTACCGTAAAGAAATTGAGAGATATTAACCAGCATTGGATATTTTTTTCTTATGATCACACTCTTAAACCTAGTAATCAAACTGCAATAACTTATTTAAAAACTAGGTTAAATATAGCATTTAAAATAATTAATGCATTCGGTTAGAGAAAAAAACTTTATTTGCTGGTAACAAAATACAAAACTACGAGAACAATGTTTCCTGTTAGAAAAGGTAAATACATTGAACTGTCTGAGCCTCACAAGTCTAATACAATAACTGAAAAATAACAGCTATTTCCATCATCTAACTCACAAACTAGAAAAGGACTTTCTTTCATGAGATCTTGCCATCATTCCTTTGTGTAGAGCACAGCGTGCGGACATACACTGGTGTTTTCAGATGCTATGGTTACATCCTTTCTTAGGTCATCATACATCTCCCAGATGTACGGGGTCCTGTTACAGAATGTCATATAATGCCCGAGTGTTTCTGGTGTTGGGCCCTCCTAAATGTAATGACTGCTTTCAGTGTGAATTTCTCTCCTTGAAGTAGCAGAGTGGATGGGAATTCAGTAAGCAAAAACCTTTTTGGACTGTGAAAACTGTGCTCCAGAGTTTCTGTAGAGCATTTTCCAAGGTCTGTGTCAATCCATACAAGCTCTCTCAGGGTGAAACTGTGACAAACAGTAAATCATCTCTCTCTCGCCTCCAGACAATACAAAACGCAGCAGCCAGATTACTAACTCGCTCTACCAAGCGTGTTCACATCACTCCCATCTTATATTCTTTACATTGGCTCCCAATAGAGTTTAGAATTCGCTTTAAAATTCTTGTTTTAACATACAGAGCACTAAATGGCCAGGGTCCAGATTACTTATCCAAGCTTCTTTTAAAATACACTGCTGCTCGTCATCTCCGCTCACAGACTCAGAGTCTCTTAGTTGTTCCCCGTACACGATTGAAGACAAAAGGGGACAGAGCCTTTCAGTCTGTTGCACCAAGGCTGTGGAACAGTTTACCACTACAATTACGTTTGCTTGACTCTGTGGATTCTTTTAAAAAACAGTTAAAAACTCTTCTGTTCAAACAAGCCTTTTGTTGATCTACATATTTTATTTTATTTTATTTTTTTACATTATTTACATTTGATCTTTTACATTGTATATAATGTCTATTGATTTTATTGTTTATTTTAATATTTGTGTACAGCGCTTTGTGATTGCCTGTCTGCGAAAAGCGCTTAATAAATAAAGTTTACTTACTTACTTACTTACTGTGCAAAGTTGCTTTCCTGATGAATCTGTTTTAAATGCTGTTGGAGATGCATCAGGACTTTCGATTGGTCTTAGGCATGGCGATGCTGGAAGGTTGAGCCCTTGTTCAACAGCAGACTGAAGGTGAGCTATGCCAGAAGCTGAGAGGACTGACAGATCAATGGAAACAAAAGGTATTTGCCTTGTGTTTGGTGTGTAAAGTTTGCAGTACTGGGAGGAACACTGTCTTGTGAAGTGAACACTTGGATTTTCCATCATTGTTTTTTGAATTACTGTGGACACATGGCACTGTGCATCAACACGATGAACACCAGTCTTCAACTGAACAGGGCAGAATATTGAGCTCAGCACCTCTGCCCTCAATGAATAGGCATGTTGAGTGACACCCTTTGAAGCAAGGGATTTCACAAGCTGGAATACTTTGTTCTCCTCTGAACTATTCAACATGTTTTGAGCAGTACGACTGTCACAGTAAGCGCAGCACAGACTTTGACAGAAGGCATCAAAGGCACAGGTGTTCATGACACAGTATTGTCCTTTGCCAAGTTTTACTGCACTGTAAACCCCAACAGTCTACCTGACTTATAAAGTTTGTGGATATAACAATTGAAATTCCCCAAAGTTGAAACAACTTAAAACTTTTGTTCTGTTAACGATTCAAACAGTTATAATTGTACATGGCTTAGAAGTTAAGAGTAAATACTGCTTTCTTAATTATGATTTTTGAGTAAATGTTTTTTTTCCGAGCTCCGCATGTGTATGTCAACTACGTCATGACGTTTTCTCTCTAACCTGAACGACGTTGACAGAAAATTCTGTTCAATATGGCTGCCCTTCTTGAGCGACTGGAGAGCACATTTGGAGAAACTTGCAAGTAAAACGGAACCTTCGTTATGTTTATTTTTTCCGTAAAAAAGCAAGTATATTAATATGTTGCAGGCAAGAACTTCAATTTCGAATGCGCTGCTGTGTTAAAAAGCACAGACCCAGGTGGTGAATAGTGGTTCGCTGTTGTTCGCGCTCTTTTTCAAACATGGTTAAAACTGACGACATAATCTGATTAAAACAGTTTTACTAAGAATTACATAAAAAGAAAGGGTCTTAATGATATTTTAATGACCACTTGCCAACGCAAGAAAGTTGGCGTTTTTAAAACAGCAGCCTCATTGTTCGGCAGGGGTTTTTTTTTCTTCTTCTCATTAGCATGATTCAAAACTGACTTAGCTAGCAGTGGCAACTTCAATCTAAAACAATTGAAATATAGCAAGGTTTTGTATATTTAGTGTGCTAATAAGGTTTTCAATATTTTTATTTTTTCCTTCCAAGGCTGAAGACCGAAGACAAAAGGACAGAAGAAAAAAAAAAATTCAGACTGCAATTAATTTCAGGTGGAGACAGTAAACACAGGTGAGTTGAAAGATCTATTGAAGAGTCCTTTCTTCATGGCCATTAAAACATTTTTAGGTTAAAAGACCCGTGTCATGAATCGCTGTGCGGCAGGCAGGAGTTGGACCCAATTCAATTCAATTTTATTTATATAAAATGAGGCTTTTTTCCTCAAACAGTCCCACTGGCAAATCATTTTGATTAAGTGTGCCACATCCACTCTAATGAAACATTCAATTCAATTCAATTTTATTTATATAGCGCCAAATCACAACATAAGTCGCCTCAAGGTGCTTCATAGATACAGAGAAAAACCCAACAATCATATGACCCCCTATGAGCAAGCATTTTGGCGACAGTGGGAAGGAAAAACTCCCTTTTAACAGGAAGAAACCTCCAGCAGAACCAGGCTCAGGGAGGGGCGGCCATCTGCTGCGACCGGTTGGGGTGAGAGAAGGAAGACAGGATAAAAGACATGCTGTGGAAGAGAGACAGAGGTTAATAACAGATATGATTCAATGCAGAGAGGTCTGTTAACACATAGTGAGTGAGAAAGGTGACTGGAAAGGAAAAACTCAATGCATCATGGGAATCCCCCGGCAGCCTACGTCTATTGCAGCATAACTAAGGGAGGATTCAGGGTCACCTGGTCCAGCCCGAACTATATGCTTTAGCAAAAAGGAAAGTTTGAAGCCTAATCTTGAAAGTAGAGATAGTGTCTGTCTCCTGAATCCAAACTGGAAGCTGGTTCCACAGAAGAGGGGCCTGAAAACTGAAGGCTCTCCCTCCCATTCTACTTTTAAATACTCTAGGAACAACAAGTAGGCCTGCAGAGCGAGAGCGAAGTGCTCTAATGGGGTGATATGGTACTACAAGGTCATTAAGATAAGATGGGACCTGATTATTTAAGACCTTGTATGTGAGGAGCAGGATTTTGAATTCAATTCTGGATTTAACAGGAAGCCAATGAAGGGAAGCCAAAACAGGAGAAATATGCTCTCTCTTTCTAGTCCCTGTCAGTACTCTTGCTGCAGCATTTTGGATTAGCTGAAGGCTTTTCAGTGAGTTTTTTGGACATCCTGATAATAATGAATTACAGTAGTCCAGCCTGGAAGTAATAAATGCATGAACTAGTTTTTCAGCATCACTCTGAGACAGGATATTTCTAATTTTAGAGATGTTGCGCAAATGGAAGAACGCAGTCTTACATATTTGTTTAATAAATTCAAATTCAAATTCAAATTTTTATTTGTCACGTACACAGTCATACACAGTACGATATGTAGTGAAATGCTTGGACAACTGCTCGTGACCTAAAGAAAACAAAAAAGGAAAGGCTATGAATAAGAAAGGAAATAAATATGAAAAATTAAAAAGGGTAAATTTAACTAGGAAGGAATAAAATATAAATTAAGGTTAAAAATGAAATAACTGTACAACACAAATTAGAATGAAGGGTAAATTTAACTGGGAAGAATAAGATAAAGATAAATATATAATATGTGCGTTGAAGGAGATATCCTGGTCAAAAATGACTCCAAGGTTCCTCACAGCGTTACTGGAGGCCAAGGTAATGCCATCCAGAGTAAGAATCTGGTTAGATACCATATTTCTAGGCTTTTCAGGGCTGAGTACAATAACCTCAGTTTTATCTGAATTAAGAAGCAGAAAGTTAGCGGCCATCCAGGTCTTTATGTCTTTAAGACATTCCTGCAGTTTAACTAATTGGTGTGTGTTACCTGGCTTCATGAACAGATAGAGCTGGGTGTCATCAGCATAGCAGTGAAAATGTATGCTATGTCTTCTAATGATGCTGCCTAAGGGAAGCATGTATAATGTAAACAGAATTGGTCCTAGCACTGAACCCTGTGGAACTCCATAATTAACCTCAGTCTGTGAAGAGGACTCTCCATTTACATGAACAAACTGGAGTCTATTAGATAGATATGATACAAACCACTGCAGTGCAGTACCTGTAACACCTACAGCATGTTCTAATCGCTCTAATAGGATATTATGGTCGACAGTATCGAATGCTGCACTAAGGTCTAGCAGGACAAGCACAGAGATGAGTCCACTGTCAGAGGCCATAAGAAGATCATTTGTAACCTTCACTAAAGCTGTTTCTGTGCCGTGATGAACTCTGAAACCTGACTGAAACTCTTCAAATAAGCCATTCCTCTGCAGATGATCTGTTAGCTGTTTGACAACTACTCTTTCAAGGTTTTTGATATGAAAGGAAGGTTGGAGATTGGTCTATAATTAGTTTCATCAGTTGTTCAGTTCTTATAAAATGTTGTATAATTGTACCAAATCACTGAGGATACATCCAATGTGTAAATCACAATCAACAATTTTACTGTGATATTCGCTCGTGTTTAGAGAATCTCCATTATCTTTGTTACTGAGTTTCCATTTTTGTAGGGCCAAATTTGTATTAAAAATTAATATTTTCATATGATGTGAAATGACTCAATCATTTCTAATTTTTAGAAGAAACCATTCATTAAGTCCCTTAAGGTGAAGATTTCATATATTGATAATGATAAAATTAACACAAATTAAAAGTTTCACTGATAAACACAATTTTTCCTTGCTTTGAACCCCATGTTCTATATAGATTACAGCTCTGATCTGGAGAACACTATTTTAAAATACTGTGTAGGGTTTTGTCAAATGATTAAGAAACAGACTCTCTGTCACAAGAGACAGAAAGGTTGTATCTTAAAAGAAAAGTCTCCAAAATTTGGTAGAGTCTGATGTCATGCAGTTTCATAAACATGTATTCTCCCCAAAGAATGACACCTGAAAACTTTGCGTTAAATTAACTTTTCTTTTCCCTTTTTAGGAGGCGCCTGATATCAACGTGAAATGCACTGCAGTACTTCGTGCCCTTCCTGTATGTCTATGTCTGTGTCAATTTTGGGCTCCTGAGAGGGGTTATCATCCACTTCCTGCTCCACAAAGGCTTTGTGTGGATACTGACGCTTCACTGTACTATCCTGTCTGGCAACCTCTGCTTCTTTTCGTATTTGTTTTGCAGAACAGATCCGCATGTTCCCTTCAATAAAACCAAGATGACATGCAATGAATTTATCTATCCTTATAGGGAGATTTTCATGCTTAAACAGACCATGTTTAATGTTCTTGAACTCTGCTTCAACATTAGCTGAAGTTGCAGTGAGTTTTTCGCTCTGAAATAGGGGAACCATTTCTCCAGTCCAGAGTGGTAGGTATTAGGTGTGGGACGAGCTCAGGTAGATAGTGCATATTGTCTCGATCACCATGATCTTCAGCATGGCACCTGCTCCCCTCACAAATATCTGCCACCCACTGCCTTAAGTCGGTGTTTATTTCTGTGCATGGATCCAATCTAATGTCTTCTTCTTCCTTGTCATCAGAAACAGACATAGTCTCATCTGCAATTTTTCTTTTCAGATTTGATTTGGACACTTCTGACATAATGGGGTTTCCAAAACTGTCACAGCCTTCTGTCTCACTTAATGCCACAATAGCAATGCTGCGTATTAGGACCTTTGCTTCTTCCAAGGATTGGGACTTGACAAGTTGTGCCATTGATTGCACATAGAAATCCCTCACCCGATGAGGCTTTTTTCCTCAAACAGTCCCACTGGCAAATCATTTTGATTAAGTGTGCCACATCCACTCTAATGAAACATTCAATTCAATTCAATTTTATTTATATAGCGCCAAATCACAACATAAGTCGCCTCAAGGTGCTTCATAGATACAGAGAAAAACCCAACAATCATATGACCCCCTATGAGCAAGCATTTTGGCGACAGTGGGAAGGAAAAACTCCCTTTTAACAGGAAGAAACCTCCAGCAGAACCAGGCTCAGGGAGGGGCGGCCATCTGCTGCGACCGGTTGGGGTGAGAGAAGGAAGACAGGATAAAAGACATGCTGTGGAAGAGAGACAGAGGTTAATAACAGATATGATTCAATGCAGAGAGGTCTATTAACACATAGTGAGTGAGAAAGGTGACTGGAAAGGAAAAACTCAATGCATCATGGGAATCCCCCGGCAGCCTACGTCTATTGCAGCATAACTAAGGGAGGATTCAGGGTCACCTGGTCCAGCCCGAACTATATGCTTTAGCAAAAAGGAAAGTTTGAAGCCTAATCTTGAAAGTAGAGATAGTGTCTGTCTCCTGAATCCAAACTGGAAGCTGGTTCCACAGAAGAGGGGCCTGAAAACTGAAGGCTTTTATTCAATTCCATTACTGTGGGGGGGCTGGTTGACCTTTTGACCTTTACATTAATATCTTTAAAACAGATGCAGCACAAACGACAATTTTTGCAGCACAAACCAGCACAAACGTAGCACAGTTGATTGACACCAGTTTTGTTTGATTCCATTAATGTGGGGGGGCTGGTTGACCTGTGATGACCTCTAGAAATTTGTATGGATTTCTTTAAAATGATAGCAGCACAAACGTAAATTTTTGCAGCACATACCAGCACAAACGTAGCACAGTTGATTGACACCAGTTTTGTTTGATTCCATTAATGTGGGAGGGCTGGTTGACCTCTGATGACCTCTACAAATTTTCTTGAATATCTTTAAAATGATAGCAGCACAAACGTAAATTTTTGCAGCACAAACCAGCACAAACGTAGCACAAATGTTTGACATCAATTTTGTTCGATTCCATTAATGTGGGGGGGCTGGTTGACCTTTTGACCTTTACATTTTCATTAATATCTTTAAAACAGAGGCAGCACAAACCAGCACAAACGTAGTACAGTTGATTGACACCAGTTTTGTTTGATTCCATTAATGTGGGGGGGCTGGTTGACCTCTGATGACCTCTAGAAATTTGTATGGATTTCTTTAAAATGATAGCAGCACAAACGTAAATTTTTGCAGCACATACCAGCACAAACGTAGCACAGTTGATTGACACCAGTTTTGTTTGATTCCATTAATGTGGGAGGGCTGGTTGACCTCTGATGACCTCTAGAAATTTGTATGGATTTCTTTAAAATGATAGCAGCACAAACGTAAATTTTTGCAGCACAAACCAGCACAAACGTAGCACAAATGTTTGACATCAATTTTGTTCGATTCCATTAATGTGGGGGGGCTGGTTGACCTTTTCATTTTCATTAATATCTTTAAAACAGAGGCAGCACAAACCAGCACAAACGTAGCACAGTTGATTGACACCAGTTTTGTTTGATTCCATTAATGTGGGGGGGCTGGTTGACCTCTGATGACCTCTAGAAATTTGTATGGATTTCTTTAAAATGATAGCAGCACAAACGTAAATTTTTGCAGCACATACCAGCACAAACGTAGCACAGTTGATTGACACCAGTTTTGTTTGATTCCATTAATGTGGGGGGGCTGGTTGACCTCTGATGACCTCTAGAAATTTGTATGGATTTCTTTAAAATGATAGCAGCACAAACGTAAATTTTTGCAGCACAAACCAGCACAAACGTAGCACAAATGTTTGACATCAATTTTGTTCGATTCCATTAATGTGGGGGGGCTGGTTGACCTTTTGACCTTTACATTTTCATTAATATCTTTAAAACAGAGGCAGCACAAACCAGCACAAACGTAGCACAGTTGATTGACACCAGTTTTGTTTGATTCCATTAATGTGGGGGGGCTGGTTGACCTCTGATGACCTCTAGAAATTTGTATGGATTTCTTTAAAATGATAGCAGCACAAACGTAAATTTTTGCAGCACATACCAGCACAAACGTAGCACAGTTGATTGACACCAGTTTTGTTTGATTCCATTAATGTGGGGGGGCTGGTTGACCTCTGATGACCTCTAGAAATTTGTATGGATTTCTTTAAAATGATAGCAGCACAAACGTAAATTTTTGCAGCACAAACCAGCACAAACGTTTGACATCAATTTTGTTCGATTCCATTAATGTGGGGGGGCTGGTTGACCTTTTGACCTTTACATTTTCATTAATATCTTTAAAACAGAGGCAGCACAAACGACAATTTTAGCAGCACAAACCAGCACAAACGTTTGATACCACTTTTGTTGGATTTGAAGAAGGTGGGGGGCCAACTTCACTCACATGCTTAATGGCTCAAAACACCTTATCCAATTATAAACTGACACGCACCTACTGGCATGCCCCTTTTAATTTCTTCATAAATGTTATTTAATGTTATTATTACGGCAGCACGGTGGTTAGCACTGTTGCCGCACAGCAAGAAGGTCCTGAGTTCAATTCCACCATCACGTCAGGGTCTTTCTGTGTGGAGTTTGCAGGTTCTCTCGCCATGTTTGCGTGGGTTCTCTCCGGGCTCTCTCCAAAGACATGCAGCTTGTGGTGATAGGTTAATTGGTTAATCCGAATTGCCCATAGGTGTGAATGTGAGTGCGAATGGTTGTCTGTCCCTGTGTGTTGGCCCTGTGACAGACTGGCAACCTGTCCAGGATGTACCCTGCCTCTTGCCCTATGACAGCTGGGATAGATTCCAGCACCCCCTGCGACCCTTAAAAGGATAAGCAAATGGATGGATGGATGGATGGAATTTTATTAATATCTTTAAAATAATAGCACCACAAATAAAAATTTTTGCAGCACAAACCTGTGACATCAACTTTTGTTTGATTTGGGTGATGTGGGGGGGCTGGTTGACCTTTTGACGTTTGCATTTTCATTAATATCTTTAAAACAGAGGCAGCACAAACGACAATTTTAGCAGCACAAACCAGCACAAACACAGCACAGTTGATTGACACCAGTTTTGTTTGATTCCATTAATGTGGGGGAGCTGGTTGAATTCTGATGACTTGTACAAATTTTCTTGAATATCTTTAAAATGATAGCAGCACAAACAACAATTTTTGCAGAACAAACCAGCACAAACGTAGCACAAATGTTTGACATCAATTTTGTTCGATTCCATTAATGTGTGTGTGTGTGTTGGGGGGGGGGGGGCTGGTTGACCTTTACATTTTCATTAATATCTTTAAAACAGAAGCCGCACAAACCAGCACAAACGTAGCACAGTTGATTGACACCCATTGTTTGATTTAATTAATGTGGGGGGGCTGGTTGACCACTGATGACCTCTAGAAATTTTGATTAATATCTTTAAAATGATAGCAGCACAAACGACAATTTTTGCAGCACAAACGTTTGATACCACTTTTGTTGGATTTGAAGAAGGTGGGGGGGCCAACTTCACTCACATATGTCATGTCTACTGAATTCTCATTTTTCATGCCTGTGGAGTTTATTATATGGACGTGGTGACAGTGTAAAGACAGCCTGCTCTTCTGATTTAACTTTTCAAGCATTCACACTAATTAGTGTTTAAACCTCCCATGGTTCTATATCTGGGGATGTGGCTTTGGTTTGCACTGATGAAAGCTTATAGTTGAAATGTGTTTGACGGTAAATGGTCAATAAAGAAGACAGCGTTTTGTTTTTACACAATGATTTTGTCATGTGCTGTGTGCAGGCAGGAACTGTGGACCCAATGTGCAGACACTTGGAGGTAAAAGTGTGAACTCAAAACAGCTTTAACGCTAAACACAAATATAACAAAAGCAAGAATACCAAAAGAAACTTACACAGGCAGCCAAACAGAACACACAGCATAGGATGAGGGAGATCGCAACCAAAGAAAACTCAGGGCTTACATACCCAGAGAGAGCCATCAGGGAATGGGAGACAACAGAGAAACACAGCTGGGACAAATAAGGGTAGCGAGACAAGGGAAGCAAATCCAGATACATTAACATGAGACATGGACTTTCAAAGTAAAACAGGAAACATAACACAGACAACGCGGACTTGACGAGGGATACAGCAGACAGGGGGAGACAGAACAACTATGTAACACAGAGACAGAAACCAGAAGACAGAACTCTAAGAAACCAAAAGACTAGAAATGATAAATAATGGCAAAATCAAAGTTCAATAATAATGTAAAACTCAAAATTTTGGGTCAACGAACCCAGGCACCCTAACAGATTTATTTTTACAGTTAATTTTTTCTATTTAATTATTTAGTTACAGTCCACCATACCTCTGATCCTCTGTCAATCCATCCACCCCCTTTTTAATGGTGTATCTGATTAAGGGTCATGAAGGGCTGGAGCAGCTGTCACAGACTGAGCAAGGTACACCCTGTACAGTTCACCAGTCTATGGCAGTGTCCCACTGTGTGTATTTTAAAAAGTACCGCATCTTAAAAACCACGGCTGCAGATAGATGGCCTTGGCAACTCTTCACTACATTATGAGGGGGATTTTATTATAGCAAATGACAAAAAAAATGGACCACTCATGATCTATTCAAAATACAATCTAGAGATGTTTTAGTCCCTTAAAGAGAGCTAATTATGTTTATTTCCAGCTCCATACTTTAATTTGTGCACTACAGCAAATTTGTGTGATTCATTGCTGAAAATATGCTTATTTATCCTATACTGAGTCTTGGTGCAGTCCTTCAATTTATCTTCCATTTGAAATTTGCCAGTTTAGCTGTCCTCTCTTTGAGCCAACCTTTGTCTTATTGGCTGCTCCTCAGAAGTTTTGAATAGCAGGTGGGTGGTACTTCTGTGCTTGGAGCAGGGATTACTTGTACATATACTGACCTCATTATTTGAAACTTGGCCCATGTTCGATATGAGCATTCACCATTTATATATACACAATATCTGTTGGTGTGTGTGTGTGTGTGTGTGTGTGTGTGTGTGTGTGTGTGTTAGAAAATATGGAAAAGGAATATTAAGTATTGGTCAAGGAGTTTGATTTCCAAACCAAATGCAAATCTTACTTTCATTCAGCAGTCCACCTTTTCTCAAAGCTCAGTTAAAGACACTTTTGACAATGTCATCTGGGTTGTAGCTTTGTTCCTGAAGATGTGCATGTCTTCAGGAATGAAAAGAAAGAAAGAAAGAAAGAAAGAAAGAAAGAAAGAAAGAAAGAAAGAAAGAAAGAAAGAAAGAAAGAAAGAAAGAAAGAAAGAAAGAAGTCCAGGAGATCTGAGTAGTTATTATGTCTGATGAAAAGAACAATCGAAAACAACCAAGGCACTTTGTCTTCAGGTATTTGTATTAGGATCAGCACAGATTTCACTCTCTGGCTTTATTTATAGCATAATAAGACATTTTACTTTTAAAAATCAAGGACACCAACAAGGCAGATAGGGCACATGCACTGGGGCCACAAATGTCCCAGCTTTAGTCCGTAATTCAATTCAATTCAATTTTATTTATATAGCGCCAAATCACAACAAAAGTCGCCTCAAGGGGCTTCATAGATACAGAGAAAAACCCAACAATCATATGACCCCCTATGAGCAAGCACTTTGGTGACAGTGGGAAGGAAAAACTCCCTTTTAACAGGAAGAAACCTCCAGCAGAATCAGGCTCAGGGAGGGGCGGGGCCATCTGCTGCGACCGGTTAGGGTAAGAGAAGGAAGACAGGATAAAAGACATGCTGTGGAAGAGAGACAGAGGTTAATAACAGATATGATTCAATGCAGAGAGGTCTATTAACACAGCGGTCCCTAAGCGCCACGGACCGGTTCATGCCCGACAATATTTTTACAGACCGGCCTAGTACCGGTACCGTAAAAAAGAAGATTTATTCATAACACACGTGAAAAGACCCAGGAAAACCGAGTTAACGATAAAAACGATAACAAAATAACGCTAAAAAAACGATAAAAATCCTGAAAACCATACATTTCAAACCTGAGCCTCAACTCTCAACTCTCGTGGCCCGGTACCAAACGATTCACGGACCGGTACCGAGGCCCGGGGGTTGGGGACCGCTGTATTAATACATAGTGAGTGAGAAAGGTGACAGGAAAGGAAAAACTCAATGCATCATGGGAATCCCCGGCAGCCTACGTCTATCGCAGCATAACTACGGGAGGATTCAGGATCAGTGCTCTAAGTGCTCTAATGGGGTGATATGGTACTACAAGGTCATTAAGATAAGATGGGGCCTGATTATTCAAGACCTTGTATGTGAGGAGCAGGATTTTGAATTCAATTCTGGGTTTGAAGGTAAGCCAAAACAGGAGAAATATGCTCTCTCTTTCTAGTCCCTGTCAGGACTCTTGCTGCAGCATTTTGGATTAGCTGAAGGCTTTTCAGTGAGTTTTTTGGACATCCTGATAATAATGAATTACAGTAGTCCAGCCTGGAAGTAATAAATGCGTGAACTAGTTTTTCAGCGTCACTCTGAGACAGGATATTTCTAATTTTAGAGATGTTGCGCAAATGGAAGAACGCAGTCTTACATATTTGTTTAATACGTGCGTTGAAGGAGATATCCTGGTCAAAAATGACTCCAAGGTTCCTCACAGCGTTACTGGAGGCCAAGGTAATGCCATCCAGAGTAAGAATCTGGTTAGATACCATATTTCTAGGCTTTTCAGGGCCGAGTACAATAACCTCAGTTTTATCTGAATTAAGAAGCAGAAAGTTAGCGGCCATCCAGGTCTTTATGTCTTTAAGACATTCCTGCAGTTTAACTAATTGGTGTGTGTTATCTGGCTTCATGGACAGATAGAGCTGGGTGTCATCTGCATGGCAGTGAAAATGTATGCTATGTCTTTTAATGATGCATGTATAGTGTAAACAGAATTGGTCCCAGCACTGAACCTGTGGAACTCCATAATTAACCTCAGTGTGTGAAGAGGACTCTCCATTTACATGTACAAATGGAGTCTATTAGATAGATATGATACAAACCACTGCAGTGCAGTACCTGTAATACCTACAGCATGTTCTAATCGCTCTAATAGGATATTATGGTCGACAGTATCGAATGCTGCACTAAGGTCTAGCAGGACAAGCACAGAGATGAGTCCACTGTCAGAGGCCATAAGAAGATCATTTGTAACCTTCACTAAAGCTGTTTCTGTGCTGTGATGAGCTCTGAAACCTGACTGAAACTCTTCAAATAAACCATTCCTCTGCAGATGATCTGTTAGCTGTTTGACAGCTACTCTTTCAAGGATGTTTGATATGAAAGGAAGGTTGGAGATTGGCCTATAATTAGCTAAGACTGCTGGGTCTAGAGATGCTTTTTGAGTAAAGGTTTAACTACAGCCAGCTTGAAGGCCTGTGGTACATAGCCGATTATTAGAGATAGGTTGATCATATTTAAGATTGAAGAATTAATTAATGGCAGGACTTCTTTGAGCAGTTTTGTAGGAATGGGGTCTACAAGACACGTTGATGGCTTGGAGGAAGTAATTATTGAAGTTAACTCAGAAAGATCAATTGGAGAAAAAGAGTCTAATATAACATCAATGGTACTAAGAGTAGCTGTAGATAATATTACATCTGTGGGATGATTATTGGTAATTTTTTCTCTAATGATAAGAATTTTATTTGTGAAGAAGTTCATGAAGTCATTCCTAGTTAACGTTAAAGGGATGGTTGGCTCAAAAGAGCTCTGACTTTTTGTCAGCCTGGCTACAGTGCTGAAGAGAAACTGGGGGTTATTCTTATTTTCTTCAATCAGTGACGAATAGTAAGATGTTCTGGCTTTGCGGAGGACTTTCTTATAAAGCAACACACTATTTCTCGAGGCTAAATGATGATCCTCTAGATTTGTGACACGCCATTTCCTCTCCAGCTTACGAGTCATCTGCTTTAGGCTGTGTGTTTGAGAATTATACCACGGAGTCAGGTACTTCTGATTTGAGACCTTAGTTTTCACAGGAGCTACAGTATCCAGAGTCGTATGTAGTGAGGAGGTGAAATTATTAACAAGATAATCGACCTCTGTTGGAGTAGTATTCAGATAGCTGCTCTGCTCTATGTTGGTACAGGGCATTGAAGATGATAACAGTGGTTGGATTATATTCTTAAATTTAGTTACAGCACTTTCAGAAAGACATCTACTTTGATAAAGTCTACTTTCCACTGCTGTGTAATCAATTATTTTAAATGTAAATGTTATCAGGAAATGATCACATGATGATGAGAGGGTTTTCAGGAAACACTGTTAAATGTTCAGTTTCTATGCCATATGTTAAAACAAGATCTAGAGTGTGATTATTAAAGTGGTGGGTGGGTTCTTTTCCTTTTTATGAAAAGCCAATTGAGTCTAATAACAGATTAAATGCCATGTTGAGGCTGTCATTTTTAGCATCTACATGGATGTTAAAATCACCCACAATAATTATTTTATCTGAGCTGAGCACTAAATCAGATAAAAAGTCTGAGAAAGCAGACAGAAACTCTGTGTAAGGAGATGGGGGGGTAGCAGGAGGAGAGAAGCTGCAGAGATGCGTGTAAGACTGCAACTCTGCTTCCTGGTCCCAACTCTGGATAGTCATATTTTGGGGGGTTTAATAAATTTGTCCATATTTCTAGAAATGAGAGCTGCTCCATCCAAAGTGGGATGGATGCCGTCTCTCCTAACAAGATCAGGTTTCCTCCAGAAGGTTTGCCAATTATCTATGAATTCCACATCGTTTCTGGGACACCACTCAGACAGCCAGCACTCCTGGTCTGATTGGGGAGGGGACCAGAGAAAACTACAGAATCTGACATTGTTTTGGCAAAGTTGCACACCGATTCAATATTGCTTTTAGTGACCTCCGATTGGCGTAACTGGGTGTCATTACTGCCGACGTGAATTATGATTTTACTGAATTTACGTTTATCCTTAGCCAGCAGTTTTGCATTTCCTGAGTCTTGGTGCAGTCCTTCAATTTATCTTCCATTTGAAATTTGCCAGTTTAGCTGTCCTCTCTTTGAGCCAACCTTTGTCTTATTGGCTGCTCCTCAGAAGTTTTGAATAGCAGGTGGGTGGTACTTCTGTGCTTGGAGCAGGGATTACTTGTACATATACTGACCTCATTAT
This sequence comes from Maylandia zebra, assembly GCF_041146795.1. Classification (NCBI taxonomy): domain Eukaryota; kingdom Metazoa; phylum Chordata; class Actinopteri; order Cichliformes; family Cichlidae; genus Maylandia; species Maylandia zebra. The sequence continues at coordinate 5,715,673 of NC_135171.1, read as the reverse complement.
TTGAAACTTGGCCCATGTTCGATATGAGCATTCACCATTTATATATACACAATATCTGTTGGTGTGTGTGTGTGTGTGTGTGTGTGTGTGTGTGTGTGTGTGTGTGTTAGAAAATATGGAAAAGGAATATTAAGTATTGGTCAAGGAGTTTGATTTCCAAACCAAATGCAAATCTTACTTTCATTCAGCAGTCCACCTTTTCTCAAAGCTCAGTTAAAGACACTTTTGACAATGTCATCTGGGTTGTAGCTTTGTTCCTGAAGATGTGCATGTCTTCAGGAATGAAAAGAAAGAAAGAAAGAAAGAAAGAAAGAAAGAAAGAAAGAAAGAAAGAAAGAAAGAAAGAAAGAAAGAAAGAAAGAAAGAAGTCCAGGAGATCTGAGTAGTTATTATGTCTGATGAAAAGAACAATCGAAAACAACCAAGGCACTTTGTCTTCAGGTATTTGTATTAGGATCAGCACAGATTTCACTCTCTGGCTTTATTTATAGCATAATAAGACATTTTACTTTTAAAAATCAAGGACACCAACAAGGCAGATAGGGCACATGCACTGGGGCCACAAATGTCCCAGCTTTAGTCCGTAATTCAATTCAATTCAATTTTATTTATATAGCGCCAAATCACAACAAAAGTCGCCTCAAGGGGCTTCATAGATACAGAGAAAAACCCAACAATCATATGACCCCCTATGAGCAAGCACTTTGGTGACAGTGGGAAGGAAAAACTCCCTTTTAACAGGAAGAAACCTCCAGCAGAATCAGGCTCAGGGAGGGGCGGGGCCATCTGCTGCGACCGGTTAGGGTAAGAGAAGGAAGACAGGATAAAAGACATGCTGTGGAAGAGAGACAGAGGTTAATAACAGATATGATTCAATGCAGAGAGGTCTATTAACACAGCGGTCCCTAAGCGCCACGGACCGGTTCATGCCCGACAATATTTTTACAGACCGGCCTAGTACCGGTACCGTAAAAAAGAAGATTTATTCATAACACACGTGAAAAGACCCAGGAAAACCGAGTTAACGATAAAAACGATAACAAAATAACGCTAAAAAAACGATAAAAATCCTGAAAACCATACATTTCAAACCTGAGCCTCAACTCTCAACTCTCGTGGCCCGGTACCAAACGATTCACGGACCGGTACCGAGGCCCGGGGGTTGGGGACCGCTGTATTAATACATAGTGAGTGAGAAAGGTGACAGGAAAGGAAAAACTCAATGCATCATGGGAATCCCCGGCAGCCTACGTCTATCGCAGCATAACTACGGGAGGATTCAGGATCAGTGCTCTAAGTGCTCTAATGGGGTGATATGGTACTACAAGGTCATTAAGATAAGATGGGGCCTGATTATTCAAGACCTTGTATGTGAGGAGCAGGATTTTGAATTCAATTCTGGGTTTGAAGGTAAGCCAAAACAGGAGAAATATGCTCTCTCTTTCTAGTCCCTGTCAGGACTCTTGCTGCAGCATTTTGGATTAGCTGAAGGCTTTTCAGTGAGTTTTTTGGACATCCTGATAATAATGAATTACAGTAGTCCAGCCTGGAAGTAATAAATGCGTGAACTAGTTTTTCAGCGTCACTCTGAGACAGGATATTTCTAATTTTAGAGATGTTGCGCAAATGGAAGAACGCAGTCTTACATATTTGTTTAATACGTGCGTTGAAGGAGATATCCTGGTCAAAAATGACTCCAAGGTTCCTCACAGCGTTACTGGAGGCCAAGGTAATGCCATCCAGAGTAAGAATCTGGTTAGATACCATATTTCTAGGCTTTTCAGGGCCGAGTACAATAACCTCAGTTTTATCTGAATTAAGAAGCAGAAAGTTAGCGGCCATCCAGGTCTTTATGTCTTTAAGACATTCCTGCAGTTTAACTAATTGGTGTGTGTTATCTGGCTTCATGGACAGATAGAGCTGGGTGTCATCTGCATGGCAGTGAAAATGTATGCTATGTCTTTTAATGATGCATGTATAGTGTAAACAGAATTGGTCCCAGCACTGAACCTGTGGAACTCCATAATTAACCTCAGTGTGTGAAGAGGACTCTCCATTTACATGTACAAATGGAGTCTATTAGATAGATATGATACAAACCACTGCAGTGCAGTACCTGTAATACCTACAGCATGTTCTAATCGCTCTAATAGGATATTATGGTCGACAGTATCGAATGCTGCACTAAGGTCTAGCAGGACAAGCACAGAGATGAGTCCACTGTCAGAGGCCATAAGAAGATCATTTGTAACCTTCACTAAAGCTGTTTCTGTGCTGTGATGAGCTCTGAAACCTGACTGAAACTCTTCAAATAAACCATTCCTCTGCAGATGATCTGTTAGCTGTTTGACAGCTACTCTTTCAAGGATGTTTGATATGAAAGGAAGGTTGGAGATTGGCCTATAATTAGCTAAGACTGCTGGGTCTAGAGATGCTTTTTGAGTAAAGGTTTAACTACAGCCAGCTTGAAGGCCTGTGGTACATAGCCGATTATTAGAGATAGGTTGATCATATTTAAGATTGAAGAATTAATTAATGGCAGGACTTCTTTGAGCAGTTTTGTAGGAATGGGGTCTACAAGACACGTTGATGGCTTGGAGGAAGTAATTATTGAAGTTAACTCAGAAAGATCAATTGGAGAAAAAGAGTCTAATATAACATCAATGGTACTAAGAGTAGCTGTAGATAATATTACATCTGTGGGATGATTATTGGTAATTTTTTCTCTAATGATAAGAATTTTATTTGTGAAGAAGTTCATGAAGTCATTCCTAGTTAACGTTAAAGGGATGGTTGGCTCAAAAGAGCTCTGACTTTTTGTCAGCCTGGCTACAGTGCTGAAGAGAAACTGGGGGTTATTCTTATTTTCTTCAATCAGTGACGAATAGTAAGATGTTCTGGCTTTGCGGAGGACTTTCTTATAAAGCAACACACTATTTCTCGAGGCTAAATGATGATCCTCTAGATTTGTGACACGCCATTTCCTCTCCAGCTTACGAGTCATCTGCTTTAGGCTGTGTGTTTGAGAATTATACCACGGAGTCAGGTACTTCTGATTTGAGACCTTAGTTTTCACAGGAGCTACAGTATCCAGAGTCGTATGTAGTGAGGAGGTGAAATTATTAACAAGATAATCGACCTCTGTTGGAGTAGTATTCAGATAGCTGCTCTGCTCTATGTTGGTACAGGGCATTGAAGATGATAACAGTGGTTGGATTATATTCTTAAATTTAGTTACAGCACTTTCAGAAAGACATCTACTTTGATAAAGTCTACTTTCCACTGCTGTGTAATCAATTATTTTAAATGTAAATGTTATCAGGAAATGATCACATGATGATGAGAGGGTTTTCAGGAAACACTGTTAAATGTTCAGTTTCTATGCCATATGTTAAAACAAGATCTAGAGTGTGATTATTAAAGTGGTGGGTGGGTTCTTTTCCTTTTTATGAAAAGCCAATTGAGTCTAATAACAGATTAAATGCCATGTTGAGGCTGTCATTTTTAGCATCTACATGGATGTTAAAATCACCCACAATAATTATTTTATCTGAGCTGAGCACTAAATCAGATAAAAAGTCTGAGAAAGCAGACAGAAACTCTGTGTAAGGAGATGGGGGGGTAGCAGGAGGAGAGAAGCTGCAGAGATGCGTGTAAGACTGCAACTCTGCTTCCTGGTCCCAACTCTGGATAGTCATATTTTGGGGGGTTTAATAAATTTGTCCATATTTCTAGAAATGAGAGCTGCTCCATCCAAAGTGGGATGGATGCCGTCTCTCCTAACAAGATCAGGTTTCCTCCAGAAGGTTTGCCAATTATCTATGAATTCCACATCGTTTCTGGGACACCACTCAGACAGCCAGCACTCCTGGTCTGATTGGGGAGGGGACCAGAGAAAACTACAGAATCTGACATTGTTTTGGCAAAGTTGCACACCGATTCAATATTGCTTTTAGTGACCTCCGATTGGCGTAACTGGGTGTCATTACTGCCGACGTGAATTATGATTTTACTGAATTTACGTTTATCCTTAGCCAGCAGTTTTGCATTTCCTTCAATGTCGCCTGCTCTGGCCCCTGGAAGACAATTGACTATGGTTGCTGGTGTCTCTAGCTTCACATGTCTGAGAACAGAATCACCAATTACCAGATTTTGACCCCCGGCGGGCCTGTCGCCGAGTGGGAAAAAACAGTTAGACACATGGTGGTGTACCTGGGGCTTCTGTTTAGGACTATGCTTCCTCCTCACCGTCACCCAGCCGCCCTCTTTCCCCAGCTGCTTGGGGTCTGCCGGGGAACAGCTAGCGGGGCCTATGCTATCTTCGGCTGCACCAGTTACAGGGGCCTGGCTAGCTACGGGTGAATGAAGGGTGCGAAGCCGAATCTCCCTTCCAATGTGGATCACATCAGCCAGCAACAAAGGCTCTTGTGAAATGTAGATGACCTCAGACAGCAGCGCAGGCCCTGCTGTCGTGAAGTTGGCCTCAGAGGGAGCACTAGCCCTGGTGCAATGTGGATGGCCTAAGCCAGCAATACAGGCCCTGGTGTGTTGACGATAGCCTCACAAGGAGCACATGCCGTGGTATAATGTGGATGGCCTCAGCCAGTAGCACAGGGCCTGTTGTAATGTGGATGGCCTCATCTACCAACACTGGCCCAGGTGAAATGTGGATGGTATTAGCCAGCACCACAGGCCCTGGTGTAATGTGAATGTCCTCAGCCATGACCACAGGCCCTGATGAAATGTAAATGTCCTCAGCCAGTAGCACAGGCCCTGTTGTAATGTGGATGGCCTTATCTAACAACTCTGTCCCTGGTGAAATATGGATGGTATTGGTCAGCACCACACACCCTGGTGTAATGTGAATGGCCTTAGCCAACACCACTGGCCCTGGTGAAATGTGCATGATATCGGTCAGCACCAGAGGTCCAGGTGTAATGTGGATGGCATTAACGAGCAGCAGAGGCCCTGGTGGGGTGAAGATGGCCACACAGCAATCACTTTCCCTGGTGTAATGTGGATGGTAGAAGCCGGCATCACAGGCCGTGATGTAATGTGGATCGCCTCAACCAAAAGCACAGACCCTTGTGTGGTGAAGATGGCCTCACAGGAAGCACTGTCCCTTGTGTAATGTGTATGGCCTCAGCCAACAACAGTGGCCCTGGTGAAATGTGGATTATATTGGCCAGCACCACAGGCCCTGGTGTAATGTGAATATCCTCAGCCAGTAGTAAAGGCCCTTGTGTTTTCTGGAAAGCATCAGCCAGCAACACAATCCCTGGTGAAATGTGGATGGTATCATCGAGTAGCACAGGCCCTGGTGTAATGTGGATGGCCTCATCCAACAGTACAGTCCCTGGTGTGGTGAAGATCGCCTCACAGGAAGCAGTGTCCCTGGTGTAAAGTGTATGGCCTAAGCCAACAACAGTGGCCCTGGTGTAATGTGGATGGTATTGTGTCAAGGGGTTGACAATTTGTTCAAACACAGTAAGAGAGAAATGAGACACTGGCAGACCGACTCAGAGTTTCAAAGACGTGCGCACGGGTGAGAGTCTCTGAGCAGACTAACACACCGAGCACCGTTTACTCGCTTTATTTATAAGGCAAAATGGGTTACATAGTACTTCCTCTTTCAACTGAAGAGGGGAGAGCTCAGGCATTGTCTTAGCTATCTAACTTCTGCACACAAACTGAAAAACAACGACACAGCAGTATTCATGCTTATCTGACATCGCAGACACTGAAGTAAAGAATGCATGTATATCCTGTCTTTGTCAAACATCTCACACACTTAAGCAAGGAATACATTGTGTTCTTTTCAACAGTAAGCTTTACCGTGTGAAAATATATAAACACTTGATTATAAGGCATACTTGTTTCTACTTGATTATACTTTAATGATTTAACTAAAATAAAAATTCTCTTAACATATTGGCAAGCACCACAGGCCCTGGTGTAATGTGAATGTCCTCAGCCTGAAGCACAGGCCCTTGTGTATTGTGGATCGCTCAGCCAGCAACACAAGCCCTGGTGAAATGTGGATGGCCTCAGCCAGCACCACAGGCCCTGGTTTGGTAATGATGGCATCACAGGAAGCACTGGCATTGGTGTAATGTGGATGGCCTGAGCCAACAACACTGGCCCTGGTGAAATCTGGATGGCATCAACGAGTAGCACAGGCCCTCGTGTAATGTTGATGGCATTATCCAGCACCACATGCCCTGGTGTGGTGATGATGGCCTGACAGGAAGCACTGTCCCTGGTGTAATGTGGATGGCCTCATCCAACAACACTGGCCCTGGTGAAATGTGGATGGTATTGGCCAGCACCAAAGGACGTTGTGTAATGTGGATGGCCTCAGCCAACACCAATGGCCCTGGTGTAATGTGGATGGCAACAGGCCATGTTGTAATGTGAATGTCCTCAGCCAGTAGCACAGGCCCTTGTGTACTGTGGATGGCCTCATCCAGCAACACCACAGGCCCTGGTGAAATGTGGTTGTTTTCGGCCAGCAACACAGGCCCTTGGGTAATTTGGATGGCTAGCAGCACAGGCCCTGGTGTATTTTCGATGGCATCAGCAAACAGCACAGACCCTGGTCTAGTGAAGATGGCCTCACAGAAATTACTGGCCCTGGTGTATTGTGGATGGCATCAGTCGTCAACACAGGCCCTCATGAAATATAGGTGGCCTCAGCCAGCAGCACAGGCCCTACTGCAATGTGAATGGCCTCAGCCAGCAAGACAGTCCCTGGTGTAATGTTAATGTCCTCATCCAACCCCATGGTCCCGGTGCAATGTGGATGGCCTCAGCCAGCAGCACAGGACCTGGTGTAATGTGGATGGCCTTAGCTTACACCACTGGCCCTGGTGTAATGTGCATGATATCGGCCAGCATCACAGGCCCTAATGTGGATGGCATCAACGAGCATCAAAGGCCCTGGTGGGGTAAAGATGGCCTCACAGGAAGCACAGGCCCTGGTGTAATGTGGATGGTAGAAGCCGGCATCACAGTCTCTGGTGTAATGTTGATGGCCTAAGCCAACAACAGTGGCCCTGGTGAAATGTGGATGGTGTTGGCCAGCAACAGAGGCCCTGGTGTAATTTGAATTGCTTAGGCCACCAGCACAGGCCCTCGTGTGGTGAAGATGGCCTCGCAGGAAGCACTGTCCCTGGTGTAATGTGGATGGCCTCAGCAAACAACACTGGCCTTGGTAAAATGTCGATGGTATTGGCCAGCACCACAGGCCCTGCTGTAATGTAGATGGCATCAGCCAGTAGAACAGGCCCTTGACTATTGTGAATGGCATCAGCCATTGTTTCTCCTTTTTTGTATGTGTTCATGGTTTTGTATATGTAATTGTATGTGTATGTACATTTTATATGTAGATTTGTTTACTTTAAATAAAGATTTAAAAAAAAAATAAAAAATGTCGATGGTATTAGCCAGCACCACAGGCCCTGCTGTAATGTAGATGGCATCAGCCAGTAGAACAGGCCCTTGAGTATTGTGAATGGCATCAGCCAGCAACACAGGCCCTTGGGTAATATGGAAGGCTAGCAGCACAGGCCCTTGTGTAATGTGGATGGTATCAGCCAGCACCAAAGGCCCTGGTGTGGTGATGATGGCCTCACAGGAAGTACTGTCCCTGGTGTAATTTGGATGGCCTCAGCCAACAACATTGGCCCTAGTGTAATGTGGATGGTATTGGCTAGCACCACAGGCCCTGGTGTAATGTGAATGTCCTCAGCCATGACCACAGGCCCTGATGAAATGTAGTTGGCCTCAGCCATGACCACAGGCCCTGGTGAATTGTAAATGTCCTCAGCCAGTAGCACAGGCCCTGTTGTAATGTGGATGGCCTCATCTAACAACTCTGTCGCTGGTGAAATATGGATGGGATTAGTCAGCACCACACACTCTGGTGAAATGTGCATGATATCGGTCAGCAGCAAGGCCCAGGTGTAATCTGGATGGCATCAACGAGCAGCAGAGGACCTGGTGTGGTGAAGATGGCCTCACAGGAAGCACAGGCCTTGGTGTAATGTGAATGGCCTCAGACAGCAGCCAGGCCCTGGTGAAATGTAGATGGCCTCAGCCGGCAACATGCGCTCTGGTGAAAGGTAGTCTGCCTCAGCCAGTGGCACAGGCCCTGTTTTGGTGAAGCCAGTAGTAAAGGTCCTTGTGTTTTCTGGAACGCATCAGCCGACAACACAATCCCTGGTGAAATGTGGATGGTATCATCGAGTAGCACAGGCCCTGGTGTAATGTGGATGGCCTCATCCAACAGTACAGTCCCCGGTGTGGTGAAGATTGCCTCACAGGAAGCAGTGTCCCTGGTGTAAAGTGTATGGCCTGAGCAAACAACAGTGGCCCTGGTGAAATATGGATGGTATTGGCCAGCACCACAGGCCCTGGTGTAATGTGAATGTCCTCAGCCAGAAGCACAGGCTCTTGTGTATTGTGGATCGCATCAGCCAGCAAAACAAGCCCTGGTGAAATGTGGTTGGTATCAACGAGTAGCACAGGCCCTGGTGTAATGTGGATGGCCTCAGCAAGAAACACAGGCCGGGTTTGGTAATGATGGCATTACAGGAAGCACTGGCATTGGTGTAATGTGGATGGCCTGAGCCAACAACACTGGCCCTGGTGAAATGTGGATGGTATTGGCCAGCACCAAAGGACGTTGTGTAATGTGGATGGCCTCAGCCAACACCACTGGCCCTGGTGTAATGTGGATGGCATCAGCCAGTATCACAGGCCCTTCTGTGTTGTGGATGTCATCAGCCAGCAACACAAGCCCTGGTGAAATGTGGATGGTTTAGGACAGCACCAAAGGGCCTGGTGAAATGTGGGTGGTATTGGCCAGCACCAAAGGCCCTGGTGTAATGTGGATGGCCTCAGCCAAAAGTACAGGCCCTGGTGTGGTGAAGATGGCCTCACAGGAAGCACTGTCCGTGATGTAAAGTGTATGGCCTCAGCCAACAACAGTGGCCCTGGTGAAATGTGGATGGTATTTGCCAGCACAACAGGCCATGTTCTAATGTGAATGTCCTCAGCCAGTAGCACAGGACCTGGTGTAATGTTGATGGCCTAAGCCAACAACAGTGGCCCTGGTGAAATGTGGATGGTGTTGGCCAGCACCAGAGGCCCTGGTGTAATTTGAATGGCTTAGGCCACCAGCACAGGCCCTCGTGTGGTGAAGATGGCCTCGCAGGAAGCACTGTCCCTGGTGTAATGTGGATGGCCTGAGCCAACAACACTGGCCCTGGTGAAATGTGGATGGTATTGGCCAGCACCAAAGGACGTTGTGTAATGTGGATGGCCTCAGCCAACACCACTGGCCCTGGTGTAATGTGGATGGCATCAGCCAGTATCACAGGCCCTTCTGTGTTGTGGATGTCATCAGCCAGCAACACAAGCCCTGGTGAAATGTGGATGGTTTAGGACAGCACCAAAGGGCCTGGTGAAATGTGGGTGGTATTGGCCAGCACCAAAGGCCCTGGTGTAATGTGGATGGCCTCAGCCAAAAGTACAGGCCCTGGTGTGGTGAAGATGGCCTCACAGGAAGCACTGTCCGTGATGTAAAGTGTATGGCCTCAGCCAACAACAGTGGCCCTGGTGAAATGTGGATGGTATTTGCCAGCACAACAGGCCATGTTCTAATGTGAATGTCCTCAGCCAGTAGCACAGGCCCTGGTGTAATGTGGATGGCCTCATCCAGCAACACCACAGGCCCTGGTGAAATGTGGTTGTTTTCGGCCAGCAACACAGGCCCTTGGGTAATTTGGATTGCTAGCAGCACAGGCCCTGGTCTGGTGAAGATGGCCTCACAGGAATCACTGGCCCTGGTGTATTTTCGATGGCATCAGCAAACAGCACAGACCCTGGTCTAGTGAAGATGGCCTCACAGAAATGACTGGCCCTGGTGTATTGTGGATGGCATCAGTTGTCAACACAGGCCCTCGTGAAATATAGGTGGCCTCAGCCAGCAGCACAGGCCCTACTGCAATGTGAATGGCCTCAGCCAGCAAAACAGTCCCTGGTGTAATGTTAATGTCCTCATCCAACCCCATGGCCCCGGTGCAATGTGGATGGCCTCAGCCAGCAGCACAGGACCTGGTGTAATGTGGATGGTATGGTAAGCAACAAACACCCTGGTGTAATGTGGATGGCCTTAGCTTACACCACTGGCCCTGGTGTAATGTGCATGATATCGGCCAGCATCACAGGCCCTAATGTGGATGGCATCAACGAGCATCAAAGGCCCTGGTGGGGTAAAGATGGCCTCACAGGAAGCACAGGCCCTGGTGTAATGTGGATGGTAGAAGCCGGCATCACAGTCTCTGGTGTAATGTTGATGGCCTAAGCCAACAACAGTGGCCCTGGTGAAATGTGGATGGTGTTGGCCAGCACCAGAGGCCCTGGTGTAATTTGAATGGCTTAGGCCACCAGCACAGGCCCTCGTGTGGTGAAGATGGCCTCGCAGGAAGCACTGTCCCTGGTGTAATGTGGATGGCCTCAGCAAACAACACTGGCCTTGGTAAAATGTCGATGGTATTGGCCAGCACCACAGGCCCTGCTGTAATGTAGATGGCATCAGCCAGTAGAACAGGCCCTTGACTATTGTGAATGGCATCAGCCATTGTTTCTCCTTTTTTGTATGTGTTCATGGTTTTGTATATGTAATTGTATGTGTATGTACATTTTATATGTAGATTTGTTTACTTTAAATAAAGATTTTAAAAAAAAATAAAAAATGTCGATGGTATTAGCCAGCACCACAGGCCCTGCTGTAATGTAGATGGCCTCAGCCAGCAAAACAGTCCCTGGTGTAATGTTAATGTCCTCATCCAACCCCATGGCCCCGGTGCAATGTGGATGGCCTCAGCCAGCAGCACAGGACCTGGTGTAATGTGGATGGTATGGTAAGCAACAAACACCCTGGTGTAATGTGGATGGCCTTAGCTTACACCACTGGCCCTGGTGTAATGTGCATGATATCGGCCAGCATCACAGGCCCTAATGTGGATGGCATCAACGAGCATCAAAGGCCCTGGTGGGGTAAAGATGGCCTCACAGGAAGCACAGGCCCTGGTGTAATGTGGATGGTAGAAGCCGGCATCACAGTCTCTGGTGTAATGTTGATGGCCTAAGCCAACAACAGTGGCCCTGGTGAAATGTGGATGGTGTTGGCCAGCACCAGAGGCCCTGGTGTAATTTGAATGGCTTAGGCCACCAGCACAGGCCCTCGTGTGGTGAAGATGGCCTCGCAGGAAGCACTGTCCCTGGTGTAATGTGGATGGCCTCAGCAAACAACACTGGCCTTGGTAAAATGTCGATGGTATTGGCCAGCACCACAGGCCCTGCTGTAATGTAGATGGCATCAGCCAGTAGAACAGGCCCTTGACTATTGTGAATGGCATCAGCCATTGTTTCTCCTTTTTTGTATGTGTTCATGGTTTTGTATATGTAATTGTATGTGTATGTACATTTTATATGTAGATTTGTTTACTTTAAATAAAGATTTTAAAAAAAAATAAAAAATGTCGATGGTATTAGCCAGCACCACAGGCCCTGCTGTAATGTAGATGGCATCAGCCAGTAGAACAGGCCCTTGAGTATTGTGAATGGCATCAGCCAGCAACACAGGCCCTTGGGTAATATGGAAGGCTAGCAGCACAGGCCCTTGTGTAATGTGGATGGTATCAGCCAGCACCAAAGGCCCTGGTGTGGTGATGATGGCCTCACAGGAAGTACTGTTCCTGGTGTAATTTGGATGGCCTCAGCCAACAACATTGGCCCTAGTGTAATGTGGATGGTATTGGCTAGCACCACAGGCCCTGGTGTAATGTGAATGTCCTCAGCCATGACCACAGGCCCTGATGAAATGTAGTTGGCCTCAGCCATGACCACAGGCCCTGGTGAAATGTAAATGTCCTCAGCCAGTAGCAGAGGCCCTGTTGTAATGTGGATGGCCTCATCTAACAACTCTGTTGCTGGTGAAATATGGATGGGATTGGTCAGCACCACACACCCTGGTGAAATGTGCATGATATCGGTCAGCAGCACAGGCCCAGGTGTAATCTGGATGGCATCAACGAGCAGCAGAGGACCTGGTGTGGTGAAGATGGCCTCACAGGAAGCACAGGCCTTGGTGTAATGTGAATGGCCTCAGACAGCAGACAGGCCCTGGTGAAATGTAGATGGCCTCAGCCGGCAACATGCGCTCTGGTGAAAGGTAGTCTGCCTCAGCCAGTGGCACAGGCCCTGTTGTGGTGAAGCCAGTAGTAAAGGCCCTTGTGTTTTCTGGAACGCATCAGCCGGCAACACAATCCCTGGTGAAATGTGGATGGTATCATCGAGTAGCACAGGCCCTGGTGTAATGTGGATGGCCTCAGCCAGAAGCACAGGCTCTTGTGTATTGTGGATCGCATCAGCCAGCAAAACAAGCCCTGGTTTGGTGATGATGGCATCACAGGAAGCACTGGCAGTGGTGTAATGTGGATGGCCTGAGCCAACAACACTGCCCTGTTGAAATGTGGATGGTATTGGCCAGCACCAAAGGCCCTGGTGTGCTGATGATGGCCTTACAGGAAGCACTGTCCCTGATGTAAATTGTATGGCTTCAGCGTAATGTGTAATGTGGATGGTATTGGCTAGCACCACAGGCCCTTGTGTAACGTGAATGGCCTCATCCAACAACACTGGCCCTGGTGTAATGTGCATGATATCGGCCAGCATCACAGGCCCTAATGTGGATGGCATCAACGAGCATCAAAGGCCCTGGTGGGGTAAAGATGGCCTCACAGGTAGCACAGGCCCTGGTGTAATGTGGATGGTAGAAGCCGGCATCACAGTCTCTGGTGTAATGTTGATGGCCTAAGCCAACAACAGTGGCCCTGGTGAAATGTGGATGGTGTTGGCCAGCAACAGAGGCCCTGGTGTAATTTGAATTGCTTAGGCCACCAGCACAGGCCCTCGTGTGGTGAAGATGGCCTCGCAGGAAGCACTGTCCCTGGTGTAATGTGGATGGCCTCAGCAAACAACACTGGCCTTGGTAAAATGTCGATGGTATTGGCCAGCACCACAGGCCCTGCTGTAATGTAGATGGCATCAGCCAGTAGAACAGGCCCTTGACTATTGTGAATGGCATCAGCCATTGTTTCTCCTTTTTTGTATGTGTTCATGGTTTTGTATATGTAATTGTATGTGTATGTACATTTTATATGTAGATTTGTTTACTTTAAATAAAGATTTAAAAAAAAAAATAAAAAATGTCGATGGTATTAGCCAGCACCACAGGCCCTGCTGTAATGTAGATGGCATCAGCCAGTAGAACAGGCCCTTGAGTATTGTGAATGGCATCAGCCAGCAACACAGGCCCTTGGGTAATATGGAAGGCTAGCAGCACAGGCCCTTGTGTAATGTGGATGGTATCAGCCAGCACCAAAGGCCCTGGTGTGGTGATGATGGCCTCACAGGAAGTACTGTCCCTGGTGTAATTTGGATGGCCTCAGCCAACAACATTGGCCCTAGTGTAATGTGGATGGTATTGGCTAGCACCACAGGCCCTGGTGTAATGTGAATGTCCTCAGCCATGACCACAGGCCCTGATGAAATGTAGTTGGCCTCAGCCATGACCACAGGCCCTGGTGAATTGTAAATGTCCTCAGCCAGTAGCACAGGCCCTGTTGTAATGTGGATGGCCTCATCTAACAACTCTGTCGCTGGTGAAATATGGATGGGATTGGTCAGCACCACACACCCTGGTGAAATGTGCATGATATCGGTCAGCAGCACAGGCCCAGGTGTAATCTGGATGGCATCAACGAGCAGCAGAGGACCTGGTGTGGTGAAGATGGCCTCACAGGAAGCACAGGCCTTGGTGTAATGTGGATGGTAGAAGCCGGCATCACAGTCTCTGGTGTAATGTTGATGGCCTAAGCCAACAACAGTGGCCCTGGTGAAATGTGGATGGTGTTGGCCAGCACCAGAGGCCCTGGTGTAATTTGAATGTCCTCAGCCAGAAGCACAGGCTCTTGTGTATTGTGGATCGCATCAGCCAGCAAAACAAGCCCTGGTGAAATGTGGTTGGTATCAACGAGTAGCACAGGCCCTGGTGTAATGTGGATTGCCTCAGCAAGAAACACAGGCCGGGTTTGGTAATGATGGCATTACAGGAAGCACTGGCATTGGTGTAATGTGGATGGCCTGAGCCAACAACACTGGCCCTGGTGAAATGTGGATGGTATTGGCCAGCACCAAAGGACGTTGTGTAATGTGGATGGCCTCAGCCAACACCACTGGCCCTGGTGTAATGTGGATGGCATCAGCCAGTATCACAGGCCCTTCTGTGTTGTGGATGTCATCAGCCAGCAACACAAGCCCTGGTGAAATGTGGATGGTTTAGGACAGCACCAAAGGGCCTGGTGAAATGTGGGTGGTATTGGCCAGCACCAAAGGCCCTGGTGTAATGTGGATGGCCTCAGCGAAAAGTACAGGCCCTGGTGTGGTGAAGATGGCCTCACAGGAAGCACTGTCCGTGATGTAAAGTGTATGGCCTCAGCCAACAACAGTGGCCCTGGTGAAATGTGGATGGTATTGGCCAGCACAACAGGCCATGTTGTAATGTGAATGTCCTCAGCCAGTAGCACAGGCCCTTGTGTACTGTGGATGGCCTCATCCAGCAACACCACAGGCCCTGGTGAAATGTGGTTGTTTTCGGCCAGCAACACAGGCCCTTGGGTAATTTGGATGGCTAGCAGCACAGGCCCTGGTCTGGTGAAGATGGCCTCACAGGAATCACTGGCCCTGGTGTATTTTCGATGGCATCAGCAAACAGCACAGACCCTGGTCTAGTGAAGATGGCCTCACAGAAATGACTGGCCCTGGTGTATTGTGGATGGCATCAGTTGTCAACACAGGCCCTCGTGCAATATAGGTGGCCTCAGCCAGCAGCACAGGCCCTACTGCAATGTGAATGGCCTCAGCCAGCAAAACAGTCCCTGGTGTAATGTTAATGTCCTCATCCAACCCCATGGCCCCGGTGCAATGTGGATGGCCTCAGCCAGCAGCACAGGACCTGGTGTAATGTGGATGGTATGGTAAGCAACAAACACCCTGGTGTAATGTGGATGGCCTTAGCTTACACCACTGGCCCTGGTGTAATGTGCATGATATCGGCCAGCATCACAGGCCCTAATGTGGATGGCATCAACGAGCATCAAAGGCCCTGGTGGGGTAAAGATGGCCTCACAGGAAGCACAGGCCCTGGTGTAATGTGGATGGTAGAAGCCGGCATCACAGTCTCTGGTGTAATGTTGATGGCCTAAGCCAACAACAGTGGCCCTGGTGAAATGTGGATGGTGTTGGCCAGCACCAGAGGCCCTGGTGTAATTTGAATGGCTTAGGCCACCAGCACAGGCCCTCGTGTGGTGAAGATGGCCTCGCAGGAAGCACTGTCCCTGGTGTAATGTGGATGGCCTGAGCCAACAACACTGGCCCTGGTGAAATGTGGATGGTATTGGCCAGCACCAAAGGACGTTGTGTAATGTGGATGGCCTCAGCCAACACCACTGGCCCTGGTGTAATGTGGATGGCATCAGCCAGTATCACAGGCCCTTCTGTGTTGTGGATGTCATCAGCCAGCAACACAAGCCCTGGTGAAATGTGGATGGTTTAGGACAGCACCAAAGGGCCTGGTGAAATGTGGGTGGTATTGGCCAGCACCAAAGGCCCTGGTGTAATGTGGATGGCCTCAGCCAAAAGTACAGGCCCTGGTGTGGTGAAGATGGCCTCACAGGAAGCACTGTCCGTGATGTAAAGTGTATGGCCTCAGCCAACAACAGTGGCCCTGGTGAAATGTGGATGGTATTTGCCAGCACAACAGGCCATGTTCTAATGTGAATGTCCTCAGCCAGTAGCACAGGCCCTGGTGTAATGTGGATGGCCTCATCCAGCAACACCACAGGCCCTGGTGAAATGTGGTTGTTTTCGGCCAGCAACACAGGCCCTTGGGTAATTTGGATTGCTAGCAGCACAGGCCCTGGTCTGGTGAAGATGGCCTCACAGGAATCACTGGCCCTGGTGTATTTTCGATGGCATCAGCAAACAGCACAGACCCTGGTCTAGTGAAGATGGCCTCACAGAAATGACTGGCCCTGGTGTATTGTGGATGGCATCAGTTGTCAACACAGGCCCTCGTGAAATATAGGTGGCCTCAGCCAGCAGCACAGGCCCTACTGCAATGTGAATGGCCTCAGCCAGCAAAACAGTCCCTGGTGTAATGTTAATGTCCTCATCCAACCCCATGGCCCCGGTGCAATGTGGATGGCCTCAGCCAGCAGCACAGGACCTGGTGTAATGTGGATGGTATGGTAAGCAACAAACACCCTGGTGTAATGTGGATGGCCTTAGCTTACACCACTGGCCCTGGTGTAATGTGCATGATATCGGCCAGCATCACAGGCCCTAATGTGGATTGCATCAACGAGCATCAAAGGCCCTGGTGGGGTAAAGATGGCCTCACAGGAAGCACAGGCCCTGGTGTAATGTGGATGGTAGAAGCCGGCATCACAGTCTCTGGTGTAATGTTGATGGCCTAAGCCAACAACAGTGGCCCTGGTGAAATGTGGATGGTGTTGGCCAGCACCAGAGGCCCTGGTGTAATTTGAATGGCTTAGGCCACCAGCACAGGCCCTCGTGTGGTGAAGATGGCCTCGCAGGAAGCACTGTCCCTGGTGTAATGTGGATGGCCTCAGCAAACAACACTGGCCTTGGTAAAATGTCGATGGTATTGGCCAGCACCACAGGCCCTGCTGTAATGTAGATGGCATCAGCCAGTAGAACAGGCCCTTGACTATTGTGAATGGCATCAGCCATTGTTTCTCCTTTTTTGTATGTGTTCATGGTTTTGTATATGTAATTGTATGTGTATGTACATTTTATATGTAGATTTGTTTACTTTAAATAAAGATTTTAAAAAAAAATAAAAAATGTCGATGGTATTAGCCAGCACCACAGGCCCTGCTGTAATGTAGATGGCATCAGCCAGTAGAACAGGCCCTTGAGTATTGTGAATGGCATCAGCCAGCAACACAGGCCCTTGGGTAATATGGAAGGCTAGCAGCACAGGCCCTTGTGTAATGTGGATGGTATCAGCCAGCACCAAAGGCCCTGGTGTGGTGATGATGGCCTCACAGGAAGTACTGTTCCTGGTGTAATTTGGATGGCCTCAGCCAACAACATTGGCCCTAGTGTAATGTGGATGGTATTGGCTAGCACCACAGGCCCTGGTGTAATGTGAATGTCCTCAGCCATGACCACAGGCCCTGATGAAATGTAGTTGGCCTCAGCCATGACCACAGGCCCTGGTGAAATGTAAATGTCCTCAGCCAGTAGCAGAGGCCCTGTTGTAATGTGGATGGCCTCATCTAACAACTCTGTCGCTGGTGAAATATGGATGGGATTGGTCAGCACCACACACCCTGGTGAAATGTGCATGATATCGGTCAGCAGCACAGGCCCAGGTGTAATCTGGATGGCATCAACGAGCAGCAGAGGACCTGGTGTGGTGAAGATGGCCTCACAGGAAGCACTGTCCCTTGTGTAATGTGTATGGCCTTTCCCAAAAACAGTGGCCCTGGTGAAATGTGGATTATATTGGCCAGCACCACAGGCCCTGGTGTAATGTTAATATCCTCAGCCAGTAGTAAAGGCCCTTGCGTTTTGTGGAACGCATCAGCCAGCAACACAATCCCTGGTGAAATGTGGATGGCCTCATCCAGCACCACAGGCCCTGGTTTGGTGATGATTGCCACACAGGAAGAATTGTGCCTGGTGTAATGTGGATGGCCTCATCCAGCAGTACAGGCCCTGGTGTGGTGAAGATGGCCTCACAGGAAGCACAGGCCTTGGTGTAATGTGAATGGCCTCAGACAGCAGACAGGCCCTGGTGAAATGTAGATGGCCTCAGCCGGCAACATGCGCTCTGGTGAAAGGTAGTCTGCCTCAGCCAGTGGCACAGGCCCTGTTGTGGTGAAGCCAGTAGTAAAGGCCCTTGTGTTTTCTGGAACGCATCAGCCGGCAACACAATCCCTGGTGAAATGTGGATGGTATCATCGAGTAGCACTGGCCCTGGTGTAATGTGGATGGCATCAGCCAGTATCACAGGCCCTTCTGTGTTGTGGATGTCATCAGCCAGCAACACAAGCCCTGGTGAAATGTGGATGGTTTAGGACAGCACCAAAGGGCCTGGTGAAATGTGGGTGGTATTGGCCAGCACCAAAGGCCCTGGTGTAATGTGGATGGCCTCAGCCAAAAGTACAGGCCCTGGTGTGGTGAAGATGGCCTCACAGGAAGCACTGTCCGTGATGTAAAGTGTATGGCCTCAGCCAACAACAGTGGCCCTGGTGAAATGTGGATGGTATTGGCCAGCACAACAGGCCATGTTGTAATGTGAATGTCCTCAGCCAGTAGCACAGGCCCTTGTGTACTGTGGATGGCCTCATCCAGCAACACCACAGGCCCTGGTGAAATGTGGTTGTTTTCGGCCAGCAACACAGGCCCTTGGGTAATTTGGATGGCTAGCAGCACAGGCCCTGGTCTGGTGAAGATGGCCTCACAGGAATCACTGGCCCTGGTGTATTTTCGATGGCATCAGCAAACAGCACAGACCCTGGTCTAGTGAAGATGGCCTCACAGAAATGACTGGCCCTGGTGTATTGTGGATGGCATCAGTTGTCAACACAGGCCCTCGTGCAATATAGGTGGCCTCAGCCAGCAGCACAGGCCCTACTGCAATGTGAATGGCCTCAGCCAGCAAAACAGTCCCTGGTGTAATGTTAATGTCCTCATCCAACCCCATGGCCCCGGTGCAATGTGGATGGCCTCAGCCAGCAGCACAGGACCTGGTGTAATGTGGATGGTATGGTAAGCAACAAACACCCTGGTGTAATGTGGATGGCCTTAGCTTACACCACTGGCCCTGGTGTAATGTGCATGATATCGGCCAGCATCACAGGCCCTAATGTGGATGGCATCAACGAGCATCAAAGGCCCTGGTGGGGTAAAGATGGCCTCACAGGAAGCACAGGCCCTGGTGTAATGTGGATGGTAGAAGCCGGCATCACAGTCTCTGGTGTAATGTTGATGGCCTAAGCCAACAACAGTGGCCCTGGTGAAATGTGGATGGTGTTGGCCAGCACCAGAGGCCCTGGTGTAATTTGAATGGCTTAGGCCACCAGCACAGGCCCTCGTGTGGTGAAGATGGCCTCGCAGGAAGCACTGTCCCTGGTGTAATGTGGATGGCCTGAGCCAACAACACTGGCCCTGGTGAAATGTGGATGGTATTGGCCAGCACCAAAGGACGTTGTGTAATGTGGATGGCCTCAGCCAACACCACTGGCCCTGGTGTAATGTGGATGGCATCAGCCAGTATCACAGGCCCTTCTGTGTTGTGGATGTCATCAGCCAGCAACACAAGCCCTGGTGAAATGTGGATGGTTTAGGACAGCACCAAAGGGCCTGGTGAAATGTGGGTGGTATTGGCCAGCACCAAAGGCCCTGGTGTAATGTGGATGGCCTCAGCCAAAAGTACAGGCCCTGGTGTGGTGAAGATGGCCTCACAGGAAGCACTGTCCGTGATGTAAAGTGTATGGCCTCAGCCAACAACAGTGGCCCTGGTGAAATGTGGATGGTATTGGCCAGCACAACAGGCCATGTTCTAATGTGAATGTCCTCAGCCAGTAGCACAGGCCCTGGTGTAATGTGGATGGCCTCATCCAGCAACACCACAGGCCCTGGTGAAATGTGGTTGTTTTCGGCCAGCAACACAGGCCCTTGGGTAATTTGGATTGCTAGCAGCACAGGCCCTGGTCTGGTGAAGATGGCCTCACAGGAATCACTGGCCCTGGTGTATTTTCGATGGCATCAGCAAACAGCACAGACCCTGGTCTAGTGAAGATGGCCTCACAGAAATGACTGGCCCTGGTGTATTGTGGATGGCATCAGTTGTCAACACAGGCCCTCGTGAAATATAGGTGGCCTCAGCCAGAAGCACAGGCCCTACTGCAATGTGAATGGCCTCAGCCAGCAAAACAGTCCCTGGTGTAATGTTAATGTCCTCATCCAACCCCATGGCCCCGGTGCAATGTGGATGGCCTCAGCCAGCAGCACAGGACCTGGTGTAATGTGGATGGTATGGTAAGCAACAAACACCCTGGTGTAATGTGGATGGCCTTAGCTTACACCACTGGCCCTGGTGTAATGTGCATGATATCGGCCAGCATCACAGGCCCTAATGTGGATTGCATCAACGAGCATCAAAGGCCCTGGTGGGGTAAAGATGGCCTCACAGGAAGCACAGGCCCTGGTGTAATGTGGATGGTAGAAGCCGGCATCACAGTCTCTGGTGTAATGTTGATGGCCTAAGCCAACAACAGTGGCCCTGGTGAAATGTGGATGGTGTTGGCCAGCACCAGAGGCCCTGGTGTAATTTGAATGGCTTAGGCCACCAGCACAGGCCCTCGTGTGGTGAAGATGGCCTCGCAGGAAGCACTGTCCCTGGTGTAATGTGGATGGCCTCAGCAAACAACACTGGCCTTGGTAAAATGTCGATGGTATTGGCCAGCACCACAGGCCCTGCTGTAATGTAGATGGCATCAGCCAGTAGAACAGGCCCTTGACTATTGTGAATGGCATCAGCCATTGTTTCTCCTTTTTTGTATGTGTTCATGGTTTTGTATATGTAATTGTATGTGTATGTACATTTTATATGTAGATTTGTTTACTTTAAATAAAGATTTTAAAAAAAAATAAAAAATGTCGATGGTATTAGCCAGCACCACAGGCCCTGCTGTAATGTAGATGGCATCAGCCAGTAGAACAGGCCCTTGAGTATTGTGAATGGCATCAGCCAGCAACACAGGCCCTTGGGTAATATGGAAGGCTAGCAGCACAGGCCCTTGTGTAATGTGGATGGTATCAGCCAGCACCAAAGGCCCTGGTGTGGTGATGATGGCCTCACAGGAAGTACTGTTCCTGGTGTAATTTGGATGGCCTCAGCCAACAACATTGGCCCTAGTGTAATGTGGATGGTATTGGCTAGCACCACAGGCCCTGGTGTAATGTGAATGTCCTCAGCCATGACCACAGGCCCTGATGAAATGTAGTTGGCCTCAGCCATGACCACAGGCCCTGGTGAAATGTAAATGTCCTCAGCCAGTAGCAGAGGCCCTGTTGTAATGTGGATGGCCTCATCTAACAACTCTGTCGCTGGTGAAATATGGATGGGATTGGTCAGCACCACACACCCTGGTGAAATGTGCATGATATCGGTCAGCAGCACAGGCCCAGGTGTAATCTGGATGGCATCAACGAGCAGCAGAGGACCTGGTGTGGTGAAGATGGCCTCACAGGAAGCACTGTCCCTTGTGTAATGTGTATGGCCTTTCCCAAAAACAGTGGCCCTGGTGAAATGTGGATTATATTGGCCAGCACCACAGGCCCTGGTGTAATGTTAATATCCTCAGCCAGTAGTAAAGGCCCTTGCGTTTTGTGGAACGCATCAGCCAGCAACACAATCCCTGGTGAAATGTGGATGGCCTCATCCAGCACCACAGGCCCTGGTTTGGTGATGATTGCCACACAGGAAGAATTGTGCCTGGTGTAATGTGGATGGCCTCATCCAGCAGTACAGGCCCTGGTGTGGTGAAGATGGCCTCACAGGAAGCACAGGCCTTGGTGTAATGTGAATGGCCTCAGACAGCAGACAGGCCCTGGTGAAATGTAGATGGCCTCAGCCGGCAACATGCGCTCTGGTGAAAGGTAGTCTGCCTCAGCCAGTGGCACAGGCCCTGTTGTGGTGAAGCCAGTAGTAAAGGCCCTTGTGTTTTCTGGAACGCATCAGCCGGCAACACAATCCCTGGTGAAATGTGGATGGTATCATCGAGTAGCACTGGCCCTGGTGTAATGTGGATGGCATCAGCCAGTATCACAGGCCCTTCTGTGTTGTGGATGTCATCAGCCAGCAACACAAGCCCTGGTGAAATGTGGATGGTTTAGGACAGCACCAAAGGGCCTGGTGAAATGTGGGTGGTATTGGCCAGCACCAAAGGCCCTGGTGTAATGTGGATGGCCTCAGCCAAAAGTACAGGCCCTGGTGTGGTGAAGATGGCCTCACAGGAAGCACTGTCCGTGATGTAAAGTGTATGGCCTCAGCCAACAACAGTGGCCCTGGTGAAATGTGGATGGTATTGGCCAGCACAACAGGCCATGTTGTAATGTGAATGTCCTCAGCCAGTAGCACAGGCCCTGGTGTAATGTGGATGGCCTCATCCAGCAACACCACAGGCCCTGGTGAAATGTGGTTGTTTTCGGCCAGCAACACAGGCCCTTGTGTAATTTGGATGGCTAGCAGCACAGGCCCTGGTCTGGTGAAGATGGCCTCACAGGAATCACTGGCCCTGGTGTATTTTCGATGGCATCAGCAAACAGCACAGACCCTGGTCTAGTGAAGATGGCCTCACAGAAATGACTGGCCCTGGTGTATTGTGGATGGCATCAGTTGTCAACACAGGCCCTCGTGAAATATAGGTGGCCTCAGCCAGCAGCACAGGCCCTACTGCAATGTGAATGGCCTCAGCCAGCAAAACAGTCCCTGGTGTAATGTTAATGTCCTCATCCAACCCCATGGCCCCGGTGCAATGTGGATGGCCTCAGCCAGCAGCACAGGACCTGGTGTAATGTGGATGGTATGGTAAGCAACAAACACCCTGGTGTAATGTGGATGGCCTTAGCTTACACCACTGGCCCTGGTGTAATGTGCATGATATCGGCCAGCATCACAGGCCCTAATGTGGATGGCATCAACGAGCATCAAAGGCCCTGGTGGGGTAAAGATGGCCTCACAGGAAGCACAGGCCCTGGTGTAATGTGGATGGTAGAAGCCGGCATCACAGTCTCTGGTGTAATGTTGATGGCCTAAGCCAACAACAGTGGCCCTGGTGAAATGTGGATGGTGTTGGCCAGCACCAGAGGCCCTGGTGTAATTTGAATGGCTTAGGCCACCAGCACAGGCCCTCGTGTGGTGAAGATGGCCTCGCAGGAAGCACTGTCCCTGGTGTAATGTGGATGGCCTCAGCAAACAACACTGGCCTTGGTAAAATGTCGATGGTATTGGCCAGCACCACAGGCCCTGCTGTAATGTAGATGGCATCAGCCAGTAGAACAGGCCCTTGACTATTGTGAATGGCATCAGCCATTGTTTCTCCTTTTTTGTATGTGTTCATGGTTTTGTATATGTAATTGTATGTGTATGTACATTTTATATGTAGATTTGTTTACTTTAAATAAAGATTTAAAAAAAAAATAAAAAATGTCGATGGTATTAGCCAGCACCACAGGCCCTGCTGTAATGTAGATGGCATCAGCCAGTAGAACAGGCCCTTGAGTATTGTGAATGGCATCAGCCAGCAACACAGGCCCTTGGGTAATATGGAAGGCTAGCAGCACAGGCCCTTGTGTAATGTGGATGGTATCAGCCAGCACCAAAGGCCCGGGTGTGGTGATGATGGCCTCACAGGAAGTACTGTTCCTGGTGTAATTTGGATGGCCTCAGCCAACAACATTGGCCCTAGTGTAATGTGGATGGTATTGGCTAGCACCACAGGCCCTGGTGTAATGTGAATGTCCTCAGCCATGACCACAGGCCCTGATGAAATGTAGTTGGCCTCAGCCATGACCACAGGCCCTGGTGAAATGTAAATGTCCTCAGCCAGTAGCAGAGGCCCTGTTGTAATGTGGATGGCCTCATCTAACAACTCTGTCGCTGGTGAAATATGGATGGGATTGGTCAGCACCACACACCCTGGTGAAATGTGCATGATATCGGTCAGCAGCACAGGCCCAGGTGTAATCTGGATGGCATCAACGAGCAGCAGAGGACCTGGTGTGGTGAAGATGGCCTCACAGGAAGCACTGTCCCTTGTGTAATGTGTATGGCCTTTGCCAAAAACAGTGGTCCTGGTGAAATGTGGATTATATTGGCCAGCACCACAGGCCCTGGTGTAATGTTAATATCCTCAGCCAGTAGTAAAGGCCCTTGTGTTTTGTGGAACGCATCAGCCAGCAACACAATCCCTGGTGAAATGTGGATGGCCTCATCCAGCACCACAGGCCCTGGTTTGGTGATGATTGCCACACAGGAAGAATTGTGCCTGGTGTAATGTGGATGGCCTCATCCAACAGTACAGGCCCTGGTGTGGTGAAGATGGCCTCACAGGAAGCACAGGCCTTGGTGTAATGTGAATGGCCTCAGACAGCAGACAGGCCCTGGTGAAATGTAGATGGCCTCAGCCGGCAACATGCGCTCTGGTGAAAGGTAGTCTGCCTCAGCCAGTGGCACAGGCCCTGTTGTGGTGAAGCCAGTAGTAAAGGCCCTTGTGTTTTCTGGAACGCATCAGCCGGCAACACAATCCCTGGTGAAATGTGGATGGTATCATCGAGTAGCACAGGCCCTGGTGTAATGTGGATGGCCTCAGCCAGAAGCACAGGCTCTTGTGTATTGTGGATCGCATCAGCCAGCAAAACAAGCCCTGGTTTGGTGATGATGGCATCACAGGAAGCACTGGCAGTGGTGTAATGTGGATGGCCTGAGCCAACAACACTGCCCTGTTGAAATGTGGATGGTATTGGCCAGCACCAAAGGCCCTGGTGTGCTGATGATGGCCTTACAGGAAGCACTGTCCCTGATGTAAATTGTATGGCCTCAGCGTAATGTGTAATGTGGATGGTATTGGCTAGCACCACAGGCCCTTGTGTAACGTGAATGGCCTCATCCAACAACACTGGCTCTGGTGTAATGTGGATGGTATTGGCCAGCACCACAGGCCCTGGTGTAATGTGAATGTCCTCAGCCAGTAGCACAGGCCCTGGTGTAATGTGGATGGCCTCATCTAACAACTCTGTCGTTGGTGAAATATGGATGGTATTGGTCAGCACCACACACCCTGGTGAAATGTGCATGATATCGGTCAGCACCACAGGCCCAGGTGTAATGTGGATGGCATCAACGAGCAGCAGAGGCCCTGGTGTGGTGAAGATGACCTCACAGCACTGTCCCTTGTGCTTCCTGAAATGTGGATGGCCTCAGCCAACAACAGTGGCCCTGGTGAAATGTGGATTATATTGGCCAGCACCACAGGCCCTGGTGTAATGTGAATATCCTCAGCCAGTAGTAAAGGCCCTTGTGTTTCGTGGAACGCATCAGCCAGCACAACAATCCCTGGTGAAAACTGGATGGCCTCATCCAGCACCACAGGCCCTGGTTTGGTGATGATTGCAACACAGGAAGAATTGTACCTTGTGTAATCTGGATGGTCTGATCCAACAGTACAGGCCCTGGTGTGGTGAAAATGTCCTCAGAGGAAGCACAGGCCTTGGTGTAATGTGGATGGCCTCAGACAGCAGCCAGGCCCTGGTGAAAGGTAGTCTGCCTCAGCCAGTAGCACAGGCCCTGTTGTGGTGAAGATGTCCTCACAGGAAGCACTGTCCCTGGTGTAATGTGTATGTCCTCAGCCAACAACACTGGCCCTCTTTAAATGTGGATGGTATTGGCCAACACCACAGGCCCTGGTGTAATGTGAAGTTCCTCAGCCAACACCACTGGCCCTGGTGTAATGGGGATGGCATCAGCCAGTAGCACAGGCCCTTGTGTATTGTGGATCGCATCAGCCAGCAACACAAGCCCTGGTGAAATGTGGATGGTTTCGGCCTGCACCACAGGCCCTGGTTTAATGTGGATGGCATCAACGAGTAGCACAGGCCCTTGTGTAATGTGGATCACATCAGCCAGCAACACAGGCTCTGGTGAAATGTAGATGACCTCAGACAGCAGCGCAGGCCCTGCTTTCGTGAAGTTGGCTTCACAGGGACCACATGCCGTGGTATAATGTGGATGGCCTCAGCCAGTAGCACAGACCTTGGTGTAATGTGGATGACCTTAGCCAACACCACTGGCCCTGGTGAAATGTGGATGACATCGGGAAGGACCAATGGCCCTGATGTAATGTGGATGGTTTCAGCGAACAACACTGGCCCTGGTGAAATGTCGGTGGTATTGGCCAGCACCACAGGCCCAGGTTTAATGTAGATGGCATCAGCCAGTAGCACAGGCCCTTGAGTATTGTGAATGTTATCAGCCAGCAACACCACTGGCACTTGTGAAATGTGGATGGTTTCGTGCAGCAATACAGGCCCTTGGGTAATGTGGAAGGCTATCAGCACTGGCCCCTGTGTAATGTGGATGGCCTCATCCAACAACACTGGCCCTGGTGAAATGTGGAAGGGCCTGTGGTGCTGGCCGAAAACAACCACATTTCACCAGGGCCTGTGGTGTTGCTGTATGAGGCCATCCACATTACACAAGGGCCTGTGTTACTGGCTGAGGACATTCACATTACACCAGGGCCTGTGGTGCTGGCCAATACCATCCACATAACACCAGGGCCAATGGTTTTATCTGAGGACATTCACATTACACCAGGGCCTGTGGTGCTGGCCAATACCATCCCCATTTCACCAGGGCCAGTGTTGTTGGATGAGGCCATTCACAATACGCCAGGGCCTGTGGTGTTGGCCAATACCATCCACATTTAAAGAGGGCCAGTTTTGTTGGCTGAGGACATACACATTACACCAGGGACAGTGTTTCCTGTGAGGCCATCTTCACCACAACAGGGCCTGTGCTACTGGCTGAGACAGACTACCTTTCACCAGAGCGCATGTTGCCGGCTGAGGCCATCTACATTTCACCAGGGCTTGGCTGCTGTCTGAGGCCATTCACATTACACCAAGGCCTGTGCTTCCTGTGAGGCCATCTTCACCACACCAGGGCCTGTACTGTTGGATGAGGCCATCCACATTACACCAGGTACAGTTCTTCCTGTGTGGCAATCATCACCAAACCAGGGCCTGTGGTGCTGGATGAGGATATTCACATTACACCAGGGCCTGTGGTGCTGGCCAATATAATCCACATTTCACCAGGGCCACTGTTTTTGGCAAAGGCCATACACATTACACAAGGGACAGTGCTTCCTGTGAGGCCATATTCACCACACCAGGGCCTCTGCTGCTCGTTGATGCCATCCAGATTACACCTGGGCCTGTGGTGCTGACCGATATCATGCACATTTCACCAGGGTGTGTGGTGCTGACCAATCCCATCCATATTTCACCAGCGACAGAGTTGTTAGATGAGGCCATCCACATTACAACAGGGCCTGTGCTACTGGCTGAGGACATTTACATTTCACCAGGGCCTGTGGTCTTGGCTGAGGCCAACTACATTTCATCAGGGCCTGTGGTGATGGCTGAGGACATTCAAATTACACCAGGGCCTGTGGTGCTAGCCAATACCATCCACATTACACAAGGGCCTGTGCTGCTAGCCTTCCATATTACCCAAGGACTTGTGTTGCTGGCTGATGCCATTCACAATACTCAAGGGCCTGTTCTACTGGCTGATGCCATCTACATTACAGCAGGGCCTGTGGTGCTGGCCAATACCATCGACATTTTACCAAGGCCAGTGTTGTTTGCTGAGGCCATCCACATTACACCAGGGACAGTGCTTCCTGTGAGGTCATCTTCACCACACGAGGGCCTGTGCTGGTGGCCTAAGCCATTCAAATTACACCAGGGCCACTGTTGTTGGCTTAGGCCATCAACATTACACCAGAGACTGTGATTCCGGCTTCTTCCATCCACATTACACCAGGGCCTGTGATTCTTGTGAGGCCATCTTTACCCCTCCAGGGCCTTTGATGCTCGTTGATGCCATCCACATTTGGGCCTGTGATGCTGGCCGATATCATGCACATTACACCAGGGCCAGTGGTGTAAGCTAAGGCCATCCACATTACACCAGGGTGTGTGGTCCTTTACCAATACCATCCATATTTCACAAGGGCCAGTGTTGTTAGATGAAGCCATCCACATTGCAACACGGCCTGTGCTACTGGCTGAGGCCATCCACATTATACAGGGAGCATGTGCTCCCTGCGAGGCTATCGTCACCACACCAGGGCCTGTATTGCTGGCTTAGGCTATCCACATTGCACCAGGGCTAGTGCTCCCTCTGAGGCCAACTTCACGACAGCAAGGCCTGTTCTGCTGTCTGAGGTCATCTACATTTCACCAGAGCCTGTGTTGCTGGCTGATGTGATCCACATTACACAAGGGCCTGTGCTACTTTTTGATGCCATCTACATTAAACCAGGGCCAGTGGTGTTGGCTGAGGACATTCACATTACGCCAGGGCCTTTTGTGTTGGCCAATACCATCCACATTTCACCAGGGCCAGTGTTGTTGGATGAGGCCATTCACATTACACCAGGCCCTGTGGTGGTGGCCAATACCATCCACATTACACCAGGGACAGTGCTTCCCATGAGGCCATCTTCACAACACCAGGGACTGTGCTGTTGACTGAAACCATCCACATTACATCAGGGCCATTGGTCCTTGCCGATGTCATCCACATTTCACCAGGGCCAGTGGTGTTGGCTGAGGCCATCCACATTACACCAAGGTCTGTGGTGCTGGCCATTACCATCCACATTGCACCTGGGCCAGTGTTGGTAGATGAGTCCATCCACATTACAACAGGGCCTGTGCTACATGCTGAGGCCATCCACATTATGCATTTGAATGGGGAACTCGCACGAAAGAAAGTAGGTTTTCATTATGTGAATAACTTGAAAATCTTATATCAAACAGCTGCAAAGCCTGTTTCCCCAGCACGGGGATATCGAATTCTATAAGATAAAGCCATGAATACGTATATCTGAATCTTCTATCAAAAGTTACACCGATTTATATGAAGTTGTGCAAAAACGCTTTATTTCGCCAAGACAGTGCGTTTCTGACGATTACATGCATTTGAATGGGGAACTCGACTGAAACAAAGTATAGGTTTTCATTATGTGAACAACTTGGAAATCTTAGCTCAAACAGCTGCAAAACCTGTTTGCCCAGCACGGGGATATTGAATTCTATAAGATAAAGCCATAAATATCTATTTCTGAGTCTTCTATCGAAAGTTACAGCTGTCTTTATGAAGACCATGAAAAACGCTTTATTTCACCACGTCAGTGCGTTTCTCGCTATTACATGCATTTGAATGGAGTTCTCGCCCGACACAAAGTATAGGTTTTCATTATGTTTATAACTTGAAAATATTAGCTCAAACAGCTGCAGCCTGTTTGCATAGCACGGGGATATTGAATTCTATAAGATAAAGCCATAAACATGTTTGTCTGAGTCTTCTATCAAAAGTTACAGCTATTTATATGAAGTTGTACAAAAACGCTTTCTTTCGCCAAGACAGTGCGTTTCTCACTGTTACATGCATTTGAATGGGGAACTCGACCGAAACAAAGTATAGGTTTTCATTATGTGAATAACTTGGAAATCTTAGCTCAAACAGCTGCAAAACCTGTTTTCCCAGCACGGGAACCTTGAGTTCTATAAGATAAAGCCATAAACATGTGTATCCGAGTCTTCTATCAAAAGTTACAGCTATTTATATGAAGTTGTACAAAAACGCTTTCTTTCGCCAAGACAGTGCGTTTCTCACTGTTACATGCAGTTGAATGGGGAACTCGACCGAAACAAAGTATATGTTTTCATTATGTGAATAACTTGGAAATCTTAGCTCAAACAGCTGCAAAACTTGTTTTCCCAGCACGGAGACCTTGAGTTCTATAATATAAGGCCATAAACATGTTTGTCTGAGTCTTCTATCAAAAGTTACAGCTATTTCTATGAAGTTGTACAAAAACGCTTTCTTTCGCCAAGACAGTGCGTTTCTCACTGTTACATGCATTTGAATGGGGAACTCGACCGAAACAAAGTATAGGTTTTCATTATGTGAATAACTTGGAAATCTTAGCTCAAACAGCTGCAAAACCTGTTTTCCCAGCACGGGGACCTTGAGTTCTATAATATAAGGCCATAAACATGTTTGTCTTAGTCTTCTATCAAAAGTTACAGCTATTTCTATGAAGTTGTACAAAAACGCTTTCTTTCGCCAAGACAGTGCGTTTCTCACTGTTACATGCATTTGAATGGGGAACTCGACCGAAACAAAGTATAGGTTTTCATTATGTGAATAACTTGGAAATCTTAGCTCAAACAGCTGCAAAACCTGTTTGCCCAGCACGGGGATCGTGAGTTCTATAAGATAAAGCCATAAACATGTGTATCCGAGTCTTCTATCAAAAGTTACAGCTATTTATATGAAGTTGTACAAAAACGCTTTCTTTCGCCAAGACAGTGCGTTTCTCACTGTTACATGCATTTGAATGGGGAACTCGACCAAAACAAAGTATACGTTTTCATTATGTGAATAACTTGGAAATCTTAGCTTAAACAGCTGCAAAACCTGTTTTCCCAGCACGGGGACCTTGAATTCTATAATATAAGGCCATAAACATGTTTGTCTGAGTCTTCTATCAAAAGTTACAGCTATTCATATGAAGTTGTACAAAAACGCTTTCTTTCGCCAAAACAGTGCGTTTCTCACTGTTACATGCATTTGAATGGGGAACTCGACCGAAACAAAGTATAGGTTTTCATTATGTGAATAACTTGGAAATCTTAGCTCAAACAGCTGCAAAACCTGTTTGCCCAGCACGGGAAACGTGAGTTCTATAAGATAAAGCCATAAACATGTGTATCCGAGTCTTCTATCAAAAGTTACAGCTATTCATATGAAGTTGTACAAAAACGCTTTCTTTCGCCAAGACAGTGCGCTTCTCACTGTTACATGCATTTGAATGGGGAACTCGACCGAAACAAAGTATACGTTTTCATTATGTGAATAACTTGGAAATCTTAGCTCAAACAGCTGCAAAACCTGTTTTCCCAGCACGGAGACCTTGAGTTCTATAATATAAGGCCAAAAACATGTTTGTCTGAGTCTTCTGTCAAAAGTTACAGCTATTTATATGAAGTTGTACAAAAACGCTTTCTTTCGCCAAGACAGTGCGTTTCTCACTGTTACATGCATTTGAATGGGGAACTCGACCGAAACAAAGTATAGGTTTTCATTATGTGAATAACTTGGAAATCTTAGCTCAAACAGCTGCAAAACCTGTTTGCCCAGCACGGAGACCTTGAGTTCTATAATATAAGGCCATAAACATGTTTGTCTGAGTCTTCTATCAAAAGTTACAGCTATTTCTATGAAGTTGTACAAAAACGCTTTCTTTCGCCAAGACAGTGCGCTTCTCACTGTTACATGCATTTGAATGGGGAACTCGACCAAAACAAAGTATAAGTTTTCATTATGTGAATAACTTGGAAATCTTAGCTCAAACAGCTGCAAAACCTGTTTTCCCAGCACGGGAACCTTGAGTTCTGTAAGATAAAGCCATAAACATGTGTATCCGAGTCTTCTATCAAAAGTTACAGCTATTTATATGAAGTTGTACAAAAACGCTTTCTTTCGCCAAGACAGTGCGTTTCTCACTGTTACATGCATTTGAATGGGGAACTCGACCGAAACAAAGTATAGGTTTTCATTATGTGAATAACTTGGAAATCTTAGCTCAAACAGCTGCAAAACCTGTTTGCCCAGCACGGGGAACGTGAGTTCTATAAGATAAAGCCATAAACATGTGTATCCGAGTCTTCTATCAAAAGTTACAGCTATTCATATGAAGTTGTACAAAAACGCTTTCTTTCGCCAAGACAGTGCGCTTCTCACTGTTACATGCATTTGAATGGGGAACTCGACCGAAACAAAGTATACGTTTTCATTATGTGAATAACTTGGAAATCTTAGCTCAAACAGCTGCAAAACCTGTTTTCCCAGCACGGAGACCTTGAGTTCTATAATATAAGGCCATAAACATGTTTGTCTGAGTCTTCTATCAAAAGTTACAGCTATTTCTATGAAGTTGTACAAAAACGCTTTCTTTCGCCAAGACAGTGCGTTTCTCACTGTTACATGCATTTGAATGGGGAACTCGACCGAAACAAAGTATAAGTTTTCATTATGTGAATAACTTGGAAATCTTAGCTCAAACAGCTGCAAAACCTGTTTTCCCAGCACGGGGACCTTGAGTTCTATAATATAAGGCCATAAACATGTTTGTCTGAGTCTTCTATCAAAAGTTACAGCTATTTCTATGAAGTTGTACAAAAACGCTTTCTTTCACCAAGACAGTGCGTTTCTCACTGTTACATGCATTTGAATGGGGAACTCGACCGAAACAAAGTATACGTTTTCATTATGTGAATAACTTGGAAATCTTAGCTCAATCAGCTGCAAAACCTGTTTTCCCAGCACGGGGACCTTGAGTTCTATAATATAAGGCCATAAACATGTTTGTCTGAGTCTTCTATCAAAAGTTACAGCTATTTCTATGAAGTTGTACAAAAACGCTTTCTTTCGCCAAGACAGTGCGCTTCTCACTGTTACATGCATTTGAATGGGGAACTCGACCAAAACAAAGTATAGGTTTTCATTATGTGAATAACTTGGAAATCTTAGCTTAAACAGCTGCAAAACCTGTTTTCCCAGCACGGGGACCTTGAGTTCTATAATATAAGGCAATAAACATGTTTGTCTGAGTCTTCTAACAAAAGTTACAGCTATTTCTATGAAGTTGTACAAAAACGCTTTCTTTCGCCAAGACAGTGCGTTTCTCACTGTTACATGCATTTGAATGGGGAACTCGACCGAAACAAAGTATAGGTTTTCATTATGTGAATAACTTGGAAATCTTAGCTCAAACAGCTGCAAAACCTGTTTGCCCAGCACGGGGAACGTGAGTTCTATAAGATAAAGCCATAAACATGTGTATCCGAGTCTTCTATCAAAAGTTACAGCTATTTCTATGAAGTTGTACAAAAACGCTTTCTTTCGCCAAGACAGTGCGCTTCTCACTGTTACATGCATTTGAATGGGGAACTCGACCAAAACAAAGTATAAGTTTTCATTATGTGAATAACTTGGAAATCTTAGCTCAAACAGCTGCAAAACCTGTTTTCCCAGCACGGGAACCTTGAGTTCTGTAAGATAAAGCCATAAACATGTGTATCCGAGTCTTCTATCAAAAGTTACAGCTATTTATATGAAGTTGTACAAAAACGCTTTCTTTCGCCAAGACAGTGCGCTTCTCACTGTTACATGCATTTGAATGGGGAACTCGACCAAAACAAAGTATAGGTTTTCATTATGTGAATAACTTGGAAATCTTAGCTCAAACAGCTGCAAAACCTGTTTTCCCAGCACGGAGACCTTGAGTTCTATAATATAAGGCCATAAACATGTTTGTCTGAGTCTTCTATCAAAAGTTACCTTGAGTTACATGTTTGTCTGAGTCTTCTATCAAAAGAGACCTTGAGTTCTATAATATAAGGCCATAAACATGTTTGTCTGAGTCTTCTATCAAAAGTTACAGCTATTTCTATGAAGTTGTACAAAAACGCTTTCTTTCGCCAAGACAGTGCGTTTCTCACTGTTACATGCATTTGAATGGGGAACTCGACCGAAACAAAGTATAGGTTTTCATTATGTGAATAACTTGGAAATCTTAGCTCAAACAGCTGCAAAACCTGTTTTCCCAGCACGGGAACCTTGAGTTCTATAAGATAAAGCCGTAAACATGTGTATCCGAGTCTTCTATCAAAAGTTACAGCTATTTATATGAAGTTGTACAAAAACGCTTTCTTTCGCCAAGACAGTGCGTTTCTCACTGTTACATGCATTTGAATGGGGAACTCGACCGAAACAAAGTATATGTTTTCATTATGTGAATAACTTGGAAATCTTAGCTCAAACAGCTGCAAAACCTGTTTGCCCAGCACAGGAACCTTGAGTTCTATAAGATAAAGCCATAAACATGTGTATCCGAGTCTTCTATCAAAAGTTACAGCTATTTATATGAAGTTGTACAAAAACGCTTTCTTTCGCCAAGACAGTGCGTTTCTCACTGTTACATGCATTTGAATGGGGAACTCCACCGAAACAAAGTATAAGTTTTCATTATGTGAATAACTTGGAAATCTTAGCTCAAACAGCTGCAAAACCTGTTTGCCCAGCACGGGGAACGTGAGTTCTATAAGATAAAGCCATAAACACGTGTATCCGAGTCTTCTATCAAAAGTTACAGCTATTTATATGAAGTTGTACAAAAACGCTTTCTTTCGCCAAGACAGTGCGTTTCTCACTGTTACATGCATTTGAATGGGGAACTCGACCGAAACAAAGTATAGGTTTTCATTATGTGAATAACTTGGAAATCTTAGCTCAAACAGCTGCAAAACCTGTTTTCCCAGCACGGGGACCTTGAGTTCTATAAGATAAAGCCATAAACATGTGTATCCGAGTCTTCTATCAAAAGTTACAGCTATTCATATGAAGTTGTACAAAAACGCTTTCTTTCGCCAAGACAGTGCGTTTCTCACTGTTACATGCATTTGAATGGGGAACTCCACCGAAACAAAGTATAGGTTTTCATTATGTGAATAACTTGGAAATCTTAGCTCAAACAGCTGCAAAACCTGTTTGCCCAGCACGGGAACCTTGAGTTCTATAAGATAAAGCCATAAACATGTGTATCCGAGTCTTCTATCAAAAGTTACAGCTATTCATATGAAGTTGTACAAAAACGCTTTCTTTCGCCAAGACAGTGCGTTTCTCACTGTTACATGCATTTGAATGGGGAACTCGACCGAAACAAAGTATAGGTTTTCATTATGTGAATAACTTGGAAATCTTAGCTCAAACAGCTGCAAAACCTGTTTTCCCAGCACGGAGACCTTGAGTTCTATAATATAAGGCCATAAACATGTTTGTCTGAGTCTTCTATCAAAAGTTACCTTGAGTTACATGTTTGTCTGAGTCTTCTATCAAAAGAGACCTTGAGTTCTATAATATAAGGCCATAAACATGTTTGTCTGAGTCTTCTATCAAAAGTTACAGCTATTTCTATGAAGTTGTACAAAATAGCTTTCTTTCGCCAAGACAGTGCGTTTCTCACTGTTACATGCATTTGAATGGGGAACTCGACCGAAACAAAGTATAGGTTTTCATTATGTGAATAACTTGGAAATCTTAGCTCAAACAGCTGCAAAACCTGTTTGCCCAGCACGGGGAACGTGAGTTCTATAAGATAAAGCCATAAACATGTGTATCCGAGTCTTCTATCAAAAGTTACAGCTATTTCTATGAAGTTGTACAAAAACGCTTTCTTTCGCCAAGACAGTGCGCTTCTCACTGTTACATGCATTTGAATGGGGAACTCGACCAAAACAAAGTATAAGTTTTCATTATGTGAATAACTTGGAAATCTTAGCTCAAACAGCTGCAAAACCTGTTTTCCCAGCACGGGAACCTTGAGTTCTGTAAGATAAAGCCATAAACATGTGTATCCGAGTCTTCTATCAAAAGTTACAGCTATTTATATGAAGTTGTACAAAAACGCTTTCTTTCGCCAAGACAGTGCGTTTCTCACTGTTACATGCATTTGAATGGGGAACTCGACCGAAACAAAGTATAGGTTTTCATTATGTGAATAACTTGGAAATCTTAGCTCAAACAGCTGCAAAACCTGTTTGCCCAGCACGGGGAACGTGAGTTCTATAAGATAAAGCCATAAACATGTGTATCCGAGTCTTCTATCAAAAGTTACAGCTATTCATATGAAGTTGTACAAAAACGCTTTCTTTCGCCAAGACAGTGCGCTTCTCACTGTTACATGCATTTGAATGGGGAACTCGACCGAAACAAAGTATAGGTTTTCATTATGTGAATAACTTGGAAATCTTAGCTCAAACAGCTGCAAAACCTGTTTTCCCAGCACGGAGACCTTGAGTTCTATAATATAAGGCCATAAACATGTTTGTCTGAGTCTTCTATCAAAAGTTACAGCTATTTCTATGAAGTTATACAAAAACGCTTTCTTTCGCCAAGACAGTGCGTTTCTCACTGTTACATGCATTTGAATGGGGAACTCGACCGAAACAAAGTATAAGTTTTCATTATGTGAATAACTTGGAAATCTTAGCTCAAACAGCTGCAAAACCTGTTTTCCCAGCACGGGGACCTTGAGTTCTATAATATAAGGCCATAAACATGTTTGTCTGAGTCTTCTATCAAAAGTTACAGCTATTTCTATGAAGTTGTACAAAAACGCTTTCTTTCACCAAGACAGTGCGTTTCTCACTGTTACATGCATTTGAATGGGGAACTCGACCGAAACAAAGTATACGTTTTCATTATGTGAATAACTTGGAAATCTTAGCTCAATCAGCTGCAAAACCTGTTTTCCCAGCACGGGGACCTTGAGTTCTATAATATAAGGCCATAAACATGTTTGTCTGAGTCTTCTATCAAAAGTTACAGCTATTTCTATGAAGTTGTACAAAAACGCTTTCTTTCGCCAAGACAGTGCGCTTCTCACTGTTACATGCATTTGAATGGGGAACTCGACCAAAACAAAGTATAGGTTTTCATTATGTGAATAACTTGGAAATCTTAGCTTAAACAGCTGCAAAACCTGTTTTCCCAGCACGGGGAACGTGAGTTCTATAAGATAAAGCCATAAACATGTGTATCCGAGTCTTCTATCAAAAGTTACAGCTATTTATATGAAGTTGTACAAAAACGCTTTCTTTCGCCAAGACAGTGCGCTTCTCACTGTTACATGCATTTGAATGGGGAACTCGACCAAAACAAAGTATAAGTTTTCATTATGTGAATAACTTGGAAATCTTAGCTCAAACAGCTGCAAAACCTGTTTTCCCAGCACGGGAACCTTGAGTTCTGTAAGATAAAGCCATAAACATGTGTATCCGAGTCTTCTATCAAAAGTTACAGCTATTTATATGAAGTTGTACAAAAACGCTTTCTTTCGCCAAGACAGTGCGTTTCTCACTGTTACATGCATTTGAATGGGGAACTCGACCAAAACAAAGTATAGGTTTTCATTATGTGAATAACTTGGAAATCTTAGCTCAAACAGCTGCAAAACCTGTTTTCCCAGCACGGAGACCTTGAGTTCTATAATATAAGGCCATAAACATGTTTGTCTGAGTCTTCTATCAAAAGTTACCTTGAGTTACATGTTTGTCTGAGTCTTCTATCAAAAGAGACCTTGAGTTCTATAATATAAGGCCATAAACATGTTTGTCTGAGTCTTCTATCAAAAGTTACAGCTATTTCTATGAAGTTGTACAAAAACGCTTTCTTTCGCCAAGACAGTGCGTTTCTCACTGTTACATGCATTTGAATGGGGAACTCGACCGAAACAAAGTATAGGTTTTCATTATGTGAATAACTTGGAAATCTTAGCTCAAACAGCTGCAAAACCTGTTTTCCCAGCACGGAGACCTTGAGTTCTATAATATAAAGCCATAAACATGTTTGTCTGAGTCTTCTATCAAAAGTTACAGCTATTCATATGAAGTTGTACAAAAACGCTTTCTTTCGCCAAGACAGTGCGTTTCTCACTGTTACATGCATTTGAATGGGGAACTCCACCGAAACAAAGTATAAGTTTTCATTATGTGAATAACTTGGAAATCTTAGCTCAAACAGCTGCAAAACCTGTTTTCCCAGCACGGAGACCTTGAGTTCTATAAGATAAAGCCATAAACATGTTTGTCTGAGTCTTCTATCAAAAGTTACAGCTATTTATATGAAGTTGTACAAAAACGCTTTCTTTCGCCAAGACAGTGCGCTTCTCACTGTTACATGCATTTGAATGGGGAACTCGACCGAAACAAAGTATAGGTTTTCATTATGTGAATAACTTGGAAATCTTAGCTCAAACAGCTGCAAAACCTGTTTGCCCAGCACAGGAACCTTGACTTCTATAAGATAAAGCCATAAACATGTGTATCCGAGTCTTCTATCAAAAGTTACAGCTATTCATATGAAGTTGTACAAAAACGCTTTCTTTCGCCAAGACAGTGCGTTTCTCACTGTTACATGCATTTGAATGGGGAACTCGACCGAAACAAAGTATAGGTTTTCATTATGTGAATAACTTGGAA
Organism: Maylandia zebra; assembly: GCF_041146795.1. Taxonomy (NCBI): domain Eukaryota; kingdom Metazoa; phylum Chordata; class Actinopteri; order Cichliformes; family Cichlidae; genus Maylandia; species Maylandia zebra. Next base: position 5,677,600 of record NC_135171.1, on the reverse strand, counting down.
ATCTTAGCTCAAACAGCTGCAAAACCTGTTTTCCCAGCACGGAGACCTTGAGTTCTATAATATAAGGCCATAAACATGTTTGTCTGAGTCTTCTATCAAAAGTTACAGCTATTTCTATGAAGTTATACAAAAACGCTTTCTTTCGCCAAGACAGTGCGTTTCTCACTGTTACATGCATTTGAATGGGGAACTCGACCGAAACAAAGTATAAGTTTTCATTATGTGAATAACTTGGAAATCTTAGCTCAAACAGCTGCAAAACCTGTTTTCCCAGCACGGGGACCTTGAGTTCTATAATATAAGGCCATAAACATGTTTGTCTGAGTCTTCTATCAAAAGTTACAGCTATTTCTATGAAGTTGTACAAAAACGCTTTCTTTCACCAAGACAGTGCGTTTCTCACTGTTACATGCATTTGAATGGGGAACTCGACCGAAACAAAGTATACGTTTTCATTATGTGAATAACTTGGAAATCTTAGCTCAATCAGCTGCAAAACCTGTTTTCCCAGCACGGGGACCTTGAGTTCTATAATATAAGGCCATAAACATGTTTGTCTGAGTCTTCTATCAAAAGTTACAGCTATTTCTATGAAGTTGTACAAAAACGCTTTCTTTCGCCAAGACAGTGCGCTTCTCACTGTTACATGCATTTGAATGGGGAACTCGACCAAAACAAAGTATAGGTTTTCATTATGTGAATAACTTGGAAATCTTAGCTTAAACAGCTGCAAAACCTGTTTTCCCAGCACGGGGAACGTGAGTTCTATAAGATAAAGCCATAAACATGTGTATCCGAGTCTTCTATCAAAAGTTACAGCTATTTATATGAAGTTGTACAAAAACGCTTTCTTTCGCCAAGACAGTGCGCTTCTCACTGTTACATGCATTTGAATGGGGAACTCGACCAAAACAAAGTATAAGTTTTCATTATGTGAATAACTTGGAAATCTTAGCTCAAACAGCTGCAAAACCTGTTTTCCCAGCACGGGAACCTTGAGTTCTGTAAGATAAAGCCATAAACATGTGTATCCGAGTCTTCTATCAAAAGTTACAGCTATTTATATGAAGTTGTACAAAAACGCTTTCTTTCGCCAAGACAGTGCGTTTCTCACTGTTACATGCATTTGAATGGGGAACTCGACCAAAACAAAGTATAGGTTTTCATTATGTGAATAACTTGGAAATCTTAGCTCAAACAGCTGCAAAACCTGTTTTCCCAGCACGGAGACCTTGAGTTCTATAATATAAGGCCATAAACATGTTTGTCTGAGTCTTCTATCAAAAGTTACCTTGAGTTACATGTTTGTCTGAGTCTTCTATCAAAAGAGACCTTGAGTTCTATAATATAAGGCCATAAACATGTTTGTCTGAGTCTTCTATCAAAAGTTACAGCTATTTCTATGAAGTTGTACAAAAACGCTTTCTTTCGCCAAGACAGTGCGTTTCTCACTGTTACATGCATTTGAATGGGGAACTCGACCGAAACAAAGTATAGGTTTTCATTATGTGAATAACTTGGAAATCTTAGCTCAAACAGCTGCAAAACCTGTTTTCCCAGCACGGAGACCTTGAGTTCTATAATATAAAGCCATAAACATGTTTGTCTGAGTCTTCTATCAAAAGTTACAGCTATTCATATGAAGTTGTACAAAAACGCTTTCTTTCGCCAAGACAGTGCGTTTCTCACTGTTACATGCATTTGAATGGGGAACTCCACCGAAACAAAGTATAAGTTTTCATTATGTGAATAACTTGGAAATCTTAGCTCAAACAGCTGCAAAACCTGTTTTCCCAGCACGGAGACCTTGAGTTCTATAAGATAAAGCCATAAACATGTTTGTCTGAGTCTTCTATCAAAAGTTACAGCTATTTATATGAAGTTGTACAAAAACGCTTTCTTTCGCCAAGACAGTGCGCTTCTCACTGTTACATGCATTTGAATGGGGAACTCGACCGAAACAAAGTATAGGTTTTCATTATGTGAATAACTTGGAAATCTTAGCTCAAACAGCTGCAAAACCTGTTTGCCCAGCACAGGAACCTTGACTTCTATAAGATAAAGCCATAAACATGTGTATCCGAGTCTTCTATCAAAAGTTACAGCTATTCATATGAAGTTGTACAAAAACGCTTTCTTTCGCCAAGACAGTGCGTTTCTCACTGTTACATGCATTTGAATGGGGAACTCGACCGAAACAAAGTATAGGTTTTCATTATGTGAATAACTTGGAAATCTTAGCTCAAACAGCTGCAAAACCTGTTTGCCCAGCACGGAGACCTTGAGTTCTATAATATAAGGCCATAAACATGCTTGTCTGAGTCTTCTATCAAAAGTTACAGCTATTTCTATGAAGTTGTACAAAAACGCTTTCTTTCGCCAAGACAGTGCGTTTCTCACTGTTACATGCATTTGAATGGGGAACTCGACCGAAACAAAGTATATGTTTTCATTATGTGAATAACTTGGAAATCTTAGCTCAAACAGCTGCAAAACCTGTTTTCCCAGCACGGAGACCTTGAGTTCTATAATATAAGGCCATAAACATGTTTGTCTGAGTCTTCTATCAAAAGTTACAGCTATTTCTATGAAGTTGTACAAAAACGCTTTCTTTCGCCAAGACAGTGCGTTTCTCACTGTTACATGCATTTGAATGGGGAACTCCACCGAAACAAAGTATAAGTTATCATTATGTGAATAACTTGGAAATCTTAGCTCAAACAGCTGCAAAACCTATTTTCCCAGCACGGGGACCTTGAGTTCTATAATATAAGGCCATAAACATGTTTGTCTGAGTCTTCTATCAAAAGTTACAGCTATTTCTATGAAGTTGTACAAAAACGCTTTCTTTCACCAAGACAGTGCGTTTCTCACTGTTACATGCATTTGAATGGGGAACTCGACCGAAACAAAGTATAGGTTTTCATTATGTGAATAACTTGGAAATCTTAGCTCAATCAGCTGCAAAACCTGTTTGCCCAGCACAGGAACCTTGAGTTCTATAAGATAAAGCCATAAACATGTGTATCCGAGTCTTCTATCAAAAGTTACAGCTATTCATATGAAGTTGTACAAAAACGCTTTCTTTCGCCAAGACAGTGCGTTTCTCACTGTTACATGCATTTGAATGGGGAACTCGACCGAAACAAAGTATAGGTTTTCATTATGTGAATAACTTGGAAATCTTAGCTCAAACAGCTGCAAAACCTGTTTTCCCAGCACGGGGACCTTGAGTTCTATAATATAAGGCCATAAACATGTTTGTCTGAGTCTTCTATCAAAAGTTACAGCTATTTCTATGAAGTTGTACAAAAACGCTTTCTTTCGCCAAGACAGTGCGTTTCTCACTGTTACATGCATTTGAATGGGGAACTCGACCGAAACAAAGTATAGGTTTTCATTATGTGAATAACTTGGAAATCTTAGCTCAAACAGCTGCAAAACCTGTTTGCCCAGCACAGGAACCTTGAGTTCTATAAGATAAAGCCATAAACATGTTTGTCTGAGTCTTCTATCAAAAGTTACAGCTATTCATATGAAGTTGTACAAAAACGCTTTCTTTCGCCAAGACAGTGCGTTTCTCACTGTTACATGCATTTGAATGGGGAACTCGACCGAAACAAAGTATATGTTTTCATTATGTGAATAACTTGGAAATCTTAGCTCAAACAGCTGCAAAACCTGTTTGCCCAGCACGGAGACCTTGAGTTCTATAATATAAGGCCATAAACATGCTTGTCTGAGTCTTCTATCAAAAGTTACAGCTATTTCTATGAAGTTGTACAAAAACGCTTTCTTTCACCAAGACAGTGCGTTTCTCACTGTTACATGCATTTGAATGGGGAACTCGACCGAAACAAAGTATAGGTTTTCATTATGTGAATAACTTGGAAATCTTAGCTCAATCAGCTGCAAAACCTGTTTTCCCAGCACGGGGACCTTGAGTTCTATAATATAAGGCCATAAACATGTTTGTCTGAGTCTTCTATCAAAAGTTACAGCTATTTCTATGAAGTTGTACAAAAACGCTTTCTTTCACCAAGACAGTGCGTTTCTCACTGTTACATGCATTTGAATGGGGAACTCGACCGAAACAAAGTATAGGTTTTCATTATGTGAATAACTTGGAAATCTTAGCTCAATCAGCTGCAAAACCTGTTTTCCCAGCACGGGGACCTTGAGTTCTATAATATAAGGCCATAAACATGTTTGTCTGAGTCTTCTATCAAAAGTTACAGCTATTTCTATGAAGTTGTACAAAAACGCTTTCTTTCGCCAAGACAGTGCGTTTCTCACTGTTACATGCATTTGAATGGGGAACTCGACCGAAACAAAGTATAGGTTTTCATTATGTGAATAACTTGGAAATCTTAGCTCAAACAGCTGCAAAACCTGTTTGCCCAGCACAGGGGACCTTGAGTTCTATAAGATAAAGCCATAAACATGTGTATCCGAGTCTTCTATCAAATGTTACAGCTATTCATATGAAGTTGTACAAAAACGCTTTCTTTCGCCAAGACAGTGCGTTTCTCACTGTTACATGCATTTGAATGGGGAACTCGACCGAAACAAAGTATAGGTTTTCATTATGTGAATAACTTGGAAATCTTAGCTCAATCAGCTGCAAAACCTGTTTTCCCAGCACAGAGACCTTGAGTTCTATAATATAAGGCCATAAACATGTTTGTCTGAGTCTTCTATCAAAAGTTACAGCTATTTCTATGAAGTTGTACAAAAACGCTTTCTTTCGCCAAGACAGTGCGTTTCTCACTGTTACATGCATTTGAATGGGGAACTCGACCGAAACAAAGTATAGGTTTTCATTATGTGAATAACTTGGAAATCTTAGCTCAAACAGCTGCAAAACCTGTTTGCCCAGCACAGGAACCTTGAGTTCTATAAGATAAAGCCATAAACATGTGTATCCGAGTCTTCTATCAAAAGTTACAGCTATTCATATGAAGTTGTACAAAAACGCTTTCTTTCGCCAAGACAGTGCGTTTCTCACTGTTACATGCATTTGAATGGGGAACTCGACCGAAACAAAGTATATGTTTTCATTATGTGAATAACTTGGAAATCTTAGCTCAAACAGCTGCAAAACCTGTTTTCCCAGCACAGAGACCTTGAGTTCTATAATATAAGGCCATAAACATGTGTATCCGAGTCTTCTATCAAAAGTTACAGCTATTCATATGAAGTTGTACAAAAACGCTTTCTTTCGCCAAGACAGTGCGTTTCTCACTGTTACATGCATTTGAATGGGGAACTCGACCGAAACAAAGTATAGGTTTTCATTATGTGAATAACTTGGAAATCTTAGCTCAAACAGCTGCAAAACCTGTTTTCCCAGCACGGAGACCTTGAGTTCTATAATATAAGGCCATAAACATGTTTGTCTGAGTCTTCTATCAAAAGTTACAGCTATTTCTATGAAGTTGTACAAAAACGCTTTCTTTCGCCAAGACAGTGCGTTTCTCACTGTTACATGCATTTGAATGGGGAACTCCACCGAAACAAAGTATAAGTTTTCATTATGTGAATAACTTGGAAATCTTAGCTCAAACAGCTGCAAAACCTGTTTTCCCAGCACGGGGACCTTGAGTTCTATAATATAAGGCCATAAACATGTTTGTCTGAGTCTTCTATCAAAAGTTACAGCTATTTCTATGAAGTTGTACAAAAACGCTTTCTTTCACCAAGACAGTGCGTTTCTCACTGTTACATGCATTTGAATGGGGAACTCGACCGAAACAAAGTATAGGTTTTCATTATGTGAATAACTTGGAAATCTTAGCTCAAACAGCTGCAAAACCTGTTTTCCCAGCACGGGGACCTTGAGTTCTATAATATAAGGCCATAAACATGTTTGTCTGAGTCTTCTATCAAAAGTTACAGCTATTTCTATGAAGTTGTACAAAAACGCTTTCTTTCGCCAAGACAGTGCGTTTCTCACTGTTACATGCATTTGAATGGGGAACTCGACCGAAACAAAGTATAGGTTTTCATTATGTGAATAACTTGGAAATCTTAGCTCAAACAGCTGCAAAACCTGTTTGCCCAGCACAGGAACCTTGAGTTCTATAAGATAAAGCCATAAACATGTGTATCCGAGTCTTCTATCAAATGTTACAGCTATTCATATGAAGTTGTACAAAAACGCTTTCTTTCGCCAAGACAGTGCGTTTCTCACTGTTACATGCATTTGAATGGGGAACTCGACCGAAACAAAGTATATGTTTTCATTATGTGAATAACTTGGAAATCTTAGCTCAAACAGCTGCAAAACCTGTTTGCCCAGCACGGAGACCTTGAGTTCTATAATATAAGGCCATAAACATGTTTGTCTGAGTCTTCTATCAAAAGTTACAGCTATTTCTATGAAGTTGTACAAAAACGCTTTCTTTCGCCAAGACAGTGCATTTCTCACTGTTACATGCATTTGAATGGGGAACTCCACCGAAACAAAGTATAGGTTTTCATTATGTGAATAACTTGGAAATCTTAGCTCAAACAGCTGCAAAACCTGTTTTCCCAGCACGGGGACCTTGAGTTCTATAATATAAGGCCATAAACATGTTTGTCTGAGTCTTCTATCAAAAGTTACAGCTATTTCTATGAAGTTGTACAAAAACGCTTTCTTTCACCAAGACAGTGCGTTTCTCACTGTTACATGCATTTGAATGGGGAACTCGACCGAAACAAAGTATAGGTTTTCATTATGTGAATAACTTGGAAATCTTAGCTCAATCAGCTGCAAAACCTGTTTTCCCAGCACGGGGACCTTGAGTTCTATAATATAAGGCCATAAACATGTTTGTCTGAGTCTTCTATCAAAAGTTACAGCTATTTCTATGAAGTTGTACAAAAACGCTTTCTTTCGCCAAGACAGTGCGTTTCTCACTGTTACATGCATTTGAATGGGGAACTCCACCGAAACAAAGTATAAGTTTTCATTATGTGAATAACTTGGAAATCTTAGCTCAAACAGCTGCAAAACCTGTTTGCCCAGCACAGGAACCTTGAGTTCTATAAGATAAAGCCATAAACATGTGTATCCGAGTCTTCTATCAAAAGTTACAGCTATTCATATGAAGTTGTACAAAAACGCTTTCTTTCGCCAAGACAGTGCGTTTCTCACTGTTACATGCATTTGAATGGGGAACTCGACCGAAACAAAGTATATGTTTTCATTATGTGAATAACTTGGAAATCTTAGCTCAATCAGCTGCAAAACCTGTTTTCCCAGCACGGGGACCTTGAGTTCTATAATATAAGGCCATAAACATGTTTGTCTGAGTCTTCTATCAAAAGTTACAGCTATTTCTATGAAGTTGTACAAAAACGCTTTCTTTCGCCAAGACAGTGCGTTTCTCACTGTTACATGCATTTGAATGGGGAACTCGACCGAAACAAAGTATATGTTTTCATTATGTGAATAACTTGGAAATCTTAGCTCAAACAGCTGCAAAACCTGTTTTCCCAGCACGGAGACCTTGAGTTCTATAAGATAAAGCCATAAACATGTTTGTCTGAGTCTTCTATCAAAAGTTACAGCTATTCATATGAAGTTGTACAAAAACGCTTTCTTTCGCCAAGACAGTGCGTTTCTCACTGTTACATGCATTTGAATGGGGAACTCGACCGAAACAAAGTATAGGTTTTCATTATGTGAATAACTTGGAAATCTTAGCTCAAACAGCTGCAAAACCTGTTTTCCCAGCACGGGGACCTTGAGTTCTATAAGATAAAGCCATAAACATGTGTATCCGAGTCTTCTATCAAAAGTTACAGCTATTTATATGAAGTTGTACAAAAACGCTTTCTTTCGCCAAGACAGTGCGTTTCTCACTGTTACATGCATTTGAATGGGGAACTCGACCGAAACAAAGTATAGGTTTTCATTATGTGAATAACTTGGAAATCTTAGCTCAAACAGCTGCAAAACCTGTTTGCCCAGCATGGGTACCTTGAGTTCTATAAGATAAAGCCATAAACATGTGTATCCGAGTCTTCTATCAAAAGTTACAGCTATTCATATGAAGTTGTACAAAAACGCTTTCTTTCGCCAAGACAGTGCGTTTCTCACTGTTACATGCATTTGAATGGGGAACTCCACCGAAACAAAGTATAAGTTTTCATTATGTGAATAACTTGGAAATCTTAGCTCAAACAGCTGCAAAACCTGTTTGCCCAGCACGGAGACCTTGAGTTCTATAAGATAAAGCCATAAACATGTTTGTCTGAGTCTTCTATCAAAAGTTACAGCTATTTATATGAAGTTGTACAAAAACGCTTTCTTTCGCCAAGACAGTGCGTTTCTCACTGTTACATGCATTTGAATGGGGAACTCCACCGAAACAAAGTATAGGTTTTCATTATGTGAATAACTTGGAAATCTTAGCTCAAACAGCTGCAAAACCTGTTTGCCCAGCACAGGAACCTTGAGTTCTATAAGATAAAGCCATAAACATGTGTATCCGAGTCTTCTATCAAAAGTTACAGCTATTCATATGAAGTTGTACAAAAACGCTTTCTTTCGCCAAGACAGTGCGTTTCTCACTGTTACATGCATTTGAATGGGGAACTCGACCGAAACAAAGTATATGTTTTCATTATGTGAATAACTTGGAAATCTTAGCTCAATCAGCTGCAAAACCTGTTTTCCCAGCACGGAGACCTTGAGTTCTATAAGATAAAGCCATAAACATGTTTGTCTGAGTCTTCTAACAAAAGTTACAGCTATTTCTATGAAGTTGTACAAAAACGCTTTCTTTCGCCAAGACAGTGCGTTTCTCACTGTTACATGCATTTGAATGGGGAACTCGACCGAAACAAAGTATATGTTTTCATTATGTGAATAACTTGGAAATCTTAGCTCAAACAGCTGCAAAACCTGTTTTCCCAGCACGGAGACCTTGAGTTCTATAAGATAAAGCCATAAACATGTTTGTCTGAGTCTTCTATCAAAAGTTACAGCTATTCATATGAAGTTGTACAAAAACGCTTTCTTTCGCCAAGACAGTGCGTTTCTCACTGTTACATGCATTTGAATGGGGAACTCCACCGAAACAAAGTATAAGTTTTCATTATGTGAATAACTTGGAAATCTTAGCTCAAACAGCTGCAAAACCTGTTTTCCCAGCACGGAGACCTTGAGTTCTATAAGATAAAGCCATAAACATGTTTGTCTGAGTCTTCTAACAAAAGTTACAGCTATTTATATGAAGTTGTACAAAAACGCTTTCTTTCGCCAAGACAGTGCGTTTCTCACTGTTACATGCATTTGAATGGGGAACTCGACCGAAACAAAGTATAGGTTTTCATTATGTGAATAACTTGGAAATCTTAGCTCAAACAGCTGCAAAACCTGTTTTCCCAGCACGGGGACCTTGAGTTCTATAAGATAAAGCCATAAACATGTGTATCCGAGTCTTCTATCAAAAGTTACAGCTATTTATATGAAGTTGTACAAAAACGCTTTCTTTCGCCAAGACAGTGCGTTTCTCACTGTTACATGCATTTGAATGGGGAACTCGACCGAAACAAAGTATAGGTTTTCATTATGTGAATAACTTGGAAATCTTAGCTCAAACAGCTGCAAAACCTGTTTGCCCAGCATGGGTACCTTGAGTTCTATAAGATAAAGCCATAAACATGTGTATCCGAGTCTTCTATCAAAAGTTACAGCTATTCATATGAAGTTGTACAAAAACGCTTTCTTTCGCCAAGACAGTGCGTTTCTCACTGTTACATGCATTTGAATGGGGAACTCCACCGAAACAAAGTATAAGTTTTCATTATGTGAATAACTTGGAAATCTTAGCTCAAACAGCTGCAAAACCTGTTTGCCCAGCACGGAGACCTTGAGTTCTATAAGATAAAGCCATAAACATGTTTGTCTGAGTCTTCTATCAAAAGTTACAGCTATTTATATGAAGTTGTACAAAAACGCTTTCTTTCGCCAAGACAGTGCGTTTCTCACTGTTACATGCATTTGAATGGGGAACTCGACCGAAACAAAGTATAGGTTTTCATTATGTGAATAACTTGGAAATCTTAGCTCAAACAGCTGCAAAACCTGTTTTCCCAGCACGGGAACCTTGAGTTCTATAAGATAAAGCCATAAACATGTGTATCCGAGTCTTCTATCAAAAGTTACAGCTATTTCTATGAAGTTGTACAAAAACGCTTTCTTTCGCCAAGACAGTGCGTTTCTCACTGTTACATGCATTTGAATGGGGAACTCGACCGAAACAAAGTATAGGTTTTCATTATGTGAATAACTTGGAAATCTTAGCTCAAACAGCTGCAAAACCTGTTTGCCCAGCACGGGAACCTTGAGTTCTATAAGATAAAGCCATAAACATGTGTATCCGAGTCTTCTATCAAAAGTTACAGCTATTTATATGAAGTTGTACAAAAACGCTTTCTTTCGCCAAGACAGTGCGTTTCTCACTGTTACATGCATTTGAATGGGGAACTCGACCGAAACAAAGTATACGTTTTCATTATGTGAATAACTTGGAAATCTTAGCTCAAACAGCTGCAAAACCTGTTTTCCCAGCACGGGGACCTTGAGTTCTATAATATAAGGCCATAAACATGTTTGTCTGAGTCTTCTATCAAAAGTTACAGCTATTTCTATGAAGTTGTACAAAAATGCTTTCTTTCACCAAGACAGTGCGCTTCTCACTGTTACATGCATTTGAATGGGGAACTCGACCGAAACAAAGTATAGGTTTTCATTATGTGAATAACTTGGAAATCTTAGCTCAAACAGCTGCAAAACCTGTTTTCCCAGCACGGAGACCTTGAGTTCTATAAGATAAAGCCATAAACATGTTTGTCTGAGTCTTCTATCAAAAGTTACAGCTATTTATATGAAGTTGTACAAAAACGCTTTCTTTCACCAAGACAGTGCGTTTCTCACTGTTACATGCATTTGAATGGGGAACTCGACCGAAACAAAGTATAGGTTTTCATTATGTGAATAACTTGGAAATCTTAGCTCAATCAGCTGCAAAACCTGTTTTCCCAGCACGGGGACCTTGAGTTCTATAATATAAGGCCATAAACATGTTTGTCTGAGTCTTCTATCAAAAGTTACAGCTATTTCTATGAAGTTGTACAAAAACGCTTTCTTTCGCCAAGACAGTGCGTTTCTCACTGTTACATGCATTTGAATGGGGAACTCGACCGAAACAAAGTATAGGTTTTCATTATGTGAATAACTTGGAAATCTTAGCTCAAACAGCTGCAAAACCTGTTTGCCCAGCACGGGGAACGTGAGTTCTATAAGATAAAGCCATAAACATGTGTATCCGAGTCTTCTATCAAAAGTTACAGCTATTTATATGAAGTTGTACAAAATAGCTTTCTTTCGCCAAGAAAGTGCGCTTCTCACTGTTACATGCATTTGAATGGGGAACTCGACCAAAACAAAGTATACGTTTTCATTATGTGAATAACTTGGAAATCTTAGCTCAAACAGCTGCAAAACCTGTTTTCCCAGCACGGAGACCTTGAGTTCTATAATATAAAGCCATAAACATGTTTGTCTGAGTCTTCTATCAAAAGTTACAGCTATTCATATGAAGTTGTACAAAAACGCTTTCTTTCGCCAAGACAGTGCGTTTCTCACTGTTACATGCATTTGAATGGGGAACTCGACCGAAACAAAGTATAAGTTTTCATTATGTGAATAACTTGGAAATCTTAGCTCAAACAGCTGCAAAACCTGTTTTCCCAGCACGGAGACCTTGAGTTCTATAAGATAAAGCCATAAACATGTTTGTCTGAGTCTTCTAACAAAAGTTACAGCTATTTCTATGAAGTTGTACAAAAACGCTTTCTTTCGCCAAGACAGTGCGTTTCTCACTGTTACATGCATTTGAATGGGGAACTCGACCGAAACAAAGTATAGGTTTTCATTATGTGAATAACTTGGAAATCTTAGCTTAAACTGCTGCAAAACCTGTTTTCCCAGCACGGGAACCTTGAGTTCTATAAGATAAAGCCATAAACATGTGTATCCGAGTCTTCTATCAAGAGTTACAGCTATTTATATGAAGTTGTACAAAAACGCTTTCTTTCGCCAAGACAGTGCGTTTCTCACTGTTACATGCATTTGAATGGGGAACTCGACCGAAACAAAGTATAGGTTTTCATTATGTGAATAACTTGGAAATCTTAGCTCAAACAGCTGCAAAACCTGTTTTCCCAGCACGGGAACCTTGAGTTCTATAAGATAAAGCCATAAACATGTGTATCCGAGTCTTCTATCAAAAGTTACAGCTATTTCTATGAAGTTGTACAAAAACGCTTTCTTTCGCCAAGACAGTGCGTTTCTCACTGTTACATGCATTTGAATGGGGAACTCGACCGAAACAAAGTATAGGTTTTCATTATGTGAATAACTTGGAAATCTTAGCTCAAACAGCTGCAAAACCTGTTTTCCCAGCACGGGAACCTTGAGTTCTATAAGATAAAGCCATAAACATGTGTATCCGAGTCTTCTATCAAAAGTTACAGCTATTTATATGAAGTTGTACAAAAACGCTTTCTTTCGCCAAGACAGTGCGTTTCTCACTGTTACATGCATTTGAATGGGGAACTCGACCGAAACAAAGTATACGTTTTCATTATGTGAATAACTTGGAAATCTTAGCTCAAACAGCTGCAAAACCTGTTTTCCCAGCACGGGGACCTTGAGTTCTATAATATAAGGCCATAAACATGTTTGTCTGAGTCTTCTATCAAAAGTTACAGCTATTTCTATGAAGTTGTACAAAAACGCTTTCTTTCACCAAGACAGTGCGCTTCTCACTGTTACATGCATTTGAATGGGGAACTCGACCGAAACAAAGTATAGGTTTTCATTATGTGAATAACTTGGAAATCTTAGCTCAAACAGCTGCAAAACCTGTTTTCCCAGCACGGAGACCTTGAGTTCTATAAGATAAAGCCATAAACATGTTTGTCTGAGTCTTCTATCAAAAGTTACAGCTATTTCTATGAAGTTGTACAAAAACGCTTTCTTTCACCAAGACAGTGCGTTTCTCACTGTTACATGCATTTGAATGGGGAACTCGACCGAAACAAAGTATAGGTTTTCATTATGTGAATAACTTGGAAATCTTAGCTCAATCAGCTGCAAAACCTGTTTTCCCAGCACGGGGACCTTGAGTTCTATAATATAAGGCCATAAACATGTTTGTCTGAGTCTTCTATCAAAAGTTACAGCTATTTCTATGAAGTTGTACAAAAACGCTTTCTTTCGCCAAGACAGTGCGTTTCTCACTGTTACATGCATTTGAATGGGGAACTCGACCGAAACAAAGTATAGGTTTTCATTATGTGAATAACTTGGAAATCTTAGCTCAAACAGCTGCAAAACCTGTTTGCCCAGCACAGGAACCTTGAGTTCTATAAGATAAAGCCATAAACATGTGTATCCGAGTCTTCTATCAAAAGTTACAGCTATTTATATGAAGTTGTACAAAAACGCTTTCTTTCGCCAAGACAGTGCGTTTCTCACTGTTACATGCATTTGAATGGGGAACTCGACCGAAACAAAGTATAGGTTTTCATTATGTGAATAACTTGGAAATCTTAGCTCAAACAGCTGCAAAACCTGTTTTCCCAGCACGGAGACCTTGAGTTCTATAATATAAAGCCATAAACATGTTTGTCTGAGTCTTCTATCAAAAGTTACAGCTATTTATATGAAGTTGTACAAAAACGCTTTCTTTCGCCAAGACAGTGCGTTTCTCACTGTTACATGCATTTGAATGGGGAACTCGACCGAAACAAAGTATAGGTTTTCATTATGTGAATAACTTGGAAATCTTAGCTCAAACAGCTGCAAAACCTGTTTGCCCAGCACGGGGAACGTGAGTTCTATAAGATAAAGCCATAAACATGTGTATCCGAGTCTTCTATCAAAAGTTACAGCTATTTATATGAAGTTGTACAAAATAGCTTTCTTTCGCCAAGAAAGTGCGCTTCTCACTGTTACATGCATTTGAATGGGGAACTCGACCAAAACAAAGTATACGTTTTCATTATGTGAATAACTTGGAAATCTTAGCTCAAACAGCTGCAAAACCTGTTTTCCCAGCACGGAGACCTTGAGTTCTATAATATAAAGCCATAAACATGTTTGTCTGAGTCTTCTATCAAAAGTTACAGCTATTCATATGAAGTTGTACAAAAACGCTTTCTTTCGCCAAGACAGTGCGTTTCTCACTGTTACATGCATTTGAATGGGGAACTCCACCGAAACAAAGTATAAGTTTTCATTATGTGAATAACTTGGAAATCTTAGCTCAAACAGCTGCAAAACCTGTTTTCCCAGCACGGAGACCTTGAGTTCTATAAGATAAAGCCATAAACATGTTTGTCTGAGTCTTCTAACAAAAGTTACAGCTATTTCTATGAAGTTGTACAAAAACGCTTTCTTTCGCCAAGACAGTGCGTTTCTCACTGTTACATGCATTTGAATGGGGAACTCGACCGAAACAAAGTATACGTTTTCATTATGTGAATAACTTGGAAATCTTAGCTCAAACAGCTGCAAAACCTGTTTTCCCAGCACGGAGACCTTGAGTTCTATAATATAAAGCCATAAACATGTTTGTCTGAGTCTTCTATCAAAAGTTACAGCTATTCATATGAAGTTGTACAAAAACGCTTTCTTTCGCCAAGACAGTGCGTTTCTCACTGTTACATGCATTTGAATGGGGAACTCCACCGAAACAAAGTATAAGTTTTCATTATGTGAATAACTTGGAAATCTTAGCTCAAACAGCTGCAAAACCTGTTTTCCCAGCACGGAGACCTTGAGTTCTATAAGATAAAGCCATAAACATGTTTGTCTGAGTCTTCTAACAAAAGTTACAGCTATTTCTATGAAGTTGTACAAAAACGCTTTCTTTCGCCAAGACAGTGCGTTTCTCACTGTTACATGCATTTGAATGGGGAACTCGACCGAAACAAAGTATAGGTTTTCATTATGTGAATAACTTGGAAATCTTAGCTTAAACTGCTGCAAAACCTGTTTTCCCAGCACGGGAACCTTGAGTTCTATAAGATAAAGCCATAAACATGTGTATCCGAGTCTTCTATCAAGAGTTACAGCTATTTATATGAAGTTGTACAAAAACGCTTTCTTTCGCCAAGACAGTGCGTTTCTCACTGTTACATGCATTTGAATGGGGAACTCGACCGAAACAAAGTATAGGTTTTCATTATGTGAATAACTTGGAAATCTTAGCTCAAACAGCTGCAAAACCTGTTTTCCCAGCACAGAGACCTTGAGTTCTATAATATAAGGCCATAAACATGTTTGTCTGAGTCTTCTATCAAAAGTTACAGCTATTTATATGAAGTTGTACAAAAACGCTTTCTTTCGCCAAGACAGTGCGTTTCTCACTGTTACATGCATTTGAATGGGGAACTCGACCGAAACAAAGTATAGGTTTTCATTATGTGAATAACTTGGAAATCTTAGCTCAAACAGCTGCAAAACCTGTTTTCCCAGCACGGGAACCTTGAGTTCTATAAGATAAAGCCATAAACATGTGTATCCGAGTCTTCTATCAAAAGTTACAGCTATTTCTATGAAGTTGTACAAAAACGCTTTCTTTCGCCAAGACAGTGCGTTTCTCACTGTTACATGCATTTGAATGGGGAACTCGACCGAAACAAAGTATAGGTTTTCATTATGTGAATAACTTGGAAATCTTAGCTCAAACAGCTGCAAAACCTGTTTTCCCAGCACGGGAACCTTGAGTTCTATAAGATAAAGCCATAAACATGTGTATCCGAGTCTTCTATCAAAAGTTACAGCTATTTATATGAAGTTGTACAAAAACGCTTTCTTTCGCCAAGACAGTGCGTTTCTCACTGTTACATGCATTTGAATGGGGAACTCGACCGAAACAAAGTATACGTTTTCATTATGTGAATAACTTGGAAATCTTAGCTCAAACAGCTGCAAAACCTGTTTTCCCAGCACGGGGACCTTGAGTTCTATAATATAAGGCCATAAACATGTTTGTCTGAGTCTTCTATCAAAAGTTACAGCTATTTCTATGAAGTTGTACAAAAACGCTTTCTTTCACCAAGACAGTGCGCTTCTCACTGTTACATGCATTTGAATGGGGAACTCGACCGAAACAAAGTATAGGTTTTCATTATGTGAATAACTTGGAAATCTTAGCTCAAACAGCTGCAAAACCTGTTTTCCCAGCACGGAGACCTTGAGTTCTATAAGATAAAGCCATAAACATGTTTGTCTGAGTCTTCTATCAAAAGTTACAGCTATTTCTATGAAGTTGTACAAAAACGCTTTCTTTCACCAAGACAGTGCGTTTCTCACTGTTACATGCATTTGAATGGGGAACTCGACCGAAACAAAGTATAGGTTTTCATTATGTGAATAACTTGGAAATCTTAGCTCAATCAGCTGCAAAACCTGTTTTCCCAGCACGGGGACCTTGAGTTCTATAATATAAGGCCATAAACATGTTTGTCTGAGTCTTCTATCAAAAGTTACAGCTATTTATATGAAGTTGTACAAAAACGCTTTCTTTCGCCAAGACAGTGCGTTTCTCACTGTTACATGCATTTGAATGGGGAACTCGACCGAAACAAAGTATAGGTTTTCATTATGTGAATAACTTGGAAATCTTAGCTCAAACAGCTGCAAAACCTGTTTTCCCAGCACGGAGACCTTGAGTTCTATAATATAAAGCCATAAACATGTTTGTCTGAGTCTTCTAACAAAAGTTACAGCTATTTCTATGAAGTTGTACAAAAACGCTTTCTTTCGCCAAGACAGTGCGTTTCTCACTGTTACATGCATTTGAATGGGGAACTCGACCGAAACAAAGTATAGGTTTTCATTATGTGAATAACTTGGAAATCTTAGCTTAAACTGCTGCAAAACCTGTTTTCCCAGCACGGGAACCTTGAGTTCTATAAGATAAAGCCATAAACATGTGTATCCGAGTCTTCTATCAAGAGTTACAGCTATTTATATGAAGTTGTACAAAAACGCTTTCTTTCGCCAAGACAGTGCGTTTCTCACTGTTACATGCATTTGAATGGGGAACTCGACCGAAACAAAGTATAGGTTTTCATTATGTGAATAACTTGGAAATCTTAGCTCAAACAGCTGCAAAACCTGTTTTCCCAGCACGGAGACCTTGAGTTCTATAAGATAAAGCCATAAACATGTTTGTCTGAGTCTTCTATCAAAAGTTACAGCTATTTCTATGAAGTTGTACAAAAACGCTTTCTTTCGCCAAGACAGTGCGTTTCTCACTGTTACATGCATTTGAATGGGGAACTCGACCGAAACAAAGTATAGGTTTTCATTATGTGAATAACTTGGAAATCTTAGCTCAAACAGCTGCAAAACCTGTTTGCCCAGCACGGGAACCTTGAGTTCTATAAGATAAAGCCATAAACATGTGTATCCGAGTCTTCTATCAAAAGTTACAGCTATTCATATGAAGTTGTACAAAAACGCTTTCTTTCGCCAAGACAGTGCGTTTCTCACTGTTACATGCATTTGAATGGGGAACTCGACCGAAACAAAGTATAGGTTTTCATTATGTGAATAACTTGGAAATCTTAGCTCAAACAGCTGCAAAACCTGTTTGCCCAGCACGGGGACCTTGAGTTCTATAATATAAGGCCATAAACATGTTTGTCTGAGTCTTCTATCAAAAGTTACAGCTATTTCTATGAAGTTGTACAAAAACGCTTTCTTTCGCCAAGACAGTGCGCTTCTCACTGTTACATGCATTTGAATGGGGAACTCGACCGAAACAAAGTATAGGTTTTCATTATGTGAATAACTTGGAAATCTTAGCTCAAACAGCTGCAAAACCTGTTTGCCCAGCATGGGTACCTTGAGTTCTATAAGATAAAGCCATAAACATGTGTATCCGAGTCTTCTATCAAAAGTTACAGCTATTCATATGAAGTTGTACAAAAACGCTTTCTTTCGCCAAGACAGTGCGTTTCTCACTGTTACATGCATTTGAATGGGGTACTCGACCGAAACAAAGTATAGGTTTTCATTATGTGAATAACTTGGAAATCTTAGCTCAAACAGCTGCAAAACCTGTTTTCCCAGCACGGGGACCTTGAGTTCTATAATATAAGGCCATAAACATGTTTGTCTGAGTCTTCTATCAAAAGTTACAGCTATTTCTATGAAGTTGTACAAAAACGCTTTCTTTCGCCAAGACAGTGCGTTTCTCACTGTTACATGCATTTGAATGGGGAACTCGACCGAAACAAAGTATAGGTTTTCATTATGTGAATAACTTGGAAATCTTAGCTCAAACAGCTGCAAAACCTGTTTTCCCAGCACGGGGACCTTGAGTTCTATAATATAAGGCCATAAACATGTTTGTCTGAGTCTTCTATCAAAAGTTACAGCTATTTCTATGAAGTTGTACAAAAACGCTTTCTTTCGCCAAGACAGTGCGTTTCTCACTGTTACATGCATTTGAATGGGGAACTCGACCGAAACAAAGTATAGGTTTTCATTATGTGAATAACTTGGAAATCTTAGCTCAAACAGCTGCAAAACCTGTTTGCCCAGCACGGGGACCTTGAGTTCTATAATATAAGGCCATAAACATGTTTGTCTGAGTCTTCTATCAAAAGTTACAGCTATTTCTATGAAGTTGTACAAAAACGCTTTCTTTCGCCAAGACAGTGCGCTTCTCACTGTTACATGCATTTGAATGGGGAACTCGACCGAAACAAAGTATAGGTTTTCATTATGTGAATAACTTGGAAATCTTAGCTCAAACAGCTGCAAAACCTGTTTGCCCAGCATGGGTACCTTGAGTTCTATAAGATAAAGCCATAAACATGTGTATCCGAGTCTTCTATCAAAAGTTACAGCTATTCATATGAAGTTGTACAAAAACGCTTTCTTTCGCCAAGACAGTGCGTTTCTCACTGTTACATGCATTTGAATGGGGTACTCGACCGAAACAAAGTATAGGTTTTCATTATGTGAATAACTTGGAAATCTTAGCTCAAACAGCTGCAAAACCTGTTTTCCCAGCACGGGGACCTTGAGTTCTATAATATAAGGCCATAAACATGTTTGTCTGAGTCTTCTATCAAAAGTTACAGCTATTTCTATGAAGTTGTACAAAAACGCTTTCTTTCGCCAAGACAGTGCGTTTCTCACTGTTACATGCATTTGAATGGGGAACTCGACCGAAACAAAGTATAGGTTTTCATTATGTGAATAACTTGGAAATCTTAGCTCAAACAGCTGCAAAACCTGTTTTCCCAGCACGGGGACCTTGAGTTCTATAATATAAGGCCATAAACATGTTTGTCTGAGTCTTCTATCAAAAGTTACAGCTATTTCTATGAAGTTGTACAAAAACGCTTTCTTTCGCCAAGACAGTGCGTTTCTCACTGTTACATGCATTTGAATGGGGAACTCGACCGAAACAAAGTATAGGTTTTCATTATGTGAATAACTTGGAAATCTTAGCTCAAACAGCTGCAAAACCTGTTTTCCCAGCACGGGAACCTTGAGTTCTATAAGATAAAGCCATAAACATGTGTATCCGAGTCTTCTATCAAAAGTTACAGCTATTTCTATGAAGTTGTACAAAAACGCTTTCTTTCGCCAAGACAGTGCGTTTCTCACTGTTACATGCATTTGAATGGGGAACTCGACCGAAACAAAGTATAGGTTTTCATTATGTGAATAACTTGGAAATCTTAGCTCAAACAGCTGCAAAACCTGTTTTCCCAGCACGGGAACCTTGAGTTCTATAAGATAAAGCCATAAACATGTGTATCCGAGTCTTCTATCAAAAGTTACAGCTATTTATATGAAGTTGTACAAAAACACTTTCTTTCGCCAAGACAGTGCGTTTCTCACTGTTACATGCATTTGAATGGGGAACTCGACCGAAACAAAGTATAGGTTTTCATTATGTGAATAACTTGGAAATCTTAGCTCAAACAGCTGCAAAACCTGTTTGCCCAGCACGGGGAACGTGAGTTCTATAAGATAAAGCCATAAACATGTGTATCCGAGTCTTCTATCAAAAGTTACAGCTATTCATATGAAGTTGTACAAAAACGCTTTCTTTCGCCAAGACAGTGCGTTTCTCACTGTTACATGCATTTGAATGGGGAACTCGACCGAAACAAAGTATAGGTTTTCATTATGTGAATAACTTGGAAATCTTAGCTCAATCAGCTGCAAAACCTGTTTTCCCAGCACGGGGACCTTGAGTTCTATAATATAAGGCCATAAACATGTTTGTCTGAGTCTTCTATCAAAAGTTACAGCTATTTATATGAAGTTGTACAAAAACGCTTTCTTTCGCCAAGACAGTGCGTTTCTCACTGTTACATGCATTTGAATGGGGAACTCGACCGAAACAAAGTATAGGTTTTCATTATGTGAATAACTTGGAAATCTTAGCTCAAACAGCTGCAAAACCTGTTTTCCCAGCACGGAGACCTTGAGTTCTATAATATAAAGCCATAAACATGTTTGTCTGAGTCTTCTATCAAAAGTTACAGCTATTTATATGAAGTTGTACAAAAACGCTTTCTTTCGCCAAGACAGTGCGTTTCTCACTGTTACATGCATTTGAATGGGGAACTCGACCGAAACAAAGTATAGGTTTTCATTATGTGAATAACTTGGAAATCTTAGCTCAAACAGCTGCAAAACCTGTTTGCCCAGCACGGGGAACGTGAGTTCTATAAGATAAAGCCATAAACATGTGTATCCGAGTCTTCTATCAAAAGTTACAGCTATTTCTATGAAGTTGTACAAAAACGCTTTCTTTCGCCAAGACAGTGCGTTTCTCACTGTTACATGCATTTGAATGGGGAACTCGACCGAAACAAAGTATACGTTTTCATTATGTGAATAACTTGGAAATCTTAGCTCAAACAGCTGCAAAACCTGTTTTCCCAGCACGGAGACCTTGAGTTCTATAAGATAAAGCCATAAACATGTTTGTCTGAGTCTTCTAACAAAAGTTACAGCTATTTCTATGAAGTTGTACAAAAACGCTTTCTTTCGCCAAGACAGTGCGTTTCTCACTGTTACATGCATTTGAATGGGGAACTCGACCGAAACAAAGTATAGGTTTTCATTATGTGAATAACTTGGAAATCTTAGCTTAAACTGCTGCAAAACCTGTTTTCCCAGCACGGGAACCTTGAGTTCTATAAGATAAAGCCATAAACATGTGTATCCGAGTCTTCTATCAAGAGTTACAGCTATTTATATGAAGTTGTACAAAAACGCTTTCTTTCGCCAAGACAGTGCGTTTCTCACTGTTACATGCATTTGAATGGGGAACTCGACCGAAACAAAGTATAGGTTTTCATTATGTGAATAACTTGGAAATCTTAGCTCAAACAGCTGCAAAACCTGTTTTCCCAGCACGGAGACCTTGAGTTCTATAAGATAAAGCCATAAACATGTTTGTCTGAGTCTTCTATCAAAAGTTACAGCTATTTCTATGAAGTTGTACAAAAACGCTTTCTTTCGCCAAGACAGTGCGTTTCTCACTGTTACATGCATTTGAATGGGGAACTCGACCGAAACAAAGTATAGGTTTTCATTATGTGAATAACTTGGAAATCTTAGCTCAAACAGCTGCAAAACCTGTTTGCCCAGCACGGGAACCTTGAGTTCTATAAGATAAAGCCATAAACATGTGTATCCGAGTCTTCTATCAAAAGTTACAGCTATTCATATGAAGTTGTACAAAAACGCTTTCTTTCGCCAAGACAGTGCGTTTCTCACTGTTACATGCATTTGAATGGGGAACTCGACCGAAACAAAGTATACGTTTTCATTATGTGAATAACTTGGAAATCTTAGCTCAAACAGCTGCAAAACCTGTTTGCCCAGCACGGGGACCTTGAGTTCTATAATATAAGGCCATAAACATGTTTGTCTGAGTCTTCTATCAAAAGTTACAGCTATTTCTATGAAGTTGTACAAAAACGCTTTCTTTCGCCAAGACAGTGCGCTTCTCACTGTTACATGCATTTGAATGGGGAACTCGACCGAAACAAAGTATAGGTTTTCATTATGTGAATAACTTGGAAATCTTAGCTCAAACAGCTGCAAAACCTGTTTGCCCAGCACAGGAACCTTGAGTTCTATAAGATAAAGCCATAAACATGTGTATCCGAGTCTTCTATCAAAAGTTACAGCTATTCATATGAAGTTGTACAAAAACGCTTTCTTTCGCCAAGACAGTGCGTTTCTCACTGTTACATGCATTTGAATGGGGTACTCGACCGAAACAAAGTATAGGTTTTCATTATGTGAATAACTTGGAAATCTTAGCTCAAACAGCTGCAAAACCTGTTTTCCCAGCACGGGGACCTTGAGTTCTATAATATAAGGCCATAAACATGTTTGTCTGAGTCTTCTATCAAAAGTTACAGCTATTTCTATGAAGTTGTACAAAAACGCTTTCTTTCGCCAAGACAGTGCGTTTCTCACTGTTACATGCATTTGAATGGGGAACTCGACCGAAACAAAGTATAGGTTTTCATTATGTGAATAACTTGGAAATCTTAGCTCAAACAGCTGCAAAACCTGTTTTCCCAGCACGGGGACCTTGAGTTCTATAATATAAGGCCATAAACATGTTTGTCTGAGTCTTCTATCAAAAGTTACAGCTATTTCTATGAAGTTGTACAAAAACGCTTTCTTTCGCCAAGACAGTGCGTTTCTCACTGTTACATGCATTTGAATGGGGAACTCGACCGAAACAAAGTATAGGTTTTCATTATGTGAATAACTTGGAAATCTTAGCTCAAACAGCTGCAAAACCTGTTTGCCCAGCACGGGGACCTTGAGTTCTATAATATAAGGCCATAAACATGTTTGTCTGAGTCTTCTATCAAAAGTTACAGCTATTTCTATGAAGTTGTACAAAAACGCTTTCTTTCGCCAAGACAGTGCGCTTCTCACTGTTACATGCATTTGAATGGGGAACTCGACCGAAACAAAGTATAGGTTTTCATTATGTGAATAACTTGGAAATCTTAGCTCAAACAGCTGCAAAACCTGTTTGCCCAGCATGGGTACCTTGAGTTCTATAAGATAAAGCCATAAACATGTGTATCCGAGTCTTCTATCAAAAGTTACAGCTATTCATATGAAGTTGTACAAAAACGCTTTCTTTCGCCAAGACAGTGCGTTTCTCACTGTTACATGCATTTGAATGGGGTACTCGACCGAAACAAAGTATAGGTTTTCATTATGTGAATAACTTGGAAATCTTAGCTCAAACAGCTGCAAAACCTGTTTTCCCAGCACGGGGACCTTGAGTTCTATAATATAAGGCCATAAACATGTTTGTCTGAGTCTTCTATCAAAAGTTACAGCTATTTCTATGAAGTTGTACAAAAACGCTTTCTTTCGCCAAGACAGTGCGTTTCTCACTGTTACATGCATTTGAATGGGGAACTCGACCGAAACAAAGTATAGGTTTTCATTATGTGAATAACTTGGAAATCTTAGCTCAAACAGCTGCAAAACCTGTTTTCCCAGCACGGGGACCTTGAGTTCTATAATATAAGGCCATAAACATGTTTGTCTGAGTCTTCTATCAAAAGTTACAGCTATTTCTATGAAGTTGTACAAAAACGCTTTCTTTCGCCAAGACAGTGCGTTTCTCACTGTTACATGCATTTGAATGGGGAACTCGACCGAAACAAAGTATAGGTTTTCATTATGTGAATAACTTGGAAATCTTAGCTCAAACAGCTGCAAAACCTGTTTGCCCAGCACGGGGACCTTGAGTTCTATAATATAAGGCCATAAACATGTTTGTCTGAGTCTTCTATCAAAAGTTACAGCTATTTCTATGAAGTTGTACAAAAACGCTTTCTTTCGCCAAGACAGTGCGCTTCTCACTGTTACATGCATTTGAATGGGGAACTCGACCGAAACAAAGTATAGGTTTTCATTATGTGAATAACTTGGAAATCTTAGCTCAAACAGCTGCAAAACCTGTTTGCCCAGCATGGGTACCTTGAGTTCTATAAGATAAAGCCATAAACATGTGTATCCGAGTCTTCTATCAAAAGTTACAGCTATTCATATGAAGTTGTACAAAAACGCTTTCTTTCGCCAAGACAGTGCGTTTCTCACTGTTACATGCATTTGAATGGGGAACTCGACCGAAACAAAGTATAGGTTTTCATTATGTGAATAACTTGGAAATCTTAGCTCAAACAGCTGCAAAACCTGTTTTCCCAGCACGGGGACCTTGAGTTCTATAATATAAGGCCATAAACATGTTTGTCTGAGTCTTCTATCAAAAGTTACAGCTATTTCTATGAAGTTGTACAAAAACGCTTTCTTTCGCCAAGACAGTGCGTTTCTCACTGTTACATGCATTTGAATGGGGAACTCGACCGAAACAAAGTATAGGTTTTCATTATGTGAATAACTTGGAAATCTTAGCTCAAACAGCTGCAAAACCTGTTTTCCCAGCACGGGAACCTTGAGTTCTATAAGATAAAGCCATAAACATGTGTATCCGAGTCTTCTATCAAAAGTTACAGCTATTTCTATGAAGTTGTACAAAAACGCTTTCTTTCGCCAAGACAGTGCGTTTCTCACTGTTACATGCATTTGAATGGGGAACTCGACCGAAACAAAGTATAGGTTTTCATTATGTGAATAACTTGGAAATCTTAGCTCAAACAGCTGCAAAACCTGTTTTCCCAGCACGGGAACCTTGAGTTCTATAAGATAAAGCCATAAACATGTGTATCCGAGTCTTCTATCAAAAGTTACAGCTATTTATATGAAGTTGTACAAAAACACTTTCTTTCGCCAAGACAGTGCGTTTCTCACTGTTACATGCATTTGAATGGGGAACTCGACCGAAACAAAGTATAGGTTTTCATTATGTGAATAACTTGGAAATCTTAGCTCAAACAGCTGCAAAACCTGTTTGCCCAGCACGGGGAACGTGAGTTCTATAAGATAAAGCCATAAACATGTGTATCCGAGTCTTCTATCAAAAGTTACAGCTATTTATATGAAGTTGTACAAAATAGCTTTCTTTCGCCAAGACAGTGCGCTTCTCACTGTTACATGCATTTGAATGGGGAACTCGACCAAAACAAAGTATAGGTTTTCATTATGTGAATAACTTGGAAATCTTAGCTTAAACAGCTGCAAAACCTGTTTTCCCAGCACGGAGACCTTGAGTTCTATAAGATAAAGCCATAAACATGTTTGTCTGAGTCTTCTATCAAAAGTTACAGCTATTCATATGAAGTTGTACAAAAACGCTTTCTTTCGCCAAGACAGTGCGTTTCTCACTGTTACATGCATTTGAATGGGGAACTCCACCGAAACAAAGTATAAGTTTTCATTATGTGAATAACTTGGAAATCTTAGCTCAAAAAGCTGCAAAACCTGTTTTCCCAGCACGGAGACCTTGAGTTCTATAAGATAAAGCCATAAACATGTTTGTCTGAGTCTTCTATCAAAAGTTACAGCTATTTATATGAAGTTGTACAAAAACGCTTTCTTTCGCCAAGACAGTGCGTTTCTCACTGTTACATGCATTTGAATGGGGAACTCGACCGAAACAAAGTATAGGTTTTCATTATGTGAATAACTTGGAAATCTTAGCTCAAACAGCTGCAAAACCTGTTTTCCCAGCACGGGGACCTTGAGTTCTATAATATAAGGCCATAAACATGTTTGTCTGAGTCTTCTATCAAAAGTTACAGCTATTTCTATGAAGTTGTACAAAAACGCTTTCTTTCGCCAAGACAGTGCATTTCTCACTGTTACATGCATTTGAATGGGGAACTCGACCGAAACAAAGTATAGGTTTTCATTATGTGAATAACTTGGAAATCTTAGCTCAAACAGCTGCAAAACCTGTTTGCCCAGCACGGGGAACGTGAGATCTATAAGATAAAGCCATAAACATGTGTATCCGAGTCTTCTATCAAAAGTTACAGCTATTTATATGAAGTTGTACAAAATAGCTTTCTTTCGCCAAGACAGTGCGCTTCTCACTGTTACATGCATTTGAATGGGGAACTCGACCAAAACAAAGTATACGTTTTCATTATGTGAATAACTTGGAAATCTTAGCTTAAACAGCTGCAAAACCTGTTTTCCCAGCACGGAGACCTTGAGTTCTATAATATAAGGCCATAAACATGTTTGTCTGAGTCTTCTATCAAAAGTTACAGCTATTTCTATGAAGTTGTACAAAAACGCTTTCTTTCGCCAAGACAGTGCGTTTCTCACTGTTACATGCATTTGAATGGGGAACTCGACCGAAACAAAGTATATGTTTTCATTATGTGAATAACTTGGAAATCTTAGCTCAAACAGCTGCAAAACCTGTTTTCCCAGCACGGAGACCTTGAGTTCTATAATATAAGGCCATAAACATGTTTGTCTGAGTCTTCTATCAAAAGTTACAGCTATTTCTATGAAGTTGTACAAAATAGCTTTCTTTCGCCAAGACAGTGCGTTTCTCACTGTTACATGCATTTGAATGGGGAACTCGACCGAAACAAAGTATAGGTTTTCATTATGTGAATAACTTGGAAATCTTAGCTCAAACAGCTGCAAAACCTGTTTGCCCAGCACGGGAACCTTGAGTTCTATAAGATAAAGCCATAAACATGTGTATCCGAGTCTTCTATCAAAAGTTACAGCTATTCATATGAAGTTGTACAAAAACGCTTTCTTTTGCCAAGACAGTGCGTTTCTCACTGTTACATGCATTTGAATGGGGAACTCCACCGAAACAAAGTATAAGTTTTCATTATGTGAATAACTTGGAAATCTTAGCTCAAACAGCTGCAAAACCTGTTTGCCCAGCACGGGAACCTTGAGTTCTATAAGATAAAGCCATAAATATGTTTGTCTGAGTCTTCTATCAAAAGTTACAGCTATTTCTATGAAGTTGTACAAAAACGCTTTCTTTCGCCAAGACAGTGCGTTTCTCACTGTTACATGCATTTGAATGGGGAACTCGACCGAAACAAAGTATAGGTTTTCATTATGTGAATAACTTGGAAATCTTAGCTCAAACAGCTGCAAAACCTGTTTGCCCAGCACAGGAACCTTGAGTTCTATAAGATAAAGCCATAAACATGTGTATCCGAGTCTTCTATCAAAAGTTACAGCTATTTCTATGAAGTTGTACAAAAACGCTTTCTTTCGCCAAGACAGTGCGTTTCTCACTGTTACATGCATTTGAATGGGGAACTCGACCGAAACAAAGTATAGGTTTTCATTATGTGAATAACTTGGAAATCTTAGCTCAAACAGCTGCAAAACCTGTTTTCCCAGCACGGGGACCTTGAGTTCTATAATATAAGGCCATAAACATGTTTGTCTGAGTCTTCTATCAAAAGTTACAGCTATTTCTATGAAGTTGTACAAAAACGCTTTCTTTCGCCAAGACAGTGCGTTTCTCACTGTTACATGCATTTGAATGGGGAACTCGACCGAAACAAAGTATAGGTTTTCATTATGTGAATAACTTGGAAATCTTAGCTCAAACAGCTGCAAAACCTGTTTGCCCAGCACAGGAACCTTGAGTTCTATAAGATAAAGCGATAAACATGTGCATCCGAGTCTTCTATCAAAAGTTACAGCTATTTCTATGAAGTTGTACAAAAACGCTTTCTTTCGCCAAGACAGTGCGTTTCTCACTGTTACATGCATTTGAATGGGGAACTCGACCGAAACAAAGTATAGGTTTTCATTATGTGAATAACTTGGAAATCTTAGCTCAAACAGCTGCAAAACCTGTTTTCCCAGCACGGAGACCTTGAGTTCTATAAGATAAGGCCATAAACATGTTTGTCTGAGTCTTCTATCAAAAGTTACAGCTATTTCTATGAAGTTGTACAAAAACGCTTTCTTTCGCCAAGACAGTGCATTTCTCACTGTTACATGCATTTGAATGGGGAACTCGACCGAAACAAAGTATAGGTTTTCATTATGTGAATAACTTGGAAATCTTAGCTCAAACAGCTGCAAAACCTGTTTTCCCAGCACGGAGACCTTGAGTTCTATAAGATAAAGCCATAAACATGTTTGTCTGAGTCTTCTATCAAAAGTTACAGCTATTCATATGAAGTTGTACAAAAACGCTTTCTTTCGCCAAGACAGTGCGTTTCTCACTGTTACATGCATTTGAATGGGGAACTCGACCGAAACAAAGTATAAGTTTTCATTATGTGAATAACTTGGAAATCTTAGCTCAAACAGCTGCAAAACCTGTTTGCCCAGCACGGGGAACGTGAGATCTATAAGATAAAGCCATAAACATGTGTATCCGAGTCTTCTATCAAAAGTTACAGCTATTTATATGAAGTTGTACAAAAACGCTTTCTTTCGCCAAGACAGTGCGCTTCTCACTGTTACATGCATTTGAATGGGGAACTCGACCAAAACAAAGTATACGTTTTCATTATGTGAATAACTTGGAAATCTTAGCTCAAACAGCTGCAAAACCTGTTTTCCCAGCACGGAGACCTTGAGTTCTATAATATAAGGCCATAAACATGTTTGTCTGAGTCTTCTATCAAAAGTTACAGCTATTTCTATGAAGTTGTACAAAAACGCTTTCTTTCGCCAAGACAGTGCGCTTCTCACTGTTACATGCATTTGAATGGGGAACTCGACCGAAACAAAGTATATGTTTTCATTATGTGAATAACTTGGAAATCTTAGCTCAAACAGCTGCAAAACCTGTTTTCCCAGCACGGAGACCTTGAGTTCTATAATATAAGGCCATAAACATGTTTGTCTGAGTCTTCTATCAAAAGTTACAGCTATTTCTATGAAGTTGTACAAAATAGCTTTCTTTCGCCAAGACAGTGCGTTTCTCACTGTTACATGCATTTGAATGGGGAACTCGACCGAAACAAAGTATAGGTTTTCATTATGTGAATAACTTGGAAATCTTAGCTCAAACAGCTGCAAAACCTGTTTGCCCAGCACGGGGAACGTGAGATCTATAAGATAAAGCTATAAACATGTGTATCCGAGTCTTCTATCAAAAGTTACAGCTATTTATATGAAGTTGTACAAAATAGCTTTCTTTCGCCAAGACAGTGCGCTTCTCACTGTTACATGCATTTGAATGGGGAACTCGACCAAAACAAAGTATACGTTTTCATTATGTGAATAACTTGGAAATCTTAGCTCAAACAGCTGCAAAACCTGTTTTCCCAGCACGGGAACCTTGAGTTCTATAAGATAAAGCCATAAACATGTGTATCCGAGTCTTCTATCAAAAGTTACAGCTATTCATATGAAGTTGTACAAAAACGCTTTCTTTTGCCAAGACAGTGCGTTTCTCACTGTTACATGCATTTGAATGGGGAACTCCACCGAAACAAAGTATAAGTTTTCATTATGTGAATAACTTGGAAATCTTAGCTCAAACAGCTGCAAAACCTGTTTGCCCAGCACGGGGAACGTGAGATCTATAAGATAAAGCCATAAACATGTGTATCCGAGTCTTCTATCAAAAGTTACAGCTATTTATATGAAGTTGTACAAAAACGCTTTCTTTCGCCAAGACAGTGCGCTTCTCACTGTTACATGCATTTGAATGGGGAACTCGACCGAAACAAAGTATACGTTTTCATTATGTGAATAACTTGGAAATCTTAGCTTAAACAGCTGCAAAACCTGTTTTCCCAGCACGGAGACCTTGAGTTCTATAATATAAGGCCATAAACATGTTTGTCTGAGTCTTCTATCAAAAGTTACAGCTATTTCTATGAAGTTGTACAAAAACGCTTTCTTTCGCCAAGACAGTGCGTTTCTCACTGTTACATGCATTTTAATGGGGAACTCGACCGAAACAAAGTATAGGTTTTCATTATGTGAATAACTTGGAAATCTTAGCTCAAACAGCTGCAAAACCTGTTTTCCCAGCACGGGAACCTTGAGTTCTATAAGATAAAGCCATAAACATGTGTATCCGAGTCTTCTATCAAAAGTTACAGCTATTTATATGAAGTTGTACAAAAACGCTTTCTTTCGCCAAGACAGTGCGTTTCTCACTGTTACATGCATTTGAATGGGGAACTCGACCAAAACAAAGTATACGTTTTCATTATGTGAATAACTTGGAAATCTTAGCTTAAACAGCTGCAAAACCTGTTTTCCCAGCACGGAGACCTTGAGTTCTATAATATAAGGCCATAAACATGTTTGTCTGAGTCTTCTATCAAAAGTTACAGCTATTTCTATGAAGTTGTACAAAAACGCTTTCTTTCGCCAAGACAGTGCGTTTCTCACTGTTACATGCATTTGAATGGGGAACTCGACCGAAACAAAGTATATGTTTTCATTATGTGAATAACTTGGAAATCTTAGCTCAAACAGCTGCAAAACCTGTTTTCCCAGCACGGAGACCTTGAGTTCTATAATATAAGGCCATAAACATGTTTGTCTGAGTCTTCTATCAAAAGTTACAGCTATTTCTATGAAGTTGTACAAAATAGCTTTCTTTCGCCAAGACAGTGCGTTTCTCACTGTTACATGCATTTGAATGGGGAACTCGACCGAAACAAAGTATAGGTTTTCATTATGTGAATAACTTGGAAATCTTAGCTCAAACAGCTGCAAAACCTGTTTTCCCAGCACGGGGACCTTGAGTTCTATAATATAAAGCCATAAACATGTTTGTCTGAGTCTTCTATCAAAAGTTACAGCTATTTCTATGAAGTTGTACAAAAACACTTTCTTTCGCCAAGACAGTGCGTTTCTCACTGTTACATGCATTTGAATGGGGAACTCGACCAAAACAAAGTATACGTTTTCATTATGTGAATAACTTGGAAATCTTAGCTCAAACAGCTGCAAAACCTGTTTTCCCAGCACGGGGACCTTGAGTTCTATAATATAAAGCCATAAACATGTTTGTCTGAGTCTTCTATCAAAAGTTACAGCTATTCATATGAAGTTGTACAAAAACGCTTTCTTTCGCCAAGACAGTGCGTTTCTCACTGTTACATGCATTTGAATGGGGAACTCGACCGAAACAAAGTATAGGTTTTCATTATGTGAATAACTTGGAAATCTTAGCTCAAACAGCTGCATAACCTGTTTTCCCAGCACGGAGACCTTGAGTTCTAAAAGATAAGGCCATAAACATGTTTGTCCGAGTCTTCTATCAAAAGTTACAGCTATTTATATGAAGTTGTACAAAAACGCTTTCTTTCGCCAAGACAGTGCGTTTCTCACTGTTACATGCATTTGAATGGGGAACTCGACCGAAACAAAGTATATGTTTTCATTATGTGAATAACTTGGAAATCTTAGCTCAAACAGCTGCATAACCTGTTTTCCCAGCACGGAGACCTTGAGTTCTATAAGATAAGGCCATAAACATGTTTGTCCGAGTCTTCTATCAAAAGTTACAGCTATTTCTATGAAGTTGTACAAAAACGCTTTCTTTCGCCAAGACAGTGCGTTTCTCACTGTTACATGCATTTGAATGGGGAACTCGACCGAAACAAAGTATAGGTTTTCATTATGTGAATAACTTGGAAATCTTAGCTCAAACAGCTGCAAAACCTGTTTTCCCAGCACGGGGACCTTGAGTTCTATAATATAAGGCCATAAACATGTTTGTCTGAGTCTTCTATCAAAAGTTACAGCTATTCATATGAAGTTGTACAAAAACGCTTTCTTTCGCCAAGACAGTGCGTTTCTCACTGTTACATGCATTTGAATGGGGAACTCAACCGAAACAAAGTATAAGTTTTCATTATGTGAATAACTTGGAAATCTTAGCTCAAACAGCTGCAAAACCTGTTTTCCCAGCACGGAGACCTTGAGTTCTATAAGATAAAACCATAAACATGTTTGTCTGAGTCTTCTATCAAAAGTTACAGCTATTTCTATGAAGTTGTACAAAAACGCTTTCTTTCGCCAAGACAGTGCGTTTCTCACTGTTACATGCATTTGAATGGGGAACTCGACCGAAACAAAGTATAGGTTTTCATTATGTGAATAACTTGGAAATCTTAGCTTAAACAGCTGCAAAACCTGTTTTCCCAGCACGGAGACCTTGAGTTCTATAATATAAGGCCATAAACATGTTTGTCTGAGTCTTCTATCAAAAGTTACAGCTATTTATATGAAGTTGTACAAAAACGCTTTCTTTCGCCAAGACAGTGCGTTTCTCACTGTTACATGCATTTCTAATGGGGAACTCGACCGAAACAAAGTATAGGTTTTCATTATGTGAATAACTTGGAAATCTTAGCTCAAACAGCTGCAAAACCTGTTTGCCCAGCACGGAGACCTTGAGTTCTATAATATAAGGCCATAAACATGTTTGTCTGAGTCTTCTATCAAAAGTTACAGCTATTTCTATGAAGTTGTACAAAAACGCTTTCTTTCGCCAAGACAGTGCGTTTCTCACTGTTACATGCATTTGAATGGGGAACTCGACCGAAACAAAGTATAGGTTTTCATTATGTGAATAACTTGGAAATCTTAGCTCAAACAGCTGCAAAACCTGTTTTCCCAGCACGGGGACCTTGAGTTCTATAAGATAAAGCCATAAACATGTTTGTCTGAGTCTTCTATCAAAAGTTACAGCTATTTCTATGAAGTTGTACAAAAACGCTTTCTTTCACCAAGACAGTGCGTTTCTCACTGTTACATGCATTTGAATGGGGAACTCGACCGAAACAAAGTATATGTTTTCATTATGTGAATAACTTGGAAATCTTAGCTCAATCAGCTGCAAAACCTGTTTTCCCAGCACGGGGACCTTGAGTTCTATAATATAAGGCCATAAACATGTTTGTCTGAGTCTTCTATCAAAAGTTACAGCTATTTCTATGAAGTTGTACAAAAACGCTTTCTTTCGCCAAGACAGTGCGTTTCTCACTGTTACATGCATTTGAATGGGGAACTCGACCGAAACAAAGTATAAGTTTTCATTATGTGAATAACTTGGAAATCTTAGCTCAAACAGCTGCAAAACCTGTTTTCCCAGCACGGGGACCTTGAGTTCTATAATATAAGGCCATAAACATGTTTGTCTGAGTCTTCTATCAAAAGTTACAGCTATTTCTATGAAGTTGTACAAAAACGCTTTCTTTCACCAAGACAGTGCGTTTCTCACTGTTACATGCATTTGAATGGGGAACTCGACCGAAACAAAGTATAGGTTTTCATTATGTGAATAACTTGGAAATCTTAGCTCAAACAGCTGCAAAACCTGTTTTCCCAGCACGGGGACCTTGAGTTCTATAATATAAGGCCATAAACATGTTTGTCTGAGTCTTCTATCAAAAGTTACAGCTATTTCTATGAAGTTGTACAAAAACGCTTTCTTTCGCCAAGACAGTGCGTTTCTCACTGTTACATGCATTTGAATGGGGAACTCGACCGAAACAAAGTATAGGTTTTCATTATGTGAATAACTTGGAAATCTTAGCTCAAACAGCTGCAAAACCTGTTTGCCCAGCACGGGAACCTTGAGTTCTATAAGATAAAGCCATAAACATGTGTATCCGAGTCTTCTATCAAAAGTTACAGCTATTTATATGAAGTTGTACAAAAACGCTTTCTTTCGCCAAGACAGTGCGTTTCTCACTGTTACATGCATTTGAATGGGGAACTCGACCGAAACAAAGTATAAGTTTTTATTATGTGAATAACTTGGAAATCTTAGCTCAAACAGCTGCAAAACCTGTTTTCCCAGCACGGAGACCTTGAGTTCTATAAGATAAGGCCATAAACATGTTTGTCTGAGTCTTCTATCAAAAGTTACAGCTATTTCTATGAAGTTGTACAAAAACGCTTTCTTTCGCCAAGACAGTGCGTTTCTCACTGTTACATGCATTTGAATGGGGAACTCGACCGAAACAAAGTATAGGTTTTCATTATGTGAATAACTTGGAAATCTTAGCTCAAACAGCTGCAAAACCTGTTTGCCCAGCACGGGAACCTTGAGTTCTATAAGATAAAGCCATAAACATGTGTATCCGAGTCTTCTATCAAAAGTTACAGCTATTTCTATGAAGTTGTACAAAAACGCTTTCTTTCGCCAAGACAGTGCGTTTCTCACTGTTACATGCATTTGAATGGGGAACTCGACCGAAACAAAGTATAGGTTTTCATTATGTGAATAACTTGGAAATCTTAGCTCAAACAGCTGCAAAACCTGTTTTGCCAGCACGGGGACCTTGAGTTCTATAATATAAGGCCATAAACATGTTTGTCTGAGTCTTCTATCAAAAGTTACAGCTATTTCTATGAAGTTGTACAAAAACGCTTTCTTTCGCCAAGACAGTGCGTTTCTCACTGTTACATGAATTTGAATGGGGAACTCGACCGAAACAAAGTATAGGTTTTCATTATGTGAATAACTTGGAAATCTTAGCTCAAACAGCTGCAAAACCTGTTTGCCCAGCACGGGAACCTTGAGTTCTATAAGATAAAGCCATAAACATGTGTATCCGAGTCTTCTATCAAAAGTTACAGCTATTTATATGAAGTTGTACAAAAACGCTTTCTTTCGCCAAGACAGTGCGTTTCTCACTGTTACATGCATTTGAATGGGGAACTCGACCGAAACAAAGTATACGTTTTCATTATGTGAATAACTTGGAAATCTTAGCTCAAACAGCTGCAAAACCTGTTTTCCCAGCACGGAGACCTTGAGTTCTATAAGATAAGGCCATAAACATGTTTGTCTGAGTCTTCTATCAAAAGTTACAGCTATTTCTATGAAGTTGTACAAAAACGCTTTCTTTCGCCAAGACAGTGCGTTTCTCACTGTTACATGCATTTGAATGGGGAACTCGACCGAAACAAAGTATAGGTTTTCATTATGTGAATAACTTGGAAATCTTAGCTCAAACAACTGTAAAACCTGTTTGCCCAGCACAGGAACCTTGAGTTCTATAAGATAAAGCCATAAACATGTGTATCCGAGTCTTCTATCAAAAGTTACAGCTATTCATATGAAGTTGTACAAAATAGCTTTCTTTCGCCAAGACAGTGCGTTTCTCACTGTTACATGCATTTGAATGGGGAACTCGACCGAAACAAAGTATAGGTTTTCATTATGTGAATAACTTGGAAATCTTAGCTCACACAGCTGCAAAACCTGTTTGCCCAGCACGGGAACCTTGAGTTCTATAAGATAAAGCCATAAACATGTGTATCCGAGTCTTCTATCAAAAGTTACAGCTATTCATATGAAGTTGTACAAAAACGCTTTCTTTTGCCAAGACAGTGCGTTTCTCACTGTTACATGCATTTGAATGGGGAACTCCACCGAAACAAAGTATAAGTTTTCATTATGTGAATAACTTGGAAATCTTAGCTCAAACAGCTGCAAAACCTGTTTGCCCAGCACATGAACCTTGACTTCTATAAGATAAAGCCATAAACATGTGTATCCGAGTCTTCTATCAAAAGTTACAGCTATTTCTATGAAGTTGTACAAAAACGCTTTCTTTCGCCAAGACAGTGCGTTTCTCACTGTTACATGCATTTGAATGGGGAACTCGACCGAAACAAAGTATAAGTTTTCATTATGTGAATAACTTGGAAATCTTAGCTCAAACAGCTGCAAAACCTGTTTTCCCAGCACGGGGACCTTGAGTTCTATAATATAAGGCCATAAACATGTTTGTCTGAGTCTTCTATCAAAAGTTACAGCTATTTCTATGAAATTGTACAAAAATGCTTTCTTTCACCAAGACAGTGCGTTTCTCACTGTTACATGCATTTGAATGGGGAACTCGACCGAAACAAAGTATATGTTTTCATTATGTGAATAACTTGGAAATCTTAGCTCAAACAGCTGCAAAACCTGTTTTCCCAGCACGGGGACCTTGAGTTCTATAATATAAGGCCATAAACATGTTTGTCTGAGTCTTCTATCAAAAGTTACAGCTATTTCTATGAAGTTGTACAAAAACGCTTTCTTTCGCCAAGACAGTGCGTTTCTCACTGTTACATGCATTTGAATGGGGAACTCGACCGAAACAAAGTATAGGTTTTCATTATGTGAATAACTTGGAAATCTTAGCTCAAACAGCTGCAAAAACTGTTTTCCCAGCACGGAGACCTTGAGTTCTATAAGATAAAGCCATAAACATGTTTGTCTGAGTCTTCTATCAAAAGTTACAGCTATTTATATGAAGTTGTACAAAAACGCTTTCTTTCGCCAAGACAGTGCGTTTCTCACTGTTACATGCATTTGAATGGGGAACTCGACCGAAACAAAGTATAGGTTTTCATTATGTGAATAACTTGGAAATCTTAGCTCAAACAGCTGCAAAACCTGTTTTCCCAGCACGGGAACCTTGAGTTCTATAAGATAAAGCTATAAACATGTGTATCCGAGTCTTCTATCAAAAGTTACAGCTATTTATATGAAGTTGTACAAAATAGCTTTCTTTCGCCAAGACAGTGCGCTTCTCACTGTTACATGCATTTGAATGGGGAACTCGACCAAAACAAAGTATACGTTTTCATTATGTGAATAACTTGGAAATCTTAGCTTAAACAGCTGCAAAACCTGTTTTCCCAGCACGGAGACCTTGAGTTCTATAAGATAAAGCCATAAACATGTTTGTCTGAGTCTTCTATCAAAAGTTACAGCTATTTCTATGAAGTTGTACAAAAACGCTTTCTTTCGCCAAGACAGTGCGTTTCTCACTGTTACATGCATTTGAATGGGGAACTCGACCGAAACAAAGTATATGTTTTCATTATGTGAATAACTTGGAAATCTTAGCTCAAACAGCTGCAAAACCTGTTTTCCCAGCACGGGAACCTTGAGTTCTATAAGATAAAGCCATAAACATGTGTATCCGAGTCTTCTATCAAAAGTTACAGCTATTTATATGAAGTTGTACAAAAACGCTTTCTTTCGCCAAGACAGTGCGTTTCTCACTGTTACATGCATTTGAATGGGGAACTCGACCGAAACAAAGTATAGGTTTTCATTATGTGAATAACTTGGAAATCTTAGCTCAAACAGCTGCAAAACCTGTTTTCCCAGCACGGGAACGTTGAGTTCTATAAGATAAAGCCATAAACATGTGTATCCGAGTCTTCTATCAAAAGTTACAGCTATTTATATGAAGTTGTACAAAAACGCTTTCTTTCGCCAAGACAGTGCGTTTCTCACTGTTACATGCATTTGAATGGGGAACTCGACCGAAACAAAGTATAGGTTTTCATTATGTGAATAACTTGGAAATCTTAGCTCAAACAGCTGCAAAACCTGTTTTCCCAGCACGGAGACCTTGAGTTCTATAATATAAGGCCATAAACATGTTTGTCTGAGTCTTCTATCAAAAGTTACAGCTATTTCTATGAAGTTGTACAAAAACGCTTTCTTTCGCCAAGACAGTGCGTTTCTCACTGTTACATGCATTTGAATGGGGAACTCGACCGAAACAAAGTATAGGTTTTCATTATGTGAATAACTTGGAAATCTTAGCTCAAACAGCTGCAAAACCTGTTTTCCCAGCACGGGGACCTTGAGTTCTATAATATAAGGCCATAAACATGTTTGTCTGAGTCTTCTATCAAAAGTTACAGCTATTTCTATGAAGTTGTACAAAAACGCTTTCTTTCGCCAAGACAGTGCGTTTCTCACTGTTACATGCATTTGAATGGGGAACTCGACCGAAACAAAGTATAGGTTTTCATTATGTGAATAACTTGGAAATCTTAGCTCAAACAGCTGCAAAACCTGTTTGCCCAGCACGGGAACCTTGAGTTCTATAAGATAAAGCCATAAACATGTGTATCCGAGTCTTCTATCAAAAGTTACAGCTATTTATATGAAGTTGTACAAAAACGCTTTCTTTCGCCAAGACAGTGCGTTTCTCACTGTTACATGCATTTGAATGGGGAACTCGACCGAAACAAAGTATAAGTTTTTATTATGTGAATAACTTGGAAATCTTAGCTCAAACAGCTGCAAAACCTGTTTTCCCAGCACGGAGACCTTGAGTTCTATAAGATAAGGCCATAAACATGTTTGTCTGAGTCTTCTATCAAAAGTTACAGCTATTTCTATGAAGTTGTACAAAAACGCTTTCTTTCGCCAAGACAGTGCGTTTCTCACTGTTACATGCATTTGAATGGGGAACTCGACCGAAACAAAGTATAGGTTTTCATTATGTGAATAACTTGGAAATCTTAGCTCAAACAGCTGCAAAACCTGTTTGCCCAGCACGGGAACCTTGAGTTCTATAAGATAAAGCCATAAACATGTGTATCCGAGTCTTCTATCAAAAGTTACAGCTATTTCTATGAAGTTGTACAAAAACGCTTTCTTTCGCCAAGACAGTGCGTTTCTCACTGTTACATGCATTTGAATGGGGAACTCGACCGAAACAAAGTATAGGTTTTCATTATGTGAATAACTTGGAAATCTTAGCTCAAACAGCTGCAAAACCTGTTTTGCCAGCACGGGGACCTTGAGTTCTATAATATAAGGCCATAAACATGTTTGTCTGAGTCTTCTATCAAAAGTTACAGCTATTTCTATGAAGTTGTACAAAAACGCTTTCTTTCGCCAAGACAGTGCGTTTCTCACTGTTACATGAATTTGAATGGGGAACTCGACCGAAACAAAGTATAGGTTTTCATTATGTGAATAACTTGGAAATCTTAGCTCAAACAGCTGCAAAACCTGTTTGCCCAGCACGGGAACCTTGAGTTCTATAAGATAAAGCCATAAACATGTGTATCCGAGTCTTCTATCAAAAGTTACAGCTATTTATATGAAGTTGTACAAAAACGCTTTCTTTCGCCAAGACAGTGCGTTTCTCACTGTTACATGCATTTGAATGGGGAACTCGACCGAAACAAAGTATACGTTTTCATTATGTGAATAACTTGGAAATCTTAGCTCAAACAGCTGCAAAACCTGTTTTCCCAGCACGGAGACCTTGAGTTCTATAAGATAAGGCCATAAACATGTTTGTCTGAGTCTTCTATCAAAAGTTACAGCTATTTCTATGAAGTTGTACAAAAACGCTTTCTTTCGCCAAGACAGTGCGTTTCTCACTGTTACATGCATTTGAATGGGGAACTCGACCGAAACAAAGTATAGGTTTTCATTATGTGAATAACTTGGAAATCTTAGCTCAAACAGCTGCAAAACCTGTTTGCCCAGCACAGGAACCTTGAGTTCTATAAGATAAAGCCATAAACATGTGTATCCGAGTCTTCTATCAAAAGTTACAGCTATTCATATGAAGTTGTACAAAATAGCTTTCTTTCGCCAAGACAGTGCGTTTCTCACTGTTACATGCATTTGAATGGGGAACTCGACCGAAACAAAGTATAGGTTTTCATTATGTGAATAACTTGGAAATCTTAGCTCACACAGCTGCAAAACCTGTTTGCCCAGCACGGGAACCTTGAGTTCTATAAGATAAAGCCATAAACATGTGTATCCGAGTCTTCTATCAAAAGTTACAGCTATTCATATGAAGTTGTACAAAAACGCTTTCTTTTGC
This sequence comes from Maylandia zebra, assembly GCF_041146795.1. Taxonomy (NCBI): domain Eukaryota; kingdom Metazoa; phylum Chordata; class Actinopteri; order Cichliformes; family Cichlidae; genus Maylandia; species Maylandia zebra. Next base: position 5,638,009 of record NC_135171.1, on the reverse strand, counting down.
CAAGACAGTGCGTTTCTCACTGTTACATGCATTTGAATGGGGAACTCCACCGAAACAAAGTATAAGTTTTCATTATGTGAATAACTTGGAAATCTTAGCTCAAACAGCTGCAAAACCTGTTTGCCCAGCACATGAACCTTGACTTCTATAAGATAAAGCCATAAACATGTGTATCCGAGTCTTCTATCAAAAGTTACAGCTATTTCTATGAAGTTGTACAAAAACGCTTTCTTTCGCCAAGACAGTGCGTTTCTCACTGTTACATGCATTTGAATGGGGAACTCGACCGAAACAAAGTATAAGTTTTCATTATGTGAATAACTTGGAAATCTTAGCTCAAACAGCTGCAAAACCTGTTTTCCCAGCACGGGGACCTTGAGTTCTATAATATAAGGCCATAAACATGTTTGTCTGAGTCTTCTATCAAAAGTTACAGCTATTTCTATGAAATTGTACAAAAATGCTTTCTTTCACCAAGACAGTGCGTTTCTCACTGTTACATGCATTTGAATGGGGAACTCGACCGAAACAAAGTATATGTTTTCATTATGTGAATAACTTGGAAATCTTAGCTCAAACAGCTGCAAAACCTGTTTTCCCAGCACGGGGACCTTGAGTTCTATAAGATAAAGCCATAAACATGTTTGTCTGAGTCTTCTATCAAAAGTTACAGCTATTTCTATGAAGTTGTACAAAAACGCTTTCTTTCGCCAAGACAGTGCGTTTCTCACTGTTACATGCATTTGAATGGGGAACTCGACCGAAACAAAGTATAGGTTTTCATTATGTGAATAACTTGGAAATCTTAGCTCAAACAGCTGCAAAAACTGTTTTCCCAGCACGGAGACCTTGAGTTCTATAAGATAAAGCCATAAACATGTTTGTCTGAGTCTTCTATCAAAAGTTACAGCTATTTATATGAAGTTGTACAAAAACGCTTTCTTTCGCCAAGACAGTGCGTTTCTCACTGTTACATGCATTTGAATGGGGAACTCGACCGAAACAAAGTATAGGTTTTCATTATGTGAATAACTTGGAAATCTTAGCTCACACAGCTGCAAAACCTGTTTGCCCAGCACGGGAACCTTGAGTTCTATAAGATAAAGCCATAAACATGTGTATCCGAGTCTTCTATCAAAAGTTACAGCTATTCATATGAAGTTGTACAAAAACGCTTTCTTTTGCCAAGACAGTGCGTTTCTCACTGTTACATGCATTTGAATGGGGAACTCCACCGAAACAAAGTATAAGTTTTCATTATGTGAATAACTTGGAAATCTTAGCTCAAACAGCTGCAAAACCTGTTTGCCCAGCACATGAACCTTGACTTCTATAAGATAAAGCCATAAACATGTGTATCCGAGTCTTCTATCAAAAGTTACAGCTATTTCTATGAAGTTGTACAAAAACGCTTTCTTTCGCCAAGACAGTGCGTTTCTCACTGTTACATGCATTTGAATGGGGAACTCGACCGAAACAAAGTATAAGTTTTCATTATGTGAATAACTTGGAAATCTTAGCTCAAACAGCTGCAAAACCTGTTTTCCCAGCACGGGGACCTTGAGTTCTATAATATAAGGCCATAAACATGTTTGTCTGAGTCTTCTATCAAAAGTTACAGCTATTTCTATGAAATTGTACAAAAATGCTTTCTTTCACCAAGACAGTGCGTTTCTCACTGTTACATGCATTTGAATGGGGAACTCGACCGAAACAAAGTATATGTTTTCATTATGTGAATAACTTGGAAATCTTAGCTCAAACAGCTGCAAAACCTGTTTTCCCAGCACGGGGACCTTGAGTTCTATAAGATAAAGCCATAAACATGTTTGTCTGAGTCTTCTATCAAAAGTTACAGCTATTTCTATGAAGTTGTACAAAAACGCTTTCTTTCGCCAAGACAGTGCGTTTCTCACTGTTACATGCATTTGAATGGGGAACTCGACCGAAACAAAGTATAGGTTTTCATTATGTGAATAACTTGGAAATCTTAGCTCAAACAGCTGCAAAAACTGTTTTCCCAGCACGGAGACCTTGAGTTCTATAAGATAAAGCCATAAACATGTTTGTCTGAGTCTTCTATCAAAAGTTACAGCTATTTATATGAAGTTGTACAAAAACGCTTTCTTTCGCCAAGACAGTGCGTTTCTCACTGTTACATGCATTTGAATGGGGAACTCGACCGAAACAAAGTATAGGTTTTTATTATGTGAATAACTTGGAAATCTTAGCTCAAACAGCTGCAAAACCTGTTTTCCCAGCACGGGAACCTTGAGTTCTATAAGATAAAGCCATAAACATGTGAATCCGAGTCTTCTATCAAAAGTTACAGCTATTTATATGAAGTTGTACAAAAACGCTTTCTTTCGCCAAGACAGTGCGTTTCTCACTGTTACATGCATTTGAATGGGGAACTCGACCGAAACAAAGTATAGGTTTTCATTATGTGAATAACTTGGAAATCTTAGCTCAAACATCTGCAAAACCTGTTTGCCCAGCACGGAGACCTTGAGTTCTATAATATAAGGCCATAAACATGTTTGTCTGAGTCTTCTATCAAAAGTTACAGCTATTTCTATGAAGTTGTACAAAAACGCTTTCTTTCGCCAAGACAGTGCGTTTCTCACTGTTACATGCATTTGAATGGGGAACTCAACCGAAACAAAGTATAGGTTTTCATTATGTGAATAACTTGGAAATCTTAGCTCAAACAGCTGCAAAACCTGTTTGCCCAGCACGGGGAATGTGAGTTCTATAAGATAAAGCTATAAACATGTGTATCCGAGTCTTCTATCAAAAGTTACAGCTATTTATATGAAGTTGTACAAAATAGCTTTCTTTCGCCAAGACAGTGCGCTTCTCACTGTTACATGCATTTGAATGGGGAACTCGACCAAAACAAAGTATACGTTTTCATTATGTGAATAACTTGGAAATCTTAGCTTAAACAGCTGCAAAACCTGTTTTCCCAGCACGGAGACCTTGAGTTCTATAAGATAAAGCCATAAACATGTTTGTCTGAGTCTTCTATCAAAAGTTACAGCTATTTCTATGAAGTTGTACAAAAACGCTTTCTTTCGCCAAGACAGTGCGTTTCTCACTGTTACATGCATTTGAATGGGGAACTCGACCGAAACAAAGTATATGTTTTCATTATGTGAATAACTTGGAAATCTTAGCTCAAACAGCTGCAAAACCTGTTTTCCCAGCACGGGAACCTTGAGTTCTATAAGATAAAGCCATAAACATGTGTATCCGAGTCTTCTATCAAAAGTTACAGCTATTTATATGAAGTTGTACAAAAACGCTTTCTTTCGCCAAGACAGTGCGTTTCTCACTGTTACATGCATTTGAATGGGGAACTCGACCGAAACAAAGTATAGGTTTTCATTATGTGAATAACTTGGAAATCTTAGCTCAAACAGCTGCAAAACCTGTTTTCCCAGCACGGGAACGTTGAGTTCTATAAGATAAAGCCATAAACATGTGTATCCGAGTCTTCTATCAAAAGTTACAGCTATTTATATGAAGTTGTACAAAAACGCTTTCTTTCGCCAAGACAGTGCGTTTCTCACTGTTACATGCATTTGAATGGGGAACTCGACCGAAACAAAGTATAGGTTTTCATTATGTGAATAACTTGGAAATCTTAGCTCAAACAGCTGCAAAACCTGTTTTCCCAGCACGGAGACCTTGAGTTCTATAATATAAGGCCATAAACATGTTTGTCTGAGTCTTCTATCAAAAGTTACAGCTATTTCTATGAAGTTGTACAAAAACGCTTTCTTTCGCCAAGACAGTGCGTTTCTCACTGTTACATGCATTTGAATGGGGAACTCGACCGAAACAAAGTATAGGTTTTCATTATGTGAATAACTTGGAAATCTTAGCTCAAACAGCTGCAAAAACTGTTTTCCCAGCACGGAGACCTTGAGTTCTATAAGATAAAGCCATAAACATGTTTGTCTGAGTCTTCTATCAAAAGTTACAGCTATTTATATGAAGTTGTACAAAAACGCTTTCTTTCGCCAAGACAGTGCGTTTCTCACTGTTACATGCATTTGAATGGGGAACTCGACCGAAACAAAGTATAGGTTTTCATTATGTGAATAACTTGGAAATCTTAGCTCAAACAGCTGCAAAACCTGTTTTCCCAGCACGGGAACCTTGAGTTCTATAAGATAAAGCCATAAACATGTGAATCCGAGTCTTCTATCAAAAGTTACAGCTATTTCTATGAAGTTGTACAAAAACGCTTTCTTTCGCCAAGACAGTGCGTTTCTCACTGTTACATGCATTTGAATGGGGAACTCGACCGAAACAAAGTATAGGTTTTCATTATGTGAATAACTTGGAAATCTTAGCTCAAACAGCTGCAAAACCTGTTTTCCCAGCACGGGAACCTTGAGTTCTATAAGATAAAGCCATAAACATGTGTATCCGAGTCTTCTATCAAAAGTTACAGCTATTCATATGAAGTTGTACAAAAACGCTTTCTTTCGCCAAGACAGTGCGTTTCTCACTGTTACATGCATTTGAATGGGGAACTCGACCGAAACAAAGTATAGGTTTTCATTATGTGAATAACTTGGAAATCTTAGCTCAAACAGCTGCAAAACCTGTTTGCCCAGCACGGGGAATGTGAGTTCTATAAGATAAAGCTATAAACATGTGTATCCGAGTCTTCTATCAAAAGTTACAGCTATTTATATGAAGTTGTACAAAATAGCTTTCTTTCGCCAAGACAGTGCGCTTCTCACTGTTACATGCATTTGAATGGGGAACTCGACCAAAACAAAGTATACGTTTTCATTATGTGAATAACTTGGAAATCTTAGCTTAAACAGCTGCAAAACCTGTTTTCCCAGCACGGAGACCTTGAGTTCTATAAGATAAAGCCATAAACATGTTTGTCTGAGTCTTCTATCAAAAGTTACAGCTATTTCTATGAAGTTGTACAAAAACGCTTTCTTTCGCCAAGACAGTGCGTTTCTCACTGTTACATGAATTTGAATGGGGAACTCGACCGAAACAAAGTATAAGTTTTCATTATGTGAATAACTTGGAAATCTTAGCTCAAACAGCTGCAAAACCTGTTTTCCCAGCACGGAGACCTTGAGTTCTATAAGATAAAGCCATAAACATGTGTATCCGAGTCTTCTATCAAAAGTTACAGCTATTCATATGAAGTTGTACAAAATAGCTTTCTTTCGCCAAGACAGTGCGTTTCTCACTGTTACATGCATTTGAATGGGGAACTCGACCGAAACAAAGTATAGGTTTTCATTATGTGAATAACTTGGAAATCTTAGCTCACACAGCTGCAAAACCTGTTTGCCCAGCACGGGAACCTTGAGTTCTATAAGATAAAGCCATAAACATGTGTATCCGAGTCTTCTATCAAAAGTTACAGCTATTCATATGAAGTTGTACAAAAACGCTTTCTTTTGCCAAGACAGTGCGTTTCTCACTGTTACATGCATTTGAATGGGGAACTCGACCGAAACAAAGTATAAGTTTTCATTATGTGAATAACTTGGAAATCTTAGCTCAAACAGCTGCAAAACCTGTTTTCCCAGCACGGGGACCTTGAGTTCTATAATATAAGGCCATAAACATGTTTGTCTGAGTCTTCTATCAAAAGTTACAGCTATTTCTATGAAATTGTACAAAAATGCTTTCTTTCACCAAGACAGTGCGTTTCTCACTGTTACATGCATTTGAATGGGGAACTCGACCGAAACAAAGTATATGTTTTCATTATGTGAATAACTTGGAAATCTTAGCTCAATCAGCTGCAAAACCTGTTTTCCCAGCACGGGGACCTTGAGTTCTATAATATAAGGCCATAAACATGTTTGTCTGAGTCTTCTATCAAAAGTTACAGCTATTTCTATGAAGTTGTACAAAAACGCTTTCTTTCGCCAAGACAGTGCGTTTCTCACTGTTACATGCATTTGAATGGGGAACTCGACCGAAACAAAGTATAGGTTTTCATTATGTGAATAACTTGGAAATCTTAGCTCAAACAGCTGCAAAACCTGTTTTCCCAGCACGGGGACCTTGAGTTCTATAAGATAAAGCCATAAACATGTGTATCCGAGTCTTCTATCAAAAGTTACAGCTATTCATATGAAGTTGTACAAAATAGCTTTCTTTCGCCAAGACAGTGCGTTTCTCACTGTTACATGCATTTGAATGGGGAACTCGACCGAAACAAAGTATAGGTTTTCATTATGTGAATAACTTGGAAATCTTAGCTCACACAGCTGCAAAACCTGTTTGCCCAGCACGGGAACCTTGAGTTCTATAAGATAAAGCCATAAACATGTGTATCCGAGTCTTCTATCAAAAGTTACAGCTATTCATATGAAGTTGTACAAAAACGCTTTCTTTTGCCAAGACAGTGCGTTTCTCACTGTTACATGCATTTGAATGGGGAACTCGACCGAAACAAAGTATAAGTTTTCATTATGTGAATAACTTGGAAATCTTAGCTCAAACAGCTGCAAAACCTGTTTTCCCAGCACGGGGACCTTGAGTTCTATAATATAAGGCCATAAACATGTTTGTCTGAGTCTTCTATCAAAAGTTACAGCTATTTCTATGAAATTGTACAAAAATGCTTTCTTTCACCAAGACAGTGCGTTTCTCACTGTTACATGCATTTGAATGGGGAACTCGACCGAAACAAAGTATATGTTTTCATTATGTGAATAACTTGGAAATCTTAGCTCAATCAGCTGCAAAACCTGTTTTCCCAGCACGGGGACCTTGAGTTCTATAATATAAGGCCATAAACATGTTTGTCTGAGTCTTCTATCAAAAGTTACAGCTATTTCTATGAAGTTGTACAAAAACGCTTTCTTTCGCCAAGACAGTGCGTTTCTCACTGTTACATGCATTTGAATGGGGAACTCGACCGAAACAAAGTATAGGTTTTCATTATGTGAATAACTTGGAAATCTTAGCTCAAACAGCTGCAAAAACTGTTTTCCCAGCACGGGAACCTTGAGTTCTATAAGATAAGGCCATAAACATGTTTGTCCGAGTCTTCTATCAAAAGTTACAGCTATTTATATGAAGTTGTACAAAAACGCTTTCTTTCGCCAAGACAGTGCGTTTCTCACTGTTACATGCATTTGAATGGGGAACTCGACCGAAACAAAGTATAAGTTTTCATTATGTGAATAACTTGGAAATCTTAGCTCAAACAGCTGCAAAACCTGTTTTCCCAGCACGGAGACCTTGAGTTCTATAAGATAAGGCCATAAACATGTTTGTCTGAGTCTTCTATCAAAAGTTACAGCTATTTCTATGAAGTTGTACAAAAACGCTTTCTTTCGCCAAGACAGTGCGTTTCTCACTGTTACATGCATTTGAATGGGGAACTCGACCGAAACAAAGTATAGGTTTTCATTATGTGAATAACTTGGAAATCTTAGCTCAAACAGCTGCAAAACCTGTTTTCCCAGCACGGGAACCTTGAGTTCTATAAGATAAAGCCATAAACATGTCTATCCGAGTCTTCTATCAAAAGTTACAGCTATTCATATGAAGTTGTACAAAAACGCTTTCTTTCGCCAAGACAGTGCGTTTCTCACTGTTACATGCATTTGAATGGGGAACTCGACCGAAACAAAGTATAAGTTTTCATTATGTGAATAACTTGGAAATCTTAGCTCAAACAGCTGCAAAACCTGTTTGCCCAGCACGGGAACCTTGAGTTCTATAAGATAAAGCCATAAACATGTTTGTCTGAGTCTTCTATCAAAAGTTACAGCTATTTATATGAAGTTGTACAAAAACGCTTTCTTTCGCCAAGACAGTGCGTTTCTCACTGTTACATGCATTTGAATGGGGAACTCGACCGAAACAAAGTATAGGTTTTCATTATGTGAATAACTTGGAAATCTTAGCTCAAACAGCTGCAAAACCTGTTTTCCCAGCACGGAGACCTTGAGTTCTATAATATAAGGCCATAAACATGTTTGTCTGAGTCTTCTATCAAAAGTTACAGCTATTTCTATGAAGTTGTACAAAAACGCTTTCTTTCGCCAAGACAGTGCGTTTCTCACTGTTACATGCATTTGAATGGGGAACTCGACCGAAACAAAGTATAGGTTTTCATTATGTGAATAACTTGGAAATCTTAGCTCAAACAGCTGCAAAACCTGTTTGCCCAGCACGGGGTACGTGAGTTCTATAAGATAAAGCCATAAACATGTGTATCCGAGTCTTCTATCAAAAGTTACAGCTATTTATATGAAGTTGTACAAAATAGCTTTCTTTCGCCAAGACAGTGCGCTTCTCACTGTTACATGCATTTGAATGGGGAACTCGACCAAAACAAAGTATACGTTTTCATTATGTGAATAACTTGGAAATCTTAGCTTAAACAGCTGCAAAACCTGTTTTCCCAGCACGGAGACCTTGAGTTCTATAAGATAAAGCCATAAACATGTTTGTCTGAGTCTTCTATCAAAAGTTACAGCTATTTCTATGAAGTTGTACAAAAACGCTTTCTTTCGCCAAGACAGTGCGTTTCTCACTGTTACATGCATTTGAATGGGGAACTCGACCGAAACAAAGTATATGTTTTCATTATGTGAATAACTTGGAAATCTTAGCTCAAACAGCTGCAAAACCTGTTTGCCCAGCACAGAGACCTTGAGTTCTATAATATAAGGCCATAAACATGTTTGTCTGAGTCTTCTATCAAAAGTTACAGCTATTTCTATGAAGTTGTACAAAAACGCTTTCTTTCGCCAAGACAGTGCGTTTCTCACTGTTACATGCATTTTGAATGGGGAACTCGACTGAAACAAAGTATAGGTTTTCATTATGTGAATAACTTGGAAATCTTAGCTCAAACAGCTGCAAAACCTGTTTTCCCAGCACGGGAACCTTGAGTTCTATAAGATAAAGCCATAAACATGTGTATCCGAGTCTTCTATCAAAAGTTACAGCTATTTATATGAAGTTGTACAAAAACGCTTTCTTTCGCCAAGACAGTGCGTTTCTCACTGTTACATGCATTTGAATGGGGAACTCGACCGAAACAAAGTATAGGTTTTCATTATGTGAATAACTTGGAAATCTTAGCTCAAACAGCTGCAAAACCTGTTTGCCCAGCACGGGGTACGTGAGTTCTATAAGATAAAGCCATAAACATGTGTATCCGAGTCTTCTATCAAAAGTTACAGCTATTTATATGAAGTTGTACAAAAACGCTTTCTTTCGCCAAGACAGTGCGTTTCTCACTGTTACATGCATTTGAATGGGGAACTCGACCGAAACAAAGTATATGTTTTCATTATGTGAATAACTTGGAAATCTTAGCTCAAACAGCTGCAAAACCTGTTTTCCCAGCACGGAGACCTTGAGTTCTATAATATAAGGCCATAAACATGTTTGTCTGAGTCTTCTATCAAAAGTTACAGCTATTTCTATGAAGTTGTACAAAATACCTTTCTTTCGCCAAGACAGTGCGTTTCTCACTGTTACATGCATTTGAATGGGGAACTCGACCGAAACAAAGTATAGGTTTTCATTATGTGAATAACTTGGAAATCTTAGCTCAAACAGCTGCAAAACCTGTTTTCCCAGCACGGGAACCTTGAGTTCTATAAGATAAAGCCATAAACATGTGAATCCGAGTCTTCTATCAAAAGTTACAGCTATTTCTATGAAGTTGTACAAAAACGCTTTCTTTCGCCAAGACAGTGCGTTTCTCACTGTTACATGCATTTGAATGGGGAACTCGACCGAAACAAAGTATAGGTTTTCATTATGTGAATAACTTGGAAATCTTAGCTCAAACAGCTGCAAAACCTGTTTGCCCAGCACGGGAACCTTGAGTTCTATAAGATAAAGCCATAAACATGTGTATCCGAGTCTTCTATCAAAAGTTACAGCTATTCATATGAAGTTGTACAAAAACGCTTTCTTTCGCCAAGACAGTGCGTTTCTCACTGTTACATGCATTTGAATGGGGAACTCGACCGAAACAAAGTATATGTTTTCATTATGTGAATAACTTGGAAATCTTAGCTCAAACAGCTGCAAAACCTGTTTTCCCAGCACGGGAACCTTGAGTTCTATAAGATAAGGCCATAAACATGTTTGTCCGAGTCTTCTATCAAAAGTTACAGCTATTTATATGAAGTTGTACAAAAACGCTTTCTTTCGCCAAGACAGTGCGTTTCTCACTGTTACATGCATTTGAATGGGGAACTCGACCGAAACAAAGTATAGGTTTTCATTATGTGAATAACTTGGAAATCTTAGCTCAAACAGCTGCAAAACCTGTTTGCCCAGCACGGGAACCTTGAGTTCTATAAGATAAAGCCATAAACATGTGTATCCGAGTCTTCTATCAAAAGTTACAGCTATTCATATGAAGTTGTACAAAAACGCTTTCTTTCGCCAAGACAGTGCGTTTCTCACTGTTACATGCATTTGAATGGGGAACTCGACCGAAACAAAGTATATGTTTTCATTATGTGAATAACTTGGAAATCTTAGCTCAAACAGCTGCAAAACCTGTTTTCCCAGCACGGAGACCTTGAGTTCTATAATATAAGGCCATAAACATGTTTGTCTGAGTCTTCTATCAAAAGTTACAGCTATTTATATGAAGTTGTACAAAAACGCTTTCTTTCGCCAAGACAGTGCGTTTCTCACTGTTACATGCATTTGAATGGGGAACTCGACCGAAACAAAGTATATGTTTTCATTATGTGAATAACTTGGAAATCTTAGCTCAAACAGCTGCAAAACCTGTTTTCCCAGCACGGAGACCTTGAGTTCTATAAGATAAAGCCATAAACATGTGAATCCGAGTCTTCTATCAAAAGTTACAGCTATTTATATGAAGTTGTACAAAAACGCTTTCTTTCGCCAAGACAGTGCGTTTCTCACTGTTACATGCATTTGAATGGGGAACTCGACCGAAACAAAGTATAGGTTTTCATTATGTGAATAACTTGGAAATCTTAGCTCAAACAGCTGCAAAACCTGTTTTCCCAGCACGGAGACCTTGAGTTCTATAAGATAAAGCCATAAACATGTTTGTCTGAGTCTTCTATCAAAAGTTACAGCTATTTATATGAAGTTGTACAAAAACGCTTTCTTTCGCCAAGACAGTGCGTTTCTCACTGTTACATGCATTTGAATGGGGAACTCCACCGAAACAAAGTATAGGTTTTCATTATGTGAATAACTTGGAAATCTTAGCTCAAACAGCTGCAAAACCTGTTTGCCCAGCACGGGAACCTTGAGTTCTATAAGATAAAGCCATAAACATGTGTATCCGAGTCTTCTATCAAAAGTTACAGCTATTCATATGAAGTTGTACAAAAACGCTTTCTTTCGCCAAGACAGTGCGTTTCTCACTGTTACATGCATTTGAATGGGGAACTCGACCGAAACAAAGTATATGTTTTCATTATGTGAATAACTTGGAAATCTTAGCTCAAACAGCTGCAAAACCTGTTTTCCCAGCACGGAGACCTTGAGTTCTATAATATAAGGCCATAAACATGTTTGTCTGAGTCTTCTATCAAAAGTTACAGCTATTTATATGAAGTTGTACAAAAACGCTTTCTTTCGCCAAGACAGTGCGTTTCTCACTGTTACATGCATTTGAATGGGGAACTCGACCGAAACAAAGTATAGGTTTTCATTATGTGAATAACTTGGAAATCTTAGCTCAAACAGCTGCAAAAACTGTTTTCCCAGCACGAGAACCTTGAGTTCTATAAGATAAGGCCATAAACATGTTTGTCCGAGTCTTCTATCAAAAGTTACAGCTATTTATATGAAGTTGTACAAAAACGCTTTCTTTCGCCAAGACAGTGCGTTTCTCACTGTTACATGCATTTGAATGGGGAACTCGACCGAAACAAAGTATAGGTTTTCATTATGTGAATAACTTGGAAATCTTAGCTCAAACAGCTGCAAAAACTGTTTTCCCAGCACGGGGACCTTGAGTTCTATAATATAAGGCCATAAACATGTGTATCCGAGTCTTCTATCAAAAGTTACAGCTATTTATATGAAGTTGTACAAAAACGCTTTCTTTCGCCAAGACAGTGCGTTTCTCACTGTTACATGCATTTGAATGGGGAACTCGACCGAAACAAAGTATAAGTTTTCATTATGTGAATAACTTGGAAATCTTAGCTCAAACAGCTGCAAAACCTGTTTTCACAGCACGGGAACCTTGAGTTCTATAAGATAAAGCCATAAACATGTCTATCCGAGTCTTCTATCAAAAGTTACAGCTATTCATATGAAGTTGTACAAAAACGCTTTCTTTCGCCAAGACAGTGCGTTTCTCACTGTTACATGCATTTGAATGGGGAACTCGACCGAAACAAAGTATAAGTTTTCATTATGTGAATAACTTGGAAATCTTAGCTCAAACAGCTGCAAAACCTGTTTGCCCAGCACGGGAACCTTGAGTTCTATAAGATAAAGCCATAAACATGTTTGTCTGAGTCTTCTATCAAAAGTTACAGCTATTTATATGAAGTTGTACAAAAACGCTTTCTTTCGCCAAGACAGTGCGTTTCTCACTGTTACATGCATTTGAATGGGGAACTCGACCGAAACAAAGTATAGGTTTTCATTATGTGAATAACTTGGAAATCTTAGCTCAAACAGCTGCAAAACCTGTTTTCCCAGCACGGAGACCTTGAGTTCTATAAGATAAAGCCATAAACATGTTTGTCTGAGTCTTCTATCAAAAGTTACAGCTATTTCTATGAAGTTGTACAAAAACGCTTTCTTTCGCCAAGACAGTGCGTTTCTCACTGTTACATGCATTTGAATGGGGAACTCGACCGAAACAAAGTATATGTTTTCATTATGTGAATAACTTGGAAATCTTAGCTCAAACAGCTGCAAAACCTGTTTGCCCAGCACGGAGACCTTGAGTTCTATAATATAAGGCCATAAACATGTTTGTCTGAGTCTTCTATCAAAAGTTACAGCTATTTCTATGAAGTTGTACAAAAACGCTTTCTTTCGCCAAGACAGTGCGTTTCTCACTGTTACATGCATTTGAATGGGGAACTCGACCGAAACAAAGTACAAGTTTTCATTATGTGAATAACTTGGAAATCTTAGCTCAAACAGCTGCAAAACCTGTTTTCCCAGCACGGAGACCTTGAGTTCCATAAGATAAAGCCATAAACATGTTTGTCTGAGTCTTCTATCAAAAGTTACAGCTATTTCTATGAAGTTGTACAAAAACGCTTTCTTTCGCCAAGACAGTGCGTTTCTCACTGTTACATGCATTTTGAATGGGGAACTCGACTGAAACAAAGTATAGGTTTTCATTATGTGAATAACTTGGAAATCTTAGCTCAAACAGCTGCAAAACCTGTTTTCCCAGCACGGGAACCTTGAGTTCTATAAGATAAAGCCATAAACATGTGTATCCGAGTCTTCTATCAAAAGTTACAGCTATTTATATGAAGTTGTACAAAAACGCTTTCTTTCGCCAAGACAGTGCGTTTCTCACTGTTACATGCATTTGAATGGGGAACTCGACCGAAACAAAGTATAGGTTTTCATTATGTGAATAACTTGGAAATCTTAGCTCAAACAGCTGCAAAACCTGTTTGCCCAGCACGGGGTACGTGAGTTCTATAAGATAAAGCCATAAACATGTGTATCCGAGTCTTCTATCAAAAGTTACAGCTATTTATATGAAGTTGTACAAAAATGCTTTCTTTCGCCAAGACAGTGCGTTTCTCACTGTTACATGCATTTGAATGGGGAACTCGACCGAAACAAAGTATATGTTTTCATTATGTGAATAACTTGGAAATCTTAGCTCAAACAGCTGCAAAACCTGTTTTCCCAGCACGGAGACCTTGAGTTCTATAATATAAGGCCATAAACATGTTTGTCTGAGTCTTCTATCAAAAGTTACAGCTATTTATATGAAGTTGTACAAAATACCTTTCTTTCGCCAAGACAGTGCGTTTCTCACTGTTACATGCATTTGAATGGGGAACTCGACCGAAACAAAGTATAGGTTTTCATTATGTGAATAACTTGGAAATCTTAGCTCAAACAGCTGCAAAACCTGTTTTCCCAGCACGGGAACCTTGAGTTCTATAAGATAAAGCCATAAACATGTGTATCCGAGTCTTCTATCAAAAGTTACAGCTATTTCTATGAAGTTGTACAAAAACGCTTTCTTTCGCCAAGACAGTGCGTTTCTCACTGTTACATGCATTTGAATGGGGAACTCCACCGAAACAAAGTATAGGTTTTCATTATGTGAATAACTTGGAAATCTTAGCTCAAACAGCTGCAAAACCTGTTTTCCCAGCACGGGAACCTTGAGTTCTATAAGATAAAGCCATAAACATGTGTATCCGAGTCTTCTATCAAAAGTTACAGCTATTTCTATGAAGTTGTACAAAAACGCTTTCTTTCGCCAAGACAGTGCGTTTCTCACTGTTACATGCATTTGAATGGGGAACTCGACCGAAACAAAGTATATGTTTTCATTATGTGAATAACTTGGAAATCTTAGCTCAAACAGCTGCAAAACCTGTTTTCCCAGCACGGAGACCTTGAGTTCTATAATATAAGGCCATAAACATGTTTGTCTGAGTCTTCTATCAAAAGTTACAGCTATTTCTATGAAGTTGTACAAAAACGCTTTCTTTCGCCAAGACAGTGCGTTTCTCACTGTTACATGCATTTGAATGGGGAACTCGACCGAAACAAAGTATAGGTTTTCATTATGTGAATAACTTGGAAATCTTAGCTCAAACAGCTGCAAAACCTGTTTTCCCAGCACGGGAACCTTGAGTTCTATAATATAAGGCCATAAACATGTGTATCCGAGTCTTCTATCAAAAGTTACAGCTATTCATATGAAGTTGTACAAAAACGCTTTCTTTTGCCAAGACAGTGCGTTTCTCACTGTTACATGCATTTGAATGGGGAACTCGACCAAAACAAAGTATACGTTTTCATTATGTGAATAACTTGGAAATCTTAGCTCAAACAGCTGCAAAACCTGTTTTCCCAGCACGGAGACCTTGAGTTCTATAAGATAAGGCCATACACATGTTTGTCTGAGTCTTCTATCAAAAGTTACAGCTATTTCTATGAAGTTGTACAAAAACGCTTTCTTTCGCCAAGACAGTGCGTTTCTCACTGTTACATGCATTTGAATGGGGAACTCGACCGAAACAAAGTATATGTTTTCATTATGTGAATAACTTGGAAATCTTAGCTCAAACAGCTGCAAAACCTGTTTGCCCAGCACGGGAACCTTGAGTTCTATAAGATAAAGCCATAAATATGTTTGTCTGAGTCTTCTATCAAAAGTTACAGCTATTTCTATGAAGTTGTACAAAAACGCTTTCTTTCGCCAAGACAGTGCGTTTCTCACTGTTACATGCATTTGAATGGGGAACTCGACCGAAACAAAGTATAGGTTTTCATTATGTGAATAACTTGGAAATCTTAGCTCAAACAGCTGCAAAACCTGTTTGCCCAGCACAGGAACCTTGAGTTCTATAAGATAAAGCCATAAACATGTGTATCCGAGTCTTCTATCAAAAGTTACAGCTATTTCTATGAAGTTGTACAAAAACGCTTTCTTTCGCCAAGACAGTGCGTTTCTCACTGTTACATGCATTTGAATGGGGAACTCGACCGAAACAAAGTATAGGTTTTCATTATGTGAATAACTTGGAAATCTTAGCTCAAACAGCTGCAAAACCTGTTTTCCCAGCACGGGGACCTTGAGTTCTATAATATAAGGCCATAAACATGTTTGTCTGAGTCTTCTATCAAAAGTTACAGCTATTTCTATGAAGTTGTACAAAAACGCTTTCTTTCGCCAAGACAGTGCGTTTCTCACTGTTACATGCATTTGAATGGGGAACTCGACCGAAACAAAGTATAGGTTTTCATTATGTGAATAACTTGGAAATCTTAGCTCAAACAGCTGCAAAACCTGTTTTCCCAGCACGGGGACCTTGAGTTCTATAATATAAGGCCATAAACATGTTTGTCTGAGTCTTCTATCAAAAGTTACAGCTATTTCTATGAAGTTGTACAAAAACGCTTTCTTTCGCCAAGACAGTGCGTTTCTCACTGTTACATGCATTTGAATGGGGAACTCGACCGAAACAAAGTATAGGTTTTCATTATGTGAATAACTTGGAAATCTTAGCTCAAACAGCTGCAAAACCTGTTTTCCCAGCACGGAGACCTTGAGTTCTATAAGATAAAGCCATAAACATGTTTGTCTGAGTCTTCTATCAAAAGTTACAGCTATTTCTATGAAGTTGTACAAAAACGCTTTCTTTCGCCAAGACAGTGCGTTTCTCACTGTTACATGCATTTGAATGGGGAACTCGACCGAAACAAAGTATAGGTTTTAATTATGTGAATAACTTGGAAATCTTAGCTCAAACAGCTGCAAAACCTGTTTTCCCAGCACGGAGACCTTGAGTTCTATAAGATAAGGCCATAAACATGTTTGTCTGAGTCTTCTATCAAAAGTTACAGCTATTTATATGAAGTTGTACAAAAACGCTTTCTTTCGCCAAGACAGTGCGTTTCTCACTGTTACATGCATTTGAATGGGGAACTCGACCGAAACAAAGTATAGGTTTTCATTATGTGAATAACTTGGAAATCTTAGCTCAAACAGCTACAAAACCTGTTTTCCCAGCACGGGGACCTTGAGTTCTATAAGATAAAGCCATAAACATGTGTATCCGAGTCTTCTATCAAAAGTTACAGCTATTTCTATGAAGTTGTACAAAAACGCTTTCTTTCGCCAAGACAGTGCATTTCTCACTGTTACATGCATTTGAATGGGGAACTCGACCGAAACAAAGTATATGTTTTCATTATGTGAATAACTTGGAAATCTTAGCTCAAACAGCTGCAAAACCTGTTTTCCCAGCACGGAGACCTTGAGTTCTATAATATAAGGCCATAAACATGTTTGTCTGAGTCTTCTATCAAAAGTTACAGCTATTTCTATGAAGTTGTACAAAATAGCTTTCTTTCGCCAAGACAGTGCGTTTCTCACTGTTACATGCATTTGAATGGGGAACTCGACCGAAACAAAGTATAGGTTTTCATTATGTGAATAACTTGGAAATCTTAGCTCAAACAGCTGCAAAACCTGTTTGCCCAGCACGGGGAACGTGAGATCTATAAGATAAAGCCATAAACATGTGTATCCGAGTCTTCTATCAAAAGTTACAGCTATTTATATGAAGTTGTACAAAAACGCTTTCTTTCGCCAAGACAGTGCGCTTCTCACTGTTACATGCATTTGAATGGGGAACTCGACCAAAACAAAGTATATGTTTTCATTATGTGAATAACTTGGAAATCTTAGCTTAAACAGCTGCAAAACCTGTTTTCCCAGCACGGAGACCTTGAGTTCTATAATATAAGGCCATAAACATGTTTGTCTGAGTCTTCTATCAAAAGTTACAGCTATTTCTATGAAGTTGTACAAAAACGCTTTCTTTCGCCAAGACAGTGCGTTTCTCACTGTTACATGCATTTGAATGGGGAACTCGACCGAAACAAAGTATAGGTTTTCATTATGTGAATAACTTGGAAATCTTAGCTCAAACAGCTACAAAACCTGTTTTCCCAGCACGGGGACCTTGAGTTCTATAAGATAAAGCCATAAACATGTGTATCCGAGTCTTCTATCAAAAGTTACAGCTATTTCTATGAAGTTGTACAAAAACGCTTTCTTTCGCCAAGACAGTGCGTTTCTCACTGTTACATGCATTTGAATGGGGAACTCGACCGAAACAAAGTATATGTTTTCATTATGTGAATAACTTGGAAATCTTAGCTCAAACAGCTGCAAAACCTGTTTTCCCAGCACGGAGACCTTGAGTTCTATAATATAAGGCCATAAACATGTTTGTCTGAGTCTTCTATCAAAAGTTACAGCTATTTCTATGAAGTTGTACAAAATAGCTTTCTTTCGCCAAGACAGTGCGTTTCTCACTGTTACATGCATTTGAATGGGGAACTCGACCGAAACAAAGTATAGGTTTTCATTATGTGAATAACTTGGAAATCTTAGCTCAAACAGCTGCAAAACCTGTTTGCCCAGCACGGGGAACGTGAGATCTATAAGATAAAGCCATAAACATGTGTATCCGAGTCTTCTATCAAAAGTTACAGCTATTTATATGAAGTTGTACAAAAACGCTTTCTTTCGCCAAGACAGTGCGCTTCTCACTGTTACATGCATTTGAATGGGGAACTCGACCAAAACAAAGTATATGTTTTCATTATGTGAATAACTTGGAAATCTTAGCTTAAACAGCTGCAAAACCTGTTTTCCCAGCACGGAGACCTTGAGTTCTATAATATAAGGCCATAAACATGTTTGTCTGAGTCTTCTATCAAAAGTTACAGCTATTTCTATGAAGTTGTACAAAAACGCTTTCTTTCGCCAAGACAGTGCGTTTCTCACTGTTACATGCATTTGAATGGGGAACTCGACCGAAACAAAGTATAGGTTTTCATTATGTGAATAACTTGGAAATCTTAGCTCAAACAGCTGCAAAACCTGTTTTCCCAGCACGGAGACCTTGAGTTCTATAATATAAGGCCATAAACATGTTTGTCTGAGTCTTCTATCAAAAGTTACAGCTATTTCTATGAAGTTGTACAAAATAGCTTTCTTTCGCCAAGACAGTGCGTTTCTCACTGTTACATGCATTTGAATGGGGAACTCGACCGAAACAAAGTATAGGTTTTCATTATGTGAATAACTTGGAAATCTTAGCTCAAACAGCTGCAAAACCTGTTTGCCCAGCACGGGAACCTTGAGTTCTATAATATAAGGCCATAAACATGTGTATCCGAGTCTTCTATCAAAAGTTACAGCTATTCATATGAAGTTGTACAAAAACGCTTTCTTTTGCCAAGACAGTGCGTTTCTCACTGTTACATGCATTTGAATGGGGAACTCGACCAAAACAAAGTATACGTTTTCATTATGTGAATAACTTGGAAATCTTAGCTCAAACAGCTGCAAAACCTGTTTTCCCAGCACGGAGACCTTGAGTTCTATAATATAAGGCCATACACATGTTTGTCTGAGTCTTCTATCAAAAGTTACAGCTATTTCTATGAAGTTGTACAAAAACGCTTTCTTTCGCCAAGACAGTGCGTTTCTCACTGTTACATGCATTTGAATGGGGAACTCGACCGAAACAAAGTATAGGTTTTCATTATGTGAATAACTTGGAAATCTTAGCTCAAACAGCTGCAAAACCTGTTTTCCCAGCACGGAGACCTTGAGTTCTATAAGATAAGGCCATAAACATGTTTGTCTGAGTCTTCTATCAAAAGTTACAGCTATTTATATGAAGTTGTACAAAAACGCTTTCTTTCGCCAAGACAGTGCGTTTCTCACTGTTACATGCATTTGAATGGGGAACTCGACCGAAACAAAGTATAGGTTTTCATTATGTGAATAACTTGGAAATCTTAGCTCAAACAGCTACAAAACCTGTTTTCCCAGCACGGGGACCTTGAGTTCTATAAGATAAAGCCATAAACATGTGTATCCGAGTCTTCTATCAAAAGTTACAGCTATTTATATGAAGTTGTACAAAAACGCTTTCTTTCGCCAAGACAGTGCGTTTCTCACTGTTACATGCATTTGAATGGGGAACTCGACCGAAACAAAGTATATGTTTTCATTATGTGAATAACTTGGAAATCTTAGCTCAAACAGCTGCAAAACCTGTTTTCCCAGCACGGAGACCTTGAGTTCTATAATATAAGGCCATAAACATGTTTGTCTGAGTCTTCTATCAAAAGTTACAGCTATTTCTATGAAGTTGTACAAAATAGCTTTCTTTCGCCAAGACAGTGCGTTTCTCACTGTTACATGCATTTGAATGGGAAACTCGACCGAAACAAAGTATAGGTTTTCATTATGTGAATAACTTGGAAATCTTAGCTCAAACAGCTGCAAAACCTGTTTGCCCAGCACGGGGAACGTGAGATCTATAAGATAAAGCCATAAACATGTGTATCCGAGTCTTCTATCAAAAGTTACAGCTATTTATATGAAGTTGTACAAAAACGCTTTCTTTCGCCAAGACAGTGCGCTTCTCACTGTTACATGCATTTGAATGGGGAACTCGACCAAAACAAAGTATATGTTTTCATTATGTGAATAACTTGGAAATCTTAGCTTAAACAGCTGCAAAACCTGTTTTCCCAGCACGGAGACCTTGAGTTCTATAATATAAGGCCATAAACATGTTTGTCTGAGTCTTCTATCAAAAGTTACAGCTATTTCTATGAAGTTGTACAAAAACGCTTTCTTTCGCCAAGACAGTGCGTTTCTCACTGTTACATGCATTTGAATGGGGAACTCGACCGAAACAAAGTATAGGTTTTCATTATGTGAATAACTTGGAAATCTTAGCTCAAACAGCTGCAAAACCTGTTTTCCCAGCACGGGAACCTTGAGTTCTATAAGATAAAGCCATAAACATGTGTATCCGAGTCTTCTATCAAAAGTTACAGCTATTTATATGAAGTTGTACAAAAACGCTTTCTTTCGCCAAGACAGTGCGTTTCTCACTGTTACATGCATTTGAATGGGGAACTCGACCAAAACAAAGTATATGTTTTCATTATGTGAATAACTTGGAAATCTTAGCTCAAACAGCTGCAAAACCTGTTTTCCCAGCACGGAGACCTTGAGTTCTATAATATAAGGCCATAAACATGTTTGTCTGAGTCTTCTATCAAAAGTTACAGCTATTTCTATGAAGTTGTACAAAATAGCTTTCTTTCGCCAAGACAGTGCGTTTCTCACTGTTACATGCATTTGAATGGGGAACTCGACCGAAACAAAGTATAGGTTTTCATTATGTGAATAACTTGGAAATCTTAGCTCAAACAGCTGCAAAACCTGTTTGCCCAGCACGGGAACCTTGAGTTCTATAAGATAAAGCCATAAACATGTGTATCCGAGTCTTCTATCAAAAGTTACAGCTATTCATATGAAGTTGTACAAAAACGCTTTCTTTTGCCAAGACAGTGCGTTTCTCACTGTTACATGCATTTGAATGGGGAACTCCACCGAAACAAAGTATAAGTTTTCATTATGTGAATAACTTGGAAATCTTAGCTCAAACAGCTGCAAAACCTGTTTGCCCAGCATGGGGAACGTGAGATCTATAAGATAAAGCCATAAACATGTGTATCCGAGTCTTCTATCAAAAGTTACAGCTATTTATATGAAGTTGTACAAAATAGCTTTCTTTCGCCAAGACAGTGCGCTTCTCACTGTTACATGCATTTGAATGGGGAACTCGACCAAAACAAAGTATACGTTTTCATTATGTGAATAACTTGGAAATCTTAGCTCAAACAGCTGCAAAACCTGTTTTCCCAGCACGGAGACCTTGAGTTCTATAATATAAGGCCATAAACATGTTTGTCTGAGTCTTCTATCAAAAGTTACAGCTATTTCTATGAAGTTGTACAAAAACGCTTTCTTTCGCCAAGACAGTGCGTTTCTCACTGTTACATGCATTTGAATGGGGAACTCGACCGAAACAAAGTATATGTTTTCATTATGTGAATAACTTGGAAATCTTAGCTCAAACAGCTGCAAAACCTGTTTTCCCAGCACGGAGACCTTGAGTTCTATAATATAAGGCCATAAACATGTTTGTCTGAGTCTTCTATCAAAAGTTACAGCTATTTCTATGAAGTTGTACAAAAACGCTTTCTTTCGCCAAGACAGTGCGTTTCTCACTGTTACATGCATTTGAATGGGGAACTCGACCGAAACAAAGTATAGGTTTTCATTATGTGAATAACTTGGAAATCTTAGCTCAAACAGCTGCAAAACCTGTTTGCCCAGCACGGGAACCTTGAGTTCTATAAGATAAAGCCATAAACATGTGTATCCGAGTCTTCTATCAAAAGTTACAGCTATTTATATGAAGTTGTACAAAAACGCTTTCTTTTGCCAAGACAGTGCGTTTCTCACTGTTACATGCATTTGAATGGGGAACTCCACCGAAACAAAGTATAAGTTTTCATTATGTGAATAACTTGGAAATCTTAGCTCAAACAGCTGCAAAACCTGTTTTCCCAGCACGGAGACCTTGAGTTCTATAAGATAAGGCCATAAACATGTTTGTCTGAGTCTTCTATCAAAAGTTACAGCTATTTCTATGAAGTTGTACAAAAACGCTTTCTTTCACCAAGACAGTGCGTTTCTCACTGTTACATGCATTTGAATGGGGAACTCGACCGAAACAAAGTATATGTTTTCATTATGTGAATAACTTGGAAATCTTAGCTCAAACAGCTGCAAAACCTGTTTTCCCAGCACGGGGACCTTGAGTTCTATAATATAAGGCCATAAACATGTTTGTCTGAGTCTTCTATCAAAAGTTACAGCTATTTCTATGAAGTTGTACAAAAACATTTTCTTTCGCCAAGACAGTGCGTTTCTCACTGTTACATGCATTTGAATGGGGAACTCGACCAAAACAAAGTATACGTTTTCATTATGTGAATAACTTGGAAATCTTAGCTCAAACAGCTGCAAAACCTGTTTTCCCAGCACGGGGACCTTGAGTTCTATAATATAAAGCCATAAACATGTTTGTCTGAGTCTTCTATCAAAAGTTACAGCTATTCATATGAAGTTGTACAAAAACGCTTTCTTTCGCCAAGACAGTGCGTTTCTCACTGTTACATGCATTTGAATGGGGAACTCGACCGAAACAAAGTATAAGTTTTCATTATGTGAATAACTTGGAAATCTTAGCTCAAACAGCTGCAAAACCTGTTTTCCCAGCACGGAGACCTTGAGTTCTATAAGATAAAGCCATAAACATGTTTGTCTGAGTCTTCTATCAAAAGTTACAGCTATTTCTATGAAGTTGTACAAAAACGCTTTCTTTCGCCAAGACAGTGCGTTTCTCACTGTTACATGCATTTGAATGGGGAACTCGACCGAAACAAAGTATAGGTTTTCATTATGTGAATAACTTGGAAATCTTAGCTCAAACAGCTGCAAAACCTGTTTTCCCAGCACGGAGACCTTGAGTTCTATAATATAAGGCCATAAACATGTTTGTCTGAGTCTTCTATCAAAAGTTACAGCTATTTCTATGAAGTTGTACAAAAACGCTTTCTTTCGCCAAGACAGTGCGTTTCTCACTGTTACATGCATTTGAATGGGGAACTCGACCGAAACAAAGTATATGTTTTCATTATGTGAATAACTTGGAAATCTTAGCTCAAACAGCTGCAAAACCTGTTTGCCCAGCACAGGAACCTTGAGTTCTATAAGATAAAGCCATAAACATGTGTATCCGAGTCTTCTATCAAAAGTTACAGCTATTTATATGAAGTTGTACAAAAACGCTTTCTTTCGCCAAGACAGTGCGTTTCTCACTGTTACATGCATTTGAATGGGGAACTCCACCGAAACAAAGTATATGTTTTCATTATGTGAATAACTTGGAAATCTTAGCTCAATCAGCTGCAAAACCTGTTTTCCCAGCACGGGGACCTTGAGTTCTATAATATAAGGCCATAAACATGTTTGTCTGAGTCTTCTATCAAAAGTTACAGCTATTTCTATGAAGTTGTACAAAAACGCTTTCTTTCGCCAAGACAGTGCGTTTCTCACTGTTACATGCATTTGAATGGGGAACTCGACCGAAACAAAGTATATGTTTTCATTATTTGAATAACTTGGAAATCTTAGCTCAATCAGCTGCAAAACCTGTTTTCCCAGCACGGGGACCTTGAGTTCTATAATATAAGGCCATAAACATGTTTGTCTGAGTCTTCTATCAAAAGTTACAGCTATTTCTATGAAGTTGTACAAAAACGCTTTCTTTCGCCAAGACAGTGCGTTTCTCACTGTTACATGCATTTGAATGGGGAACTCGACCGAAACAAAGTATAGGTTTTCATTATGTGAATAACTTGGAAATCTTAGCTCAAACAGCTGCAAAACCTGTTTTCCCAGCACGGGAACCTTGAGTTCTATAAGATAAGGCCATAAACATGTGTATCCGAGTCTTCTATCAAAAGTTACAGCTATTTATATGAAGTTGTACAAAAACGCTTTCTTTCGCCAAGACAGTGCGTTTCTCACTGTTACATGCATTTGAATGGGGAACTCGACCGAAACAAAGTATAGGTTTTCATTATGTGAATAACTTGGAAATCTTAGCTCAAACAGCTGCAAAACCTGTTTTCCCAGCACGGAGACCTTGAGTTCTATAAGATAAAGCCATAAACATGTTTGTCTGAGTCTTCTATCAAAAGTTACAGCTATTCATATGAAGTTGTACAAAAACGCTTTCTTTCGCCAAGACAGTGCGTTTCTCACTGTTACATGCATTTGAATGGGGAACTCGACCGAAACAAAGTATAAGTTTTCATTATGTGAATAACTTGGAAATCTTAGCTCAAACAGCTGCAAAACCTGTTTTCCCAGCACGGAGACCTTGAGTTCTATAAGATAAAGCCATAAACATGTTTGTCTGAGTCTTCTATCAAAAGTTACAGCTATTTCTATGAAGTTGTACAAAAACGCTTTCTTTCGCCAAGACAGTGCGTTTCTCACTGTTACATGCATTTGAATGGGGAACTCGACCGAAACAAAGTATAGGTTTTCATTATGTGAATAACTTGGAAATCTTAGCTCAAACAGCTGCAAAACCTGTTTTCCCAGCACGGGGACCTTGAGTTCTATAATATAAGGCCATAAACATGTTTGTCTGAGTCTTCTATCAAAAGTTACAGCTATTTCTATGAAGTTGTACAAAATAGCTTTCTTTCGCCAAGACAGTGCGCTTCTCACTGTTACATGCATTTGAATGGGGAACTCGACCAAAACAAAGTATACGTTTTCATTATGTGAATAACTTGGAAATCTTAGCTTAAACAGCTGCAAAACCTGTTTTCCCAGCACGGGAACCTTGAGTTCTATAAGATAAAGCCATAAACATGTTTGTCTGAGTCTTCTATCAAAAGTTACAGCTATTTATATGAAGTTGTACAAAAACGCTTTCTTTCGCCAAGACAGTGCGTTTCTCACTGTTACATGCATTTGAATGGGGAACTCCACCGAAACAAAGTATAAGTTTTCATTATGTGAATAACTTGGAAATCTTAGCTCAAACAGCTGCAAAACCTGTTTTCCCAGCACGGAGACCTTGAGTTCTATAAGATAAAGCCATAAACATGTTTGTCCGAGTCTTCTATCAAAAGTTACAGCTATTTATATGAAGTTGTACAAAAACGCTTTCTTTCGCCAAGACAGTGCGTTTCTCACTGTTACATGCATTTGAATGGGGAACTCGACCGAAACAAAGTATAGGTTTTCATTATGTGAATAACTTGGAAATCTTAGCTCAAACAGCTGCAAAACCTGTTTTCCCAGCACGGAGACCTTGAGTTCTATAATATAAGGCCATAAACATGTTTGTCTGAGTCTTCTATCAAAAGTTACAGCTATTTATATGAAGTTGTACAAAAACGCTTTCTTTCGCCAAGACAGTGCGTTTCTCACTGTTACATGCATTTTGAATGGGGAACTCGACCGAAACAAAGTATAGGTTTTCATTATGTGAATAACTTGGAAATCTTAGCTCAAACAGCTGCAAAACCTGTTTGCCCAGCACGGGAACCTTGAGTTCTATAAGATAAAGCCATAAACATGTGTATCCGAGTCTTCTATCAAAAGTTACAGCTATTCATATGAAGTTGTACAAAATAGCTTTCTTTCGCCAAGACAGTGCGTTTCTCACTGTTACATGCATTTGAATGGGGAACTCCACCGAAACAAAGTATAAGTTTTCATTATGTGAATAACTTGGAAATCTTAGCTCAAACAGCTGCAAAACCTGTTTGCCCAGCACGGAGACCTTGAGTTCTATAATATAAGGCCATAAACATGCTTGTCTGAGTCTTCTATCAAAAGTTACAGCTATTTCTATGAAGTTGTACAAAAACGCTTTCTTTCGCCAAGACAGTGCGTTTCTCACTGTTACATGCATTTGAATGGGGAACTCGACCGAAACAAAGTATAGGTTTTCATTATGTGAATAACTTGGAAATCTTAGCTCAAACAGCTGCAAAACCTGTTTTCCCAGCACGGGAACCTTGAGTTCTATAAGATAAAGCCATAAACATGTGTATCCGAGTGTTCTATCAAAAGTTACAGCTATTCATATGAAGTTGTACAAAAACGCTTTCTTTCGCCAAGACAGTGCGTTTCTCACTGTTACATGCATTTTGAATGGGGAACTCGACCGAAACAAAGTATAGGTTTTCATTATGTGAATAACTTGGAAATCTTAGCTTAAACAGCTGCAAAACCTGTTTTCCCAGCACGGAGACCTTGAGTTCTATAATATAAGGCCATAAACATGTTTGTCTGAGTCTTCTATCAAAAGTTACAGCTATTTCTATGAAGTTGTACAAAATAGCTTTCTTTCGCCAAGACAGTGCGCTTCTCACTGTTACATGCATTTGAATGGGGAACTCGACCAAAACAAAGTATACGTTTTCATTATGTGAATAACTTGGAAATCTTAGCTTAAACAGCTGCAAAACCTGTTTTCCCAGCACGGGAACCTTGAGTTCTATAAGATAAAGCCATAAACATGTGTATCCGAGTCTTCTATCAAAAGTTACAGCTATTTCTATGAAGTTGTACAAAAACGCTTTCTTTCGCCAAGACAGTGCGTTTCTCACTGTTACATGCATTTGAATGGGGAACTCGACCGAAACAAAGTATAGGTTTTCATTATGTGAATAACTTGGAAATCTTAGCTCAAACAGCTGCAAAACCTGTTTTCCCAGCACGGAGACCTTGAGTTCTATAAGATAAAGCCATAAACATGTTTGTCTGAGTCTTCTATCAAAAGTTACAGCTATTTCTATGAAGTTGTACAAAAACGCTTTCTTTCGCCAAGACAGTGCGTTTCTCACTGTTACATGCATTTGAATGGGGAACTCGACCGAAACAAAGTATAGGTTTTCATTATGTGAATAACTTGGAAATCTTAGCTCAAACAGCTGCAAAACCTGTTTTCCCAGCACGGAGACCTTGAGTTCTATAAGATAAAGCCATAAACATGTGTATCCGAGTCTTCTATCAAAAGTTACAGCTATTTATATGAAGTTGTACAAAAACGCTTTCTTTCGCCAAGACAGTGCGTTTCTCACTGTTACATGCATTTGAATGGGGAACTCGACCGAAACAAAGTATAGGTTTTCATTATGTGAATAACTTGGAAATCTTAGCTCAAACAGCTGCAAAACCTGTTTTCCCAGCACGGGAACCTTGAGTTCTATAAGATAAAGCCATAAACATGTTTGTCCGAGTCTTCTATCAAAAGTTACAGCTATTTCTATGAAGTTGTACAAAAACGCTTTCTTTCGCCAATACAGTGTGTTTCTCACTGTTACATGCATTTGAATGGGGAACTCGACCGAAACAAAGTATAGGTTTTCATTATGTGAATAACTTGGAAATCTTAGCTCAAACAGCTGCAAAACCTGTTTTCCCAGCACGGAGACCTTGAGTTCTATAAGATAAAGCCATAAACATGTTTGTCTGAGTCTTCTATCAAAAGTTACAGCTATTTCTATGAAGTTGTACAAAATAGCTTTCTTTCGCCAAGACAGTGCGTTTCTCACTGTTACATGCATTTGAATGGGGAACTCGACCGAAACAAAGTATAGGTTTTCATTATGTGAATAACTTGGAAATCTTAGCTCAAACAGCTGCAAAACCTGTTTTCCCAGCACGGAGACCTTGAGTTCTATAAGATAAAGCCATAAACATGTTTGTCTGAGTCTTCTATCAAAAGTTACAGCTATTTCTATGAAGTTGTACAAAAACGCTTTCTTTCGCCAAGACAGTGCGTTTCTCACTGTTACATGCATTTGAATGGGGAACTCCACCGAAACAAAGTACAAGTTTTCATTATGTGAATAACTTGGAAATCTTAGCTCAAACAGCTGCAAAACCTGTTTTCCCAGCACGGAGACCTTGAGTTCTATAAGATAAAGCCATAAACATGTTTGTCTGAGTCTTCTATCAAAAGTTACAGCTATTTCTATGAAGTTGTACAAAAACGCTTTCTTTCGCCAAGACAGTGCGTTTCTCACTGTTACATGCATTTGAATGGGGAACTCGACCGAAACAAAGTACAAGTTTTCATTATGTGAATAACTTGGAAATCTTAGCTCAAACAGCTGCAAAACCTGTTTTCCCAGCACGGAGACCTTGAGTTCTATAAGATAAAGCCATAAACATGTTTGTCTGAGTCTTCTATCAAAAGTTACAGCTATTTATATGAAGTTGTACAAAAACGCTTTCTTTCGCCAAGACAGTGCGTTTCTCACTGTTACATGCATTTGAATGGGGAACTCGACCGAAACAAAGTATAGGTTTTCATTATGTGAATAACTTGGAAATCTTAGCTCAAACAGCTGCAAAACCTGTTTTCCCAGCACGGAGACCTTGAGTTCTATAAGATAAAGCCATAAACATGTTTGTCTGAGTCTTCTATCAAAAGTTACAGCTATTTATATGAAGTTGTACAAAAACGCTTTCTTTCGCCAAGACAGTGCGTTTCTCACTGTTACATGCATTTGAATGGGGAACTCGACCGAAACAAAGTATAGGTTTTCATTATGTGAATAACTTGGAAATCTTAGCTCAAACAGCTGCAAAACCTGTTTTCCCAGCACGGAGACCTTGAGTTCTATAATATAAGGCCATAAACATGTTTGTCTGAGTCTTCTATCAAAAGTTACAGCTATTTCTATGAAGTTGTACAAAATAGCTTTCTTTCGCCAAGACAGTGCGTTTCTCACTGTTACATGCATTTGAATGGGGAACTCGACCGAAACAAAGTATAGGTTTTCATTATGTGAATAACTTGGAAATCTTAGCTCAAACAGCTGCAAAACCTGTTTTCCCAGCACGGAGACCTTGAGTTCTATAGTATAAGGCCATAAACATGTTTGTCTGAGTCTTCTATCAAAAGTTACAGCTATTTCTATGAAGTTGTACAAAAACGCTTTCTTTCGCCAAGACAGTGCGTTTCTCACTGTTACATGCATTTGAATGGGGAACTCGACCGAAACAAAGTATAGGTTTTCATTATGTGAATAACTTGGAAATCTTAGCTCAAACAGCTGCAAAACCTGTTTTCCCAGCACGGAGACCTTGAGTTCTATAAGATAAAGCCATAAACATGTTTGTCTGAGTCTTCTATCAAAAGTTACAGCTATTTCTATGAAGTTGTACAAAAACGCTTTCTTTCGCCAAGACAGTGCGTTTCTCACTGTTACATGCATTTGAATGGGGAACTCCACCGAAACAAAGTATAGGTTTTCATTATGTGAATAACTTGGAAATCTTAGCTCAAACAGCTGCAAAACCTGTTTTCCCAGCACGGAGACCTTGAGTTCTATAATATAAGGCCATAAACATGTTTGTCTGAGTCTTCTATCAAAAGTTACAGCTATTTCTATGAAGTTGTACAAAATAGCTTTCTTTCGCCAAGACAGTGCGTTTCTCACTGTTACATGCATTTGAATGGGGAACTCGACCGAAACAAAGTATAGGTTTTCATTATGTGAATAACTTGGAAATCTTAGCTCAAACAGCTGCAAAACCTGTTTTCCCAGCACGGAGACCTTGAGTTCTATAAGATAAAGCCATAAACATGTTTGTCTGAGTCTTCTATCAAAAGTTACAGCTATTTCTATGAAGTTGTACAAAAACGCTTTCTTTCGCCAAGACAGTGCGTTTCTCACTGTTACATGCATTTGAATGGGGAACTCGACCGAAACAAAGTATAGGTTTTCATTATGTGAATAACTTGGAAATCTTAGCTCAAACAGCTGCAAAACCTGTTTTCCCAGCACGGAGACCTTGAGTTCTATAAGATAAAGCCATAAACATGTGTATCCGAGTCTTCTATCAAAAGTTACAGCTATTTCTATGAAGTTGTACAAAAACGCTTTCTTTCGCCAATACAGTGTGTTTCTCACTGTTACATGCATTTGAATGGGGAACTCGACCGAAACAAAGTATAGGTTTTCATTATGTGAATAACTTGGAAATCTTAGCTCAAACAGCTGCAAAACCTGTTTTCCCAGCACGGAGACCTTGAGTTCTATAAGATAAGGCCATAAACATGTTTGTCTGAGTCTTCTATCAAAAGTTACAGCTATTTCTATGAAGTTGTACAAAATAGCTTTCTTTCGCCAAGACAGTGCGTTTCTCACTGTTACATGCATTTGAATGGGGAACTCGACCGAAACAAAGTATAGGTTTTCATTATGTGAATAACTTGGAAATCTTAGCTCAAACAGCTGCAAAACCTGTTTTCCCAGCACGGAGACCTTGAGTTCTATAAGATAAAGCCATAAACATGTTTGTCTGAGTCTTCTATCAAAAGTTACAGCTATTTATATGAAGTTGTACAAAAACGCTTTCTTTCGCCAAGACAGTGCGTTTCTCACTGTTACATGCATTTGAATGGGGAACTCGACCGAAACAAAGTATAGGTTTTCATTATGTGAATAACTTGGAAATCTTAGCTCAAACAGCTGCAAAACCTGTTTTCCCAGCACGGAGACCTTGAGTTCTATAAGATAAAGCCATAAACATGTTTGTCTGAGTCTTCTATCAAAAGTTACAGCTATTTCTATGAAGTTGTACAAAAACGCTTTCTTTCGCCAAGACAGTGCGTTTCTCACTGTTACATGCATTTGAATGGGGAACTCGACCGAAACAAAGTACAAGTTTTCATTATGTGAATAACTTGGAAATCTTAGCTCAAACAGCTGCAAAACCTGTTTTCCCAGCACGGAGACCTTGAGTTCTATAAGATAAAGCCATAAACATGTTTGTCTGAGTCTTCTATCAAAAGTTACAGCTATTTCTATGAAGTTGTACAAAAACGCTTTCTTTCGCCAAGACAGTGCGTTTCTCACTGTTACATGCATTTGAATGGGGAACTCGACCGAAACAAAGTATAGGTTTTCATTATGTGAATAACTTGGAAATCTTAGCTCAAACAGCTGCAAAACCTGTTTTCCCAGCACGGAGACCTTGAGTTCTATAAGATAAAGCCATAAACATGTTTGTCTGAGTCTTCTATCAAAAGTTACAGCTATTTCTATGAAGTTGTACAAAAACGCTTTCTTTCGCCAAGACAGTGCGTTTCTCACTGTTACATGCATTTGAATGGGGAACTCGACCGAAACAAAGTATAGGTTTTCATTATGTGAATAACTTGGAAATCTTAGCTCAAACAGCTGCAAAACCTGTTTTCCCAGCACGGAGACCTTGAGTTCTATAAGATAAAGCCATAAACATGTTTGTCTGAGTCTTCTATCAAAAGTTACAGCTATTTCTATGAAGTTGTACAAAAACGCTTTCTTTCGCCAAGACAGTGCGTTTCTCACTGTTACATGCATTTGAATGGGGAACTCGACCGAAACAAAGTATAGGTTTTCATTATGTGAATAACTTGGAAATCTTAGCTCAAACAGCTGCAAAACCTGTTTTCCCAGCACGGAGACCTTGAGTTCTATAATATAAGGCCATAAACATGTTTGTCTGAGTCTTCTATCAAAAGTTACAGCTATTTATATGAAGTTGTACAAAAACGCTTTCTTTCGCCAAGACAGTGCGTTTCTCACTGTTACATGCATTTTGAATGGGGAACTCGACCGAAACAAAGTATAGGTTTTCATTATGTGAATAACTTGGAAATCTTAGCTCAAACAGCTGCAAAACCTGTTTGCCCAGCACGGGAACCTTGAGTTCTATAAGATAAAGCCATAAACATGTGTATCCGAGTCTTCTATCAAAAGTTACAGCTATTCATATGAAGTTGTACAAAATAGCTTTCTTTCGCCAAGACAGTGCGTTTCTCACTGTTACATGCATTTGAATGGGGAACTCCACCGAAACAAAGTATAAGTTTTCATTATGTGAATAACTTGGAAATCTTAGCTCAAACAGCTGCAAAACCTGTTTTCCCAGCACGGGAACCTTGAGTTCTATAAGATAAAGCCATAAACATGTGTATCCGAGTGTTCTATCAAAAGTTACAGCTATTCATATGAAGTTGTACAAAAACGCTTTCTTTCGCCAAGACAGTGCGTTTCTCACTGTTACATGCATTTTGAATGGGGAACTCGACCGAAACAAAGTATAGGTTTTCATTATGTGAATAACTTGGAAATCTTAGCTTAAACAGCTGCAAAACCTGTTTTCCCAGCACGGAGACCTTGAGTTCTATAATATAAGGCCATAAACATGTTTGTCTGAGTCTTCTATCAAAAGTTACAGCTATTTCTATGAAGTTGTACAAAATAGCTTTCTTTCGCCAAGACAGTGCGCTTCTCACTGTTACATGCATTTGAATGGGGAACTCGACCAAAACAAAGTATACGTTTTCATTATGTGAATAACTTGGAAATCTTAGCTTAAACAGCTGCAAAACCTGTTTTCCCAGCACGGGAACCTTGAGTTCTATAAGATAAAGCCATAAACATGTGTATCCGAGTCTTCTATCAAAAGTTACAGCTATTTCTATGAAGTTGTACAAAAACGCTTTCTTTCGCCAAGACAGTGCGTTTCTCACTGTTACATGCATTTGAATGGGGAACTCGACCGAAACAAAGTATAGGTTTTCATTATGTGAATAACTTGGAAATCTTAGCTCAAACAGCTGCAAAACCTGTTTTCCCAGCACGGAGACCTTGAGTTCTATAAGATAAAGCCATAAACATGTTTGTCTGAGTCTTCTATCAAAAGTTACAGCTATTTCTATGAAGTTGTACAAAAACGCTTTCTTTCGCCAAGACAGTGCGTTTCTCACTGTTACATGCATTTGAATGGGGAACTCGACCGAAACAAAGTATAGGTTTTCATTATGTGAATAACTTGGAAATCTTAGCTCAAACAGCTGCAAAACCTGTTTTCCCAGCACGGAGACCTTGAGTTCTATAAGATAAAGCCATAAACATGTGTATCCGAGTCTTCTATCAAAAGTTACAGCTATTTATATGAAGTTGTACAAAAACGCTTTCTTTCGCCAAGACAGTGCGTTTCTCACTGTTACATGCATTTGAATGGGGAACTCGACCGAAACAAAGTATAGGTTTTCATTATGTGAATAACTTGGAAATCTTAGCTCAAACAGCTGCAAAACCTGTTTTCCCAGCACGGGAACCTTGAGTTCTATAAGATAAAGCCATAAACATGTTTGTCCGAGTCTTCTATCAAAAGTTACAGCTATTTCTATGAAGTTGTACAAAAACGCTTTCTTTCGCCAATACAGTGTGTTTCTCACTGTTACATGCATTTGAATGGGGAACTCGACCGAAACAAAGTATAGGTTTTCATTATGTGAATAACTTGGAAATCTTAGCTCAAACAGCTGCAAAACCTGTTTTCCCAGCACGGAGACCTTGAGTTCTATAAGATAAAGCCATAAACATGTTTGTCTGAGTCTTCTATCAAAAGTTACAGCTATTTCTATGAAGTTGTACAAAATAGCTTTCTTTCGCCAAGACAGTGCGTTTCTCACTGTTACATGCATTTGAATGGGGAACTCGACCGAAACAAAGTATAGGTTTTCATTATGTGAATAACTTGGAAATCTTAGCTCAAACAGCTGCAAAACCTGTTTTCCCAGCACGGAGACCTTGAGTTCTATAAGATAAAGCCATAAACATGTTTGTCTGAGTCTTCTATCAAAAGTTACAGCTATTCATATGAAGTTGTACAAAAACGCTTTCTTTCGCCAAGACAGTGCGTTTCTCACTGTTACATGCATTTGAATGGGGAACTCGACCGAAACAAAGTATAGGTTTTCATTATGTGAATAACTTGGAAATCTTAGCTCAAACAGCTGCAAAACCTGTTTTCCCAGCACGGAGACCTTGAGTTCTATAAGATAAAGCCATAAACATGTTTGTCTGAGTCTTCTATCAAAAGTTACAGCTATTTCTATGAAGTTGTACAAAAACGCTTTCTTTCGCCAAGACAGTGCGTTTCTCACTGTTACATGCATTTGAATGGGGAACTCCACCGAAACAAAGTACAAGTTTTCATTATGTGAATAACTTGGAAATCTTAGCTCAAACAGCTGCAAAACCTGTTTTCCCAGCACGGAGACCTTGAGTTCTATAAGATAAAGCCATAAACATGTTTGTCTGAGTCTTCTATCAAAAGTTACAGCTATTTATATGAAGTTGTACAAAAACGCTTTCTTTCGCCAAGACAGTGCGTTTCTCACTGTTACATGCATTTGAATGGGGAACTCGACCGAAACAAAGTATAGGTTTTCATTATGTGAATAACTTGGAAATCTTAGCTCAAACAGCTGCAAAACCTGTTTTCCCAGCACGGAGACCTTGAGTTCTATAAGATAAAGCCATAAACATGTTTGTCTGAGTCTTCTATCAAAAGTTACAGCTATTTATATGAAGTTGTACAAAAACGCTTTCTTTCGCCAAGACAGTGCGTTTCTCACTGTTACATGCATTTGAATGGGGAACTCGACCGAAACAAAGTATAGGTTTTCATTATGTGAATAACTTGGAAATCTTAGCTCAAACAGCTGCAAAACCTGTTTTCCCAGCACGGAGACCTTGAGTTCTATAATATAAGGCCATAAACATGTTTGTCTGAGTCTTCTATCAAAAGTTACAGCTATTTCTATGAAGTTGTACAAAATAGCTTTCTTTCGCCAAGACAGTGCGTTTCTCACTGTTACATGCATTTGAATGGGGAACTCGACCGAAACAAAGTATAGGTTTTCATTATGTGAATAACTTGGAAATCTTAGCTCAAACAGCTGCAAAACCTGTTTTCCCAGCACGGAGACCTTGAGTTCTATAGTATAAGGCCATAAACATGTTTGTCTGAGTCTTCTATCAAAAGTTACAGCTATTTCTATGAAGTTGTACAAAAACGCTTTCTTTCGCCAAGACAGTGCGTTTCTCACTGTTACATGCATTTGAATGGGGAACTCGACCGAAACAAAGTATAGGTTTTCATTATGTGAATAACTTGGAAATCTTAGCTCAAACAGCTGCAAAACCTGTTTTCCCAGCACGGAGACCTTGAGTTCTATAAGATAAAGCCATAAACATGTTTGTCTGAGTCTTCTATCAAAAGTTACAGCTATTTATATGAAGTTGTACAAAAACGCTTTCTTTCGCCAAGACAGTGCGTTTCTCACTGTTACATGCATTTGAATGGGGAACTCCACCGAAACAAAGTATAGGTTTTCATTATGTGAATAACTTGGAAATCTTAGCTCAAACAGCTGCAAAACCTGTTTTCCCAGCACGGAGACCTTGAGTTCTATAATATAAGGCCATAAACATGTTTGTCTGAGTCTTCTATCAAAAGTTACAGCTATTTCTATGAAGTTGTACAAAATAGCTTTCTTTCGCCAAGACAGTGCGTTTCTCACTGTTACATGCATTTGAATGGGGAACTCGACCGAAACAAAGTATAGGTTTTCATTATGTGAATAACTTGGAAATCTTAGCTCAAACAGCTGCAAAACCTGTTTTCCCAGCACGGAGACCTTGAGTTCTATAAGATAAAGCCATAAACATGTTTGTCTGAGTCTTCTATCAAAAGTTACAGCTATTTCTATGAAGTTGTACAAAAACGCTTTCTTTCGCCAAGACAGTGCGTTTCTCACTGTTACATGCATTTGAATGGGGAACTCGACCGAAACAAAGTATAGGTTTTCATTATGTGAATAACTTGGAAATCTTAGCTCAAACAGCTGCAAAACCTGTTTTCCCAGCACGGAGACCTTGAGTTCTATAAGATAAAGCCATAAACATGTGTATCCGAGTCTTCTATCAAAAGTTACAGCTATTTCTATGAAGTTGTACAAAAACGCTTTCTTTCGCCAATACAGTGTGTTTCTCACTGTTACATGCATTTGAATGGGGAACTCGACCGAAACAAAGTATAGGTTTTCATTATGTGAATAACTTGGAAATCTTAGCTCAAACAGCTGCAAAACCTGTTTTCCCAGCACGGAGACCTTGAGTTCTATAAGATAAGGCCATAAACATGTTTGTCTGAGTCTTCTATCAAAAGTTACAGCTATTTCTATGAAGTTGTACAAAATAGCTTTCTTTCGCCAAGACAGTGCGTTTCTCACTGTTACATGCATTTGAATGGGGAACTCGACCGAAACAAAGTATAGGTTTTCATTATGTGAATAACTTGGAAATCTTAGCTCAAACAGCTGCAAAACCTGTTTTCCCAGCACGGAGACCTTGAGTTCTATAAGATAAAGCCATAAACATGTTTGTCTGAGTCTTCTATCAAAAGTTACAGCTATTTATATGAAGTTGTACAAAAACGCTTTCTTTCGCCAAGACAGTGCGTTTCTCACTGTTACATGCATTTGAATGGGGAACTCGACCGAAACAAAGTATAGGTTTTCATTATGTGAATAACTTGGAAATCTTAGCTCAAACAGCTGCAAAACCTGTTTTCCCAGCACGGAGACCTTGAGTTCTATAAGATAAAGCCATAAACATGTTTGTCTGAGTCTTCTATCAAAAGTTACAGCTATTTCTATGAAGTTGTACAAAAACGCTTTCTTTCGCCAAGACAGTGCGTTTCTCACTGTTACATGCATTTGAATGGGGAACTCGACCGAAACAAAGTACAAGTTTTCATTATGTGAATAACTTGGAAATCTTAGCTCAAACAGCTGCAAAACCTGTTTTCCCAGCACGGAGACCTTGAGTTCTATAAGATAAAGCCATAAACATGTTTGTCTGAGTCTTCTATCAAAAGTTACAGCTATTTCTATGAAGTTGTACAAAAACGCTTTCTTTCGCCAAGACAGTGCGTTTCTCACTGTTACATGCATTTGAATGGGGAACTCGACCGAAACAAAGTACAAGTTTTCATTATGTGAATAACTTGGAAATCTTAGCTCAAACAGCTGCAAAACCTGTTTTCCCAGCACGGAGACCTTGAGTTCTATAAGATAAAGCCATAAACATGTTTGTCTGAGTCTTCTATCAAAAGTTACAGCTATTTATATGAAGTTGTACAAAAACGCTTTCTTTCGCCAAGACAGTGCGTTTCTCACTGTTACATGCATTTGAATGGGGAACTCGACCGAAACAAAGTATAGGTTTTCATTATGTGAATAACTTGGAAATCTTAGCTCAAACAGCTGCAAAACCTGTTTTCCCAGCACGGAGACCTTGAGTTCTATAAGATAAAGCCATAAACATGTTTGTCTGAGTCTTCTATCAAAAGTTACAGCTATTTCTATGAAGTTGTACAAAAACGCTTTCTTTCGCCAAGACAGTGCGTTTCTCACTGTTACATGCATTTGAATGGGGAACTCGACCGAAACAAAGTATAGGTTTTCATTATGTGAATAACTTGGAAATCTTAGCTCAAACAGCTGCAAAACCTGTTTTCCCAGCACGGAGACCTTGAGTTCTATAAGATAAAGCCATAAACATGTTTGTCTGAGTCTTCTATCAAAAGTTACAGCTATTTATATGAAGTTGTACAAAAACGCTTTCTTTCGCCAAGACAGTGTGTTTCTCACTGTTACATGCATTTGAATGGGGAACTCCACCGAAACAAAGTACAAGTTTTCATTATGTGAATAACTTGGAAATCTTAGCTCAAACAGCTGCAAAACCTGTTTTCCCAGCACGGAGACCTTGAGTTCTATAAGATAAAGCCATAAACATGTTTGTCTGAGTCTTCTATCAAAAGTTACAGCTATTTCTATGAAGTTGTACAAAAACGCTTTCTTTCGCCAAGACAGTGCGTTTCTCACTGTTACATGCATTTGAATGGGGAACTCGACCGAAACAAAGTATAGGTTTTCATTATGTGAATAACTTGGAAATCTTAGCTCAAACAGCTGCAAAACCTGTTTTCCCAGCACGGAGACCTTGAGTTCTATAAGATAAAGCCATAAACATGTTTGTCTGAGTCTTCTATCAAAAGTTACAGCTATTTCTATGAAGTTGTACAAAAACGCTTTCTTTCGCCAAGACAGTGCGTTTCTCACTGTTACATGCATTTGAATGGGGAACTCGACCGAAACAAAGTATAGGTTTTCATTATGTGAATAACTTGGAAATCTTAGCTCAAACAGCTGCAAAACCTGTTTTCCCAGCACGGAGACCTTGAGTTCTATAAGATAAAGCCATAAACATGTTTGTCTGAGTCTTCTATCAAAAGTTACAGCTATTTCTATGAAGTTGTACAAAAACGCTTTCTTTCGCCAAGACAGTGCGTTTCTCACTGTTACATGCATTTGAATGGGGAACTCGACCGAAACAAAGTATAGGTTTTCATTATGTGAATAACTTGGAAATCTTAGCTCAAACAGCTGCAAAACCTGTTTTCCCAGCACGGAGACCTTGAGTTCTATAAGATAAAGCCATAAACATGTGTATCCGAGTCTTCTATCAAAAGTTACAGCTATTTATATGAAGTTGTACAAAAACGCTTTCTTTCGCCAAGACAGTGCGTTTCTCACTGTTACATGCATTTGAATGGGGAACTCGACCGAAACAAAGTATAGGTTTTCATTATGTGAATAACTTGGAAATCTTAGCTCAAACAGCTGCAAAACCTGTTTTCCCAGCACGGGAACCTTGAGTTCTATAAGATAAAGCCATAAACATGTTTGTCCGAGTCTTCTATCAAAAGTTACAGCTATTTCTATGAAGTTGTACAAAAACGCTTTCTTTCGCCAATACAGTGTGTTTCTCACTGTTACATGCATTTGAATGGGGAACTCGACCGAAACAAAGTATAGGTTTTCATTATGTGAATAACTTGGAAATCTTAGCTCAAACAGCTGCAAAACCTGTTTTCCCAGCACGGAGACCTTGAGTTCTATAAGATAAAGCCATAAACATGTTTGTCTGAGTCTTCTATCAAAAGTTACAGCTATTTCTATGAAGTTGTACAAAATAGCTTTCTTTCGCCAAGACAGTGCGTTTCTCACTGTTACATGCATTTGAATGGGGAACTCGACCGAAACAAAGTATAGGTTTTCATTATGTGAATAACTTGGAAATCTTAGCTCAAACAGCTGCAAAACCTGTTTTCCCAGCACGGAGACCTTGAGTTCTATAAGATAAAGCCATAAACATGTTTGTCTGAGTCTTCTATCAAAAGTTACAGCTATTTCTATGAAGTTGTACAAAAACGCTTTCTTTCGCCAAGACAGTGCGTTTCTCACTGTTACATGCATTTGAATGGGGAACTCGACCGAAACAAAGTATAGGTTTTCATTATGTGAATAACTTGGAAATCTTAGCTCAAACAGCTGCAAAACCTGTTTTCCCAGCACGGAGACCTTGAGTTCTATAAGATAAAGCCATAAACATGTTTGTCTGAGTCTTCTATCAAAAGTTACAGCTATTTCTATGAAGTTGTACAAAAACGCTTTCTTTCGCCAAGACAGTGCGTTTCTCACTGTTACATGCATTTGAATGGGGAACTCGACCGAAACAAAGTATAGGTTTTCATTATGTGAATAACTTGGAAATCTTAGCTCAAACAGCTGCAAAACCTGTTTTCCCAGCACGGAGACCTTGAGTTCTATAAGATAAAGCCATAAACATGTGTATCCGAGTCTTCTATCAAAAGTTACAGCTATTTATATGAAGTTGTACAAAAACGCTTTCTTTCGCCAAGACAGTGCGTTTCTCACTGTTACATGCATTTGAATGGGGAACTCGACCGAAACAAAGTATAGGTTTTCATTATGTGAATAACTTGGAAATCTTAGCTCAAACAGCTGCAAAACCTGTTTTCCCAGCACGGGAACCTTGAGTTCTATAAGATAAAGCCATAAACATGTTTGTCCGAGTCTTCTATCAAAAGTTACAGCTATTTCTATGAAGTTGTACAAAAACGCTTTCTTTCGCCAATACAGTGTGTTTCTCACTGTTACATGCATTTGAATGGGGAACTCGACCGAAACAAAGTATAGGTTTTCATTATGTGAATAACTTGGAAATCTTAGCTCAAACAGCTGCAAAACCTGTTTTCCCAGCACGGAGACCTTGAGTTCTATAAGATAAAGCCATAAACATGTTTGTCTGAGTCTTCTATCAAAAGTTACAGCTATTTCTATGAAGTTGTACAAAATAGCTTTCTTTCGCCAAGACAGTGCGTTTCTCACTGTTACATGCATTTGAATGGGGAACTCGACCGAAACAAAGTATAGGTTTTCATTATGTGAATAACTTGGAAATCTTAGCTCAAACAGCTGCAAAACCTGTTTTCCCAGCACGGAGACCTTGAGTTCTATAAGATAAAGCCATAAACATGTTTGTCTGAGTCTTCTATCAAAAGTTACAGCTATTTCTATGAAGTTGTACAAAAACGCTTTCTTTCGCCAAGACAGTGCGTTTCTCACTGTTACATGCATTTGAATGGGGAACTCCACCGAAACAAAGTACAAGTTTTCATTATGTGAATAACTTGGAAATCTTAGCTCAAACAGCTGCAAAACCTGTTTTCCCAGCACGGAGACCTTGAGTTCTATAAGATAAAGCCATAAACATGTTTGTCTGAGTCTTCTATCAAAAGTTACAGCTATTTCTATGAAGTTGTACAAAAACGCTTTCTTTCGCCAAGACAGTGCGTTTCTCACTGTTACATGCATTTGAATGGGGAACTCGACCGAAACAAAGTACAAGTTTTCATTATGTGAATAACTTGGAAATCTTAGCTCAAACAGCTGCAAAACCTGTTTTCCCAGCACGGAGACCTTGAGTTCTATAAGATAAAGCCATAAACATGTTTGTCTGAGTCTTCTATCAAAAGTTACAGCTATTTATATGAAGTTGTACAAAAACGCTTTCTTTCGCCAAGACAGTGCGTTTCTCACTGTTACATGCATTTGAATGGGGAACTCGACCGAAACAAAGTATAGGTTTTCATTATGTGAATAACTTGGAAATCTTAGCTCAAACAGCTGCAAAACCTGTTTTCCCAGCACGGAGACCTTGAGTTCTATAAGATAAAGCCATAAACATGTTTGTCTGAGTCTTCTATCAAAAGTTACAGCTATTTATATGAAGTTGTACAAAAACGCTTTCTTTCGCCAAGACAGTGCGTTTCTCACTGTTACATGCATTTGAATGGGGAACTCGACCGAAACAAAGTATAGGTTTTCATTATGTGAATAACTTGGAAATCTTAGCTCAAACAGCTGCAAAACCTGTTTTCCCAGCACGGAGACCTTGAGTTCTATAATATAAGGCCATAAACATGTTTGTCTGAGTCTTCTATCAAAAGTTACAGCTATTTCTATGAAGTTGTACAAAATAGCTTTCTTTCGCCAAGACAGTGCGTTTCTCACTGTTACATGCATTTGAATGGGGAACTCGACCGAAACAAAGTATAGGTTTTCATTATGTGAATAACTTGGAAATCTTAGCTCAAACAGCTGCAAAACCTGTTTTCCCAGCACGGAGACCTTGAGTTCTATAGTATAAGGCCATAAACATGTTTGTCTGAGTCTTCTATCAAAAGTTACAGCTATTTCTATGAAGTTGTACAAAAACGCTTTCTTTCGCCAAGACAGTGCGTTTCTCACTGTTACATGCATTTGAATGGGGAACTCGACCGAAACAAAGTATAGGTTTTCATTATGTGAATAACTTGGAAATCTTAGCTCAAACAGCTGCAAAACCTGTTTTCCCAGCACGGAGACCTTGAGTTCTATAAGATAAAGCCATAAACATGTTTGTCTGAGTCTTCTATCAAAAGTTACAGCTATTTATATGAAGTTGTACAAAAACGCTTTCTTTCGCCAAGACAGTGCGTTTCTCACTGTTACATGCATTTGAATGGGGAACTCCACCGAAACAAAGTATAGGTTTTCATTATGTGAATAACTTGGAAATCTTAGCTCAAACAGCTGCAAAACCTGTTTTCCCAGCACGGAGACCTTGAGTTCTATAATATAAGGCCATAAACATGTTTGTCTGAGTCTTCTATCAAAAGTTACAGCTATTTCTATGAAGTTGTACAAAATAGCTTTCTTTCGCCAAGACAGTGCGTTTCTCACTGTTACATGCATTTGAATGGGGAACTCGACCGAAACAAAGTATAGGTTTTCATTATGTGAATAACTTGGAAATCTTAGCTCAAACAGCTGCAAAACCTGTTTTCCCAGCACGGAGACCTTGAGTTCTATAAGATAAAGCCATAAACATGTTTGTCTGAGTCTTCTATCAAAAGTTACAGCTATTTCTATGAAGTTGTACAAAAACGCTTTCTTTCGCCAAGACAGTGCGTTTCTCACTGTTACATGCATTTGAATGGGGAACTCGACCGAAACAAAGTATAGGTTTTCATTATGTGAATAACTTGGAAATCTTAGCTCAAACAGCTGCAAAACCTGTTTTCCCAGCACGGAGACCTTGAGTTCTATAAGATAAAGCCATAAACATGTGTATCCGAGTCTTCTATCAAAAGTTACAGCTATTTCTATGAAGTTGTACAAAAACGCTTTCTTTCGCCAATACAGTGTGTTTCTCACTGTTACATGCATTTGAATGGGGAACTCGACCGAAACAAAGTATAGGTTTTCATTATGTGAATAACTTGGAAATCTTAGCTCAAACAGCTGCAAAACCTGTTTTCCCAGCACGGAGACCTTGAGTTCTATAAGATAAGGCCATAAACATGTTTGTCTGAGTCTTCTATCAAAAGTTACAGCTATTTCTATGAAGTTGTACAAAATAGCTTTCTTTCGCCAAGACAGTGCGTTTCTCACTGTTACATGCATTTGAATGGGGAACTCGACCGAAACAAAGTATAGGTTTTCATTATGTGAATAACTTGGAAATCTTAGCTCAAACAGCTGCAAAACCTGTTTTCCCAGCACGGAGACCTTGAGTTCTATAAGATAAAGCCATAAACATGTTTGTCTGAGTCTTCTATCAAAAGTTACAGCTATTTATATGAAGTTGTACAAAAACGCTTTCTTTCGCCAAGACAGTGCGTTTCTCACTGTTACATGCATTTGAATGGGGAACTCGACCGAAACAAAGTATAGGTTTTCATTATGTGAATAACTTGGAAATCTTAGCTCAAACAGCTGCAAAACCTGTTTTCCCAGCACGGAGACCTTGAGTTCTATAAGATAAAGCCATAAACATGTTTGTCTGAGTCTTCTATCAAAAGTTACAGCTATTTCTATGAAGTTGTACAAAAACGCTTTCTTTCGCCAAGACAGTGCGTTTCTCACTGTTACATGCATTTGAATGGGGAACTCGACCGAAACAAAGTATAGGTTTTCATTATGTGAATAACTTGGAAATCTTAGCTCAAACAGCTGCAAAACCTGTTTTCCCAGCACGGAGACCTTGAGTTCTATAAGATAAAGCCATAAACATGTTTGTCTGAGTCTTCTATCAAAAGTTACAGCTATTTCTATGAAGTTGTACAAAAACGCTTTCTTTCGCCAAGACAGTGCGTTTCTCACTGTTACATGCATTTGAATGGGGAACTCCACCGAAACAAAGTACAAGTTTTCATTATGTGAATAACTTGGAAATCTTAGCTCAAACAGCTGCAAAACCTGTTTTCCCAGCACGGAGACCTTGAGTTCTATAAGATAAAGCCATAAACATGTTTGTCTGAGTCTTCTATCAAAAGTTACAGCTATTTATATGAAGTTGTACAAAAACGCTTTCTTTCGCCAAGACAGTGCGTTTCTCACTGTTACATGCATTTGAATGGGGAACTCGACCGAAACAAAGTATAGGTTTTCATTATGTGAATAACTTGGAAATCTTAGCTCAAACAGCTGCAAAACCTGTTTTCCCAGCACGGAGACCTTGAGTTCTATAAGATAAAGCCATAAACATGTTTGTCTGAGTCTTCTATCAAAAGTTACAGCTATTTATATGAAGTTGTACAAAAACGCTTTCTTTCGCCAAGACAGTGCGTTTCTCACTGTTACATGCATTTGAATGGGGAACTCGACCGAAACAAAGTATAGGTTTTCATTATGTGAATAACTTGGAAATCTTAGCTCAAACAGCTGCAAAACCTGTTTTCCCAGCACGGAGACCTTGAGTTCTATAATATAAGGCCATAAACATGTTTGTCTGAGTCTTCTATCAAAAGTTACAGCTATTTATATGAAGTTGTACAAAAACGCTTTCTTTCGCCAAGACAGTGCGTTTCTCACTGTTACATGCATTTTGAATGGGGAACTCGACCGAAACAAAGTATAGGTTTTCATTATGTGAATAACTTGGAAATCTTAGCTCAAACAGCTGCAAAACCTGTTTGCCCAGCACGGGAACCTTGAGTTCTATAAGATAAAGCCATAAACATGTGTATCCGAGTCTTCTATCAAAAGTTACAGCTATTCATATGAAGTTGTACAAAATAGCTTTCTTTCGCCAAGACAGTGCGTTTCTCACTGTTACATGCATTTGAATGGGGAACTCCACCGAAACAAAGTATAAGTTTTC
Organism: Maylandia zebra; assembly: GCF_041146795.1. NCBI lineage: Eukaryota > Metazoa > Chordata > Actinopteri > Cichliformes > Cichlidae > Maylandia > Maylandia zebra. The sequence goes on along the minus strand of NC_135171.1, from coordinate 5,593,375 downwards.
ATTATGTGAATAACTTGGAAATCTTAGCTCAAACAGCTGCAAAACCTGTTTGCCCAGCACGGAGACCTTGAGTTCTATAATATAAGGCCATAAACATGCTTGTCTGAGTCTTCTATCAAAAGTTACAGCTATTTCTATGAAGTTGTACAAAAACGCTTTCTTTCGCCAAGACAGTGCGTTTCTCACTGTTACATGCATTTGAATGGGGAACTCGACCGAAACAAAGTATAGGTTTTCATTATGTGAATAACTTGGAAATCTTAGCTCAAACAGCTGCAAAACCTGTTTTCCCAGCACGGGAACCTTGAGTTCTATAAGATAAAGCCATAAACATGTGTATCCGAGTGTTCTATCAAAAGTTACAGCTATTCATATGAAGTTGTACAAAAACGCTTTCTTTCGCCAAGACAGTGCGTTTCTCACTGTTACATGCATTTTGAATGGGGAACTCGACCGAAACAAAGTATAGGTTTTCATTATGTGAATAACTTGGAAATCTTAGCTTAAACAGCTGCAAAACCTGTTTTCCCAGCACGGAGACCTTGAGTTCTATAATATAAGGCCATAAACATGTTTGTCTGAGTCTTCTATCAAAAGTTACAGCTATTTCTATGAAGTTGTACAAAATAGCTTTCTTTCGCCAAGACAGTGCGCTTCTCACTGTTACATGCATTTGAATGGGGAACTCGACCAAAACAAAGTATACGTTTTCATTATGTGAATAACTTGGAAATCTTAGCTTAAACAGCTGCAAAACCTGTTTTCCCAGCACGGGAACCTTGAGTTCTATAAGATAAAGCCATAAACATGTGTATCCGAGTCTTCTATCAAAAGTTACAGCTATTTCTATGAAGTTGTACAAAAACGCTTTCTTTCGCCAAGACAGTGCGTTTCTCACTGTTACATGCATTTGAATGGGGAACTCGACCGAAACAAAGTATAGGTTTTCATTATGTGAATAACTTGGAAATCTTAGCTCAAACAGCTGCAAAACCTGTTTTCCCAGCACGGAGACCTTGAGTTCTATAAGATAAAGCCATAAACATGTTTGTCTGAGTCTTCTATCAAAAGTTACAGCTATTTCTATGAAGTTGTACAAAAACGCTTTCTTTCGCCAAGACAGTGCGTTTCTCACTGTTACATGCATTTGAATGGGGAACTCGACCGAAACAAAGTATAGGTTTTCATTATGTGAATAACTTGGAAATCTTAGCTCAAACAGCTGCAAAACCTGTTTTCCCAGCACGGAGACCTTGAGTTCTATAAGATAAAGCCATAAACATGTGTATCCGAGTCTTCTATCAAAAGTTACAGCTATTTATATGAAGTTGTACAAAAACGCTTTCTTTCGCCAAGACAGTGCGTTTCTCACTGTTACATGCATTTGAATGGGGAACTCGACCGAAACAAAGTATAGGTTTTCATTATGTGAATAACTTGGAAATCTTAGCTCAAACAGCTGCAAAACCTGTTTTCCCAGCACGGGAACCTTGAGTTCTATAAGATAAAGCCATAAACATGTTTGTCCGAGTCTTCTATCAAAAGTTACAGCTATTTCTATGAAGTTGTACAAAAACGCTTTCTTTCGCCAATACAGTGTGTTTCTCACTGTTACATGCATTTGAATGGGGAACTCGACCGAAACAAAGTATAGGTTTTCATTATGTGAATAACTTGGAAATCTTAGCTCAAACAGCTGCAAAACCTGTTTTCCCAGCACGGAGACCTTGAGTTCTATAAGATAAAGCCATAAACATGTTTGTCTGAGTCTTCTATCAAAAGTTACAGCTATTTCTATGAAGTTGTACAAAATAGCTTTCTTTCGCCAAGACAGTGCGTTTCTCACTGTTACATGCATTTGAATGGGGAACTCGACCGAAACAAAGTATAGGTTTTCATTATGTGAATAACTTGGAAATCTTAGCTCAAACAGCTGCAAAACCTGTTTTCCCAGCACGGAGACCTTGAGTTCTATAAGATAAAGCCATAAACATGTTTGTCTGAGTCTTCTATCAAAAGTTACAGCTATTCATATGAAGTTGTACAAAAACGCTTTCTTTCGCCAAGACAGTGCGTTTCTCACTGTTACATGCATTTGAATGGGGAACTCGACCGAAACAAAGTATAGGTTTTCATTATGTGAATAACTTGGAAATCTTAGCTCAAACAGCTGCAAAACCTGTTTTCCCAGCACGGAGACCTTGAGTTCTATAAGATAAAGCCATAAACATGTTTGTCTGAGTCTTCTATCAAAAGTTACAGCTATTTCTATGAAGTTGTACAAAAACGCTTTCTTTCGCCAAGACAGTGCGTTTCTCACTGTTACATGCATTTGAATGGGGAACTCCACCGAAACAAAGTACAAGTTTTCATTATGTGAATAACTTGGAAATCTTAGCTCAAACAGCTGCAAAACCTGTTTTCCCAGCACGGAGACCTTGAGTTCTATAAGATAAAGCCATAAACATGTTTGTCTGAGTCTTCTATCAAAAGTTACAGCTATTTATATGAAGTTGTACAAAAACGCTTTCTTTCGCCAAGACAGTGCGTTTCTCACTGTTACATGCATTTGAATGGGGAACTCGACCGAAACAAAGTATAGGTTTTCATTATGTGAATAACTTGGAAATCTTAGCTCAAACAGCTGCAAAACCTGTTTTCCCAGCACGGAGACCTTGAGTTCTATAAGATAAAGCCATAAACATGTTTGTCTGAGTCTTCTATCAAAAGTTACAGCTATTTATATGAAGTTGTACAAAAACGCTTTCTTTCGCCAAGACAGTGCGTTTCTCACTGTTACATGCATTTGAATGGGGAACTCGACCGAAACAAAGTATAGGTTTTCATTATGTGAATAACTTGGAAATCTTAGCTCAAACAGCTGCAAAACCTGTTTTCCCAGCACGGAGACCTTGAGTTCTATAATATAAGGCCATAAACATGTTTGTCTGAGTCTTCTATCAAAAGTTACAGCTATTTCTATGAAGTTGTACAAAATAGCTTTCTTTCGCCAAGACAGTGCGTTTCTCACTGTTACATGCATTTGAATGGGGAACTCGACCGAAACAAAGTATAGGTTTTCATTATGTGAATAACTTGGAAATCTTAGCTCAAACAGCTGCAAAACCTGTTTTCCCAGCACGGAGACCTTGAGTTCTATAGTATAAGGCCATAAACATGTTTGTCTGAGTCTTCTATCAAAAGTTACAGCTATTTCTATGAAGTTGTACAAAAACGCTTTCTTTCGCCAAGACAGTGCGTTTCTCACTGTTACATGCATTTGAATGGGGAACTCGACCGAAACAAAGTATAGGTTTTCATTATGTGAATAACTTGGAAATCTTAGCTCAAACAGCTGCAAAACCTGTTTTCCCAGCACGGAGACCTTGAGTTCTATAAGATAAAGCCATAAACATGTTTGTCTGAGTCTTCTATCAAAAGTTACAGCTATTTATATGAAGTTGTACAAAAACGCTTTCTTTCGCCAAGACAGTGCGTTTCTCACTGTTACATGCATTTGAATGGGGAACTCCACCGAAACAAAGTATAGGTTTTCATTATGTGAATAACTTGGAAATCTTAGCTCAAACAGCTGCAAAACCTGTTTTCCCAGCACGGAGACCTTGAGTTCTATAATATAAGGCCATAAACATGTTTGTCTGAGTCTTCTATCAAAAGTTACAGCTATTTCTATGAAGTTGTACAAAATAGCTTTCTTTCGCCAAGACAGTGCGTTTCTCACTGTTACATGCATTTGAATGGGGAACTCGACCGAAACAAAGTATAGGTTTTCATTATGTGAATAACTTGGAAATCTTAGCTCAAACAGCTGCAAAACCTGTTTTCCCAGCACGGAGACCTTGAGTTCTATAAGATAAAGCCATAAACATGTTTGTCTGAGTCTTCTATCAAAAGTTACAGCTATTTCTATGAAGTTGTACAAAAACGCTTTCTTTCGCCAAGACAGTGCGTTTCTCACTGTTACATGCATTTGAATGGGGAACTCGACCGAAACAAAGTATAGGTTTTCATTATGTGAATAACTTGGAAATCTTAGCTCAAACAGCTGCAAAACCTGTTTTCCCAGCACGGAGACCTTGAGTTCTATAAGATAAAGCCATAAACATGTGTATCCGAGTCTTCTATCAAAAGTTACAGCTATTTCTATGAAGTTGTACAAAAACGCTTTCTTTCGCCAATACAGTGTGTTTCTCACTGTTACATGCATTTGAATGGGGAACTCGACCGAAACAAAGTATAGGTTTTCATTATGTGAATAACTTGGAAATCTTAGCTCAAACAGCTGCAAAACCTGTTTTCCCAGCACGGAGACCTTGAGTTCTATAAGATAAGGCCATAAACATGTTTGTCTGAGTCTTCTATCAAAAGTTACAGCTATTTCTATGAAGTTGTACAAAATAGCTTTCTTTCGCCAAGACAGTGCGTTTCTCACTGTTACATGCATTTGAATGGGGAACTCGACCGAAACAAAGTATAGGTTTTCATTATGTGAATAACTTGGAAATCTTAGCTCAAACAGCTGCAAAACCTGTTTTCCCAGCACGGAGACCTTGAGTTCTATAAGATAAAGCCATAAACATGTTTGTCTGAGTCTTCTATCAAAAGTTACAGCTATTTATATGAAGTTGTACAAAAACGCTTTCTTTCGCCAAGACAGTGCGTTTCTCACTGTTACATGCATTTGAATGGGGAACTCGACCGAAACAAAGTATAGGTTTTCATTATGTGAATAACTTGGAAATCTTAGCTCAAACAGCTGCAAAACCTGTTTTCCCAGCACGGAGACCTTGAGTTCTATAAGATAAAGCCATAAACATGTTTGTCTGAGTCTTCTATCAAAAGTTACAGCTATTTCTATGAAGTTGTACAAAAACGCTTTCTTTCGCCAAGACAGTGCGTTTCTCACTGTTACATGCATTTGAATGGGGAACTCGACCGAAACAAAGTACAAGTTTTCATTATGTGAATAACTTGGAAATCTTAGCTCAAACAGCTGCAAAACCTGTTTTCCCAGCACGGAGACCTTGAGTTCTATAAGATAAAGCCATAAACATGTTTGTCTGAGTCTTCTATCAAAAGTTACAGCTATTTCTATGAAGTTGTACAAAAACGCTTTCTTTCGCCAAGACAGTGCGTTTCTCACTGTTACATGCATTTGAATGGGGAACTCGACCGAAACAAAGTACAAGTTTTCATTATGTGAATAACTTGGAAATCTTAGCTCAAACAGCTGCAAAACCTGTTTTCCCAGCACGGAGACCTTGAGTTCTATAAGATAAAGCCATAAACATGTTTGTCTGAGTCTTCTATCAAAAGTTACAGCTATTTATATGAAGTTGTACAAAAACGCTTTCTTTCGCCAAGACAGTGCGTTTCTCACTGTTACATGCATTTGAATGGGGAACTCGACCGAAACAAAGTATAGGTTTTCATTATGTGAATAACTTGGAAATCTTAGCTCAAACAGCTGCAAAACCTGTTTTCCCAGCACGGAGACCTTGAGTTCTATAAGATAAAGCCATGAACATGTTTGTCTGAGTCTTCTATCAAAAGTTACAGCTATTTCTATGAAGTTGTACAAAAACGCTTTCTTTCGCCAAGACAGTGCGTTTCTCACTGTTACATGCATTTGAATGGGGAACTCGACCGAAACAAAGTATAGGTTTTCATTATGTGAATAACTTGGAAATCTTAGCTCAAACAGCTGCAAAACCTGTTTTCCCAGCACGGAGACCTTGAGTTCTATAAGATAAAGCCATAAACATGTTTGTCTGAGTCTTCTATCAAAAGTTACAGCTATTTATATGAAGTTGTACAAAAACGCTTTCTTTCGCCAAGACAGTGTGTTTCTCACTGTTACATGCATTTGAATGGGGAACTCCACCGAAACAAAGTACAAGTTTTCATTATGTGAATAACTTGGAAATCTTAGCTCAAACAGCTGCAAAACCTGTTTTCCCAGCACGGAGACCTTGAGTTCTATAAGATAAAGCCATAAACATGTTTGTCTGAGTCTTCTATCAAAAGTTACAGCTATTTCTATGAAGTTGTACAAAAACGCTTTCTTTCGCCAAGACAGTGCGTTTCTCACTGTTACATGCATTTGAATGGGGAACTCGACCGAAACAAAGTATAGGTTTTCATTATGTGAATAACTTGGAAATCTTAGCTCAAACAGCTGCAAAACCTGTTTTCCCAGCACGGAGACCTTGAGTTCTATAAGATAAAGCCATAAACATGTTTGTCTGAGTCTTCTATCAAAAGTTACAGCTATTTCTATGAAGTTGTACAAAAACGCTTTCTTTCGCCAAGACAGTGCGTTTCTCACTGTTACATGCATTTGAATGGGGAACTCGACCGAAACAAAGTATAGGTTTTCATTATGTGAATAACTTGGAAATCTTAGCTCAAACAGCTGCAAAACCTGTTTTCCCAGCACGGAGACCTTGAGTTCTATAAGATAAAGCCATAAACATGTGTATCCGAGTCTTCTATCAAAAGTTACAGCTATTTATATGAAGTTGTACAAAAACGCTTTCTTTCGCCAAGACAGTGCGTTTCTCACTGTTACATGCATTTGAATGGGGAACTCGACCGAAACAAAGTATAGGTTTTCATTATGTGAATAACTTGGAAATCTTAGCTCAAACAGCTGCAAAACCTGTTTTCCCAGCACGGGAACCTTGAGTTCTATAAGATAAAGCCATAAACATGTGTATCCGAGTCTTCTATCAAAAGTTACAGCTATTTCTATGAAGTTGTACAAAAACGCTTTCTTTCGCCAATACAGTGTGTTTCTCACTGTTACATGCATTTGAATGGGGAACTCGACCGAAACAAAGTATAGGTTTTCATTATGTGAATAACTTGGAAATCTTAGCTCAAACAGCTGCAAAACCTGTTTTCCCAGCACGGAGACCTTGAGTTCTATAAGATAAAGCCATAAACATGTTTGTCTGAGTCTTCTATCAAAAGTTACAGCTATTTATATGAAGTTGTACAAAAACGCTTTCTTTCGCCAAGACAGTGCGTTTCTCACTGTTACATGCATTTGAATGGGGAACTCGACCGAAACAAAGTATAGGTTTTCATTATGTGAATAACTTGGAAATCTTAGCTCAAACAGCTGCAAAACCTGTTTTCCCAGCACGGAGACCTTGAGTTCTATAAGATAAAGCCATAAACATGTTTGTCTGAGTCTTCTATCAAAAGTTACAGCTATTTATATGAAGTTGTACAAAAACGCTTTCTTTCGCCAAGACAGTGCGTTTCTCACTGTTACATGCATTTGAATGGGGAACTCGACCGAAACAAAGTATAGGTTTTCATTATGTGAATAACTTGGAAATCTTAGCTCAAACAGCTGCAAAACCTGTTTTCCCAGCACGGAGACCTTGAGTTCTATAATATAAGGCCATAAACATGTTTGTCTGAGTCTTCTATCAAAAGTTACAGCTATTTCTATGAAGTTGTACAAAATAGCTTTCTTTCGCCAAGACAGTGCGTTTCTCACTGTTACATGCATTTGAATGGGGAACTCGACCGAAACAAAGTATAGGTTTTCATTATGTGAATAACTTGGAAATCTTAGCTCAAACAGCTGCAAAACCTGTTTTCCCAGCACGGAGACCTTGAGTTCTATAATATAAGGCCATAAACATGTTTGTCTGAGTCTTCTATCAAAAGTTACAGCTATTTCTATGAAGTTGTACAAAAACGCTTTCTTTCGCCAAGACAGTGTGTTTCTCACTGTTACATGCATTTGAATGGGGAACTCGACCGAAACAAAGTATAGGTTTTCATTATGTGAATAACTTGGAAATCTTAGCTCAAACAGCTGCAAAACCTGTTTTCCCAGCACGGAGACCTTGAGTTCTATAAGATAAAGCCATAAACATGTGTATCCGAGTCTTCTATCAAAAGTTACAGCTATTTATATGAAGTTGTACAAAAACGCTTTCTTTCGCCAAGACAGTGCGTTTCTCACTGTTACATGCATTTGAATGGGGAACTCGACCGAAACAAAGTATAGGTTTTCATTATGTGAATAACTTGGAAATCTTAGCTCAAACAGCTGCAAAACCTGTTTTCCCAGCACGGAGACCTTGAGTTCTATAATATAAGGCCATAAACATGTTTGTCTGAGTCTTCTATCAAAAGTTACAGCTATTTCTATGAAGTTGTACAAAATAGCTTTCTTTCGCCAAGACAGTGCGTTTCTCACTGTTACATGCATTTGAATGGGGAACTCGACCGAAACAAAGTATAGGTTTTCATTATGTGAATAACTTGGAAATCTTAGCTCAAACAGCTGCAAAACCTGTTTTCCCAGCACGGGAACCTTGAGTTCTATAAGATAAAGCCATAAACATGTGTATCCGAGTCTTCTATCAAAAGTTACAGCTATTTCTATGAAGTTGTACAAAAACGCTTTCTTTCACCAAGACAGTGTGTTTCTCACTGTTACATGCATTTGAATGGGGAACTCGACCGAAACAAAGTATAGGTTTTCATTATGTGAATAACTTGGAAATCTTAGCTCAAACAGCTGCAAAACCTGTTTTCCCAGCACGGGAACCTTGAGTTCTATAAGATAAAGCCATAAACATGTGTATCCGAGTCTTCTATCAAAAGTTACAGCTATTCATATGAAGTTGTACAAAAACGCTTTCTTTCGCCAAGACAGTGCGTTTCTCACTGTTACATGCATTTGAATGGGGAACTCGACCGAAACAAAGTATAGGTTTTCATTATGTGAATAACTTGGAAATCTTAGCTCAAACAGCTGCATAACCTGTTTTCCCAGCACGGAGACCTTGAGTTCTATAAGATAAAGCCATAAACATGTTTGTCCGAGTCTTCTATCAAAAGTTACAGCTATTTCTATGAAGTTGTACAAAAACGCTTTCTTTCGCCAATACAGTGCGTTTCTCACTGTTACATGCATTTGAATGGGGAACTCGACCGAAACAAAGTATAGGTTTTCATTATGTGAATAACTTGGAAATCTTAGCTCAAACAGCTGCAAAACCTGTTTTCCCAGCACGGAGACCTTGAGTTCTATAATATAAGGCCATAAACATGTTTGTCTGAGTCTTCTATCAAAAGTTACAGCTATTTCTATGAAGTTGTACAAAAACGCTTTCTTTCGCCAAGACAGTGCGTTTCTCACTGTTACATGCATTTGAATGGGGAACTCGACCGAAACAAAGTATAGGTTTTCATTATGTGAATAACTTGGAAATCTTAGCTCAAACAGCTGCAAAACCTGTTTTCCCAGCACGGAGACCTTGAGTTCTATAATATAAGGCCATAAACATGTTTGTCTGAGTCTTCTATCAAAAGTTACAGCTATTTCTATGAAGTTGTACAAAATAGCTTTCTTTCGCCAAGACAGTGCGTTTCTCACTGTTACATGCATTTGAATGGGGAACTCGACCGAAACAAAGTATAGGTTTTCATTATGTGAATAACTTGGAAATCTTAGCTCAAACAGCTGCAAAACCTGTTTTCCCAGCACGGAGACCTTGAGTTCTATAATATAAGGCCATAAACATGTTTGTCTGAGTCTTCTATCAAAAGTTACAGCTATTTCTATGAAGTTGTACAAAAACGCTTTCTTTCGCCAAGACAGTGCGTTTCTCACTGTTACATGCATTTGAATGGGGAACTCGACCGAAACAAAGTATAGGTTTTCATTATGTGAATAACTTGGAAATCTTAGCTCAAACAGCTGCAAAACCTGTTTTCCCAGCACGGAGACCTTGAGTTCTATAAGATAAGGCCATAAACATGTTTGTCTGAGTCTTCTATCAAAAGTTACAGCTATTTCTATGAAGTTGTACAAAAACGCTTTCTTTCGCCAAGACAGTGCGTTTCTCACTGTTACATGCATTTGAATGGGGAACTCGACCGAAACAAAGTATAGGTTTTCATTATGTGAATAACTTGGAAATCTTAGCTCAAACAGCTGCAAAACCTGTTTTCCCAGCACGGAGACCTTGAGTTCTATAAGATAAAGCCATAAACATGTTTGTCTGAGTCTTCTATCAAAAGTTACAGCTATTTCTATGAAGTTGTACAAAAACGCTTTCTTTCGCCAAGACAGTGCGTTTCTCACTGTTACATGCATTTGAATGGGGAACTCGACCGAAACAAAGTATAGGTTTTCATTATGTGAATAACTTGGAAATCTTAGCTCAAACAGCTGCAAAACCTGTTTTCCCAGCACGGGAACCTTGAGTTCTATAAGATAAAGCCATAAACATGTTTGTCTGAGTCTTCTATCAAAAGTTACAGCTATTTCTATGAAGTTGTACAAAAACGCTTTCTTTCGCCAAGACAGTGCGTTTCTCACTGTTACATGCATTTGAATGGGGAACTCCACTGAAACAAAGTACAAGTTTTCATTATGTGAATAACTTGGAAATCTTAGCTCAAACAGCTGCATAACCTGTTTTCCCAGCACGGAGACCTTGAGTTCTATAAGATAAAGCCATAAACATGTTTGTCCGAGTCTTCTATCAAAAGTTACAGCTATTTCTATGAAGTTATACAAAAACGCTTTCTTTCGCCAATACAGTGCGTTTCTCACTGTTACATGCATTTGAATGGGGAACTCGACCGAAACAAAGTATAGGTTTTCATTATGTGAATAACTTGGAAATCTTAGCTCAAACAGCTGCAAAACCTGTTTGCCCAGCACGGGAACCTTGAGTTCTATAAGATAAAGCCATAAACATGTGTATCCGAGTCTTCTATCAAAAGTTACAGCTATTTCTATGAAGTTGTACAAAAACGCTTTCTTTCGCCAAGACAGTGCGTTTCTCACTGTTACATGCATTTGAATGGGGAACTCGACCGAAACAAAGTATAGGTTTTCATTATGTGAATAACTTGGAAATCTTAGCTCAAACAGCTGCAAAACCTGTTTTCCCAGCACGGAGACCTTGAGTTCTATAATATAAGGCCATAAACATGTTTGTCTGAGTCTTCTATCAAAAGTTACAGCTATTTCTATGAAGTTGTACAAAATAGCTTTCTTTCGCCAAGACAGTGCGTTTCTCACTGTTACATGCATTTGAATGGGGAACTCGACCGAAACAAAGTATAGGTTTTCATTATGTGAATAACTTGGAAATCTTAGCTCAAACAGCTGCAAAACCTGTTTTCCCAGCACGGAGACCTTGAGTTCTATAATATAAGGCCATAAACATGTTTGTCTGAGTCTTCTATCAAAAGTTACAGCTATTTCTATGAAGTTGTACAAAAACGCTTTCTTTCGCCAAGACAGTGCGTTTCTCACTGTTACATGCATTTGAATGGGGAACTCGACCGAAACAAAGTATAGGTTTTCATTATGTGAATAACTTGGAAATCTTAGCTCAAACAGCTGCAAAACCTGTTTTCCCAGCACGGAGACCTTGAGTTCTATAAGATAAAGCCATAAACATGTTTGTCTGAGTCTTCTATCAAAAGTTACAGCTATTTCTATGAAGTTGTACAAAAACGCTTTCTTTCGCCAAGACAGTGCGTTTCTCACTGTTACATGCATTTGAATGGGGAACTCGACCGAAACAAAGTATAGGTTTTCATTATGTGAATAACTTGGAAATCTTAGCTCAAACAGCTGCAAAACCTGTTTTCCCAGCACGGGAACCTTGAGTTCTATAAGATAAAGCCATAAACATGTTTGTCTGAGTCTTCTATCAAAAGTTACAGCTATTTCTATGAAGTTGTACAAAAACGCTTTCTTTCGCCAAGACAGTGCGTTTCTCACTGTTACATGCATTTGAATGGGGAACTCCACCGAAACAAAGTACAAGTTTTCATTATGTGAATAACTTGGAAATCTTAGCTCAAACAGCTGCATAACCTGTTTTCCCAGCACGGAGACCTTGAGTTCTATAAGATAAAGCCATAAACATGTTTGTCCGAGTCTTCTATCAAAAGTTACAGCTATTTCTATGAAGTTATACAAAAACGCTTTCTTTCGCCAATACAGTGCGTTTCTCACTGTTACATGCATTTGAATGGGGAACTCGACCGAAACAAAGTATAGGTTTTCATTATGTGAATAACTTGGAAATCTTAGCTCAAACAGCTGCAAAACCTGTTTTCCCAGCACGGGAACCTTGAGTTCTATAAGATAAAGCCATAAACATGTGTATCCGAGTCTTCTATCAAAAGTTACAGCTATTCATATGAAGTTGTACAAAAACGCTTTCTTTCGCCAAGACAGTGCGTTTCTCACTGTTACATGCATTTGAATGGGGAACTCGACCGAAACAAAGTATAGGTTTTCATTATGTGAATAACTTGGAAATCTTAGCTCAAACAGCTGCAAAACCTGTTTTCCCAGCACGGAGACCTTGAGTTCTATAATATAAGGCCATAAACATGTTTGTCTGAGTCTTCTATCAAAAGTTACAGCTATTTCTATGAAGTTGTACAAAAACGCTTTCTTTCGCCAAGACAGTGCGTTTCTCACTGTTACATGCATTTGAATGGGGAACTCGACCGAAACAAAGTATAGGTTTTCATTATGTGAATAACTTGGAAATCTTAGCTCAAACAGCTGCAAAACCTGTTTTCCCAGCACGGAGACCTTGAGTTCTATAATATAAGGCCATAAACATGTTTGTCTGAGTCTTCTATCAAAAGTTACAGCTATTTCTATGAAGTTGTACAAAAACGCTTTCTTTCGCCAAGACAGTGCGTTTCTCACTGTTACATGCATTTGAATGGGGAACTCGACCGAAACAAAGTATAGGTTTTCATTATGTGAATAACTTGGAAATCTTAGCTCAAACAGCTGCAAAACCTGTTTTCCCAGCACGGAGACCTTGAGTTCTATAAGATAAAGCCATAAACATGTTTGTCTGAGTCTTCTATCAAAAGTTACAGCTATTTCTATGAAGTTGTACAAAAACGCTTTCTTTCGCCAAGACAGTGCGTTTCTCACTGTTACATGCATTTGAATGGGGAACTCCACCGAAACAAAGTATAGGTTTTCATTATGTGAATAACTTGGAAATCTTAGCTCAAACAGCTGCAAAACCTGTTTTCCCAGCACGGAGACCTTGAGTTCTATAAGATAAAGCCATAAACATGTGTATCCGAGTCTTCTATCAAAAGTTACAGCTATTTCTATGAAGTTGTACAAAAACGCTTTCTTTCGCCAATACAGTGCGTTTCTCACTGTTACATGCATTTGAATGGGGAACTCGACCGAAACAAAGTATAGGTTTTCATTATGTGAATAACTTGGAAATCTTAGCTCAAACAGCTGCAAAACCTGTTTGCCCAGCACGGGAACCTTGAGTTCTATAAGATAAAGCCATAAACATGTGTATCCGAGTCTTCTATCAAAAGTTACAGCTATTTCTATGAAGTTGTACAAAAACGCTTTCTTTCGCCAAGACAGTGCGTTTCTCACTGTTACATGCATTTGAATGGGGAACTCGACCGAAACAAAGTATAGGTTTTCATTATGTGAATAACTTGGAAATCTTAGCTCAAACAGCTGCAAAACCTGTTTTCCCAGCACGGAGACCTTGAGTTCTATAAGATAAAGCCATAAACATGTTTGTCTGAGTCTTCTATCAAAAGTTACAGCTATTTCTATGAAGTTGTACAAAAACGCTTTCTTTCGCCAAGACAGTGCGTTTCTCACTGTTACATGCATTTGAATGGGGAACTCGACCGAAACAAAGTATAGGTTTTCATTATGTGAATAACTTGGAAATCTTAGCTCAAACAGCTGCATAACCTGTTTTCCCAGCACGGAGACCTTGAGTTCTATAAGATAAAGCCATAAACATGTTTGTCCGAGTCTTCTATGAAAAGTTACAGCTATTTCTATGAAGTTGTACAAAAACGCTTTCTTTCGCCAATACAGTGCGTTTCTCACTGTTACATGCATTTGAATGGGGAACTCGACCGAAACAAAGTATAGGTTTTCATTATGTGAATAACTTGGAAATCTTAGCTCAAACAGCTGCAAAACCTGTTTTCCCAGCACGGAGACCTTGAGTTCTATAATATAAGGCCATAAACATGTTTGTCTGAGTCTTCTATCAAAAGTTACAGCTATTTCTATGAAGTTGTACAAAAACGCTTTCTTTCGCCAAGACAGTGCGTTTCTCACTGTTACATGCATTTGAATGGGGAACTCGACCGAAACAAAGTATAGGTTTTCATTATGTGAATAACTTGGAAATCTTAGCTCAAACAGCTGCAAAACCTGTTTTCCCAGCACGGAGACCTTGAGTTCTATAAGATAAGGCCATAAACATGTTTGTCTGAGTCTTCTATCAAAAGTTACAGCTATTTCTATGAAGTTGTACAAAAACGCTTTCTTTCGCCAAGACAGTGCGTTTCTCACTGTTACATGCATTTGAATGGGGAACTCGACCGAAACAAAGTATAGGTTTTCATTATGTGAATAACTTGGAAATCTTAGCTCAAACAGCTGCAAAACCTGTTTTCCCAGCACGGAGACCTTGAGTTCTATAAGATAAAGCCATAAACATGTTTGTCTGAGTCTTCTATCAAAAGTTACAGCTATTTCTATGAAGTTGTACAAAAACGCTTTCTTTCGCCAAGACAGTGCGTTTCTCACTGTTACATGCATTTGAATGGGGAACTCGACCGAAACAAAGTATAGGTTTTCATTATGTGAATAACTTGGAAATCTTAGCTCAAACAGCTGCAAAACCTGTTTTCCCAGCACGGGAACCTTGAGTTCTATAAGATAAAGCCATAAACATGTTTGTCTGAGTCTTCTATCAAAAGTTACAGCTATTTCTATGAAGTTGTACAAAAACGCTTTCTTTCGCCAAGACAGTGCGTTTCTCACTGTTACATGCATTTGAATGGGGAACTCGACCGAAACAAAGTATAGGTTTTCATTATGTGAATAACTTGGAAATCTTAGCTCAAACAGCTGCAAAACCTGTTTGCCCAGCACGGGAACCTTGAGTTCTATAAGATAAAGCCATAAACATGTGTATCCGAGTCTTCTATCAAAAGTTACAGCTATTTCTATGAAGTTGTACAAAAACGCTTTCTTTCGCCAAGACAGTGCGTTTCTCACTGTTACATGCATTTGAATGGGGAACTCGACCGAAACAAAGTATAGGTTTTCATTATGTGAATAACTTGGAAATCTTAGCTCAAACAGCTGCAAAACCTGTTTTCCCAGCACGGAGACCTTGAGTTCTATAAGATAAAGCCATAAACATGTTTGTCTGAGTCTTCTATCAAAAGTTACAGCTATTTCTATGAAGTTGTACAAAAACGCTTTCTTTCGCCAAGACAGTGCGTTTCTCACTGTTACATGCATTTGAATGGGGAACTCCACCGAAACAAAGTATAGGTTTTCATTATGTGAATAACTTGGAAATCTTAGCTCAAACAGCTGCAAAACCTGTTTTCCCAGCACGGGAACCTTGAGTTCTATAAGATAAAGCCATAAACATGTTTGTCTGAGTCTTCTATCAAAAGTTACAGCTATTTCTATGAAGTTGTACAAAAACGCTTTCTTTCGCCAAGACAGTGCGTTTCTCACTGTTACATGCATTTGAATGGGGAACTCCACCGAAACAAAGTACAAGTTTTCATTATGTGAATAACTTGGAAATCTTAGCTCAAACAGCTGCATAACCTGTTTTCCCAGCACGGAGACCTTGAGTTCTATAAGATAAAGCCATAAACATGTTTGTCCGAGTCTTCTATCAAAAGTTACAGCTATTTCTATGAAGTTGTACAAAAACGCTTTCTTTCGCCAATACAGTGCGTTTCTCACTGTTACATGCATTTGAATGGGGAACTCGACCGAAACAAAGTATAGGTTTTCATTATGTGAATAACTTGGAAATCTTAGCTCAAACAGCTGCAAAACCTGTTTGCCCAGCACGGGAACCTTGAGTTCTATAAGATAAAGCCATAAACATGTGTATCCGAGTCTTCTATCAAAAGTTACAGCTATTTCTATGAAGTTGTACAAAATAGCTTTCTTTCGCCAAGACAGTGCGTTTCTCACTGTTACATGCATTTGAATGGGGAACTCGACCGAAACAAAGTATAGGTTTTCATTATGTGAATAACTTGGAAATCTTAGCTCAAACAGCTGCAAAACCTGTTTTCCCAGCACGGAGACCTTGAGTTCTATAATATAAGGCCATAAACATGTTTGTCTGAGTCTTCTATCAAAAGTTACAGCTATTTATATGAAGTTGTACAAAAACGCTTTCTTTCGCCAAGACAGTGCGTTTCTCACTGTTACATGCATTTGAATGGGGAACTCGACCGAAACAAAGTATAGGTTTTCATTATGTGAATAACTTGGAAATCTTAGCTCAAACAGCTGCAAAACCTGTTTTCCCAGCACGGAGACCTTGAGTTCTATAAGATAAGGCCATAAACATGTTTGTCTGAGTCTTCTATCAAAAGTTACAGCTATTTCTATGAAGTTGTACAAAATAGCTTTCTTTCGCCAAGACAGTGCGTTTCTCACTGTTACATGCATTTGAATGGGGAACTCGACCGAAACAAAGTATAGGTTTTCATTATGTGAATAACTTGGAAATCTTAGCTCAAACAGCTGCAAAACCTGTTTTCCCAGCACGGGAACCTTGAGTTCTATAAGATAAGGCCATAAACATGTGTATCCGAGTCTTCTATCAAAAGTTACAGCTATTTCTATGAAGTTGTACAAAAACGCTTTCTTTCGCCAATACAGTGTGTTTCTCACTGTTACATGCATTTGAATGGGGAACTCGACCAAAACAAAGTATAGGTTTTCATTATGTGAATAACTTGGAAATCTTAGCTCAAACAGCTGCAAAACCTGTTTTCCCAGCACGGAGACCTTGAGTTCTATAATATAAAGCCATAAACATGTTTGTCTGAGTCTTCTATCAAAAGTTACAGCTATTTATATGAAGTTGTACAAAAACGCTTTCTTTCGCCAAGACAGTGCGTTTCTCACTGTTACATGCATTTGAATGGGGAACTCCACCGAAACAAAGTACAAGTTTTCATTATGTGAATAACTTGGAAATCTTAGCTCAAACAGCTACAAAACCTGTTTTCCCAGCACGGGAACCTTGAGTTCTATAAGATAAAGCCATAAACATGTTTGTCTGAGTCTTCTATCAAAAGTTACAGCTATTTCTATGAAGTTGTACAAAAACGCTTTCTTTCACCAAGACAGTGCGTTTCTCACTGTTACATGCATTTGAATGGGGAACTCGACCGAAACAAAGTATAGGTTTTCATTATGTTAATAACTTGGAAATCTTAGCTCAAACAGCTGCAAAACCTGTTTTCCCAGCACGGAGACCTTGAGTTCTATAATATAAGGCCATAAACATGTTTGTCTGAGTCTTCTATCAAAAGTTACAGCTATTTCTATGAAGTTGTACAAAATAGCTTTCTTTCGCCAAGACAGTGCGTTTCTCACTGTTACATGCATTTGAATGGGGAACTCGACCGAAACAAAGTATAGGTTTTCATTATGTGAATAACTTGGAAATCTTAGCTCAAACAGCTGCAAAACCTGTTTTCCCAGCACGGGAACCTTGAGTTCTATAAGATAAAGCCATAAACATGTGTATCCGAGTCTTCTATCAAAAGTTACAGCTATTTCTATGAAGTTGTACAAAAACGCTTTCTTTCGCCAAGACAGTGTGTTTCTCACTGTTACATGCATTTGAATGGGGAACTCGACCGAAACAAAGTATAGGTTTTCATTATGTGAATAACTTGGAAATCTTAGCTCAAACAGCTGCAAAACCTGTTTTCCCAGCACGGAGACCTTGAGTTCTATAATATAAAGCCATAAACATGTTTGTCTGAGTCTTCTATCAAAAGTTACAGCTATTTATATGAAGTTGTACAAAAACGCTTTCTTTCGCCAAGACAGTGCGTTTCTCACTGTTACATGCATTTGAATGGGGAACTCCACCGAAACAAAGTACAAGTTTTCATTATGTGAATAACTTGGAAATCTTAGCTCAAACAGCTACAAAACCTGTTTTCCCAGCACGGGAACCTTGAGTTCTATAAGATAAAGCCATAAACATGTTTGTCTGAGTCTTCTATCAAAAGTTACAGCTATTTCTATGAAGTTGTACAAAAACGCTTTCTTTCGCCAAGACAGTGCGTTTCTCACTGTTACATGCATTTGAATGGGGAACTCGACCGAAACAAAGTATAGGTTTTCATTATGTGAATAACTTGGAAATCTTAGCTCAAACAGCTGCAAAACCTGTTTTCCCAGCACGGAGACCTTGAGTTCTATAAGATAAGGCCATAAACATGTTTGTCTGAGTCTTCTATCAAAAGTTACAGCTATTTCTATGAAGTTGTACAAAAACGCTTTCTTTCGCCAAGACAGTGCGTTTCTCACTGTTACATGCATTTGAATGGGGAACTCGACCGAAACAAAGTATAGGTTTTCATTATGTGAATAACTTGGAAATCTTAGCTCAAACAGCTGCAAAACCTGTTTTCCCAGCACGGAGACCTTGAGTTCTATAAGATAAGGCCATAAACATGTTTGTCTGAGTCTTCTATCAAAAGTTACAGCTATTTCTATGAAGTTGTACAAAAACGCTTTCTTTCGCCAAGACAGTGCGTTTCTCACTGTTACATGCATTTGAATGGGGAACTCGACCGAAACAAAGTATAGGTTTTCATTATGTGAATAACTTGGAAATCTTAGCTCAAACAGCTGCAAAACCTGTTTTCCCAGCACGGGAACCTTGAGTTCTATAAGATAAAGCCATAAACATGTGTATCCGAGTCTTCTATCAAAAGTTACAGCTATTCATATGAAGTTGTACAAAAACGCTTTCTTTCGCCAAGACAGTGCGTTTCTCACTGTTACATGCATTTGAATGGGGAACTCGACCGAAACAAAGTATAGGTTTTCATTATGTGAATAACTTGGAAATCTTAGCTCAAACAGCTGCAAAACCAGTTTTCCCAGCACGGAGACCTTGAGTTCTATAATATAAGGCCATAAACATGTTTGTCTGAGTCTTCTATCAAAAGTTACAGCTATTTCTATGAAGTTGTACAAAAACGCTTTCTTTCGCCAAGACAGTGCGTTTCTCACTGTTACATGCATTTGAATGGGGAACTCCACCGAAACAAAGTATAGGTTTTCATTATGTGAATAACTTGGAAATCTTAGCTCAAACAGCTGCAAAACCTGTTTTCCCAGCACGGAGACCTTGAGTTCTATAAGATAAGGCCATAAACATGTTTGTCTGAGTCTTCTATCAAAAGTTACAGCTATTTCTATGAAGTTGTACAAAAACGCTTTCTTTCGCCAAGACAGTGCGTTTCTCACTGTTACATGCATTTGAATGGGGAACTCGACCGAAACAAAGTATAGGTTTTCATTATGTGAATAACTTGGAAATCTTAGCTCAAACAGCTGCAAAACCTGTTTTCCCAGCACGGGAACCTTGAGTTCTATAAGATAAAGCCATAAACATGTGTATCCGAGTCTTCTATCAAAAGTTACAGCTATTCATATGAAGTTGTACAAAAACGCTTTCTTTCGCCAAGACAGTGCGTTTCTCACTGTTACATGCATTTGAATGGGGAACTCGACCGAAACAAAGTATAGGTTTTCATTATGTGAATAACTTGGAAATCTTAGCTCAAACAGCTGCAAAACCAGTTTTCCCAGCACGGAGACCTTGAGTTCTATAATATAAGGCCATAAACATGTTTGTCTGAGTCTTCTATCAAAAGTTACAGCTATTTCTATGAAGTTGTACAAAAACGCTTTCTTTCGCCAAGACAGTGCGTTTCTCACTGTTACATGCATTTGAATGGGGAACTCGACCGAAACAAAGTATAGGTTTTCATTATGTGAATAACTTGGAAATCTTAGCTCAAACAGCTGCAAAACCTGTTTTCCCAGCACGGAGACCTTGAGTTCTATAAGATAAGGCCATAAACATGTTTGTCTGAGTCTTCTATCAAAAGTTACAGCTATTTCTATGAAGTTGTACAAAATAGCTTTCTTTCGCCAAGACAGTGCGTTTCTCACTGTTACATGCATTTGAATGGGGAACTCGACCGAAACAAAGTATAGGTTTTCATTATGTGAATAACTTGGAAATCTTAGCTCAAACAGCTGCAAAACCTGTTTTCCCAGCACGGGAACCTTGAGTTCTATAAGATAAAGCCATAAACATGTGTATCCGAGTCTTCTATCAAAAGTTACAGCTATTTCTATGAAGTTGTACAAAAACGCTTTCTTTCGCCAATACAGTGTGTTTCTCACTGTTACATGCATTTGAATGGGGAACTCGACCGAAACAAAGTATAGGTTTTCATTATGTGAATAACTTGGAAATCTTAGCTCAAACAGCTGCAAAACCTGTTTTCCCAGCACGGAGACCTTGAGTTCTATAATATAAAGCCATAAACATGTTTGTCTGAGTCTTCTATCAAAAGTTACAGCTATTTATATGAAGTTGTACAAAAACGCTTTCTTTCGCCAAGACAGTGCGTTTCTCACTGTTACATGCATTTGAATGGGGAACTCCACCGAAACAAAGTACAAGTTTTCATTATGTGAATAACTTGGAAATCTTAGCTCAAACAGCTACAAAACCTGTTTTCCCAGCACGGGAACCTTGAGTTCTATAAGATAAAGCCATAAACATGTTTGTCTGAGTCTTCTATCAAAAGTTACAGCTATTTCTATGAAGTTGTACAAAAACGCTTTCTTTCACCAAGACAGTGCGTTTCTCACTGTTACATGCATTTGAATGGGGAACTCGACCGAAACAAAGTATAGGTTTTCATTATGTGAATAACTTGGAAATCTTAGCTCAAACAGCTGCAAAACCTGTTTTCCCAGCACGGAGACCTTGAGTTCTATAATATAAGGCCATAAACATGTTTGTCTGAGTCTTCTATCAAAAGTTACAGCTATTTCTATGAAGTTGTACAAAAACACTTTCTTTCGCCAAGACAGTGCGTTTCTCACTGTTACATGCATTTGAATGGGGAACTCGACCGAAACAAAGTATAGGTTTTCATTATGTGAATAACTTGGAAATCTTAGCTCAAACAGCTGCAAAACCTGTTTTCCCAGCACGGAGACCTTGAGTTCTATAAGATAAGGCCATAAACATGTTTGTCTGAGTCTTCTATCAAAAGTTACAGCTATTTATATGAAGTTGTACAAAAACGCTTTCTTTCGCCAAGACAGTGCGTTTCTCACTGTTACATGCATTTGAATGGGGAACTCCACCGAAACAAAGTACAAGTTTTCATTATGTGAATAACTTGGAAATCTTAGCTCAAACAGCTACAAAACCTGTTTTCCCAGCACGGGAACCTTGAGTTCTATAAGATAAAGCCATAAACATGTTTGTCTGAGTCTTCTATCAAAAGTTACAGCTATTTCTATGAAGTTGTACAAAAACGCTTTCTTTCACCAAGACAGTGCGTTTCTCACTGTTACATGCATTTGAATGGGGAACTCGACCGAAACAAAGTATAGGTTTTCATTATGTGAATAACTTGGAAATCTTAGCTCAAACAGCTGCAAAACCTGTTTTCCCAGCACGGAGACCTTGAGTTCTATAATATAAGGCCATAAACATGTTTGTCTGAGTCTTCTATCAAAAGTTACAGCTATTTCTATGAAGTTGTACAAAATAGCTTTCTTTCGCCAAGACAGTGCGTTTCTCACTGTTACATGCATTTGAATGGGGAACTCGACCGAAACAAAGTATAGGTTTTCATTATGTGAATAACTTGGAAATCTTAGCTCAAACTGCTGCAAAACCTGTTTTCCCAGCACGGAGACCTTGAGTTCTATAAGATAAGGCCATAAACATGTTTGTCTGAGTCTTCTATCAAAAGTTACAGCTATTTCTATGAAGTTGTACAAAAACGCTTTCTTTCGCCAAGACAGTGCGTTTCTCACTGTTACATGCATTTGAATGGGGAACTCGACCGAAACAAAGTATAGGTTTTCATTATGTGAATAACTTGGAAATCTTAGCTCAAACAGCTGCAAAACCTGTTTTCCCAGCACGGAGACCTTGAGTTCTATAAGATAAAGCCATAAACATGTTTGTCTGAGTCTTCTATCAAAAGTTACAGCTATTTCTATGAAGTTGTACAAAAACGCTTTCTTTCGCCAATACAGTGTGTTTCTCACTGTTACATGCATTTGAATGGGGAACTCGACCGAAACAAAGTATAGGTTTTCATTATGTGAATAACTTGGAAATCTTAGCTCAAACTGCTGCAAAACCTGTTTTCCCAGCACGGAGACCTTGAGTTCTATAAGATAAGGCCATAAACATGTTTGTCTGAGTCTTCTATCAAAAGTTACAGCTATTTCTATGAAGTTGTACAAAAACGCTTTCTTTCGCCAAGACAGTGCGTTTCTCACTGTTACATGCATTTGAATGGGGAACTCGACCGAAACAAAGTATAGGTTTTCATTATGTGAATAACTTGGAAATCTTAGCTCAAACAGCTGCAAAACCTGTTTTCCCAGCACGGAGACCTTGAGTTCTATAAGATAAAGCCATAAACATGTTTGTCTGAGTCTTCTATCAAAAGTTACAGCTATTTCTATGAAGTTGTACAAAAACGCTTTCTTTCGCCAATACAGTGTGTTTCTCACTGTTACATGCATTTGAATGGGGAACTCGACCGAAACAAAGTATAGGTTTTCATTATGTGAATAACTTGGAAATCTTAGCTCAAACAGCTGCAAAACCTGTTTTCCCAGCACGGGAACCTTGAGTTCTATAAGATAAAGCCATAAACATGTGTATCCGAGTCTTCTATCAAAAGTTACAGCTATTTATATGAAGTTGTACAAAAACGCTTTCTTTCGCCAAGACAGTGCGTTTCTCACTGTTACATGCATTTGAATGGGGAACTCCACCGAAACAAAGTACAAGTTTTCATTATGTGAATAACTTGGAAATCTTAGCTCAAACAGCTGCAAAACCAGTTTTCCCAGCACGGAGACCTTGAGTTCTATAAGATAAAGCCATAAACATGTTTGTCTGAGTCTTCTATCAAAAGTTACAGCTATTTCTATGAAGTTGTACAAAAACGCTTTCTTTCGCCAAGACAGTGCGTTTCTCACTGTTACATGCATTTGAATGGGGAACTCGACCGAAACAAAGTACAGGTTTTCATTATGTGAATAACTTGGAAATCTTAGCTCAAACAGCTGCATAACCTGTTTTCCCAGCACGGAGACCTTGAGTTCTATAAGATAAAGCCATAAACATGTTTGTCCGAGTCTTCTATCAAAAGTTACAGCTATTTCTATGAAGTTGTACAAAAACGCTTTCTTTCGCCAATACAGTGCGTTTCTCACTGTTACATGCATTTGAATGGGGAACTCGACCGAAACAAAGTATAGGTTTTCATTATGTGAATAACTTGGAAATCTTAGCTCAAACAGCTGCAAAACCTGTTTTCCCAGCACGGAGACCTTGAGTTCTATAAGATAAAGCCATAAACATGTTTGTCTGAGTCTTCTATCAAAAGTTACAGCTATTTCTATGAAGTTGTACAAAAACGCTTTCTTTCGCCAAGACAGTGCGTTTCTCACTGTTACATGCATTTGAATGGGGAACTCGACCGAAACAAAGTATAGGTTTTCATTATGTGAATAACTTGGAAATCTTAGCTCAAACAGCTGCAAAACCTGTTTTCCCAGCACGGAGACCTTGAGTTCTATAAGATAAAGCCATAAACATGTGTATCCGAGTCTTCTATCAAAAGTTACAGCTATTTCTATGAAGTTGTACAAAAACGCTTTCTTTTGCCAAGACAGTGCGTTTCTCACTGTTACATGCATTTGAATGGGGAACTCCACCGAAACAAAGTACAAGTTTTCATTATGTGAATAACTTGGAAATCTTAGCTCAAACAGCTACAAAACCTGTTTTCCCAGCACGGAAACCTTGAGTTCTATAAGATAAAGCCATAAACATGTTTGTCTGAGTCTTCTATCAAAAGTTACAGCTATTTCTATGAAGTTGTACAAAAACGCTTTCTTTCACCAAGACAGTGCGTTTCTCACTGTTACATGCATTTGAATGGGGAACTCGACCGAAACAAAGTATAGGTTTTCATTATGTGAATAACTTGGAAATCTTAGCTCAAACAGCTGCAAAACCTGTTTTCCCAGCACGGGAACCTTGAGTTCTACAAGATAAAGCCATAAACATGTGTATCCGAGTCTTCTATCAAAAGTTACAGCTATTCATATGAAGTTGTACAAAAACGCTTTCTTTCGCCAAGACAGTGCGTTTCTCACTGTTACATGCATTTGAATGGGGAACTCGACCGAAACAAAGTATAGGTTTTCATTATGTGAATAACTTGGAAATCTTAGCTCAAACAGCTGCATAACCTGTTTTCCCAGCACGGAGACCTTGAGTTCTATAAGATAAAGCCATAAACATGTTTGTCCGAGTCTTCTATCAAAAGTTACAGCTATTTCTATGAAGTTGTACAAAAACGCTTTCTTTCGCCAATACAGTGCGTTTCTCACTGTTACATGCATTTGAATGGGGAACTCGACCGAAACAAAGTATAGGTTTTCATTATGTGAATAACTTGGAAATCTTAGCTCAAACAGCTGCAAAACCTGTTTTCCCAGCACGGAGACCTTGAGTTCTATAATATAAGGCCATAAACATGTTTGTCTGAGTCTTCTATCAAAAGTTACAGCTATTTCTATGAAGTTGTACAAAAACGCTTTCTTTCGCCAAGACAGTGCGTTTCTCACTGTTACATGCATTTGAATGGGGAACTCGACCGAAACAAAGTATAGGTTTTAATTATGTGAATAACTTGGAAATCTTAGCTCAAACAGCTGCAAAACCTGTTTGCCCAGCACGGGAACCTTGAGTTCTATAAGATAAAGCCATAAACATGTGTATCCGAGTCTTCTATCAAAAGTTACAGCTATTTATATGAAGTTGTACAAAAACGCTTTCTTTCGCCAAGACAGTGCGTTTCTCACTGTTCATTTGAATGGGGAACTCGACCGAAACAAAGTATAGGTTTTCATTATGTGAATAACTTGGAAATCTTAGCTCAAACAGCTGCAAAACCTGTTTTCCCAGCACGGAGACCTTGAGTTCTATAAGATAAAGCCATAAACATGTTTGTCTGAGTCTTCTATCAAAAGTTACAGCTATTTCTATGAAGTTGTACAAAAACGCTTTCTTTCGCCAAGACAGTGCGTTTCTCACTGTTACATGCATTTGAATGGGGAACTCGACCGAAACAAAGTACAAGTTTTCATTATGTGAATAACTTGGAAATCTTAGCTCAAACAGCTGCAAAACCTGTTTTCCCAGCACGGGAACCTTGAGTTCTATAAGATAAAGCCATAAACATGTGTATCCGAGTCGTCTATCAAAAGTTACAGCTATTCATATGAAGTTGTACAAAAACGCTTTCTTTCGCCAAGACAGTGCGTTTCTCACTGTTACATGCATTTGAATGGGGAACTCCACCGAAACAAAGTACAAGTTTTCATTATGTGAATAACTTGGAAATCTTAGCTCAAACAGCTGCAAAACCTGTTTTCCCAGCACGGAGACCTTGAGTTCTATAAGATAAAGCCATAAACATGTTTGTCTGAGTCTTCTATCAAAAGTTACAGCTATTTCTATGAAGTTGTACAAAAACGCTTTCTTTCGCCAAGACAGTGCGTTTCTCACTGTTACATGCATTTGAATGGGGAACTCGACCGAAACAAAGTATAGGTTTTCATTATGTGAATAACTTGGAAATCTTAGCTCAAACAGCTGCAAAACCTGTTTTCCCAGCACGGGAACCTTGAGTTCTATAAGATAAAGCCATAAACATGTGTATCCGAGTCTTCTATCAAAAGTTACAGCTATTCATATGAAGTTGTACAAAAACGCTTTCTTTCGCCAAGACAGTGCGTTTCTCACTGTTACATGCATTTGAATGGGGAACTCGACCGAAACAAAGTATAGGTTTTCATTATGTGAATAACTTGGAAATCTTAGCTCAAACAGCTGCAAAACCTGTTTTCCCAGCACGGAGACCTTGAGTTCTATAATATAAGGCCATAAACATGTGTATCCGAGTCTTCTATCAAAAGTTACAGCTATTCATATGAAGTTGTACAAAAACGCTTTCTTTCGCCAAGACAGTGCGTTTCTCACTGTTACATGCATTTGAATGGGGAACTCGACCGAAACAAAGTATAGGTTTTCATTATGTGAATAACTTGGAAATCTTAGCTCAAACAGCTGCAAAACCTGTTTGCCCAGCACGGAGACCTTGAGTTCTATAATATAAGGCCATAAACATGTTTGTCTGAGTCTTCTATCAAAAGTTACAGCTATTTCTATGAAGTTGTACAAAAACGCTTTCTTTCGCCAAGACAGTGCGTTTCTCACTGTTACATGCATTTGAATGGGGAACTCGACCGAAACAAAGTATAGGTTTTCATTATGTGAATAACTTGGAAATCTTAGCTCAAACAGCTGCAAAACCTGTTTTCCCAGCACGGAGACCTTGAGTTCTATAAGATAAGGCCATAAACATGTTTGTCTGAGTCTTCTATCAAAAGTTACAGCTATTTATATGAAGTTGTACAAAAACGCTTTCTTTCGCCAAGACAGTGCGTTTCTCACTGTTACATGCATTTGAATGGGGAACTCGACCGAAACAAAGTATAGGTTTTCATTATGTGAATAACTTGGAAATCTTAGCTCAAACAGCTGCAAAACCTGTTTTCCCAGCACGGGAACCTTGAGTTCTATAAGATAAAGCCATAAACATGTGTATCCGAGTCTTCTATCAAAAGTTACAGCTATTCATATGAAGTTGTACAAAAACGCTTTCTTTCGCCAAGACAGTGCGTTTCTCACTGTTACATGCATTTGAATGGGGAACTCCACCGAAACAAAGTACAAGTTTTCATTATGTGAATAACTTGGAAATCTTAGCTCAAACAGCTGCAAAACCAGTTTTCCCAGCACGGAGACCTTGAGTTCTATAAGATAAAGCCATAAACATGTTTGTCTGAGTCTTCTATCAAAAGTTACAGCTATTTATATGAAGTTGTACAAAAACGCTTTCTTTCGCCAAGACAGTGCGTTTCTCACTGTTACATGCATTTGAATGGGGAACTCGACCGAAACAAAGTATAGGTTTTCATTATGTGAATAACTTGGAAATCTTAGCTCAAACAGCTGCAAAACCTGTTTTCCCAGCACGGGAACCTTGAGTTCTATAAGATAAAGCCATAAACATGTGTATCCGAGTCTTCTATCAAAAGTTACAGCTATTCATATGAAGTTGTACAAAAACGCTTTCTTTCGCCAAGACAGTGCGTTTCTCACTGTTACATGCATTTGAATGGGGAACTCGACCGAAACAAAGTATAGGTTTTCATTATGTGAATAACTTGGAAATCTTAGCTCAAACAGCTGCAAAACCTGTTTTCCCAGCACGGAGACCTTGAGTTCTATAATATAAGGCCATAAACATGTTTGTCTGAGTCTTCTATCAAAAGTTACAGCTATTTCTATGAAGTTGTACAAAAACGCTTTCTTTCGCCAAGACAGTGCGTTTCTCACTGTTACATGCATTTGAATGGGGAACTCGACCGAAACAAAGTATAGGTTTTCATTATGTGAATAACTTGGAAATCTTAGCTCAAACAGCTGCAAAACCTGTTTGCCCAGCACGGGAACCTTGAGTTCTATAAGATAAAGCCATAAACATGTGTATCCGAGTCTTCTATCAAAAGTTACAGCTATTCATATGAAGTTGTACAAAAACGCTTTCTTTCGCCAAGACAGTGCGTTTCTCACTGTTACATGCATTTGAATGGGGAACTCCACCGAAACAAAGTACAAGTTTTCATTATGTGAATAACTTGGAAATCTTAGCTCAAACAGCTGCAAAACCAGTTTTCCCAGCACGGAGACCTTGAGTTCTATAAGATAAAGCCATAAACATGTTTGTCTGAGTCTTCTATCAAAAGTTACAGCTATTTCTATGAAGTTGTACAAAAACGCTTTCTTTCGCCAAGACAGTGCGTTACTCACTGTTACATGCATTTGAATGGGGAACTCCACCGAAACAAAGTATAGGTTTTCATTATGTGAATAACTTGGAAATCTTAGCTCAAACAGCTGCAAAACCTGTTTGCCCAGCACGGAGACCTTGAGTTCTATAAGATAAAGCCATAAACATGTTTGTCTGAGTCTTCTATCAAAAGTTACAGCTATTTCTATGAAGTTGTACAAAAACGCTTTCTTTCGCCAAGACAGTGCGTTTCTCACTGTTACATGCATTTGAATGGGGAACTCGACCGAAACAAAGTACAAGTTTTCATTATGTGAATAACTTGGAAATCTTAGCTCAAACAGCTGCAAAACCTGTTTTCCCAGCACGGGAACCTTGAGTTCTATAAGATAAAGCCATAAACATGTGTATCCGAGTCGTCTATCAAAAGTTACAGCTATTCATATGAAGTTGTACAAAAACGCTTTCTTTCGCCAAGACAGTGCGTTTCTCACTGTTACATGCATTTGAATGGGGAACTCCACCGAAACAAAGTACAAGTTTTCATTATGTGAATAACTTGGAAATCTTAGCTCAAACAGCTGCAAAACCTGTTTTCCCAGCACGGAGACCTTGAGTTCTATAAGATAAAGCCATAAACATGTTTGTCTGAGTCTTCTATCAAAAGTTACAGCTATTTCTATGAAGTTGTACAAAAACGCTTTCTTTCGCCAAGACAGTGCGTTTCTCACTGTTACATGCATTTGAATGGGGAACTCGACCGAAACAAAGTATAGGTTTTCATTATGTGAATAACTTGGAAATCTTAGCTCAAACAGCTGCAAAACCTGTTTTCCCAGCACGGGAACCTTGAGTTCTATAAGATAAAGCCATAAACATGTGTATCCGAGTCTTCTATCAAAAGTTACAGCTATTCATATGAAGTTGTACAAAAACGCTTTCTTTCGCCAAGACAGTGCGTTTCTCACTGTTACATGCATTTGAATGGGGAACTCCACCGAAACAAAGTACAAGTTTTCATTATGTGAATAACTTGGAAATCTTAGCTCAAACAGCTGCAAAACCAGTTTTCCCAGCACGGAGACCTTGAGTTCTATAATATAAGGCCATAAACATGTTTGTCTGAGTCTTCTATCAAAAGTTACAGCTATTTCTATGAAGTTGTACAAAAACGCTTTCTTTCGCCAAGACAGTGCGTTTCTCACTGTTACATGCATTTGAATGGGGAACTCGACCGAAACAAAGTATAGGTTTTAATTATGTGAATAACTTGGAAATCTTAGCTCAAACAGCTGCAAAACCTGTTTGCCCAGCACGGGAACCTTGAGTTCTATAAGATAAAGCCATAAACATGTGTATCCGAGTCTTCTATCAAAAGTTACAGCTATTCATATGAAGTTGTACAAAAACGCTTTCTTTCGCCAAGACAGTGCGTTTCTCACTGTTACATGCATTTGAATGGGGAACTCGACCGAAACAAAGTATAGGTTTTCATTATGTGAATAACTTGGAAATCTTAGCTCAAACAGCTGCAAAACCTGTTTTCCCAGCACGGAGACCTTGAGTTCTATAAGATAAAGCCATAAACATGTTTGTCCGAGTCTTCTATCAAAAGTTACAGCTATTTCTATGAAGTTGTACAAAAACGCTTTCTTTCGCCAAGACAGTGCGTTTCTCACTGTTACATGCATTTGAATGGGGAACTCGACCGAAACAAAGTATAGGTTTTCATTATGTGAATAACTTGGAAATCTTAGCTCAAACAGCTGCATAACCTGTTTTCCCAGCACGGAGACCTTGAGTTCTATAAGATAAAGCCATAAACATGTTTGTCCGAGTCTTCTATCAAAAGTTACAGCTATTTCTATGAAGTTGTACAAAAACGCTTTCTTTCGCCAATACAGTGCGTTTCTCACTGTTACATGCATTTGAATGGGGAACTCGACCGAAACAAAGTATAGGTTTTCATTATGTGAATAACTTGGAAATCTTAGCTCAAACAGCTGCAAAACCTGTTTTCCCAGCACGGAGACCTTGAGTTCTATAATATAAGGCCATAAACATGTTTGTCTGAGTCTTCTATCAAAAGTTACAGCTATTTCTATGAAGTTGTACAAAAACGCTTTCTTTCGCCAAGACAGTGCGTTTCTCACTGTTACATGCATTTGAATGGGGAACTCGACCGAAACAAAGTATAGGTTTTAATTATGTGAATAACTTGGAAATCTTAGCTCAAACAGCTGCAAAACCTGTTTGCCCAGCACGGGAACCTTGAGTTCTATAAGATAAAGCCATAAACATGTGTATCCGAGTCTTCTATCAAAAGTTACAGCTATTTATATGAAGTTGTACAAAAACGCTTTCTTTCGCCAAGACAGTGCGTTTCTCACTGTTCATTTGAATGGGGAACTCGACCGAAACAAAGTATAGGTTTTCATTATGTGAATAACTTGGAAATCTTAGCTCAAACAGCTGCAAAACCTGTTTTCCCAGCACGGAGACCTTGAGTTCTATAAGATAAAGCCATAAACATGTTTGTCTGAGTCTTCTATCAAAAGTTACAGCTATTTCTATGAAGTTGTACAAAAACGCTTTCTTTCGCCAAGACAGTGCGTTTCTCACTGTTACATGCATTTGAATGGGGAACTCGACCGAAACAAAGTATAGGTTTTCATTATGTGAATAACTTGGAAATCTTAGCTCAAACAGCTGCAAAACCTGTTTTCCCAGCACGGGGACCTTGAGTTCTATAAGATAAAGCCATAAACATGTGTATCCGAGTCTTCTATCAAAAGTTACAGCTATTCATATGAAGTTGTACAAAAACGCTTTCTTTCGCCAAGACAGTGCGTTTCTCACTGTTACATGCATTTGAATGGGGAACTCGACCGAAACAAAGTATAGGTTTTCATTATGTGAATAACTTGGAAATCTTAGCTCAAACAGCTGCAAAACCTGTTTTCCCAGCACGGAGACCTTGAGTTCTATAATATAAGGCCATAAACATGTTTGTCTGAGTCTTCTATCAAAAGTTACAGCTATTTCTATGAAGTTGTACAAAAACGCTTTCTTTCGCCAAGACAGTGCGTTTCTCACTGTTACATGCATTTGAATGGGGAACTCGACCGAAACAAAGTATAGGTTTTCATTATGTGAATAACTTGGAAATCTTAGCTCAAACAGCTGCAAAACCTGTTTTCCCAGCACGGGGACCTTGAGTTCTATAAGATAAAGCCATAAACATGTGTATCCGAGTCTTCTATCAAAAGTTACAGCTATTCATATGAAGTTGTACAAAAACGCTTTCTTTCGCCAAGACAGTGCGTTTCTCACTGTTACATGCATTTGAATGGGGAACTCGACCGAAACAAAGTATAGGTTTTCATTATGTGAATAACTTGGAAATCTTAGCTCAAACAGCTGCAAAACCTGTTTTCCCAGCACGGAGACCTTGAGTTCTATAATATAAAGCCATAAACATGTTTGTCTGAGTCTTCTATCAAAAGTTACAGCTATTTATATGAAGTTGTACAAAAACGCTTTCTTTCGCCAAGACAGTGCGTTTCTCACTGTTCATTTGAATGGGGAACTCGACCGAAACAAAGTATAGGTTTTCATTATGTGAATAACTTGGAAATCTTAGCTCAAACAGCTGCAAAACCTGTTTTCCCAGCACGGAGACCTTGAGTTCTATAAGATAAAGCCATAAACATGTTTGTCTGAGTCTTCTATCAAAAGTTACAGCTATTTCTATGAAGTTGTACAAAAACGCTTTCTTTCGCCAAGACAGTGCGTTTCTCACTGTTACATGCATTTGAATGGGGAACTCGACCGAAACAAAGTATAGGTTTTAATTATGTGAATAACTTGGAAATCTTAGCTCAAACAGCTGCAAAACCTGTTTGCCCAGCACGGGAACCTTGAGTTCTATAAGATAAAGCCATAAACATGTGTATCTGAGTCTTCTATCAAAAGTTACAGCTATTTATATGAAGTTGTACAAAAACGCTTTCTTTCGCCAAGACAGTGCGTTTCTCACTGTTCATTTGAATGGGGAACTCGACCGAAACAAAGTATAGGTTTTCATTATGTGAATAACTTGGAAATCTTAGCTCAAACAGCTGCAAAACCTGTTTTCCCAGCACGGAGACCTTGAGTTCTATAAGATAAAGCCATAAACATGTTTGTCTGAGTCTTCTATCAAAAGTTACAGCTATTTCTATGAAGTTGTACAAAAACGCTTTCTTTCGCCAAGACAGTGCGTTTCTCACTGTTACATGCATTTGAATGGGGAACTCGACCGAAACAAAGTATAGGTTTTCATTATGTGAATAACTTGGAAATCTTAGCTCAAACAGCTGCAAAACCTGTTTTCCCAGCACGGGGACCTTGAGTTCTATAAGATAAAGCCATAAACATGTGTATCCGAGTCTTCTATCAAAAGTTACAGCTATTCATATGAAGTTGTACAAAAACGCTTTCTTTCGCCAAGACAGTGCGTTTCTCACTGTTACATGCATTTGAATGGGGAACTCGACCGAAACAAAGTATAGGTTTTAATTATGTGAATAACTTGGAAATCTTAGCTCAAACAGCTGCAAAACCTGTTTGCCCAGCACGGGAACCTTGAGTTCTATAAGATAAAGCCATAAACATGTGTATCCGAGTCTTCTATCAAAAGTTACAGCTATTTATATGAAGTTGTACAAAAACGCTTTCTTTCGCCAAGACAGTGCGTTTCTCACTGTTCATTTGAATGGGGAACTCGACCGAAACAAAGTATAGGTTTTCATTATGTGAATAACTTGGAAATCTTAGCTCAAACAGCTGCAAAACCTGTTTTCCCAGCACGGAGACCTTGAGTTCTATAAGATAAAGCCATAAACATGTTTGTCTGAGTCTTCTATCAAAAGTTACAGCTATTTCTATGAAGTTGTACAAAAACGCTTTCTTTCGCCAAGACAGTGCGTTTCTCACTGTTACATGCATTTGAATGGGGAACTCGACCGAAACAAAGTATAGGTTTTAATTATGTGAATAACTTGGAAATCTTAGCTCAAACAGCTGCAAAACCTGTTTGCCCAGCACGGGAACCTTGAGTTCTATAAGATAAAGCCATAAACATGTGTATCCGAGTCTTCTATCAAAAGTTACAGCTATTTATATGAAGTTGTACAAAAACGCTTTCTTTCGCCAAGACAGTGCGTTTCTCACTGTTCATTTGAATGGGGAACTCGACCGAAACAAAGTATAGGTTTTCATTATGTGAATAACTTGGAAATCTTAGCTCAAACAGCTGCAAAACCTGTTTTCCCAGCACGGAGACCTTGAGTTCTATAATATAAGGCCATAAACATGTTTGTCTGAGTCTTCTATCAAAAGTTACAGCTATTTCTATGAAGTTGTACAAAAACGCTTTCTTTCGCCAAGACAGTGCGTTTCTCACTGTTACATGCATTTGAATGGGGAACTCGACCGAAACAAAGTATAGGTTTTCATTATGTGAATAACTTGGAAATCTTAGCTCAAACAGCTGCAAAACCTGTTTTCCCAGCACGGGGACCTTGAGTTCTATAAGATAAAGCCATAAACATGTGTATCCGAGTCTTCTATCAAAAGTTACAGCTATTCATATGAAGTTGTACAAAAACGCTTTCTTTCGCCAAGACAGTGCGTTTCTCACTGTTACATGCATTTGAATGGGGAACTCGACCGAAACAAAGTATAGGTTTTAATTATGTGAATAACTTGGAAATCTTAGCTCAAACAGCTGCAAAACCTGTTTGCCCAGCACGGGAACCTTGAGTTCTATAAGATAAAGCCATAAACATGTGTATCCGAGTCTTCTATCAAAAGTTACAGCTATTTATATGAAGTTGTACAAAAACGCTTTCTTTCGCCAAGACAGTGCGTTTCTCACTGTTCATTTGAATGGGGAACTCGACCGAAACAAAGTATAGGTTTTCATTATGTGAATAACTTGGAAATCTTAGCTCAAACAGCTGCAAAACCTGTTTTCCCAGCACGGAGACCTTGAGTTCTATAAGATAAAGCCATAAACATGTTTGTCTGAGTCTTCTATCAAAAGTTACAGCTATTTCTATGAAGTTGTACAAAAACGCTTTCTTTCGCCAAGACAGTGCGTTTCTCACTGTTACATGCATTTGAATGGGGAACTCGACCGAAACAAAGTATAGGTTTTCATTATGTGAATAACTTGGAAATCTTAGCTCAAACAGCTGCAAAACCTGTTTTCCCAGCACGGGAACCTTGAGTTCTATAAGATAAAGCCATAAACATGTGTATCCGAGTCTTCTATCAAAAGTTACAGCTATTCATATGAAGTTGTACAAAAACGCTTTCTTTCGCCAAGACAGTGCGTTTCTCACTGTTACATGCATTTGAATGGGGAACTCCACCGAAACAAAGTATAGGTTTTCATTATGTGAATAACTTGGAAATCTTAGCTCAAACAGCTGCAAAACCTGTTTTCCCAGCACGGAGACCTTGAGTTCTATAATATAAGGCCATAAACATGTTTGTCTGAGTCTTCTATCAAAAGTTACAGCTATTTCTATGAAGTTGTACAAAAACGCTTTCTTTCGCCAAGACAGTGCGTTTCTCACTGTTACATGCATTTGAATGGGGAACTCGACCGAAACAAAGTATAGGTTTTCATTATGTGAATAACTTGGAAATCTTAGCTCAAACAGCTGCAAAACCTGTTTTCCCAGCACGGGGACCTTGAGTTCTATAAGATAAAGCCATAAACATGTGTATCCGAGTCTTCTATCAAAAGTTACAGCTATTCATATGAAGTTGTACAAAAACGCTTTCTTTCGCCAAGACAGTGCGTTTCTCACTGTTACATGCATTTGAATGGGGAACTCGACCGAAACAAAGTATAGGTTTTCATTATGTGAATAACTTGGAAATCTTAGCTCAAACAGCTGCAAAACCTGTTTTCCCAGCACGGAGACCTTGAGTTCTATAATATAAGGCCATAAACATGTTTGTCTGAGTCTTCTATCAAAAGTTACAGCTATTTCTATGAAGTTGTACAAAAACGCTTTCTTTCGCCAAGACAGTGCGTTTCTCACTGTTACACACATTTGAATGGGGAACTCGACCGAAACAAAGTATAGGTTTTCATTATGTGAATAACTTGGAAATCTTAGCTCAAACAGCTGCAAAACCTGTTTTCCCAGCACGGGAACCTTGAGTTCTATAAGATAAAGCCATAAACATGTTTGTCCGAGTCTTCTATCAAAAGTTACAGCTATTTCTATGAAGTTGTACAAAAACGCTTTCTTTCGCCAATACAGTGCGTTTCTCACTGTTACATGCATTTGAATGGGGAACTCGACCGAAACAAAGTATAGGTTTTCATTATGTGAATAACTTGGAAATCTTAGCTCAAACAGCTGCAAAACCTGTTTTCCCAGCACGGAGACCTTGAGTTCTATAATATAAGGCCATAAACATGTTTGTCTGAGTCTTCTATCAAAAGTTACAGCTATTTCTATGAAGTTGTACAAAAACGCTTTCTTTCGCCAAGACAGTGCGTTTCTCACTGTTACATGCATTTGAATGGGGAACTTGACCGAAACAAAGTATAGGTTTTAATTATGTGAATAACTTGGAAATCTTAGCTCAAACAGCTGCAAAACCTGTTTGCCCAGCACGGGAACCTTGAGTTCTATAAGATAAAGCCATAAACATGTGTATCCGAGTCTTCTATCAAAAGTTACAGCTATTTATATGAAGTTGTACAAAAACGCTTTCTTTCGCCAAGACAGTGCGTTTCTCACTGTTCATTTGAATGGGGAACTCGACCGAAACAAAGTATAGGTTTTCATTATGTGAATAACTTGGAAATCTTAGCTCAAACAGCTGCAAAACCTGTTTTCCCAGCACGGGAACCTTGAGTTCTATAAGATAAAGCCATAAACATGTGTATCCGAGTCTTCTATCAAAAGTTACAGCTATTCATATGAAGTTGTACAAAAACGCTTTCTTTCGCCAAGACAGTGCGTTTCTCACTGTTACATGCATTTGAATGGGGAACTCCACCGAAACAAAGTACAAGTTTTCATTATGTGAATAACTTGGAAATCTTAGCTCAAACAGCTGCAAAACCTGTTTTCCCAGCACGGAGACCTTGAGTTCTATAAGATAAAGCCATAAACATGTTTGTCTGAGTCTTCTATCAAAAGTTACAGCTATTTCTATGAAGTTGTACAAAAACGCTTTCTTTCGCCAAGACAGTGCGTTTCTCACTGTTACATGCATTTGAATGGGGAACTCGACCGAAACAAAGTATAGGTTTTCATTATGTGAATAACTTGGAAATCTTAGCTCAAACAGCTGCAAAACCTGTTTTCCCAGCACGGGAACCTTGAGTTCTATAAGATAAAGCCATAAACATGTGTATCCGAGTCTTCTATCAAAAGTTACAGCTATTCATATGAAGTTGTACAAAAACGCTTTCTTTCGCCAAGACAGTGCGTTTCTCACTGTTACATGCATTTGAATGGGGAACTCGACCGAAACAAAGTATAGGTTTTCATTATGTGAATAACTTGGAAATCTTAGCTCAAACAGCTGCAAAACCTGTTTTCCCAGCACGGAGACCTTGAGTTCTATAATATAAGGCCATAAACATGTTTGTCTGAGTCTTCTATCAAAAGTTACAGCTATTTCTATGAAGTTGTACAAAAACGCTTTCTTTCGCCAAGACAGTGCGTTTCTCACTGTTACACACATTTGAATGGGGAACTCGACCGAAACAAAGTATAGGTTTTCATTATGTGAATAACTTGGAAATCTTAGCTCAAACAGCTGCAAAACCTGTTTTCCCAGCACGGGAACCTTGAGTTCTATAAGATAAAGCCATAAACATGTTTGTCCGAGTCTTCTATCAAAAGTTACAGCTATTTCTATGAAGTTGTACAAAAACGCTTTCTTTCGCCAATACAGTGCGTTTCTCACTGTTACATGCATTTGAATGGGGAACTCGACCGAAACAAAGTATAGGTTTTCATTATGTGAATAACTTGGAAATCTTAGCTCAAACAGCTGCAAAACCTGTTTTCCCAGCACGGAGACCTTGAGTTCTATAATATAAGGCCATAAACATGTTTGTCTGAGTCTTCTATCAAAAGTTACAGCTATTTCTATGAAGTTGTACAAAAACGCTTTCTTTCGCCAAGACAGTGCGTTTCTCACTGTTACATGCATTTGAATGGGGAACTCGACCGAAACAAAGTATAGGTTTTAATTATGTGAATAACTTGGAAATCTTAGCTCAAACAGCTGCAAAACCTGTTTGCCCAGCACGGGAACCTTGAGTTCTATAAGATAAAGCCATAAACATGTGTATCCGAGTCTTCTATCAAAAGTTACAGCTATTTATATGAAGTTGTACAAAAACGCTTTCTTTCGCCAAGACAGTGCGTTTCTCACTGTTCATTTGAATGGGGAACTCGACCGAAACAAAGTATAGGTTTTCATTATGTGAATAACTTGGAAATCTTAGCTCAAACAGCTGCAAAACCTGTTTTCCCAGCACGGGAACCTTGAGTTCTATAAGATAAAGCCATAAACATGTGTATCCGAGTCTTCTATCAAAAGTTACAGCTATTCATATGAAGTTGTACAAAAACGCTTTCTTTCGCCAAGACAGTGCGTTTCTCACTGTTACATGCATTTGAATGGGGAACTCCACCGAAACAAAGTACAAGTTTTCATTATGTGAATAACTTGGAAATCTTAGCTCAAACAGCTGCAAAACCTGTTTTCCCAGCACGGAGACCTTGAGTTCTATAAGATAAAGCCATAAACATGTTTGTCTGAGTCTTCTATCAAAAGTTACAGCTATTTCTATGAAGTTGTACAAAAACGCTTTCTTTCGCCAAGACAGTGCGTTTCTCACTGTTACATGCATTTGAATGGGGAACTCGACCGAAACAAAGTATAGGTTTTCATTATGTGAATAACTTGGAAATCTTAGCTCAAACAGCTGCAAAACCTGTTTTCCCAGCACGGGGACCTTGAGTTCTATAAGATAAAGCCATAAACATGTGTATCCGAGTCTTCTATCAAAAGTTACAGCTATTCATATGAAGTTGTACAAAAACGCTTTCTTTCGCCAAGACAGTGCGTTTCTCACTGTTACATGCATTTGAATGGGGAACTCGACCGAAACAAAGTATAGGTTTTCATTATGTGAATAACTTGGAAATCTTAGCTCAAACAGCTGCAAAACCTGTTTTCCCAGCACGGAGACCTTGAGTTCTATAATATAAGGCCATAAACATGTTTGTCTGAGTCTTCTATCAAAAGTTACAGCTATTTCTATGAAGTTGTACAAAAACGCTTTCTTTCGCCAAGACAGTGCGTTTCTCACTGTTACATGCATTTGAATGGGGAACTCGACCGAAACAAAGTATAGGTTTTAATTATGTGAATAACTTGGAAATCTTAGCTCAAACAGCTGCAAAACCTGTTTGCCCAGCACGGGAACCTTGAGTTCTATAAGATAAAGCCATAAACATGTGTATCCGAGTCTTCTATCAAAAGTTACAGCTATTTATATGAAGTTGTACAAAAACGCTTTCTTTCGCCAAGACAGTGCGTTTCTCACTGTTCATTTGAATGGGGAACTCGACCGAAACAAAGTATAGGTTTTCATTATGTGAATAACTTGGAAATCTTAGCTCAAACAGCTGCAAAACCTGTTTTCCCAGCACGGAGACCTTGAGTTCTATAAGATAAAGCCATAAACATGTTTGTCTGAGTCTTCTATCAAAAGTTACAGCTATTTCTATGAAGTTGTACAAAAACGCTTTCTTTCGCCAAGACAGTGCGTTTCTCACTGTTACATGCATTTGAATGGGGAACTCGACCGAAACAAAGTATAGGTTTTCATTATGTGAATAACTTGGAAATCTTAGCTCAAACAGCTGCAAAACCTGTTTTCCCAGCACGGGAACCTTGAGTTCTATAAGATAAAGCCATAAACATGTGTATCCGAGTCTTCTATCAAAAGTTACAGCTATTCATATGAAGTTGTACAAAAACGCTTTCTTTCGCCAAGACAGTGCGTTTCTCACTGTTACATGCATTTGAATGGGGAACTCCACCGAAACAAAGTACAAGTTTTCATTATGTGAATAACTTGGAAATCTTAGCTCAAACAGCTGCAAAACCTGTTTTCCCAGCACGGAGACCTTGAGTTCTATAAGATAAAGCCATAAACATGTTTGTCTGAGTCTTCTATCAAAAGTTACAGCTATTTCTATGAAGTTGTACAAAAACGCTTTCTTTCGCCAAGACAGTGCGTTTCTCACTGTTACATGCATTTGAATGGGGAACTCGACCGAAACAAAGTATAGGTTTTCATTATGTGAATAACTTGGAAATCTTAGCTCAAACAGCTGCAAAACCTGTTTTCCCAGCACGGGGACCTTGAGTTCTATAAGATAAAGCCATAAACATGTGTATCCGAGTCTTCTATCAAAAGTTACAGCTATTCATATGAAGTTGTACAAAAACGCTTTCTTTCGCCAAGACAGTGCGTTTCTCACTGTTACATGCATTTGAATGGGGAACTCGACCGAAACAAAGTATAGGTTTTCATTATGTGAATAACTTGGAAATCTTAGCTCAAACAGCTGCAAAACCTGTTTTCCCAGCACGGAGACCTTGAGTTCTATAATATAAGGCCATAAACATGTTTGTCTGAGTCTTCTATCAAAAGTTACAGCTATTTCTATGAAGTTGTACAAAAACGCTTTCTTTCGCCAAGACAGTGCGTTTCTCACTGTTACATGCATTTGAATGGGGAACTCGACCGAAACAAAGTATAGGTTTTAATTATGTGAATAACTTGGAAATCTTAGCTCAAACAGCTGCAAAACCTGTTTGCCCAGCACGGGAACCTTGAGTTCTATAAGATAAAGCCATAAACATGTGTATCCGAGTCTTCTATCAAAAGTTACAGCTATTTATATGAAGTTGTACAAAAACGCTTTCTTTCGCCAAGACAGTGCGTTTCTCACTGTTCATTTGAATGGGGAACTCGACCGAAACAAAGTATAGGTTTTCATTATGTGAATAACTTGGAAATCTTAGCTCAAACAGCTGCAAAACCTGTTTTCCCAGCACGGAGACCTTGAGTTCTATAAGATAAAGCCATAAACATGTTTGTCTGAGTCTTCTATCAAAAGTTACAGCTATTTCTATGAAGTTGTACAAAAACGCTTTCTTTCGCCAAGACAGTGCGTTTCTCACTGTTACATGCATTTGAATGGGGAACTCGACCGAAACAAAGTATAGGTTTTCATTATGTGAATAACTTGGAAATCTTAGCTCAAACAGCTGCAAAACCTGTTTTCCCAGCACGGGAACCTTGAGTTCTATAAGATAAAGCCATAAACATGTGTATCCGAGTCTTCTATCAAAAGTTACAGCTATTCATATGAAGTTGTACAAAAACGCTTTCTTTCGCCAAGACAGTGCGTTTCTCACTGTTACATGCATTTGAATGGGGAACTCCACCGAAACAAAGTACAAGTTTTCATTATGTGAATAACTTGGAAATCTTAGCTCAAACAGCTGCAAAACCTGTTTTCCCAGCACGGAGACCTTGAGTTCTATAAGATAAAGCCATAAACATGTTTGTCTGAGTCTTCTATCAAAAGTTACAGCTATTTCTATGAAGTTGTACAAAAACGCTTTCTTTCGCCAAGACAGTGCGTTTCTCACTGTTACATGCATTTGAATGGGGAACTCGACCGAAACAAAGTATAGGTTTTCATTATGTGAATAACTTGGAAATCTTAGCTCAAACAGCTGCAAAACCTGTTTTCCCAGCACGGGGACCTTGAGTTCTATAAGATAAAGCCATAAACATGTGTATCCGAGTCTTCTATCAAAAGTTACAGCTATTCATATGAAGTTGTACAAAAACGCTTTCTTTCGCCAAGACAGTGCGTTTCTCACTGTTACATGCATTTGAATGGGGAACTCGACCGAAACAAAGTATAGGTTTTCATTATGTGAATAACTTGGAAATCTT
Source organism: Maylandia zebra (assembly GCF_041146795.1). Lineage (NCBI taxonomy): Eukaryota > Metazoa > Chordata > Actinopteri > Cichliformes > Cichlidae > Maylandia > Maylandia zebra. Next base: position 5,552,166 of record NC_135171.1, on the reverse strand, counting down.
AGCTCAAACAGCTGCAAAACCTGTTTTCCCAGCACGGAGACCTTGAGTTCTATAATATAAGGCCATAAACATGTTTGTCTGAGTCTTCTATCAAAAGTTACAGCTATTTCTATGAAGTTGTACAAAAACGCTTTCTTTCGCCAAGACAGTGCGTTTCTCACTGTTACACACATTTGAATGGGGAACTCGACCGAAACAAAGTATAGGTTTTCATTATGTGAATAACTTGGAAATCTTAGCTCAAACAGCTGCAAAACCTGTTTTCCCAGCACGGGAACCTTGAGTTCTATAAGATAAAGCCATAAACATGTTTGTCCGAGTCTTCTATCAAAAGTTACAGCTATTTCTATGAAGTTGTACAAAAACGCTTTCTTTCGCCAATACAGTGCGTTTCTCACTGTTACATGCATTTGAATGGGGAACTCGACCGAAACAAAGTATAGGTTTTCATTATGTGAATAACTTGGAAATCTTAGCTCAAACAGCTGCAAAACCTGTTTTCCCAGCACGGGAACCTTGAGTTCTATAATATAAGGCCATAAACATGTTTGTCTGAGTCTTCTATCAAAAGTTACAGCTATTTCTATGAAGTTGTACAAAAACGCTTTCTTTCGCCAAGACAGTGCGTTTCTCACTGTTACATGCATTTGAATGGGGAACTCGACCGAAACAAAGTATAGGTTTTAATTATGTGAATAACTTGGAAATCTTAGCTCAAACAGCTGCAAAACCTGTTTGCCCAGCACGGGAACCTTGAGTTCTATAAGATAAAGCCATAAACATGTGTATCCGAGTCTTCTATCAAAAGTTACAGCTATTTATATGAAGTTGTACAAAAACGCTTTCTTTCGCCAAGACAGTGCGTTTCTCACTGTTCATTTGAATGGGGAACTCGACCGAAACAAAGTATAGGTTTTCATTATGTGAATAACTTGGAAATCTTAGCTCAAACAGCTGCAAAACCTGTTTTCCCAGCACGGAGACCTTGAGTTCTATAAGATAAAGCCATAAACATGTTTGTCTGAGTCTTCTATCAAAAGTTACAGCTATTTCTATGAAGTTGTACAAAAACGCTTTCTTTCGCCAAGACAGTGCGTTTCTCACTGTTACATGCATTTGAATGGGGAACTCGACCGAAACAAAGTATAGGTTTTCATTATGTGAATAACTTGGAAATCTTAGCTCAAACAGCTGCAAAACCTGTTTTCCCAGCACGGGAACCTTGAGTTCTATAAGATAAAGCCATAAACATGTGTATCCGAGTCTTCTATCAAAAGTTACAGCTATTCATATGAAGTTGTACAAAAACGCTTTCTTTCGCCAAGACAGTGCGTTTCTCACTGTTACATGCATTTGAATGGGGAACTCCACCGAAACAAAGTACAAGTTTTCATTATGTGAATAACTTGGAAATCTTAGCTCAAACAGCTGCAAAACCTGTTTTCCCAGCACGGAGACCTTGAGTTCTATAAGATAAAGCCATAAACATGTTTGTCTGAGTCTTCTATCAAAAGTTACAGCTATTTCTATGAAGTTGTACAAAAACGCTTTCTTTCGCCAAGACAGTGCGTTTCTCACTGTTACATGCATTTGAATGGGGAACTCGACCGAAACAAAGTATAGGTTTTCATTATGTGAATAACTTGGAAATCTTAGCTCAAACAGCTGCAAAACCTGTTTTCCCAGCACGGGGACCTTGAGTTCTATAAGATAAAGCCATAAACATGTGTATCCGAGTCTTCTATCAAAAGTTACAGCTATTCATATGAAGTTGTACAAAAACGCTTTCTTTCGCCAAGACAGTGCGTTTCTCACTGTTACATGCATTTGAATGGGGAACTCGACCGAAACAAAGTATAGGTTTTCATTATGTGAATAACTTGGAAATCTTAGCTCAAACAGCTGCAAAACCTGTTTTCCCAGCACGGAGACCTTGAGTTCTATAATATAAGGCCATAAACATGTTTGTCTGAGTCTTCTATCAAAAGTTACAGCTATTTCTATGAAGTTGTACAAAAACGCTTTCTTTCGCCAAGACAGTGCGTTTCTCACTGTTACACACATTTGAATGGGGAACTCGACCGAAACAAAGTATAGGTTTTCATTATGTGAATAACTTGGAAATCTTAGCTCAAACAGCTGCAAAACCTGTTTTCCCAGCACGGGAACCTTGAGTTCTATAAGATAAAGCCATAAACATGTTTGTCCGAGTCTTCTATCAAAAGTTACAGCTATTTCTATGAAGTTGTACAAAAACGCTTTCTTTCGCCAATACAGTGCGTTTCTCACTGTTACATGCATTTGAATGGGGAACTCGACCGAAACAAAGTATAGGTTTTCATTATGTGAATAACTTGGAAATCTTAGCTCAAACAGCTGCAAAACCTGTTTTCCCAGCACGGAGACCTTGAGTTCTATAATATAAGGCCATAAACATGTTTGTCTGAGTCTTCTATCAAAAGTTACAGCTATTTCTATGAAGTTGTACAAAAACGCTTTCTTTCGCCAATACAGTGCGTTTCTCACTGTTACATGCATTTGAATGGGGAACTCGACCGAAACAAAGTATAGGTTTTAATTATGTGAATAACTTGGAAATCTTAGCTCAAACAGCTGCAAAACCTGTTTGCCCAGCACGGGAACCTTGAGTTCTATAAGATAAAGCCATAAACATGTGTATCCGAGTCTTCTATCAAAAGTTACAGCTATTTATATGAAGTTGTACAAAAACGCTTTCTTTCGCCAAGACAGTGCGTTTCTCACTGTTCATTTGAATGGGGAACTCGACCGAAACAAAGTATAGGTTTTCATTATGTGAATAACTTGGAAATCTTAGCTCAAACAGCTGCAAAACCTGTTTGCCCAGCACGGGAACCTTGAGTTCTATAAGATAAAGCCATAAACATGTGTATCCGAGTCTTCTATCAAAAGTTACAGCTATTCATATGAAGTTGTACAAAAACGCTTTCTTTCGCCAAGACAGTGCGTTTCTCACTGTTACATGCATTTGAATGGGGAACTCCACCGAAACAAAGTACAAGTTTTCATTATGTGAATAACTTGGAAATCTTAGCTCAAACAGCTGCAAAACCTGTTTTCCCAGCACGGGAACCTTGAGTTCTATAAGATAAAGCCATAAACATGTGTATCCGAGTCTTCTATCAAAAGTTACAGCTATTCATATGAAGTTGTACAAAAACGCTTTCTTTCGCCAAGACAGTGCGTTTCTCACTGTTACATGCATTTGAATGGGGAACTCCACCGAAACAAAGTACAAGTTTTCATTATGTGAATAACTTGGAAATCTTAGCTCAAACAGCTGCAAAACCTGTTTTCCCAGCACGGAGACCTTGAGTTCTATAAGATAAAGCCATAAACATGTTTGTCTGAGTCTTCTATCAAAAGTTACAGCTATTTATATGAAGTTGTACAAAAACGCTTTCTTTCACCAAGACAGTGCGTTTCTCACTGTTACATGCATTTGAATGGGGAACTCGACCGAAACAAAGTATAGGTTTTCATTATGTGAATAACTTGGAAATCTTAGCTCAAACAGCTGCAAAACCTGTTTTCCCAGCACGGGAACCTTGAGTTCTATAAGATAAAGCCATAAACATGTGTATCCGAGTCTTCTATCAAAAGTTACAGCTATTCCTATGAAGTTGTACAAAAACGCTTTCTTTCGCCAAGACAGTGCGTTTCTCACTGTTACATGCATTTGAATGGGGAACTCGACCGAAACAAAGTATAGGTTTTCATTATGTGAATAACTTGGAAATCTTAGCTCAAACAGCTGCAAAACCTGTTTTCCCAGCACGGAGACCTTGAGTTCTATAATATAAGGCCATAAACATGTTTGTCTGAGTCTTCTATCAAAAGTTACAGCTATTTCTATGAAGTTGTACAAAAACGCTTTCTTTCGCCAAGACAGTGCGTTTCTCACTGTTACATGCATTTGAATGGGGAACTCGACCGAAACAAAGTATAGGTTTTCATTATGTGAATAACTTGGAAATCTTAGCTCAAACAGCTGCAAAACCTGTTTGCCCAGCACGGGAACCTTGAGTTCTATAAGATAAAGCCATAAACATGTGTATCCGAGTCTTCTATCAAAAGTTACAGCTATTTATATGAAGTTGTACAAAAACGCTTTCTTTCGCCAAGACAGTGCGTTTCTCACTGTTACATGCATTTGAATAGGGAACTCCACCGAAACAAAGTACAAGTTTTCATTATGTGAATAACTTGGAAATCTTAGCTCAAACAGCTGCAAAACCAGTTTTCCCAGCACGGAGACCTTGAGTTCTATAAGATAAAGCCATAAACATGTTTGTCTGAGTCTTCTATCAAAAGTTACAGCTATTTATATGAAGTTGTACAAAAACGCTTTCTTTCGCCAAGACAGTGCGTTTCTCACTGTTACATGCATTTGAATGGGGAACTCCACCGAAACAAAGTACAAGTTTTCATTATGTGAATAACTTGGAAATCTTAGCTCAAACAGCTGCAAAACCAGTTTTCCCAGCACGGAGACCTTGAGTTCTATAAGATAAAGCCATAAACATGTTTGTCTGAGTCTTCTATCAAAAGTTACAGCTATTTCTATGAAGTTGTACAAAAACGCTTTCTTTCGCCAAGACAGTGCGTTTCTCACTGTTACATGCATTTGAATGGGGAACTCCACCGAAACAAAGTACAAGTTTTCATTATGTGAATAACTTGGAAATCTTAGCTCAAACAGCTACAAAACCTGTTTTCCCAGCACGGGAACCTTGAGTTCTATAAGATAAAGCCATAAACATGTTTGTCTGAGTCTTCTATCAAAAGTTACAGCTATTTCTATGAAGTTGTACAAAAACGCTTTCTTTCACCAAGACAGTGCGTTTCTCACTGTTACATGCATTTGAATGGGGAACTCGACCGAAACAAAGTATAGGTTTTCATTATGTGAATAACTTGGAAATCTTAGCTCAAACAGCTGCAAAACCTGTTTTCCCAGCACGGAGACCTTGAGTTCTATAATATAAGGCCATAAACATGTTTGTCTGAGTCTTCTATCAAAAGTTACAGCTATTTCTATGAAGTTGTACAAAATAGCTTTCTTTCGCCAAGACAGTGCGTTTCTCACTGTTACATGCATTTGAATGGGGAACTCGACCGAAACAAAGTATAGGTTTTCATTATGTGAATAACTTGGAAATCTTAGCTCAAACAGCTGCAAAACCTGTTTTCCCAGCACGGAGACCTTGAGTTCTATAAGATAAGGCCATAAACATGTTTGTCTGAGTCTTCTATCAAAAGTTACAGCTATTTCTATGAAGTTGCACAAAATAGCTTTCTTTCGCCAAGACAGTGCGTTTCTCACTGTTACATGCATTTGAATGGGGAACTCGACCGAAACAAAGTATAGGTTTTCATTATGTGAATAACTTGGAAATCTTAGCTCAAACAGCTGCAAAACCTGTTTTCCCAGCACGGGAACCTTGAGTTCTATAAGATAAAGCCATAAACATGTGTATCCGAGTCTTCTATCAAAAGTTACAGCTATTCATATGAAGTTGTACAAAAACGCTTTCTTTCGCCAAGACAGTGCGTTTCTCACTGTTACATGCATTTGAATGGGGAACTCGACCGAAACAAAGTATAGGTTTTCATTATGTGAATAACTTGGAAATCTTAGCTCAAACAGCTGCAAAACCTGTTTTCCCAGCACGGAGACCTTGAGTTCTATAAGATAAGGCCATAAACATGTTTGTCTGAGTCTTCTATCAAAAGTTACAGCTATTTCTATGAAGTTGTACAAAAACGCTTTCTTTCGCCAAGACAGTGCGTTTCTCACTGTTACATGCATTTGAATGGGGAACTCGACCGAAACAAAGTATAGGTTTTCATTATGTGAATAACTTGGAAATCTTAGCTCAAACAGCTGCAAAACCTGTTTTCCCAGCACGGGAACCTTGAGTTCTATAAGATAAAGCCATAAACATGTGTATCCGAGTCTTCTATCAAAAGTTACAGCTATTCATATGAAGTTGTACAAAAACGCTTTCTTTCGCCAAGACAGTGCGTTTCTCACTGTTACATGCATTTGAATGGGGAACTCGACCGAAACAAAGTATAGGTTTTCATTATGTGAATAACTTGGAAATCTTAGCTCAAACAGCTGCAAAACCAGTTTTCCCAGCACGGAGACCTTGAGTTCTATAATATAAGGCCATAAACATGTTTGTCTGAGTCTTCTATCAAAAGTTACAGCTATTTCTATGAAGTTGTACAAAATAGCTTTCTTTCGCCAAGACAGTGCGTTTCTCACTGTTACATGCATTTGAATGGGGAACTCGACCGAAACAAAGTATAGGTTTTCATTATGTGAATAACTTGGAAATCTTAGCTCAAACAGCTGCAAAACCTGTTTTCCCAGCACGGAGACCTTGAGTTCTATAAGATAAGGCCATAAACATGTTTGTCTGAGTCTTCTATCAAAAGTTACAGCTATTTATATAAAGTTGTACAAAAACGCTTTCTTTCGCCAAGACAGTGCGTTTCTCACTGTTACATGCATTTGAATGGGGAACTCCACCGAAACAAAGTACAAGTTTTCATTATGTGAATAACTTGGAAATCTTAGCTCAACCAGCTACAAAACCTGTTTTCCCAGCACGGGAACCTTGAGTTCTATAAGATAAAGCCATAAACATGTTTGTCTGAGTCTTCTATCAAAAGTTACAGCTATTTCTATGAAGTTGTACAAAAACGCTTTCTTTCACCAAGACAGTGCGTTTCTCACTGTTACATGCATTTGAATGGGGAACTCCACCGAAACAAAGTACAAGTTTTCATTATGTGAATAACTTGGAAATCTTAGCTCAAACAGCTGCAAAACCAGTTTTCCCAGCACGGAGACCTTGAGTTCTATAAGATAAAGCCATAAACATGTTTGTCTGAGTCTTCTATCAAAAGTTACAGCTATTTCTATGAAGTTGTACAAAAACGCTTTCTTTCGCCAAGACAGTGCGTTTCTCACTGTTACATGCATTTGAATGGGGAACTCGACCGAAACAAAGTATAGGTTTTCATTATGTGAATAACTTGGAAATCTTAGCTCAAACAGCTGCAAAACCTGTTTGCCCAGCACGGGAACCTTGAGTTCTATAAGATAAAGCCATAAACATGTGTATCCGAGTCTTCTATCAAAAGTTACAGCTATTCATATGAAGTTGTACAAAAACGCTTTCTTTCGCCAAGACAGTGCGTTTCTCACTGTTACATGCATTTGAATGGGGAACTCGACCGAAACAAAGTATAGGTTTTCATTATGTGAATAACTTGGAAATCTTAGCTCAAACAGCTGCAAAACCTGTTTTCCCAGCACGGAGACCTTGAGTTCTATAAGATAAGGCCATAAACATGTTTGTCTGAGTCTTCTATCAAAAGTTACAGCTATTTCTATGAAGTTGTACAAAAACGCTTTCTTTCGCCAAGACAGTGCATTTCTCACTGTTACATGCATTTGAATGGGGAACTCGACCGAAACAAAGTATAGGTTTTCATTATGTGAATAACTTGGAAATCTTAGCTCAAACAGCTACAAAACCTGTTTTCCCAGCACGGGAACCTTGAGTTCTATAAGATAAAGCCATAAACATGTTTGTCTGAGTCTTCTATCAAAAGTTACAGCTATTTCTATGAAGTTGTACAAAAACGCTTTCTTTCGCCAAGACAGTGCGTTTCTCACTGTTACATGCATTTGAATGGGGAACTCGACCGAAACAAAGTATAGGTTTTCATTATGTGAATAACTTGGAAATCTTAGCTCAAACAGCTGCAAAACCTGTTTTCCCAGCACGGAGACCTTGAGTTCTATAAGATAAGGCCATAAACATGTTTGTCTGAGTCTTCTATCAAAAGTTACAGCTATTTCTATGAAGTTGCACAAAATAGCTTTCTTTCGCCAAGACAGTGCGTTTCTCACTGTTACATGCATTTGAATGGGGAACTCGACCGAAACAAAGTATAGGTTTTCATTATGTGAATAACTTGGAAATCTTAGCTCAAACAGCTGCAAAACCTGTTTTCCCAGCACGGGAACCTTGAGTTCTATAAGATAAAGCCATAAACATGTGTATCCGAGTCTTCTATCAAAAGTTACAGCTATTTCTATGAAGTTGTACAAAAACGCTTTCTTTCGCCAAGACAGTGTGTTTCTCACTGTTACATGCATTTGAATGGGGAACTCGACCGAAACAAAGTATAGGTTTTCATTATGTGAATAACTTGGAAATCTTAGCTCAAACAGCTGCAAAACCTGTTTTCCCAGCACGGAGACCTTGAGTTCTATAAGATAAGGCCATAAACATGTTTGTCTGAGTCTTCTATCAAAAGTTACAGCTATTTCTATGAAGTTGTACAAAAACGCTTTCTTTCGCCAAGACAGTGCGTTTCTCACTGTTACATGCATTTGAATGGGGAACTCGACCGAAACAAAGTATAGGTTTTCATTATGTGAATAACTTGGAAATCTTAGCTCAAACAGCTGCAAAACCTGTTTTCCCAGCACGGAGACCTTGAGTTCTATAAGATAAGGCCATAAACATGTTTGTCTGAGTCTTCTATCAAAAGTTACAGCTATTTCTATGAAGTTGTACAAAAACGCTTTCTTTCGCCAAGACAGTGCGTTTCTCACTGTTACATGCATTTGAATGGGGAACTCGACCGAAACAAAGTATAGGTTTTCATTATGTGAATAACTTGGAAATCTTAGCTCAAACAGCTGCAAAACCTGTTTTCCCAGCACGGGAACCTTGAGTTCTATAAGATAAAGCCATAAACATGTGTATCCGAGTCTTCTATCAAAAGTTACAGCTATTCATATGAAGTTGTACAAAAACGCTTTCTTTCGCCAAGACAGTGCGTTTCTCACTGTTACATGCATTTGAATGGGGAACTCGACCGAAACAAAGTATAGGTTTTCATTATGTGAATAACTTGGAAATCTTAGCTCAAACAGCTGCAAAACCAGTTTTCCCAGCACGGAGACCTTGAGTTCTATAATATAAGGCCATAAACATGTTTGTCTGAGTCTTCTATCAAAAGTTACAGCTATTTCTATGAAGTTGTACAAAATAGCTTTCTTTCGCCAAGACAGTGCGTTTCTCACTGTTACATGCATTTGAATGGGGAACTCGACCGAAACAAAGTATAGGTTTTCATTATGTGAATAACTTGGAAATCTTAGCTCAAACAGCTGCAAAACCTGTTTTCCCAGCACGGAGACCTTGAGTTCTATAAGATAAGGCCATAAACATGTTTGTCTGAGTCTTCTATCAAAAGTTACAGCTATTTATATAAAGTTGTACAAAAACGCTTTCTTTCGCCAAGACAGTGCGTTTCTCACTGTTACATGCATTTGAATGGGGAACTCCACCGAAACAAAGTACAAGTTTTCATTATGTGAATAACTTGGAAATCTTAGCTCAACCAGCTACAAAACCTGTTTTCCCAGCACGGGAACCTTGAGTTCTATAAGATAAAGCCATAAACATGTTTGTCTGAGTCTTCTATCAAAAGTTACAGCTATTTCTATGAAGTTGTACAAAAACGCTTTCTTTCACCAAGACAGTGCGTTTCTCACTGTTACATGCATTTGAATGGGGAACTCCACCGAAACAAAGTACAAGTTTTCATTATGTGAATAACTTGGAAATCTTAGCTCAAACAGCTGCAAAACCAGTTTTCCCAGCACGGAGACCTTGAGTTCTATAAGATAAAGCCATAAACATGTTTGTCTGAGTCTTCTATCAAAAGTTACAGCTATTTCTATGAAGTTGTACAAAAACGCTTTCTTTCGCCAAGACAGTGCGTTTCTCACTGTTACATGCATTTGAATGGGGAACTCGACCGAAACAAAGTATAGGTTTTCATTATGTGAATAACTTGGAAATCTTAGCTCAAACAGCTGCAAAACCTGTTTGCCCAGCACGGGAACCTTGAGTTCTATAAGATAAAGCCATAAACATGTGTATCCGAGTCTTCTATCAAAAGTTACAGCTATTCATATGAAGTTGTACAAAAACGCTTTCTTTCGCCAAGACAGTGCGTTTCTCACTGTTACATGCATTTGAATGGGGAACTCGACCGAAACAAAGTATAGGTTTTCATTATGTGAATAACTTGGAAATCTTAGCTCAAACAGCTGCAAAACCTGTTTTCCCAGCACGGAGACCTTGAGTTCTATAAGATAAGGCCATAAACATGTTTGTCTGAGTCTTCTATCAAAAGTTACAGCTATTTCTATGAAGTTGTACAAAAACGCTTTCTTTCGCCAAGACAGTGCATTTCTCACTGTTACATGCATTTGAATGGGGAACTCGACCGAAACAAAGTATAGGTTTTCATTATGTGAATAACTTGGAAATCTTAGCTCAAACAGCTACAAAACCTGTTTTCCCAGCACGGGAACCTTGAGTTCTATAAGATAAAGCCATAAACATGTGTATCCGAGTCTTCTATCAAAAGTTACAGCTATTTATATGAAGTTGTACAAAAACGCTTTCTTTCGCCAAGACAGTGCGTTTCTCACTGTTACATGCATTTGAATGGGGAACTCGACCGAAACAAAGTATAGGTTTTCATTATGTGAATAACTTGGAAATCTTAGCTCAAACAGCTGCAAAACCTGTTTTCCCAGCACGGGAACCTTGAGTTCTATAAGATAAAGCCATAAACATGTGTATCCGAGTCTTCTATCAAAAGTTATAGCTATTCATATGAAGTTGTACAAAAACGCTTTCTTTCGCCAAGACAGTGCGTTTCTCACTGTTACATGCATTTTGAATGGGGAACTCGACCGAAACAAAGTATAGGTTTTCATTATGTGAATAACTTGGAAATCTTAGCTCAAACAGCTGCAAAACCTGTTTTCCCAGCACGGAGACCTTGAGTTCTATAAGATAAGGCCATAAACATGTTTGTCTGAGTCTTCTATCAAAAGTTACAGCTATTTCTATGAAGTTGTACAAAAACGCTTTCTTTCGCCAAGACAGTGCGTTTCTCACTGTTACATGCATTTGAATGGGGAACTCGACTGAAACAAAGTATACGTTTTCATTATGTGAATAACTTGAAAATCTTAGCTCAAACAGCTGCAAAACCTGTTTTCCCAGCACGGGAACCTTGAGTTCTATAAGATAAAGCCATAAACATGTTTGTCTGAGTCTTCTATCAAAAGTTACAGCTATTTCTATGAAGTTGTACAAAAACGCTTTCTTTCGCCAAGACAGTGCGTTTCTCACTGTTACATGCATTTGAATGGGGAACTCGACCGAAACAAAGTATAGGTTTTCATTATGTGAATAACTTGGAAATCTTAGCTCAAACAGCTGCAAAACCTGTTTTCCCAGCACGGGAACCTTGAGTTCTATAAGATAAAGCCATAAACATGTGTATCCGAGTCTTCTATCAAAAGTTACAGCTATTTATATGAAGTTGTACAAAAACGCTTTCTTTCGCCAAGACAGTGCGTTTCTCACTGTTACATGCATTTGAATGGGGAACTCGACCGAAACAAAGTATAGGTTTTCATTATGTGAATAACTTGGAAATCTTAGCTCAAACAGCTGCAAAACCTGTTTTCCCAGCACGGGAACCTTGAGTTCTATAAGATAAAGCCATAAACATGTGTATCCGAGTCTTCTATCAAAAGTTACAGCTATTTCTATGAAGTTGTACAAAAACGCTTTCTTTCGCCAATACAGTGTGTTTCTCACTGTTACATGCATTTGAATGGGGAACTCGACCGAAACAAAGTATAGGTTTTCATTATGTGAATAACTTGGAAATCTTAGCTCAAACAGCTGCAAAACCTGTTTTCCCAGCACGGGAACCTTGAGTTCTATAAGATAAAGCCATAAACATGTGTATCCGAGTCTTCTATCAAAAGTTACAGCTATTTATATGAAGTTGTACAAAAACGCTTTCTTTCGCCAAGACAGTGCGTTTCTCACTGTTACATGCATTTGAATGGGGAACTCCACCGAAACAAAGTATAGGTTTTCATTATGTGAATAACTTGGAAATCTTAGCTCAAACAGCTGCAAAACCTGTTTTCCCAGCACGGAGACCTTGAGTTCTATAAGATAAGGCCATAAACATGTTTGTCTGAGTCTTCTATCAAAAGTTACAGCTATTTCTATGAAGTTGTACAAAAACGCTTTCTTTCGCCAAGACAGTGCGTTTCTCACTGTTACATGCATTTGAATGGGGAACTCGACTGAAACAAAGTATACGTTTTCATTATGTGAATAACTTGAAAATCTTAGCTCAAACAGCTGCAAAACCTGTTTTCCCAGCACGGGAACCTTGAGTTCTATAAGATAAAGCCATAAACATGTTTGTCTGAGTCTTCTATCAAAAGTTACAGCTATTTCTATGAAGTTGTACAAAAACGCTTTCTTTCGCCAAGACAGTGCGTTTCTCACTGTTACATGCATTTGAATGGGGAACTCGACCGAAACAAAGTATAGGTTTTCATTATGTGAATAACTTGGAAATCTTAGCTCAAACAGCTGCAAAACCTGTTTTCCCAGCACGGGAACCTTGAGTTCTATAAGATAAAGCCATAAACATGTGTATCCGAGTCTTCTATCAAAAGTTACAGCTATTTATATGAAGTTGTACAAAAACGCTTTCTTTCGCCAAGACAGTGCGTTTCTCACTGTTACATGCATTTGAATGGGGAACTCGACCGAAACAAAGTATAGGTTTTCATTATGTGAATAACTTGGAAATCTTAGCTCAAACAGCTGCAAAACCTGTTTTCCCAGCACGGAGACCTTGAGTTCTATAAGATAAAGCCATAAACATGTGTATCCGAGTCTTCTATCAAAAGTTACAGCTATTTCTATGAAGTTGTACAAAAACGCTTTCTTTCGCCAAGACAGTGCATTTCTCACTGTTACATGCATTTGAATGGGGAACTCGACCGAAACAAAGTATAGGTTTTCATTATGTGAATAACTTGGAAATCTTAGCTCAAACAGCTACAAAACCTGTTTTCCCAGCACGGGAACCTTGAGTTCTATAAGATAAAGCCATAAACATGTTTGTCTGAGTCTTCTATCAAAAGTTACAGCTATTTCTATGAAGTTGTACAAAAACGCTTTCTTTCGCCAAGACAGTGCGTTTCTCACTGTTACATGCATTTGAATGGGGAACTCGACCGAAACAAAGTATAGGTTTTCATTATGTGAATAACTTGGAAATCTTAGCTCAAACAGCTGCAAAACCTGTTTTCCCAGCACGGAGACCTTGAGTTCTATAAGATAAGGCCATAAACATGTTTGTCTGAGTCTTCTATCAAAAGTTACAGCTATTTCTATGAAGTTGCACAAAATAGCTTTCTTTCGCCAAGACAGTGCGTTTCTCACTGTTACATGCATTTGAATGGGGAACTCGACCGAAACAAAGTATAGGTTTTCATTATGTGAATAACTTGGAAATCTTAGCTCAAACAGCTGCAAAACCTGTTTTCCCAGCACGGGAACCTTGAGTTCTATAAGATAAAGCCATAAACATGTGTATCCGAGTCTTCTATCAAAAGTTACAGCTATTTCTATGAAGTTGTACAAAAACGCTTTCTTTCGCCAAGACAGTGTGTTTCTCACTGTTACATGCATTTGAATGGGGAACTCGACCGAAACAAAGTATAGGTTTTCATTATGTGAATAACTTGGAAATCTTAGCTCAAACAGCTGCAAAACCTGTTTTCCCAGCACGGAGACCTTGAGTTCTATAAGATAAGGCCATAAACATGTTTGTCTGAGTCTTCTATCAAAAGTTACAGCTATTTCTATGAAGTTGTACAAAAACGCTTTCTTTCGCCAAGACAGTGCGTTTCTCACTGTTACATGCATTTGAATGGGGAACTCGACCGAAACAAAGTATAGGTTTTCATTATGTGAATAACTTGGAAATCTTAGCTCAAACAGCTGCAAAACCTGTTTTCCCAGCACGGAGACCTTGAGTTCTATAAGATAAGGCCATAAACATGTTTGTCTGAGTCTTCTATCAAAAGTTACAGCTATTTCTATGAAGTTGTACAAAAACGCTTTCTTTCGCCAAGACAGTGCGTTTCTCACTGTTACATGCATTTGAATGGGGAACTCGACCGAAACAAAGTATAGGTTTTCATTATGTGAATAACTTGGAAATCTTAGCTCAAACAGCTGCAAAACCTGTTTTCCCAGCACGGGAACCTTGAGTTCTATAAGATAAAGCCATAAACATGTGTATCCGAGTCTTCTATCAAAAGTTACAGCTATTCATATGAAGTTGTACAAAAACGCTTTCTTTCGCCAAGACAGTGCGTTTCTCACTGTTACATGCATTTGAATGGGGAACTCGACCGAAACAAAGTATAGGTTTTCATTATGTGAATAACTTGGAAATCTTAGCTCAAACAGCTGCAAAACCAGTTTTCCCAGCACGGAGACCTTGAGTTCTATAATATAAGGCCATAAACATGTTTGTCTGAGTCTTCTATCAAAAGTTACAGCTATTTCTATGAAGTTGTACAAAATAGCTTTCTTTCGCCAAGACAGTGCGTTTCTCACTGTTACATGCATTTGAATGGGGAACTCGACCGAAACAAAGTATAGGTTTTCATTATGTGAATAACTTGGAAATCTTAGCTCAAACAGCTGCAAAACCTGTTTTCCCAGCACGGAGACCTTGAGTTCTATAAGATAAGGCCATAAACATGTTTGTCTGAGTCTTCTATCAAAAGTTACAGCTATTTATATAAAGTTGTACAAAAACGCTTTCTTTCGCCAAGACAGTGCGTTTCTCACTGTTACATGCATTTGAATGGGGAACTCCACCGAAACAAAGTACAAGTTTTCATTATGTGAATAACTTGGAAATCTTAGCTCAACCAGCTACAAAACCTGTTTTCCCAGCACGGGAACCTTGAGTTCTATAAGATAAAGCCATAAACATGTTTGTCTGAGTCTTCTATCAAAAGTTACAGCTATTTCTATGAAGTTGTACAAAAACGCTTTCTTTCACCAAGACAGTGCGTTTCTCACTGTTACATGCATTTGAATGGGGAACTCCACCGAAACAAAGTACAAGTTTTCATTATGTGAATAACTTGGAAATCTTAGCTCAAACAGCTGCAAAACCAGTTTTCCCAGCACGGAGACCTTGAGTTCTATAAGATAAAGCCATAAACATGTTTGTCTGAGTCTTCTATCAAAAGTTACAGCTATTTCTATGAAGTTGTACAAAAACGCTTTCTTTCGCCAAGACAGTGCGTTTCTCACTGTTACATGCATTTGAATGGGGAACTCGACCGAAACAAAGTATAGGTTTTCATTATGTGAATAACTTGGAAATCTTAGCTCAAACAGCTGCAAAACCTGTTTGCCCAGCACGGGAACCTTGAGTTCTATAAGATAAAGCCATAAACATGTGTATCCGAGTCTTCTATCAAAAGTTACAGCTATTCATATGAAGTTGTACAAAAACGCTTTCTTTCGCCAAGACAGTGCGTTTCTCACTGTTACATGCATTTGAATGGGGAACTCGACCGAAACAAAGTATAGGTTTTCATTATGTGAATAACTTGGAAATCTTAGCTCAAACAGCTGCAAAACCTGTTTTCCCAGCACGGAGACCTTGAGTTCTATAAGATAAGGCCATAAACATGTTTGTCTGAGTCTTCTATCAAAAGTTACAGCTATTTCTATGAAGTTGTACAAAAACGCTTTCTTTCGCCAAGACAGTGCATTTCTCACTGTTACATGCATTTGAATGGGGAACTCGACCGAAACAAAGTATAGGTTTTCATTATGTGAATAACTTGGAAATCTTAGCTCAAACAGCTACAAAACCTGTTTTCCCAGCACGGGAACCTTGAGTTCTATAAGATAAAGCCATAAACATGTGTATCCGAGTCTTCTATCAAAAGTTACAGCTATTTATATGAAGTTGTACAAAAACGCTTTCTTTCGCCAAGACAGTGCGTTTCTCACTGTTACATGCATTTGAATGGGGAACTCGACCGAAACAAAGTATAGGTTTTCATTATGTGAATAACTTGGAAATCTTAGCTCAAACAGCTGCAAAACCTGTTTTCCCAGCACGGGAACCTTGAGTTCTATAAGATAAAGCCATAAACATGTGTATCCGAGTCTTCTATCAAAAGTTATAGCTATTCATATGAAGTTGTACAAAAACGCTTTCTTTCGCCAAGACAGTGCGTTTCTCACTGTTACATGCATTTTGAATGGGGAACTCGACCGAAACAAAGTATAGGTTTTCATTATGTGAATAACTTGGAAATCTTAGCTCAAACAGCTGCAAAACCTGTTTTCCCAGCACGGAGACCTTGAGTTCTATAAGATAAGGCCATAAACATGTTTGTCTGAGTCTTCTATCAAAAGTTACAGCTATTTCTATGAAGTTGTACAAAAACGCTTTCTTTCGCCAAGACAGTGCGTTTCTCACTGTTACATGCATTTGAATGGGGAACTCGACTGAAACAAAGTATACGTTTTCATTATGTGAATAACTTGAAAATCTTAGCTCAAACAGCTGCAAAACCTGTTTTCCCAGCACGGGAACCTTGAGTTCTATAAGATAAAGCCATAAACATGTTTGTCTGAGTCTTCTATCAAAAGTTACAGCTATTTCTATGAAGTTGTACAAAAACGCTTTCTTTCGCCAAGACAGTGCGTTTCTCACTGTTACATGCATTTGAATGGGGAACTCGACCGAAACAAAGTATAGGTTTTCATTATGTGAATAACTTGGAAATCTTAGCTCAAACAGCTGCAAAACCTGTTTTCCCAGCACGGGAACCTTGAGTTCTATAAGATAAAGCCATAAACATGTGTATCCGAGTCTTCTATCAAAAGTTACAGCTATTTATATGAAGTTGTACAAAAACGCTTTCTTTCGCCAAGACAGTGCGTTTCTCACTGTTACATGCATTTGAATGGGGAACTCGACCGAAACAAAGTATAGGTTTTCATTATGTGAATAACTTGGAAATCTTAGCTCAAACAGCTGCAAAACCTGTTTTCCCAGCACGGGAACCTTGAGTTCTATAAGATAAAGCCATAAACATGTGTATCCGAGTCTTCTATCAAAAGTTACAGCTATTTCTATGAAGTTGTACAAAAACGCTTTCTTTCGCCAATACAGTGTGTTTCTCACTGTTACATGCATTTGAATGGGGAACTCGACCGAAACAAAGTATAGGTTTTCATTATGTGAATAACTTGGAAATCTTAGCTCAAACAGCTGCAAAACCTGTTTTCCCAGCACGGGAACCTTGAGTTCTATAAGATAAAGCCATAAACATGTGTATCCGAGTCTTCTATCAAAAGTTACAGCTATTTATATGAAGTTGTACAAAAACGCTTTCTTTCGCCAAGACAGTGCGTTTCTCACTGTTACATGCATTTGAATGGGGAACTCCACCGAAACAAAGTATAGGTTTTCATTATGTGAATAACTTGGAAATCTTAGCTCAAACAGCTGCAAAACCTGTTTTCCCAGCACGGAGACCTTGAGTTCTATAAGATAAGGCCATAAACATGTTTGTCTGAGTCTTCTATCAAAAGTTACAGCTATTTCTATGAAGTTGTACAAAAACGCTTTCTTTCGCCAAGACAGTGCGTTTCTCACTGTTACATGCATTTGAATGGGGAACTCGACTGAAACAAAGTATACGTTTTCATTATGTGAATAACTTGAAAATCTTAGCTCAAACAGCTGCAAAACCTGTTTTCCCAGCACGGGAACCTTGAGTTCTATAAGATAAAGCCATAAACATGTTTGTCTGAGTCTTCTATCAAAAGTTACAGCTATTTCTATGAAGTTGTACAAAAACGCTTTCTTTCGCCAAGACAGTGCGTTTCTCACTGTTACATGCATTTGAATGGGGAACTCGACCGAAACAAAGTATAGGTTTTCATTATGTGAATAACTTGGAAATCTTAGCTCAAACAGCTGCAAAACCTGTTTTCCCAGCACGGGAACCTTGAGTTCTATAAGATAAAGCCATAAACATGTGTATCCGAGTCTTCTATCAAAAGTTACAGCTATTTATATGAAGTTGTACAAAAACGCTTTCTTTCGCCAAGACAGTGCGTTTCTCACTGTTACATGCATTTGAATGGGGAACTCGACCGAAACAAAGTATAGGTTTTCATTATGTGAATAACTTGGAAATCTTAGCTCAAACAGCTGCAAAACCTGTTTTCCCAGCACGGGAACCTTGAGTTCTATAAGATAAAGCCATAAACATGTGTATCCGAGTCTTCTATCAAAAGTTACAGCTATTTCTATGAAGTTGTACAAAAACGCTTTCTTTCGCCAATACAGTGTGTTTCTCACTGTTACATGCATTTGAATGGGGAACTCGACCGAAACAAAGTATAGGTTTTCATTATGTGAATAACTTGGAAATCTTAGCTCAAACAGCTGCAAAACCTGTTTTCCCAGCACGGGAACCTTGAGTTCTATAAGATAAAGCCATAAACATGTGTATCCGAGTCTTCTATCAAAAGTTACAGCTATTTATATGAAGTTGTACAAAAACGCTTTCTTTCGCCAAGACAGTGCGTTTCTCACTGTTACATGCATTTGAATGGGGAACTCCACCGAAACAAAGTACAAGTTTTCATTATGTGAATAACTTGGAAATCTTAGCTCAAACAGCTGCAAAACCAGTTTTCCCAGCACGGAGACCTTGAGTTCTATAAGATAAAGCCATAAACATGTTTGTCTGAGTCTTCTATCAAAAGTTACAGCTATTTATATGAAGTTGTACAAAAACGCTTTCTTTCGCCAAGACAGTGCGTTTCTCACTGTTACATGCATTTGAATGGGGAACTCCACCGAAACAAAGTATAGGTTTTCATTATGTGAATAACTTGGAAATCTTAGCTCAAACAGCTACAAAACCTGTTTTCCCAGCACGGGAACCTTGAGTTCTATAAGATAAAGCCATAAACATGTGTATCCGAGTCTTCTATCAAAAGTTACAGCTATTTATATGAAGTTGTACAAAAACGCTTTCTTTCGCCAAGACAGTGCGTTTCTCACTGTTACATGCATTTGAATGGGGAACTCGACCGAAACAAAGTATAGGTTTTCATTATGTGAATAACTTGGAAATCTTAGCTCAAACAGCTGCATAACCTGTTTTCCCAGCACGGAGACCTTGAGTTCTATAAGATAAAGCCATAAACATGTTTGTCCGAGTCTTCTATCAAAAGTTACAGCTATTTCTATGAAGTTGTACAAAAACGCTTTCTTTCGCCAAGACAGTGCGTTTCTCACTGTTACATGCATTTGAATGGGGAACTCGACCGAAACAAAGTATAGGTTTTAATTATGTGAATAACTTGGAAATCTTAGCTCAAACAGCTGCAAAACCTGTTTGCCCAGCACGGGAACCTTGAGTTCTATAAGATAAAGCCATAAACATGTGTATCCGAGTCTTCTATCAAAAGTTACAGCTATTTATATGAAGTTGTACAAAAACGCTTTCTTTCGCCAAGACAGTGCGTTTCTCACTGTTCATTTGAATGGGGAACTCGACCGAAACAAAGTATAGGTTTTCATTATGTGAATAACTTGGAAATCTTAGCTCAAACAGCTGCAAAACCTGTTTGCCCAGCACGGGAACCTTGAGTTCTATAAGATAAAGCCATAAACATGTTTGTCTGAGTCTTCTATCAAAAGTTACAGCTATTTCTATGAAGTTGTACAAAAACGCTTTCTTTCGCCAAGACAGTGCGTTTCTCACTGTTACATGCATTTGAATGGGGAACTCGACCGAAACAAAGTATAGGTTTTAATTATGTGAATAACTTGGAAATCTTAGCTCAAACAGCTGCAAAACCTGTTTGCCCAGCACGGGAACCTTGAGTTCTATAAGATAAAGCCATAAACATGTGTATCCGAGTCTTCTATCAAAAGTTACAGCTATTTATATGAAGTTGTACAAAAACGCTTTCTTTCGCCAAGACAGTGCGTTTCTCACTGTTCATTTGAATGGGGAACTCGACCGAAACAAAGTATAGGTTTTCATTATGTGAATAACTTGGAAATCTTAGCTCAAACAGCTGCAAAACCTGTTTTCCCAGCACGGGAACCTTGAGTTCTATAAGATAAAGCCATAAACATGTTTGTCTGAGTCTTCTATCAAAAGTTACAGCTATTTCTATGAAGTTGTACAAAAACGCTTTCTTTCGCCAAGACAGTGCGTTTCTCACTGTTACATGCATTTGAATGGGGAACTCGACCGAAACAAAGTATAGGTTTTCATTATGTGAATAACTTGGAAATCTTAGCTCAAACAGCTGCAAAACCTGTTTTCCCAACACGGGAACCTTGAGTTCTATAAGATAAAGCCATAAACATGTGTATCCGAGTCTTCTATCAAAAGTTACAGCTATTCATATGAAGTTGTACAAAAACGCTTTCTTTCGCCAAGACAGTGCGTTTCTCACTGTTACATGCATTTGAATGGGGAACTCCACCGAAACAAAGTACAAGTTTTCATTATGTGAATAACTTGGAAATCTTAGCTCAAACAGCTGCAAAACCTGTTTTCCCAGCACGGAGACCTTGAGTTCTATAAGATAAAGCCATAAACATGTTTGTCTGAGTCTTCTATCAAAAGTTACAGCTATTTCTATGAAGTTGTACAAAAACGCTTTCTTTCGCCAAGACAGTGCGTTTCTCACTGTTACATGCATTTGAATGGGGAACTCGACCGAAACAAAGTATAGGTTTTCATTATGTGAATAACTTGGAAATCTTAGCTCAAACAGCTGCAAAACCTGTTTTCCCAGCACGGGAACCTTGAGTTCTATAAGATAAAGCCATAAACATGTGTATCCGAGTCTTCTATCAAAAGTTACAGCTATTCATATGAAGTTGTACAAAAACGCTTTCTTTCGCCAAGACAGTGCGTTTCTCACTGTTACATGCATTTGAATGGGGAACTCGACCGAAACAAAGTATAGGTTTTCATTATGTGAATAACTTGGAAATCTTAGCTCAAACAGCTGCAAAACCAGTTTTCCCAGCACGGAGACCTTGAGTTCTATAATATAAGGCCATAAACATGTTTGTCTGAGTCTTCTATCAAAAGTTACAGCTATTTCTATGAAGTTGTACAAAATAGCTTTCTTTCGCCAAGACAGTGCGTTTCTCACTGTTACATGCATTTGAATGGGGAACTCGACCGAAACAAAGTATAGGTTTTCATTATGTGAATAACTTGGAAATCTTAGCTCAAACAGCTGCAAAACCTGTTTTCCCAGCACGGAGACCTTGAGTTCTATAAGATAAGGCCATAAACATGTTTGTCTGAGTCTTCTATCAAAAGTTACAGCTATTTATATGAAGTTGTACAAAAACGCTTTCTTTCGCCAAGACAGTGCGTTTCTCACTGTTACATGCATTTGAATGGGGAACTCGACCGAAACAAAGTATAGGTTTTCATTATGTGAATAACTTGGAAATCTTAGCTCAAACAGCTGCAAAACCTGTTTGCCCAGCACGGGAACCTTGAGTTCTATAAGATAAAGCCATAAACATGTTTGTCTGAGTCTTCTATCAAAAGTTACAGCTATTTCTATGAAGTTGTACAAAAACGCTTTCTTTCACCAAGACAGTGCGTTTCTCACTGTTACATGCATTTGAATGGGGAACTCGACCGAAACAAAGTATAGGTTTTCATTATGTGAATAACTTGGAAATCTTAGCTCAAACAGCTGCAAAACCTGTTTTCCCAGCACGGAGACCTTGAGTTCTATAAGATAAGGCCATAAACATGTTTGTCTGAGTCTTCTATCAAAAGTTACAGCTATTTCTATGAAGTTGTACAAAAACGCTTTCTTTCGCCAAGACAGTGCGTTTCTCACTGTTACATGCATTTGAATGGGGAACTCCACCGAAACAAAGTACAAGTTTTCATTATGTGAATAACTTGGAAATCTTAGCTCAAACAGCTGCAAAACCTGTTTTCCCAGCACGGAGACCTTGAGTTCTATAAGATAAAGCCATAAACATGTGTATCTGAGTCTTCTATCAAAAGTTACAGCTATTTCTATGAAGTTGTACAAAAACGCTTTCTTTCGCCAAGACAGTGTGTTTCTCACTGTTACATGCATTTGAATGGGGAACTCGACCGAAACAAAGTATAGGTTTTCATTATGTGAATAACTTGGAAATCTTAGCTCAAACAGCTGCAAAACCTGTTTTCCCAGCACGGAGACCTTGAGTTCTATAAGATAAGGCCATAAACATGTTTGTCTGAGTCTTCTATCAAAAGTTACAGCTATTTCTATGAAGTTGTACAAAAACGCTTTCTTTCGCCAAGACAGTGCGTTTCTCACTGTTACATGCATTTGAATGGGGAACTCCACCGAAACAAAGTACAAGTTTTCATTATGTGAATAACTTGGAAATCTTAGCTCAAACAGCTGCAAAACCTGTTTTCCCAGCACGGAGACCTTGAGTTCTATAAGATAAGGCCATAAACATGTTTGTCTGAGTCTTCTATCAAAAGTTACAGCTATTTCTATGAAGTTGTACAAAAACGCTTTCTTTCGCCAAGACAGTGCGTTTCTCACTGTTACATGCATTTGAATGGGGAACTCGACCGAAACAAAGTATAGGTTTTCATTATGTGAATAACTTGGAAATCTTAGCTCAAACAGCTGCAAAACCTGTTTTCCCAGCACGGGAACCTTGAGTTCTATAAGATAAAGCCATAAACATGTGTATCCAAGTCTTCTATCAAAAGTTACAGCTATTCATATGAAGTTGTACAAAAACGCTTTCTTTCGCCAAGACAGTGCGTTTCTCACTGTTACATGTATTTGAATGGGGAACTCGACCGAAACAAAGTATAGGTTTTCATTATGTGAATAACTTGGAAATCTTAGCTCAAACAGCTGCAAAACCAGTTTTCCCAGCACGGAGACCTTGAGTTCTATAAGATAAGGCCATAAACATGTTTGTCTGAGTCTTCTATCAAAAGTTACAGCTATTTCTATGAAGTTGTACAAAAACGCTTTCTTTCACCAAGACAGTGCGTTTCTCACTGTTACATGCATTTGAATGGGGAACTCGACCGAAACAAAGTATAGGTTTTCATTATGTGAATAACTTGGAAATCTTAGCTCAAACAGCTGCAAAACCTGTTTTCCCAGCACGGAGACCTTGAGTTCTATAATATAAGGCCATAAACATGTTTGTCTGAGTCTTCTATCAAAAGTTACAGCTATTTCTATGAAGTTGTACAAAAACGCTTTCTTTCGCCAAGACAGTGCGTTTCTCACTGTTACATGCATTTGAATGGGGAACTCGACCGAAACAAAGTATAGGTTTTCATTATGTGAATAACTTGGAAATCTTAGCTCAAACAGCTGCAAAACCTGTTTGCCCAGCACGGGAACCTTGAGTTCTATAAGATAAAGCCATAAACATGTGTATCCGAGTCTTCTATCAAAAGTTACAGCTATTTCTATGAAGTTGTACAAAAACGCTTTCTTTCGCCAAGACAGTGCGTTTCTCACTGTTACATGCATTTGAATGGGGAACTCGACCGAAACAAAGTATAGGTTTTCATTATGTGAATAACTTGGAAATCTTAGCTCAAACAGCTGCAAAACCTGTTTTCCCAGCACGGAGACCTTGAGTTCTATAAGATAAGGCCATAAACATGTTTGTCTGAGTCTTCTATCAAAAGTTACAGCTATTTCTATGAAGTTGTACAAAAACGCTTTCTTTCGCCAAGACAGTGCGTTTCTCACTGTTACATGCATTTGAATGGGGAACTCGACCGAAACAAAGTACAAGTTTTCATTATGTGAATAACTTGGAAATCTTAGCTCAAACAGCTGCAAAACCTGTTTTCCCAGCACGGAGACCTTGAGTTCTATAAGATAAAGCCATAAACATGTTTGTCTGAGTCTTCTATCAAAAGTTACAGCTATTTCTATGAAGTTGTACAAAAACGCTTTCTTTCGCCAAGACAGTGCGTTTCTCACTGTTACATGCATTTGAATGGGGAACTCGACCGAAACAAAGTATAGGTTTTCATTATGTGAATAACTTGGAAATCTTAGCTCAAACAGCTGCAAAACCTGTTTTCCCAGCACGGAGACCTTGAGTTCTATAAGATAAGGCCATAAACATGTTTGTCTGAGTCTTCTATCAAAAGTTACAGCTATTTCTATGAAGTTGTACAAAAACGCTTTCTTTCGCCAAGACAGTGCGTTTCTCACTGTTACATGCATTTGAATGGGGAACTCCACCGAAACAAAGTACAAGTTTTCATTATGTGAATAACTTGGAAATCTTAGCTCAAACAGCTGCAAAACCTGTTTTCCCAGCACGGAGACCTTGAGTTCTATAAGATAAAGCCATAAACATGTTTGTCTGAGTCTTCTATCAAAAGTTACAGCTATTTCTATGAAGTTGTACAAAAACGCTTTCTTTCGCCAAGACAGTGCGTTTCTCACTGTTACATGCATTTGAATGGGGAACTCGACCGAAACAAAGTATAGGTTTTCATTATGTGAATAACTTGGAAATCTTAGCTCAAACAGCTGCAAAACCTGTTTTCCCAGCACGGAGACCTTGAGTTCTATAAGATAAGGCCATAAACATGTTTGTCTGAGTCTTCTATCAAAAGTTACAGCTATTTCTATGAAGTTGTACAAAAACGCTTTCTTTCGCCAAGACAGTGCGTTTCTCACTGTTACATGTATTTGAATGGGGAACTCGACCGAAACAAAGTATAGGTTTTCATTATGTGAATAACTTGGAAATCTTAGCTCAAACAGCTGCAAAACCTGTTTTCCCAGCACGGAGACCTTGAGTTCTATAAGATAAGGCCATAAACATGTTTGTCTGAGTCTTCTATCAAAAGTTACAGCTATTTCTATGAAGTTGTACAAAAACGCTTTCTTTCGCCAAGACAGTGCGTTTCTCACTGTTACATGCATTTGAATGGGGAACTCGACCGAAACAAAGTATAGGTTTTCATTATGTGAATAACTTGGAAATCTTAGCTCAAACAGCTGCAAAACCTGTTTTCCCAGCACGGGAACCTTGAGTTCTATAAGATAAAGCCATAAACATGTGTATCCGAGTCTTCTATCAAAAGTTACAGCTATTCATATGAAGTTGTACAAAAACGCTTTCTTTCGCCAAGACAGTGCGTTTCTCACTGTTACATGCATTTGAATGGGGAACTCGACCGAAACAAAGTATAGGTTTTCATTATGTGAATAACTTGGAAATCTTAGCTCAAACAGCTGCAAAACCAGTTTTCCCAGCACGGAGACCTTGAGTTCTATAATATAAGGCCATAAACATGTTTGTCTGAGTCTTCTATCAAAAGTTACAGCTATTTCTATGAAGTTGTACAAAATAGCTTTCTTTCGCCAAGACAGTGCGTTTCTCACTGTTACATGCATTTGAATGGGGAACTCGACCGAAACAAAGTATAGGTTTTCATTATGTGAATAACTTGGAAATCTTAGCTCAAACAGCTGCAAAACCTGTTTTCCCAGCACGGAGACCTTGAGTTCTATAAGATAAGGCCATAAACATGTTTGTCTGAGTCTTCTATCAAAAGTTACAGCTATTTATATGAAGTTGTACAAAAACGCTTTCTTTCGCCAAGACAGTGCGTTTCTCACTGTTACATGCATTTGAATGGGGAACTCCACCGAAACAAAGTACAAGTTTTCATTATGTGAATAACTTGGAAATCTTAGCTCAAACAGCTACAAAACCTGTTTTCCCAGCACGGGAACCTTGAGTTCTATAAGATAAAGCCATAAACATGTTTGTCTGAGTCTTCTATCAAAAGTTACAGCTATTTCTATGAAGTTGTACAAAAACGCTTTCTTTCACCAAGACAGTGCGTTTCTCACTGTTACATGCATTTGAATGGGGAACTCGACCGAAACAAAGTATAGGTTTTCATTATGTGAATAACTTGGAAATCTTAGCTCAAACAGCTGCAAAACCTGTTTTCCCAGCACGGAGACCTTGAGTTCTATAATATAAGGCCATAAACATGTTTGTCTGAGTCTTCTATCAAAAGTTACAGCTATTTCTATGAAGTTGTACAAAAACGCTTTCTTTCGCCAAGACAGTGCGTTTCTCACTGTTACATGCATTTGAATGGGGAACTCGACCGAAACAAAGTATAGGTTTTCATTATGTGAATAACTTGGAAATCTTAGCTCAAACAGCTGCAAAACCTGTTTGCCCAGCACGGGAACCTTGAGTTCTATAAGATAAAGCCATAAACATGTGTATCCGAGTCTTCTATCAAAAGTTACAGCTATTTCTATGAAGTTGTACAAAAACGCTTTCTTTCGCCAAGACAGTGCGTTTCTCACTGTTACATGCATTTGAATGGGGAACTCGACCGAAACAAAGTATAGGTTTTCATTATGTGAATAACTTGGAAATCTTAGCTCAAACAGCTGCAAAACCTGTTTTCCCAGCACGGAGACCTTGAGTTCTATAAGATAAGGCCATAAACATGTTTGTCTGAGTCTTCTATCAAAAGTTACAGCTATTTCTATGAAGTTGTACAAAAACGCTTTCTTTCGCCAAGACAGTGCGTTTCTCACTGTTACATGCATTTGAATGGGGAACTCCACCGAAACAAAGTACAAGTTTTCATTATGTGAATAACTTGGAAATCTTAGCTCAAACAGCTGCAAAACCTGTTTTCCCAGCACGGAGACCTTGAGTTCTATAAGATAAAGCCATAAACATGTTTGTCTGAGTCTTCTATCAAAAGTTACAGCTATTTCTATGAAGTTGTACAAAAACGCTTTCTTTCGCCAAGACAGTGCGTTTCTCACTGTTACATGCATTTGAATGGGGAACTCGACCGAAACAAAGTATAGGTTTTCATTATGTGAATAACTTGGAAATCTTAGCTCAAACAGCTGCAAAACCTGTTTTCCCAGCACGGAGACCTTGAGTTCTATAAGATAAGGCCATAAACATGTTTGTCTGAGTCTTCTATCAAAAGTTACAGCTATTTCTATGAAGTTGTACAAAAACGCTTTCTTTCGCCAAGACAGTGCGTTTCTCACTGTTACATGTATTTGAATGGGGAACTCGACCGAAACAAAGTATAGGTTTTCATTATGTGAATAACTTGGAAATCTTAGCTCAAACAGCTGCAAAACCTGTTTTCCCAGCACGGAGACCTTGAGTTCTATAAGATAAGGCCATAAACATGTTTGTCTGAGTCTTCTATCAAAAGTTACAGCTATTTCTATGAAGTTGTACAAAAACGCTTTCTTTCGCCAAGACAGTGCGTTTCTCACTGTTACATGCATTTGAATGGGGAACTCGACCGAAACAAAGTATAGGTTTTCATTATGTGAATAACTTGGAAATCTTAGCTCAAACAGCTGCAAAACCTGTTTTCCCAGCACGGGAACCTTGAGTTCTATAAGATAAAGCCATAAACATGTGTATCCGAGTCTTCTATCAAAAGTTACAGCTATTCATATGAAGTTGTACAAAAACGCTTTCTTTCGCCAAGACAGTGCGTTTCTCACTGTTACATGCATTTGAATGGGGAACTCGACCGAAACAAAGTATAGGTTTTCATTATGTGAATAACTTGGAAATCTTAGCTCAAACAGCTGCAAAACCAGTTTTCCCAGCACGGAGACCTTGAGTTCTATAATATAAGGCCATAAACATGTTTGTCTGAGTCTTCTATCAAAAGTTACAGCTATTTCTATGAAGTTGTACAAAATAGCTTTCTTTCGCCAAGACAGTGCGTTTCTCACTGTTACATGCATTTGAATGGGGAACTCGACCGAAACAAAGTATAGGTTTTCATTATGTGAATAACTTGGAAATCTTAGCTCAAACAGCTGCAAAACCTGTTTTCCCAGCACGGAGACCTTGAGTTCTATAAGATAAGGCCATAAACATGTTTGTCTGAGTCTTCTATCAAAAGTTACAGCTATTTATATGAAGTTGTACAAAAACGCTTTCTTTCGCCAAGACAGTGCGTTTCTCACTGTTACATGCATTTGAATGGGGAACTCCACCGAAACAAAGTACAAGTTTTCATTATGTGAATAACTTGGAAATCTTAGCTCAAACAGCTACAAAACCTGTTTTCCCAGCACGGGAACCTTGAGTTCTATAAGATAAAGCCATAAACATGTTTGTCTGAGTCTTCTATCAAAAGTTACAGCTATTTCTATGAAGTTGTACAAAAACGCTTTCTTTCACCAAGACAGTGCGTTTCTCACTGTTACATGCATTTGAATGGGGAACTCGACCGAAACAAAGTATAGGTTTTCATTATGTGAATAACTTGGAAATCTTAGCTCAAACAGCTGCAAAACCTGTTTTCCCAGCACGGAGACCTTGAGTTCTATAATATAAGGCCATAAACATGTTTGTCTGAGTCTTCTATCAAAAGTTACAGCTATTTCTATGAAGTTGTACAAAATAGCTTTCTTTCGCCAAGACAGTGCGTTTCTCACTGTTACATGCATTTGAATGGGGAACTCGACCGAAACAAAGTATAGGTTTTCATTATGTGAATAACTTGGAAATCTTAGCTCAAACAGCTGCAAAACCTGTTTGCCCAGCACGGGAACCTTGAGTTCTATAAGATAAAGCCATAAACATGTGTATCCGAGTCTTCTATCAAAAGTTACAGCTATTCATATGAAGTTGTACAAAAACGCTTTCTTTCGCCAAGACAGTGCGTTTCTCACTGTTACATGCATTTGAATGGGGAACTCCACCGAAACAAAGTACAAGTTTTCATTATGTGAATAACTTGGAAATCTTAGCTCAAACAGCTGCAAAACCAGTTTTCCCAGCACGGAGACCTTGAGTTCTATAAGATAAAGCCATAAACATGTTTGTCTGAGTCTTCTATCAAAAGTTACAGCTATTTCTATGAAGTTGTACAAAAACGCTTTCTTTCGCCAAGACTGTGCGTTTCTCACTGTTACATGCTTTTGAATGGGGAACTCGACCGAAACAAAGTATAGGTTTTCATTATGTGAATAACTTGGAAATCTTAGCTCAAACAGCTGCAAAACCTGTTTGCCCAGCACGGAGACCTTGAGTTCTATAAGATAAGGCCATAAACATGTTTGTCTGAGTCTTCTATCAAAAGTTACAGCTATTTCTATGAAGTTGTACAAAAACGCTTTCTTTCGCCAAGACAGTGCATTTCTCACTGTTACATGCATTTGAATGGGGAACTCGACCGAAACAAAGTATAGGTTTTCATTATGTGAATAACTTGGAAATCTTAGCTCAAACAGCTGCAAAACCTGTTTTCCCAGCACGGGAACCTTGAGTTCTATAAGATAAAGCCATAAACATGTGTATCCGAGTCTTCTATCAAAAGTTACAGCTATTTATATGAAGTTGTACAAAAACGCTTTCTTTCGCCAAGACAGTGCGTTTCTCACTGTTACATGCATTTGAATGGGGAACTCGACCGAAACAAAGTATAGGTTTTCATTATGTGAATAACTTGGAAATCTTAGCTCAAACAGCTGCAAAACCTGTTTTCCCAGCACGGGAACCTTGAGTTCTATAAGATAAAGCCATAAACATGTGTATCCGAGTCTTCTATCAAAAGTTACAGCTATTTCTATGAAGTTGTACAAAAACGCTTTCTTTCGCCAATACAGTGTGTTTCTCACTGTTACATGCATTTGAATGGGGAACTCGACCGAAACAAAGTATAGGTTTTCATTATATGAATAACTTGGAAATCTTAGCTCAAACAGCTGCAAAACCTGTTTTCCCAGCACGGGAACCTTGAGTTCTATAAGATAAAGCCATAAACATGTGTATCCGAGTCTTCTATCAAAAGTTACAGCTATTTATATGAAGTTGTACAAAAACGCTTTCTTTCGCCAAGACAGTGCGTTTCTCACTGTTACATGCATTTGAATGGGGAACTCCACCGAAACAAAGTACAAGTTTTCATTATGTGAATAACTTGGAAATCTTAGCTCAAACAGCTGCAAAACCAGTTTTCCCAGCACGGAGACCTTGAGTTCTATAAGATAAAGCCATAAACATGTTTGTCTGAGTCTTCTATCAAAAGTTACAGCTATTTATATGAAGTTGTACAAAAACGCTTTCTTTCGCCAAGACAGTGCGTTTCTCACTGTTACATGCATTTGAATGGGGAACTCCACCGAAACAAAGTATAGGTTTTCATTATGTGAATAACTTGGAAATCTTAGCTCAAACAGCTGCATAACCTGTTTTCCCAGCACGGAGACCTTGAGTTCTATAAGATAAAGCCATAAACATGTTTGTCCGAGTCTTCTATCAAAAGTTACAGCTATTTCTATGAAGTTGTACAAAAACGCTTTCTTTCGCCAAGACAGTGCGTTTCTCACTGTTACATGCATTTGAATGGGGAACTCGACCGAAACAAAGTATAGGTTTTAATTATGTGAATAACTTGGAAATCTTAGCTCAAACAGCTGCAAAACCTGTTTGCCCAGCACGGGAACCTTGAGTTCTATAAGATAAAGCCATAAACATGTGTATCCGAGTCTTCTATCAAAAGTTACAGCTATTTATATGAAGTTGTACAAAAACGCTTTCTTTCGCCAAGACAGTGCGTTTCTCACTGTTCATTTGAATGGGGAACTCGACCGAAACAAAGTATAGGTTTTCATTATGTGAATAACTTGGAAATCTTAGCTCAAACAGCTGCAAAACCTGTTTTCCCAGCACGGGAACCTTGAGTTCTATAAGATAAAGCCATAAACATGTTTGTCTGAGTCTTCTATCAAAAGTTACAGCTATTTCTATGAAGTTGTACAAAAACGCTTTCTTTCGCCAAGACAGTGCGTTTCTCACTGTTACATGCATTTGAATGGGGAACTCGACCGAAACAAAGTATAGGTTTTCATTATGTGAATAACTTGGAAATCTTAGCTCAAACAGCTGCAAAACCTGTTTTCCCAACACGGGAACCTTGAGTTCTATAAGATAAAGCCATAAACATGTGTATCCGAGTCTTCTATCAAAAGTTACAGCTATTCATATGAAGTTGTACAAAAACGCTTTCTTTCGCCAAGACAGTGCGTTTCTCACTGTTACATGCATTTGAATGGGGAACTCGACCGAAACAAAGTATAGGTTTTCATTATGTGAATAACTTGGAAATCTTAGCTCAAACAGCTGCAAAACCTGTTTTCCCAGCACGGAGACCTTGAGTTCTATAATATAAGGCCATAAACATGTTTGTCTGAGTCTTCTATCAAAAGTTACAGCTATTTCTATGAAGTTGTACAAAAACGCTTTCTTTCGCCAAGACAGTGCGTTTCTCACTGTTACATGCATTTGAATGGGGAACTCGACCGAAACAAAGTATAGGTTTTCATTATGTGAATAACTTGGAAATCTTAGCTCAAACAGCTGCAAAACCTGTTTGCCCAGCACGGGAACCTTGAGTTCTATAAGATAAAGCCATAAACATGTGTATCCGAGTCTTCTATCAAAAGTTACAGCTATTTCTATGAAGTTGTACAAAAACGCTTTCTTTCGCCAAGACAGTGCGTTTCTCACTGTTACATGCATTTGAATGGGGAACTCGACCGAAACAAAGTATAGGTTTTCATTATGTGAATAACTTGGAAATCTTAGCTCAAACAGCTGCAAAACCTGTTTTCCCAGCACGGAGACCTTGAGTTCTATAAGATAAGGCCATAAACATGTTTGTCTGAGTCTTCTATCAAAAGTTACAGCTATTTCTATGAAGTTGTACAAAAACGCTTTCTTTCGCCAAGACAGTGCATTTCTCACTGTTACATGAATTTGAATGGGGAACTCGACCGAAACAAAGTATAAGTTTTCATTATGTGAATAACTTGGAAATCTTAGCTCAAACAGCTACAAAACCTGTTTTCCCAGCACGGGAACCTTGAGTTCTATAAGATAAAGCCATAAACATGTGTATCCGAGTCTTCTATCAAAAGTTACAGCTATTTCTATGAAGTTGTACAAAAACGCTTTCTTTCGCCAAGACAGTGCGTTTCTCACTGTTACATGCATTTGAATGGGGAACTCAACCGAAACAAAGTATAGGTTTTCATTATGTGAATAACTTGGAAATCTTAGCTCAAACAGCTGCAAAACCAGTTTTCCCAGCACGGGAACCTTGAGTTCTATAAGATAAAGCCATAAACGTGTATCCGAGTCTTCTATCAAAAGTTACAGCTATTCATATGAAGTTGTACAAAAACGCTTTCTTTCGCCAAGACAGTGCGTTTCTCACTGTTACATGCATTTGAATGGGGAACTCGACCGAAACAAAGTATAGGTTTTCATTATGTGAATAACTTGGAAATCTTAGCTCAAACAGCTGCAAAACCTGTTTTCCCAGCACGGAGACCTTGAGTTCTATAAGATAAAGCCATAAACATGTTTGTCTGAGTCTTCTATCAAAAGTTACAGCTATTTCTATGAAGTTGTACAAAAACGCTTTCTTTCACCAAGACAGTGCGTTTCTCACTGTTACATGCATTTGAATGGGGAACTCCACCGAAACAAAGTATAGGTTTTCATTATGTGAATAACTTGGAAATCTTAGCTCAAACAGCTGCAAAACCTGTTTTCCCAGCACGGGAACCTTGAGTTCTATAAGATAAAGCCATAAACATGTGTATCCGAGTCTTCTATCAAAAGTTACAGCTATTCATATGAAGTTGTACAAAAACGCTTTCTTTCGCCAAGACAGTGCGTTTCTCACTGTTACATGCATTTGAATGGGGAACTCGACCGAAACAAAGTATAGGTTTTCATTATGTGAATAACTTGGAAATCTTAGCTCAAACAGCTGCAAAACCTGTTTTCCCAGCACGGAGACCTTGAGTTCTATAATATAAGGCCATAAACATGTTTGTCTGAGTCTTCTATCAAAAGTTACAGCTATTTCTATGAAGTTGTACAAAAACGCTTTCTTTCGCCAAGACAGTGCGTTTCTCACTGTTACATGCATTTGAATGGGGAACTCGACCGAAACAAAGTATAGGTTTTCATTATGTGAATAACTTGGAAATCTTAGCTCAAACAGCTGCAAAACCTGTTTGCCCAGCACGGGAACCTTGAGTTCTATAAGATAAAGCCATAAACATGTGTATCCGAGTCTTCTATCAAAAGTTACAGCTATTTCTATGAAGTTGTACAAAAACGCTTTCTTTCGCCAAGACAGTGCGTTTCTCACTGTTACATGCATTTGAATGGGGAACTCGACCGAAACAAAGTATAGGTTTTCATTATGTGAATAACTTGGAAATCTTAGCTCAAACAGCTGCAAAACCTGTTTTCCCAGCACGGAGACCTTGAGTTCTATAAGATAAGGCCATAAACATGTTTGTCTGAGTCTTCTATCAAAAGTTACAGCTATTTCTATGAAGTTGTACAAAAACGCTTTCTTTCGCCAAGACAGTGCATTTCTCACTGTTACATGAATTTGAATGGGGAACTCGACCGAAACAAAGTATAGGTTTTCATTATGTGAATAACTTGGAAATCTTAGCTCAAACAGCTACAAAACCTGTTTTCCCAGCACGGGAACCTTGAGTTCTATAAGATAAAGCCATAAACATGTGTATCCGAGTCTTCTATCAAAAGTTACAGCTATTTCTATGAAGTTGTACAAAAACGCTTTCTTTCGCCAAGACAGTGCGTTTCTCACTGTTACATGCATTTGAATGGGGAACTCAACCGAAACAAAGTATAGGTTTTCATTATGTGAATAACTTGGAAATCTTAGCTCAAACAGCTGCAAAACCTGTTTTCCCAGCACGGGAACCTTGAGTTCTATAAGATAAAGCCATAAACGTGTATCCGAGTCTTCTATCAAAAGTTACAGCTATTCATATGAAGTTGTACAAAAACGCTTTCTTTCGCCAAGACAGTGCGTTTCTCACTGTTACATGCATTTGAATGGGGAACTCGACCGAAACAAAGTATAGGTTTTCATTATGTGAATAACTTGGAAATCTTAGCTCAAACAGCTGCAAAACCTGTTTTCCCAGCACGGAGACCTTGAGTTCTATAAGATAAGGCCATAAACATGTTTGTCTGAGTCTTCTATCAAAAGTTACAGCTATTTCTATGAAGTTGTACAAAAACGCTTTCTTTCGCCAAGACAGTGCATTTCTCACTGTTACATGCATTTGAATGGGGAACTCGACCGAAACAAAGTATAGGTTTTCATTATGTGAATAACTTGGAAATCTTAGCTCAAACAGCTACAAAACCTGTTTTCCCAGCACGGGAACCTTGAGTTCTATAAGATAAAGCCATAAACATGTGTATCCGAGTCTTCTATCAAAAGTTACAGCTATTTCTATGAAGTTGTACAAAAACGCTTTCTTTCGCCAAGACAGTGCGTTTCTCACTGTTACATGCATTTGAATGGGGAACTCGACCGAAACAAAGTATAGGTTTTCATTATGTGAATAACTTGGAAATCTTAGCTCAAACAGCTGCAAAACCTGTTTTCCCAGCACGGAGACCTTGAGTTCTATAAGATAAAGCCATAAACATGTTTGTCTGAGTCTTCTATCAAAAGTTACAGCTATTTCTATGAAGTTGTACAAAAACGCTTTCTTTCGCCAAGACAGTGCGTTTCTCACTGTTACATGCATTTGAATGGGGAACTCGACCGAAACAAAGTATAGGTTTTCATTATGTGAATAACTTGGAAATCTTAGCTCAAACAGCTACAAAACCTGTTTTCCCAGCACGGGAACCTTGAGTTCTATAAGATAAAGCCATAAACGTGTATCCGAGTCTTCTATCAAAAGTTACAGCTATTCATATGAAGTTGTACAAAAACGCTTTCTTTCGCCAAGACAGTGCGTTTCTCACTGTTACATGCATTTGAATGGGGAACTCGACCGAAACAAAGTATAGGTTTTCATTATGTGAATAACTTGGAAATCTTAGCTCAAACAGCTGCAAAACCTGTTTTCCCAGCACGGAGACCTTGAGTTCTATAATATAAGGCCATAAACATGTTTGTCTGAGTCTTCTATCAAAAGTTACAGCTATTTCTATGAAGTTGTACAAAAACGCTTTCTTTCGCCAAGACAGTGCGTTTCTCACTGTTACATGCATTTGAATGGGGAACTCGACCGAAACAAAGTATAGGTTTTCATTATGTGAATAACTTGGAAATCTTAGCTCAAACAGCTGCAAAACCTGTTTGCCCAGCACGGGAACCTTGAGTTCTATAAGATAAAGCCATAAACATGTGTATCCGAGTCTTCTATCAAAAGCTACAGCTATTTCTATGAAGTTGTACAAAAACGCTTTCTTTCGCCAAGACAGTGCGTTTCTCACTGTTACATGCATTTGAATGGGGAACTCGACCGAAACAAAGTATAGGTTTTCATTATGTGAATAACTTGGAAATCTTAGCTCAAACAGCTGCAAAACCTGTTTTCCCAGCACGGAGACCTTGAGTTCTATAAGATAAGGCCATAAACATGTTTGTCTGAGTCTTCTATCAAAAGTTACAGCTATTTCTATGAAGTTGTACAAAAACGCTTTCTTTCGCCAAGACAGTGCATTTCTCACTGTTACATGCATTTGAATGGGGAACTCGACCGAAACAAAGTATAGGTTTTCATTATGTGAATAACTTGGAAATCTTAGCTCAAACAGCTACAAAACCTGTTTTCCCAGCACGGGAACCTTGAGTTCTATAAGATAAAGCCATAAACATGTGTATCCGAGTCTTCTATCAAAAGTTACAGCTATTTCTATGAAGTTGTACAAAAACGCTTTCTTTCGCCAAGACAGTGCGTTTCTCACTGTTACATGCATTTGAATGGGGAACTCAACCGAAACAAAGTATAGGTTTTCATTATGTGAATAACTTGGAAATCTTAGCTCAAACAGCTGCAAAACCTGTTTTCCCAGCACGGGAACCTTGAGTTCTATAAGATAAAGCCATAAACGTGTATCCGAGTCTTCTATCAAAAGTTACAGCTATTCATATGAAGTTGTACAAAAACGCTTTCTTTCGCCAAGACAGTGCGTTTCTCACTGTTACATGCATTTGAATGGGGAACTCGACCGAAACAAAGTATAGGTTTTCATTATGTGAATAACTTGGAAATCTTAGCTCAAACAGCTGCAAAACCTGTTTTCCCAGCACGGAGACCTTGAGTTCTATAAGATAAGGCCATAAACATGTTTGTCTGAGTCTTCTATCAAAAGTTACAGCTATTTCTATGAAGTTGTACAAAAACGCTTTCTTTCGCCAAGACAGTGCATTTCTCACTGTTACATGCATTTGAATGGGGAACTCGACCGAAACAAAGTATAGGTTTTCATTATGTGAATAACTTGGAAATCTTAGCTCAAACAGCTACAAAACCTGTTTTCCCAGCACGGGAACCTTGAGTTCTATAAGATAAAGCCATAAACATGTGTATCCGAGTCTTCTATCAAAAGTTACAGCTATTTCTATGAAGTTGTACAAAAACGCTTTCTTTCGCCAAGACAGTGCGTTTCTCACTGTTACATGCATTTGAATGGGGAACTCGACCGAAACAAAGTATAGGTTTTCATTATGTGAATAACTTGGAAATCTTAGCTCAAACAGCTGCAAAACCTGTTTTCCCAGCACGGAGACCTTGAGTTCTATAAGATAAAGCCATAAACATGTTTGTCTGAGTCTTCTATCAAAAGTTACAGCTATTTCTATGAAGTTGTACAAAAACGCTTTCTTTCGCCAAGACAGTGCGTTTCTCACTGTTACATGCATTTGAATGGGGAACTCGACCGAAACAAAGTATAGGTTTTCATTATGTGAATAACTTGGAAATCTTAGCTCAAACAGCTACAAAACCTGTTTTCCCAGCACGGGAACCTTGAGTTCTATAAGATAAAGCCATAAACGTGTATCCGAGTCTTCTATCAAAAGTTACAGCTATTCATATGAAGTTGTACAAAAACGCTTTCTTTCGCCAAGACAGTGCGTTTCTCACTGTTACATGCATTTGAATGGGGAACTCGACCGAAACAAAGTATAGGTTTTCATTATGTGAATAACTTGGAAATCTTAGCTCAAACAGCTGCAAAACCTGTTTTCCCAGCACGGAGACCTTGAGTTCTATAAGATAAGGCCATAAACATGTTTGTCTGAGTCTTCTATCAAAAGTTACAGCTATTTCTATGAAGTTGTACAAAAACGCTTTCTTTCGCCAAGACAGTGCATTTCTCACTGTTACATGCATTTGAATGGGGAACTCGACCGAAACAAAGTATAGGTTTTCATTATGTGAATAACTTGGAAATCTTAGCTCAAACAGCTACAAAACCTGTTTTCCCAGCACGGGAACCTTGAGTTCTATAAGATAAAGCCATAAACATGTGTATCCGAGTCTTCTATCAAAAGTTACAGCTATTTCTATGAAGTTGTACAAAAACGCTTTCTTTCGCCAAGACAGTGCGTTTCTCACTGTTACATGCATTTGAATGGGGAACTCGACCGAAACAAAGTATAGGTTTTCATTATGTGAATAACTTGGAAATCTTAGCTCAAACAGCTGCAAAACCTGTTTTCCCAGCACGGGAACCTTGAGTTCTATAAGATAAAGCCATAAACATGTGTATCCGAGTCTTCTATCAAAAGTTACAGCTATTCATATGAAGTTGTACAAAAACGCTTTCTTTCGCCAAGACAGTGCGTTTCTCACTGTTACATGCATTTGAATGGGGAACTCGACCGAAACAAAGTATAGGTTTTCATTATGTGAATAACTTGGAAATCTTAGCTCAAACAGCTGCAAAACCTGTTTGCCCAGCACGGAGACCTTGAGTTCTATAAGATAAGGCCATAAACATGTTTGTCTGAGTCTTCTATCAAAAGTTACAGCTATTTCTATGAAGTTGTACAAAAACGCTTTCTTTCGCCAAGACAGTGCGTTTCTCACTGTTACATGCATTTGAATGGGGAACTCGACCGAAACAAAGTACAAGTTTTCATTATGTGAATAACTTGGAAATCTTAGCTCAAACAGCTGCAAAACCTGTTTTCCCAGCACGGAGACCTTGAGTTCTATAAGATAAAGCCATAAACATGTTTGTCTGAGTCTTCTATCAAAAGTTACAGCTATTTATATGAAGTTGTACAAAAACGCTTTCTTTCGCCAAGACAGTGCGTTTCTCACTGTTACATGCATTTGAATGGGGAACTCCACCGAAACAAAGTATAGGTTTTCATTATGTGAATAACTTGGAAATCTTAGCTCAAACAGCTACAAAACCTGTTTTCCCAGCACGGGAACCTTGAGTTCTATAAGATAAAGCCATAAACATGTGTATCCGAGTCTTCTATCAAAAGTTACAGCTATTTATATGAAGTTGTACAAAAACGCTTTCTTTCGCCAAGACAGTGCATTTCTCACTGTTACATGCATTTGAATGGGGAACTCGACCGAAACAAAGTATAGGTTTTCATTATGTGAATAACTTGGAAATCTTAGCTCAAACAGCTACAAAACCTGTTTTCCCAGCACGGAGACCTTGAGTTCTATAAGATAAAGCCATAAACATGTTTGTCCGAGTCTTCTATCAAAAGTTACAGCTATTTCTATGAAGTTGTACAAAAACGCTTTCTTTCGCCAATACAGTGCGTTTCTCACTGTTACATGCATTTGAATGGGGAACTCGACCGAAACAAAGTATAGGTTTTCATTATGTGAATAACTTGGAAATCTTAGCTCAAACAGCTGCAAAACCTGTTTGCCCAGCACGGGAACCTTGAGTTCTATAAGATAAAGCCATAAACATGTGTATCCGAGTCTTCTATCAAAAGTTACAGCTATTTATATGAAGTTGTACAAAAACGCTTTCTTTCGCCAAGACAGTGCGTTTCTCACTGTTACATGCATTTGAATGGGGAACTCCACCGAAACAAAGTATAGGTTTTCATTATGTGAATAACTTGGAAATCTTAGCTCAAACAGCTGCAAAACCTGTTTTCCCAGCACGGGAACCTTGAGTTCTATAAGATAAAGCCATAAACATGTGTATCCGAGTCTTCTATCAAAAGTTACAGCTATTCATATGAAGTTGTACAAAAACGCTTTCTTTCGCCAAGACAGTGCGTTTCTCACTGTTACATGCATTTGAATGGGGAACTCGACCGAAACAAAGTATAGGTTTTCATTATGTGAATAACTTGGAAATCTTAGCTCAAACAGCTGCAAAACCTGTTTTCCCAGCACGGGAACCTTGAGTTCTATAAGATAAAGCCATAAACATGTGTATCCGAGTCTTCTATCAAAAGTTACAGCTATTTCTATGAAGTTGTACAAAAACGCTTTCTTTCGCCAATACAGTGTGTTTCTCACTGTTACATGCATTTGAATGGGGAACTCCACCGAAACAAAGTATAGGTTTTCATTATGTGAATAACTTGGAAATCTTAGCTCAAACAGCTGCAAAACCTGTTTTCCCAGCACGGGAACCTTGAGTTCTATAAGATAAAGCCATAAACATGTGTATCCGAGTCTTCTATCAAAAGTTACAGCTATTTATATGAAGTTGTACAAAAACGCTTTCTTTCGCCAAGACAGTGCGTTTCTCACTGTTACATGCATTTGAATGGGGAACTCGACCGAAACAAAGTATAGGTTTTCATTATGTGAATAACTTGGAAATCTTAGCTCAAACAGCTGCAAAACCTGTTTTCCCAGCACGGGAACCTTGAGTTCTATAAGATAAAGCCATAAACATGTGTATCCGAGTCTTCTATCAAAAGTTACAGCTATTTCTATGAAGTTGTACAAAAACGCTTTCTTTCGCCAATACAGTGTGTTTCTCACTGTTACATGCATTTGAATGGGGAACTCGACCGAAACAAAGTATAGGTTTTCATTATGTGAATAACTTGGAAATCTTAGCTCAAACAGCTGCAAAACCTGTTTTCCCAGCACGGGAACCTTGAGTTCTATAAGATAAAGCCATAAACATGTGTATCCGAGTCTTCTATCAAAAGTTACAGCTATTTATATGAAGTTGTACAAAAACGCTTTCTTTCGCCAAGACAGTGCGTTTCTCACTGTTACATGCATTTGAATGGGGAACTCCACCGAAACAAAGTACAAGTTTTCATTATGTGAATAACTTGGAAATCTTAGCTCAAACAGCTGCAAAACCAGTTTTCCCAGCACGGAGACCTTGAGTTCTATAAGATAAAGCCATAAACATGTTTGTCTGAGTCTTCTATCAAAAGTTACAGCTATTTATATGAAGTTGTACAAAAACGCTTTCTTTCGCCAAGACAGTGCGTTTCTCACTGTTACATGCATTTGAATGGGGAACTCCACCGAAACAAAGTATAGGTTTTCATTATGTGAATAACTTGGAAATCTTAGCTCAAACAGCTACAAAACCTGTTTTCCCAGCACGGGAACCTTGAGTTCTATAAGATAAAGCCATAAACATGTGTATCCGAGTCTTCTATCAAAAGTTACAGCTATTTATATGAAGTTGTACAAAAACGCTTTCTTTCGCCAAGACAGTGCGTTTCTCACTGTTACATGCATTTGAATGGGGAACTCGACCGAAACAAAGTATAGGTTTTCATTATGTGAATAACTTGGAAATCTTAGCTCAAACAGCTGCATAACCTGTTTTCCCAGCACGGAGACCTTGAGTTCTATAAGATAAAGCCATAAACATGTTTGTCCGAGTCTTCTATCAAAAGTTACAGCTATTTCTATGAAGTTGTACAAAAACGCTTTCTTTCGCCAAGACAGTGCGTTTCTCACTGTTCATTTGAATGGGGAACTCGACCGAAACAAAGTATAGGTTTTCATTATGTGAATAACTTGGAAATCTTAGCTCAAACAGCTGCAAAACCTGTTTTCCCAACACGGGAACCTTGAGTTCTATAAGATAAAGCCATAAACATGTGTATCCGAGTCTTCTATCAAAAGTTACAGCTATTCATATGAAGTTGTACAAAAACGCTTTCTTTCGCCAAGACAGTGCGTTTCTCACTGTTACATGCATTTGAATGGGGAACTCCACCGAAACAAAGTACAAGTTTTCATTATGTGAATAACTTGGAAATCTTAGCTCAAACAGCTGCAAAACCTGTTTTCCCAGCACGGAGACCTTGAGTTCTATAAGATAAAGCCATAAACATGTTTGTCTGAGTCTTCTATCAAAAGTTACAGCTATTTCTATGAAGTTGTACAAAAACGCTTTCTTTCACCAAGACAGTGCGTTTCTCACTGTTACATGCATTTGAATGGGGAACTCGACCGAAACAAAGTATAGGTTTTCATTATGTGAATAACTTGGAAATCTTAGCTCAAACAGCTGCAAAACCTGTTTGCCCAGCACGGAGACCTTGAGTTCTATAAGATAAAGCCATAAACATGTTTGTCTGAGTCTTCTATCAAAAGTTACAGCTATTTCTATGAAGTTGTACAAAAACGCTTTCTTTCGCCAAGACAGTGCGTTTCTCACTGTTACATGCATTTGAATGGGGAACTCAACCGAAACAAAGTATAGGTTTTCATTATGTGAATAACTTGGAAATCTTAGCTCAAACAGCTGCAAAACCTGTTTTCCCAGCACGGGAACCTTGAGTTCTATAAGATAAAGCCATAAACGTGTATCCGAGTCTTCTATCAAAAGTTACAGCTATTCATATGAAGTTGTACAAAAACGCTTTCTTTCGCCAAGACAGTGCGTTTCTCACTGTTACATGCATTTGAATGGGGAACTCGACCGAAACAAAGTATAGGTTTTCATTATGTGAATAACTTGGAAATCTTAGCTCAAACAGCTGCAAAACCTGTTTTCCCAGCACGGAGACCTTGAGTTCTATAAGATAAGGCCATAAACATGTTTGTCTGAGTCTTCTATCAAAAGTTACAGCTATTTCTATGAAGTTGTACAAAAACGCTTTCTTTCGCCAAGACAGTGCATTTCTCACTGTTACATGCATTTGAATGGGGAACTCGACCGAAACAAAGTATAGGTTTTCATTATGTGAATAACTTGGAAATCTTAGCTCAAACAGCTACAAAACCTGTTTTCCCAGCACGGGAACCTTGAGTTCTATAAGATAAAGCCATAAACATGTGTATCCGAGTCTTCTATCAAAAGTTACAGCTATTTCTATGAAGTTGTACAAAAACGCTTTCTTTCGCCAAGACAGTGCGTTTCTCACTGTTACATGCATTTGAATGGGGAACTCGACCGAAACAAAGTATAGGTTTTCATTATGTGAATAACTTGGAAATCTTAGCTCAAACAGCTGCAAAACCTGTTTTCCCAGCACGGAGACCTTGAGTTCTATAAGATAAAGCCATAAACATGTTTGTCTGAGTCTTCTATCAAAAGTTACAGCTATTTCTATGAAGTTGTACAAAAACGCTTTCTTTCGCCAAGACAGTGCGTTTCTCACTGTTACATGCATTTGAATGGGGAACTCGACCGAAACAAAGTATAGGTTTTCATTATGTGAATAACTTGGAAATCTTAGCTCAAACAGCTACAAAACCTGTTTTCCCAGCACGGGAACCTTGAGTTCTATAAGATAAAGCCATAAACGTGTATCCGAGTCTTCTATCAAAAGTTACAGCTATTCATATGAAGTTGTACAAAAACGCTTTCTTTCGCCAAGACAGTGCGTTTCTCACTGTTACATGCATTTGAATGGGGAACTCGACCGAAACAAAGTATAGGTTTTCATTATGTGAATAACTTGGAAATCTTAGCTCAAACAGCTGCAAAACCTGTTTTCCCAGCACGGAGACCTTGAGTTCTATAATATAAGGCCATAAACATGTTTGTCTGAGTCTTCTATCAAAAGTTACAGCTATTTCTATGAAGTTGTACAAAAACGCTTTCTTT